>NC_080832.1:5622500-6222500 GCF_030435755.1 Ochotona princeps | reverse complement strand
TTGCTTTCTAGTGGTCATTTTCATGCCTGGCGGGCTCTGCTTGGTCTCTAAGCGCTTCCTGAGGGCTCTCCCTTGCCTGAGAGCCCCCTTAAGTTCCCAATGTTTGCAAAATAGTAGCCACTTTTAAAGACAGCAAACTTCTTCGGAGAGAGGTGGGGTTTGGAGGTACCAGCCTGGGTTGGGAGGTGCTCCCTGGAAGGGCGGTGTCACCAGGCAGTGTATCACTCGCTGAACCAGGCCCGGGTGCCAGGCTCCTACCGGTTTGTTTAGCTCAAGCTGTCCTGAGAAACAAGTCAGGGGATGACTCAGAATCAGTGCTGTGTTTTTTTTATTTATTTATTTTGCACTTGAAGCAGTTCAACAGAGTACATCCTGATTTTATATCTTGTTGGCCGTGAAACAGTGGGAGCCATTGTATTCTGAAAACGTAGACAAGTTTCAAGTATTGCTGTTACCTGTCTAGCCCAGATCAGCAACTGTCGAAGTTTCCATTTTCCTCTGAAAGAATCCCCTTTGGGAAAACTAAAACCCATTGTTCTTGCACATGAACTGATTTTTTTTTTTTATATCAGTTGCTGGGATGACTGTTTTTTTCCCCTTAAACACACATGTACCTACCCACTGCGATGTAGCAGAACTGTGCCACGTGCTGAGTGTGCAAGGGTGAGCGTGGCAATAATGGTTTGGGGAAGTCAAAAAGCCAGGGGGAGGAAACCCAGCCTCTGACAGTGGCTTCTAACCCAGGGTGCAATGTGCAAATGTTGGCATGTGGCCAGGGTTTTCTGAGAACACAGAGAAAGGTGACTGAAGCCATGGGGAATTGGGGCAATAAAGGAAGACTTTCTAGGGAAAGACACCAAATAGAGTTTAAAGGTAGAAAGCCTCAATGCATGACCAACCGAGTGTGAGCAAGATGCCAGACCCCCTGGAATGTGACTATATTTGGAACCCAAGGATCTGTAAGCAGTATGGTTTTGTTGGCATAAAGAGTAAGAGGTAGTAGGTGGTGTGGGGAAGACTAGGGAAATAGGTCTGAATCCCCCAGGCTTTGGGGCCAGGCTAGTAATGTGGCAATAGGAAGGCTAGGCAATGGGAATCACATGGCACACTCGGGGCTATACCTGTGTTTTAGGAGACTCAGAGTCCTGGTGAGAGTTGGACTTGATGACAATGTTAGAAATGGAGAGGGGGAGAAAGCCTCATGAAATTCAAAGCTTCCAACCTGCAGACTTGCTGATAGGCAAAGCAACCAGGAAAATCCAGGAGCCCCTCATGCACTGTTGCTTAGGACCTGGGATGGGCAGAAGAACAGAGAAGAAAGGAGGAGGGGCTGTTTGGGAGAAAGCCAGCAGGGCTTTGTCTATGTCTCCCATCTCAACCAATGCATTCATGCACACACACACATGCAGTCATACACACACACCCCAACATAAGCACATGACACATGAGTGCATTCAGACACACACGTATAAACATGTACGCATATACCTGCAGAACACAAACACAAGCATGCACAAGCATACATGCATACATGCTGACACACATGCTAACACACAAGACACACAGCACAAACATGCAAGAGCACACAAAAATACACAGCGAACATGTGCACATACACATACAACAGCACACACAGAAACAAAAGCTCACAAATATAAATACAGGCTTTACCTCCTCACCTTGCTCCACAGTGCACCCTGTGGCATGTCACTTGAGTGTAATTCCTCCCTGGACTGTCGGCTCCTCAAGGACAGAGATTCTGTCTATCTTCAAGCTTCTCTCCGAGTGAGCAGGTGCCTGGTGCCCAGAGGCATCAGAAATCTGCATCAGAGGAGTACCTGGTTTCAGCTGCCAAACTAGAGGTAGCCATGCACTTGGGTTAGCTTTTTTGTAAGATGCATATTTTAACTGGAATATTGACAGTCCTGCTGGAGTTCATAAGGAGGCGAGAGTTAGACATGCTAGTGAACTTGAATTCTAGTCCCATTACTCCCCCTTGCCAGATTTGTAATGCTAGCCAAAAGACTTCACGTCCGTGCCTTGCAACCACGCCTAGGGGCTGCGTAGCTGCGATTACTGGGGTCCTGTCCAGTTTTGACGATTTATAGGAGAAAACATATCATACAACTGGCCAAAAAGAAAAAAAGAAAAAGAAAAAGAAACCCTCAGTAAAATAGAAAACCCAGACTGAGTATCCTGATCATGAAACTATTTTCCAGCTTTGGGGATATAAATGGGAAACTTAAAAAGCTTGTGGGTAGGGTGTAGCCAACGCATTAGCTCAGTGGCTAAATCCCCACCTTGTTTGTACCAGTGTCTTACATGGGTGCCGATTTGTGTCCCGGCTGCTTCACTTCCCATCCAGCTCCCTGCCTGTGGCCTGGGAAAGCAGTAGAAGATGGTCCAAAGCCTTGGGACCCTGCACCTGCATGGGAGACCCAAAAAAGCTCCTGGCTCCTGGTTTCGAATCAGCTCAGCTCTGGCTATTGTGGCCACTTGGGAATGCTTGCCTCCCACCATGGAGTGCCCCGGTTTCAAATTCTGGCTCTGCTTCCAATTCCAGCTTCCTGGTAGTACACACCCTAGGAGGTATCAGGTGATGGCTTAGGTGATGGTCCCTGCCACCCTCATGGGAAACCTGCCCTAAGTTCCAGGTTCCTGGCTTCATCCTGGCCAAGCCTGACTATTTCAGGCATTCAGAAAGTGAACCAAGAGACGTAAGATCTTTCTCTCTGTCTCTCTCCGCCTTTCAAATAAATAAATAACTTCTTAAGGACGCTGTTTGCTATGATGTTCTCTGGGCACTGCTGCCGTCATTCAGATTCTTGAGGCTTCAGAAGTCGGGCAGCGCAAGCAGGTGCTTCAGTGAGGACTTCAGCATTCATGGTATGCTCATTGAATGCCCCAGCTTCCCTGCAAACAACTCAGTGTGTCCTGGGAGCGCTTCCACTCCAAGATCTGTCTCTGAGAAGCCCTTGTAGACGGTTTCCCCTTGTTGCAAAACATTATTATGCCATTGAGAGGAGCATGGGAGCTCAGAGGCGTCTTTGTCCAGAAAAATCTGGAGGCAAATTCCTTGAGCTCTTGAGCGCTCCAGCAGCTGCCAGTAATTCCACACCATGGATGCATGCCTTTCACTTGGACAGCGATTTTTGACATTATCTTTCCATGGCTCCATTTCTTGTGGCATTTCATTGTTGAACGTTTCACAAGAAAAGAGAGTTTGCATTAAGCTTTTAAAATGGCTTGAGAATCCTTGGTTTGACATGACTTAAAGATCACTTTCTTGTGACCACTATCCAAATCTGGCTCACATAAAAGAGATATTCTGAAATGAGAGATACAGAATAAGTTTCTGTGGATCAAAATACACTGTGAGAGATGGCCAGTTAAAACAATTTGTCATGTATTGTTTTGATGTTTTATTCATTGTCATCCTCTTGAAAGAGAGGCAGGGAGAAAGAGAGAGAGGAAGGGGGAGAGAGATCTTCCATTTGTTGATTTATTCTTCATATGTACACAGTAGCCAGAACTGGCCAAGTCCAGACCAGGAGCCCATCTGGGTCACTCACCTGGGTGGCAGGTGCTGGAGCACTTGGGCCCATCAGCTGCTGGTTTGGAAGTGGAAGCGACTGGAATTGAATCAGCACTCCAGTATGAGATGAGGGTGCCCGGGGAGGGATTTAGTCGACTTTCCCACAAGGCCTGCCCCTTTTCAAAATCAGGAAGGCTCCTAACTTGCCTATTACCTCATCCTCTAGTACTTGACATAGCAGCCACAGTGGTCCTTTCCAAGTACGTGTATTTACTGGTTCATTTCCCCAATGTAGAGCAATGGGTAGAGAGCGCGAGAGAGAGAGATCTCCCGTCTGCTTCCCAAACGGCTGCACCAAGCCAGGCTGAAGTGAAACTAAGCCAGGGGCCAGGAACTCCAGCTTGGGCCCACACGTAGGTGGCAGGGGCCCATCACCCAGGCTGTCATCTTTTGCTGCCATCTGAGGTGAACCTACAGGAAGCAGAATTGTAGACACAGTAACTAGAACTCAAGCCACAGCTCCCCAGTGGGATGCAGGCACTGCAAGCACCCAGCTGAATTCACTGTATCACCCCGTACATGTGGCTCATGTGGTGCCTGCAATGCCCGTTACCATAATGTGAGCCATGGAAGGCAGGTCTGCCTTCTGCTCTGGCAGCTGGTGTGTGTCTTCAGGGCCTAGCTTGGTCTGAGTGGGCTCTGAATACATGAAGTGAGCATTTTTCCACACATCATCAAAACAGATTCAAATTTCAATTTGCTCTCACAACTTTGGCAAAGGTAAAGTCTATCAAGTGTGTACAATTTAAAAACTAAGCCACCAATATGTTATTCATCACAGAAAGAATAGTGCTAATGAGACTGAACTTAGGGAGGAAAGAGATTGTAAACAGAGTACTGACTGAGTCCAGTCTTTCTTGTGGGCTCAACATTTATTTAAAAGAGTTACAGAGAGAGAGAGAAAGAGAGAAAGAGAGATTCATGTATCCACTGGTTCACTTCCCAGATGGCCACAATGGCCAGAGCCCATCAGGCAAAACACAGGGATTTCATTGGGTTTCCCACAAGTGTACAAGGGCTCCAGCACCTGGACTATCTTGCACTACTTCCTCCCAGGCCATTAGCAGGGCCTGGATCCAAAGCGAAACATCTCTAGGTAAGACACAAAGATTAGTTACTCCTCATTACGGTATTGAAGATTTCTCTGCACACCCCTCCTAAAACTGTTCTGCACCTCAACTGTTGACATATGCCTTGTTAGAGTTATAAGCCAGTTTGGACTATCCTAAAATCTGCCAAGTTCAACAAAAGTATGCTTCAACACTATAAACTGCTGAATACTCAAATGAAAATAGACACAAGACAGCTGAATAGTACCCTATAGCTATTTTTTATTTTTAATTCATTAATTACATTGTATTATGTGACACAGTTTCATAGGTACTTGGGTTCTCCCCACCCCTCCCCAAACCCTCCCACCATGGTGGATTCCTCCACCTTGTTGCATAACTACAGTTCAAGTTCAGTTGAGATTCCCCCATTGCAAGCATATACCAAACATAGAGTCCAGCATCTTATTGTCCAGTCAAGTTCAACGGCTTCTTAGGTATACCCTCTCTGGTCTGAAGACAGAGCCAGCAGAGTATCATCCCAGTCAATTAAAAGCTCCAACATACCATGAGCAAAAATTTACATTGACATAGTAATGAGTAACCAATATGTTAAAAGTAAACGCGAGTTCTTCACCACCTTCTGTGACCACCTCATTGACATTTCAATTTTAGTTTATACACAACATATAACATACATAACATAACATGTTATATATAACATCATATCTATTTTAAGGTGTATAGAAGCCAGTCATATATAAACTAAAATTGAAATGTCAATGAAGTAGTTACAGGATGTGGTTATGAACTTTCATTTTTTAATATATTGGTTACTCAATGCCATGTCAATTAATTCCATAATGTTGTAAACTGTTGTTGATGTTATGTTGTGGCTTTTAATTGGCCGGGATGATACTCTGCCAGCTCTGACTTCAGACCAGAGATGGTCTCCCCAAGAAACTGTTGAACTTATCTGGACAATAAGATGCTGGACTCTATCCTTGGTATATGCTTGCAATGAAAGAATCTTGACTGAACTGTCATACAGCAACAAGGTGGAGGAATCCACCATGGGGGGGAGGGTATGGGGACAGGTTGGGGGAATCCCAGAGCCTATGAAACTGTGTCACATAATGCAATATAATTAATAACAATAATAAAAAAACAAAGTGGAACATCTAGGACTTGAGCCCACACCCATATGAGATGTAAGTGTGGCAGGTGGTGATTTACCATGCTGCGCTCCAATACTGGTCACTAGTTCTAGCCTCCAGTCGCTCTGGGTCTTTTCTCAGTGAAATGCGCATGATGATATCAGCTACTGTACCAATGGCAGTGAATGTGGAAGAAAGGCCTGGACCACACCACTGGCTACTGAAAGATGGAGTCATCCTTTACATCTGTCCTCGGCTGCCCCAGTGACTTGACATTGAATCTGCAGCTGAGAAAGTGATGAAGCAAACAAATCCAGCTATGTGCCACCAGAAGCCCTTTGCCCACCACAGCTCCAGGCTCCTTCGGCAATCAGAGCAGCAGCTGGGTCAAAGCTATGCAGCCTCCCGTGCTTGCGAATAGAAGGTGAGTTAAGGGTGGGGTCCCTTTCTTTGCCTCAGGTAAAAAAGCACCTGAGTGCTGAATTTACACAGCTATCCTGTGACATAGATCAGGCAGCTGCAAATACCCTCAGTATTAGGTCCCTGTGACCACAAGTGTCCCAAGCTCCAGGTAGGTGTTTTCTTTTTATTCTTCCCCATTTACAGCCTTTGTGTATAGCACCCCATACTTGACAGCTTGCTATGCACCAGCACCTGATTCTAGGCACAGAAACATATCAAGACTCCTTTTCTCATGAAGCATCCATCCTAAGGGAGGTAAAAAAGACCATGAGCAAATGCAAGCAAGTGTGTGATATGCCAGGAATGCAGAGAGAAGAAGCAGGCAGGGGATTGCAGGGGAAGGGCCAGCTCTGGATTCTTGAAGCCAGAAGGGCTGAGCTGGTGGGAGACGAGTGAGAGGGGTTAGGTGAGGAGAGCCCTGAGCGTCAGGCCTTGACTGGTCTTCTGGACCATAGTAGGTTCTTTGGTTCTTTTGCTGAGTGAGAAGACTGAAGGGGTTGGGGACAGACATGGCAGGATCCAGCACAGTTTTCATCAAAACCACAGGCTGGTGTTGACCCAGATGAAGAGAGGCAACAGGAGACAAGGCAAGCAGCTCTTTTAATGACCCAGCTGGGAGTGCCAACAGCTGTGGGCTCCAGGGCTGGGGTGGGAAGTTGAGAAGTTGCTAAGCTCTGAATGAAACTTGTCCGTGGAGCTGTAAGGCTTGCTGAAACATTAGGCATGGGGTTTGGAAGAAAGGGACACATTCGTGATGGAGATCAAAGTTTTGGCTCAAATAACTGATAGAGTGGCACTATGGTGCACTAAAAGAGATTGCAGGTGGAGCAGGTTTGGGCTGGATTTTCCTGTCTGGTATTGTCTTGATGAGATCTGGGCATGTAAAGTTTGTTGCAGCCCCCAGTGACTGGCTCACAGGCATGCTGGCAGGAGCCCATCAGGGCCCTAGGCTTGGTCTGGATTGGACTTGGATGCTTGAGGACATCAGCATGTGGAGTTTACATCCTGAAAGTGGAAGAGATTATCTGTAAGGATCTGTGGATAACGGAGCAGCCAGGTTGGGAGGTTGTGCAGGGGATGGCAAGCAACCAGCAGAGGCAGCCCAGTGGAAAGGACTCACAGCGGAGAGCCACAGCGGAGTTGTCTGGGAAGCCAGGTAAGAAGCGAGGAGGAACCCCTGTCTCCTGGGCTGATTTTTCAAACACCCGAGGGCTGAGATGTGACATCACACTAGCCGTGACTTCTTTCTCTCTCTGCTCAGTCTGCAAAAGCATATTGAAGCCGTAATCACAAGAGTGGGAGCTTGGGTTTTCACTTTCCATTGTAACTTTTCAGACATTTTACTTGTAGAAATATATAGGGACAGAAATAATAACTGGCTATAATCCTGCTGTCCATAGGGAGTTTTTTCTCTGTACATTTTTTCTGTTTTTGAGACCGTATGATGTGCAAAAATCTGTGCATGTCTGGGTGTGTGGAACCTCCTTTCACAGGCTCAGCATTATATCATGGCAACACAGAAGTGCTAAGAATGCCACGTGGACATCACTGTTAGTAACTGGACTGCATTGCATCCTATTCTGTGACACAGCATAGCTTAATTATTCATCTGCTGTTGAATGCTTGCCCGAACTTTGACTCGTACAAATAGTATTGATAACACCTTTCTAGTTCCACAGGACAAGAATGATTTGGAAGTACTAGCTAGAAAAGGTACAAGTCAAAGGGCATTAAGGGTAGAAACTGGTCTGGGACCCTTGCTCCATGGCATTTAATGCTTTGGAGACGGGTTGTGTGAATACCCACTGCCACCCCAAATGCTTGAGATTTCTTCCTCAGTAATACCTTAGAGTGTGTGCCATTGGGCTTGTTTAAGTGTGTTTCCTGATTGTTAAAGAAATTGTGTACTGAGGAAAATTGGAGGGGAAAAAGTGACAAGAGAATTCTAGAGCAAATCATAAAAACAAAAACCAATCTTTCAATATTTTGATGAATTAGAATCAGAGTGTATGTCTTTCTACAAACATACAAACACTAGATTTACCTTCTTTTTTAAAAAGACTTACTGATTTGAGAAAAGGTGACAGAAATAGAGAGAGATTGGCTCAGTGCCAGAGACTGCACCGACCAGGTGACCAGGAGCCGAGCATGTCATTTGGGCGTCCCACGCAGGTGCATTGGTGAAAGCACGTGGCTCACCTGCTGCTGCTTTCCCAGAAGCACCAGCAGGAAGCTGAGTCAGAAGTAGAACAGCCAGCATCCGCACGGACGCCCCTATAGGACGCCAGCATCGCAAGCAGCAACTTCCCTGTTAGGCCCCAGTGGGGCCCTGATGTTTTTCTTGTCTTATGTGGGAGATCTCTGTAGTGCAACATTTGCCCACGTTTGCTGTTCACTTCGCTGTGGGAATCTCGTGTTATTCTTCACTCCTGGGTTAAGCTGCTCAGGTGTTGGTGGTCTGTTGCACTTAGGGGAATATTTTTCGAATCCTTGCATTTTGGTTTTATAATGACATTACATGATCTACAAAGTTTTTAACAAGTAGCCAAATGCCTCAATTGGCATTTTAAATTAAGAAAATTTCCTTTCACATTGAGAAAATTCTTTGAAATCTGAAGGTAAAACACATCCATATAAAGTTTGTAACTCAGGATTTCTAGATTTTGATGATTTTTGAGTTGTTTATTCTTATGCACAGTTAAAGATAAGGCCTTTGATTCTAAGAAGTAACCAAATCTACTCAACTAGGTCAGGAATGTTTTCAACATAACCCAACCGCTGCCTCTGGTTGAATATTTCTAGATTAAGGCAACCACGCAGTACAAGACCAGTGAGGACAGTTGCAGTAATTTGCATTTCAGTGGGATCAGAATCTCCCTCCACAGATTTTCTTCCTCAGTCAGGACTTGACAGGTTCTGCTGCCTTGACGAACAGCCCCCACCCTTTCCTGTGTCCAGTCAGGATCTGATGAGGAGCACTTCTACCTATTCCCCATTGGCCAGTGCGGGTCACATGGCCCTGCCTCGCTCAGGGGATTGGGGAGAGAAGCCAATGAACGTGTAGCGGGCACCACCCCTTGCTGTTTATTACACTGTTGGCTTCAGGCACACAGAGCAAGGCTTTTCCACGCATGCGTTCGTGTATCGGACAATGGCAGTCGTGTTGCATTCCGCGTGAATACCCAACCATTCCCACATGCATAGCCTGTCGCCTCTCGGTTCTTGTTTCTCAGGAAAATGACCCTACTCTTTTGATATAACCGTGTCATACTACCCAGCTGGCACAAGGCCCAGTCTGTAGTCACTCCATTTGTCAATTGAGCGGTGCGCCTGATTGCAAACCCTTACAGAGAGGCTGAGACTCCGCAGCCCTGGCAGTAAGCCCTCCTAACCGCCAGTGACTCCGATGCCCTCACATCGCAGAGTGCATGCAGTTCTGGGCTTGGGCCCCCAGTGCTGCCTGTGTTCCGGTGGGTCTGGATGAACCACAGGCACAAGACAAGGTAGGCCACCTGCGAAAACAGCATCGCTGAGCTAAGGATGATAGGGAAAGCCAACAAGGCTCCATGAGAAGGGGGGAAGAGAACAGGACTTTCTGTAGCTCCCTTCTCCGCCTCCTCAGGATGGTTTTAGATAATACTTGACCTAAACCGTTTCCTCTTTGTGCCCCCGCCCCCCAGGAAGCTTCACTGTCCCCACAGAGGCAGAAGATGACAAGGGCTGCAGGGGTCTGTGAATTGCTGACTTTTGGGATAGTTCTGCCAAGAGAAATAGCCATGGTGACACTTGAGCACGTCCCCAGGCAACTACAGCTGACTTCTGTGCCACGGTTAGCTCTGCCTTGTGCATGTTCAGAACCTGTTGAAAATGCAAAGTGAGAGCACCTGCTTCTTATGACCTCTGACCTCCGCTCTGTACTAGGTTAGACATCTGATTGGGAGGGGGAGGCCTGGGGCTGCAACGGGTGAGTCCCTGCTTCAGATGCCTACATCCTATGCCATCATGCCAGGTTCGAGTCCTGACTACTCCATTGCTTATCCAGATCCAGGCTCACGTGTCTGGGAAGTAGTGGCTAATGGCTCAGAGACTTGAATTTCTGCAACGCCCCTGGGAGATCAAGATGGAGTTCCTGGCTTCAGCCTGACCCGGCCATAGCCAATGTGGACTTCTGGAGGAGTGAATTAGTGGATGAAAGATACATCTTTTAAACAGTTTATTTGAAAAGCAGAGTAACGGACAGGGAGAGAGAGAACTCTCCTATCTGCTGGTTTACTCCCCAAATGGCTGTGTAACAGCAAGGGCTGGCCAGGCTGAAGCCACCTTGGTCTTCCACAAACACTTGGGCCATATTTGACTGCTTTCCCTGGAAAATGATCAGGGAACAGGACTGGGAGTGAAATAGCCAGGATTGAAACAGCCAGGATTCAAAGTGGCATTCCAACATGGGATGTTGCTATTACAGGTGGCAACTTAGTTTGTTATGCCAATGCCAACCCCAATCTTAAAAAAAAATCCGGATGACCACTAGTCGTGTATGTAGGATATTCTTATCTGGGCCCTGAGACATGGTATGTTCTATCCTGAAGTCAAGGTCTTTATGGGGACACTTGAGTATATCGCAATTCTAGCACAAATGTGTCCTTTAACTTACCTCGTAGTTTGCAAATGCACCTTGGCCTGCACACCATCTTCTGGCTTTGTCATCATGGTGGAGCCTGAGTGGCCTGGTTTAAGAAGAGGGTGACTACCAGGAGGCCTCCCCTGAACCCAGTAAAGTTAGACCCATGGCAGACTGCAGCCCATTAAGCACACACTAAACACATCTTAAAGACCCAGCCATGCCCTGGACTACCCTAGAGGCATTTTCTAACAGTGATGCCAGAATGCCTTTTTGTTTCCAGTAGCGTGAGTAGGCCTAGCAATTAACTAATTCCCAGCCAAGTCTGAAATATCAAGGGTTAGGCCGCAGCGATGGCGGTGGGGCCTAAAGAATGGGGGCTCTTGTTTGAAACCTCAGCTGTGTTGGTTTTTTACAACCCTGGCGCTGGAAGGCGGCCAGGAGCCTTCATGGACCTTCTCTTTAGTCTTTCCTATGGATTATCTTCTGTCTAGGGTGCCAGGTGTCTTTCAGAACCCCATGCTGCCTTTGTGCCTTGGGGGAGACCTGTACCCATGTGGGAGTTATCTGTACTAGCTAGGGGCCCAGCCTCCTAAAAGTGAAAGGTGGGGTATATGTTTCACTTGGAAGCTCAGTCAAGTTCAGGTGCACTCAGAGGCGTACCTGAGCTCTGTCAGAGGAGAAAGTTCCAGCACATGTCTGGTGCTGGAGACTAGGCCCTGACTCTGGCTTGCTTTTATGAAGTTCCTCTCAGTGTCCTGACCCTGGCTTCAGTTCCTTGCAGGGGACATTCCCATGTTTGCTAAGCAGCAGCTTTGCCCCTCTGTTCTCCTTTCCCTGGCCCCTGCTGTCCTCACACGGCAACACTCACCCTTCCCCGGGCCACGTAGCTCTGGGGCAGGTTTGCCAAGCTGGGGTCCTGGTGCAGAACATGTGGTCTCCTCGTCCAGGAGCCAAGCTGGCACACTGTGTTCACAGAGTCCTTAACCTGATTTGAACAAATGTCAAGAAAAACAGCGTAATGTTCAGCACAAAAACCAAAATGCGTTCAGAAATACAAGTTGTTTCTACGCACAAATTCACATAGAAATGGTGAGTGTTTTGTAAACATCAGTGGCCCCTGGGTAGAAATTCCAGGGGCTGGTGCCACAGCACAGGAAGGTAAGCTCTGTCTTCAATGCCGACAACCCATACAGATACCAGTTTGAGTCCCAACTGCTCTGCTTCTACTCCAACTCCCTGCTAATGTGCCTAGAAAGGCAGCAAAGGATGGCCCAAGTTCTTGGACTCCTGCACCTACATGAGAGACCTCAAAGAAGCTCCTGGCTTCCGACCGGCCCAGCTGTGGCCATCACAGCCATTTGGGGCGTGAACCACCAGATGGAAGATCTCTCTCCTTCTCTCTCTGTAAATCTTCCTTTCAAATTAAATGAATAAGCAAATCTTAAAACAAAGACCAGCATTTCTGTATCACAGCAATAGCCGGATCTCAAATGGAGAGGAGGCTGGCAGGATCCACAGACAACCCAAACCTGTCTGTCTTGACAAAGATGCCTTGTCGCTGTCCCTACAGCCCCAGAAGAATGCGGCCTGGGGCATCTGACTCTCTGGTGAAGACTGCATTCCTGGGGCCACGATGAAAAGTCTATGAATGCAGAGAAGAAACAGCCATGAAAGCCAGGAACCAAACCACGTGGCACATGTCAGGGTTGATGCAGTAGAAGCCGCTGTGGTAGTTACCAGCTGGTCACAGACCTCTGCTCGAGCTCCCGGGCCGCCTCGTGCCACAATTACCTGCATTGCTGGGATTGCTTTGTTTTGAAAACAAGGCTGGCCGGGGCAGGAGGCAACAGGGGTTGGGAGAGGTGGGTGGGAAAAGTGGAGGGCTCCCTTAAAATTTTTTTTCCTCTTCCCAAATTCCCACAATGGCTGAGGCAAAGACCAGGGTCCAGGTGATCTCTGCAGGTCCTCCCTGTGTGTGGCAGGGACCCCAGGATGTGAGCTCTCCCTTGCTGTCTCCCAGGGTGCACATCAGCAGGATGCTGGAATTTAGGTTCTGGGATCCTCAGACAACATCTTTTGGGGTTTCCACATGACTGGATCCAGGTTTCTTGTTTCCTGGAGCCATGTGAATGAGCATCTACTCACGAACACAATCCCGGCCAGGTGAGGCAGAGGGCGTTTGCCATCTGCTCCATCCCAGACCTGATTGTCCTTCTGAATCATCACTCAGCTGCCCATGACAGAAATGAGACCTCTCAGATGCCAGCCCCAAGCCTGTGTCCTCGGAGCAAGTGCAGCCGCTGCTTGTGACACTGACAGCCCGTGCTGGGGCGCCACTGCAAACCCCGGCTGCTCCGTTACTGATTCAGCTCGCTGCTGAGGCACCTGGGAAGGCAGCAGAAGATGCTCCAAGCAGCTGGGCCCCTGCCACCCACCTGGGAGACCTGGGTGGAGTCCCTGGCTCCTGCCCATGACCTAGCCCAGCCCTGGCCATGTGGCCGTTTGGAGAGTGAATGAATGGTTGGAATTTGTTCTCCCTCTCTTTTAAAAACAAAAACAGGGCTTGGCACGGTAGCCTGGCTAAAGTCCTCACCTTACATGTGCTGGGCTCCCTTATGGGCTCCAATTCATATCTCAGCTACTCCACTTCCAGCTCCCTGCCTGTGGCTTGCGAAAGCAGTAGAAGACGGCCCAAGGCCTTGGGAGCCTGCACCCACCTGGGAGACCCATAAAAGCTCCTGGTTCCTGGCTTCAAGTCAGCTCAGCTCAGGCCATTGTGGCCACTTGGAAAATGAACCAGCAGGTGAAAGATGTTTCTCTCTGTCTCTCTTTCCTGTAAACCTGCCTTTCTAATAAAAATGAATAAATCTTTAAAAAAGAAAAAAGCCCTACAGCTCTAAAAGTCCTCTTTTTTTACTCCTTGTCAATCACTACTTCCCTGAAAAGGTGATCACTGAGAATTTTCTCTTATATGTTTTTGCCCTCTTCTTTCAAAAAAAAATTTATTTGAATGTCAGATATGAAGAGAGGGAGACACACACATGTACACACAGAGATTCTCCGACTGCTGCTTCGCTCCTCAAGTGGTCACAGCGGCCAGAGCTGAGCCAGTCCGAAGCCAGGAGCTTCCTCGAGCTCTCCCACAAGGGTGCAGGGTCCCAGGGCTTCATGCCATCATCCACTGCCTTCCCAGACCATAAGCAGAAAGCAGGTTGGGAAGTAGCAGCTGGGACGCAAGAAGGTGCCCATTTGGGATGCTGGCACTTATATGCAGAGGATTAGCTTACTGTGCCACCATATCACCCCTCTTTCTTATTTTATTTTTTAACGATTTTTAAATTTTTATTTGAAAGGCAGAATTATAAAAATAGGAAGAGATGGGAAAAGAGAGTAAGAGATTTTTACCTCTTCTTTTTGCAGTTCAAGAGCATTGGGTGTTGAGCTTCTGAGCTGTGCTCTGTGAGCTGCCCAGACTCACGGAGGCCCAGCTTCCAGTGCAAAAATATGCACCTCACCATTCATTTGTTCATTCTTTTATCCGTGGGATTTTCTTCTTTAAAGATTTATTTATTTGAAAAGCCAAGTTACAGAGAAAGAGGGAGAGAAAAAGTGGTCGTCCATGCACATATTGGCTACGATGGCTGGGCTGGGCCAGGCTGAAGAAAGGAGCTCAAAACTCCATCAAGTTTCCCACATAGTTGCAGTGTGCAAATGCTTGGTCCTGCTCCCCTGTCTTCCCAGGCACTTGAGCACAGAGCTGGATTAGAAGTATAGCAGCCGGAACTTAAACTGGTGCTGCCTAGGGAAGCTGACCTTGCAGCTGGTGGCTTAGCGGATTTTACCCCAACAGCAGCTCCTGTTCATGGACATTTAGTTTGGGACCAGGTAAGCCCTTTATGACTAGGAACTGCTGGGAATACTCTTCTTTTTAAAATTTGTTTTTAATTGGAAAGGCAGATATAAAGAGAGATTGAGATACAGAGAGAAAGATCTTCTGTCCAATCGTTCACCCCCCAAGTAACCACAAGGGCTGCAGCTGAACCAGTCTGAATCCAGGAGCCAGGAGCTTCTTCTGGGTCTCCCAAGCAGGTGCAGGTCCCAGTCTTTGGCCTTCCTTGACTGCTTTCCCAGGTCACAAGCAGGGAGCTGGAAGGGAAGTGGAGTAGCCAGGACACAAACAGTGCCCATACGGGATCCTGGCAGATGCAAGGTGAGGATTTAGCCACTAGGCTATCGTGTTGGGCCATAGGAACGCTTTTGTACCTGTCTTCTGGTGCCAATTTTTATAATAATCACTCTTTCACTGCTCCCAACTGAAAACTCTGATTCTCAGAAGTCTTTTGGGCTGTCCCATTGCCAGCTGTTGTGGCCATTTCAAAGCTGAAAGGTAAAGACACTTTGAATAGTGAGGGCAGACTGACACAATGGCTGTTAGGTGTGGTAGCCCTTGTTACAACGGCAACCGCAATGTACATTTATTCTTATGCCTAAACTTTGGTATTGATTTTGAAGATCATTCTGTATGTGCTTTTGATTTGCTAATTTTGTAGACATTCGGCCAGAAGCAGTACAATTCTGCCTTGATCTGACAATGCCAGTTTTTAGCAGAATAAAAAAAATCAGCGACAGTAGATTTTCACCCCTCTCTCCTCTGCATGTTCTGCTTCTGTATGCAGGTCACCACTGAGCGTTGTGCCACATCTTAGCTTCACTTCCCGAGGTCTTTTAAGGATTAGGTCTGAGTTTTAAAAAATGTTTTATAACCTTACAGGGCTTAATGTCTGATTAATATGGTGAACGAAACTGATATTTGTGGTCTAATGATGTGAGTTTGGGAGAGCACTTTTGAGTCCAAGTCCAGTTGGGCCAGCACTTTTATTTCCTCGTACTTGGTTGGAAGGATAACTGTGGGTGGGGACGGAGGGTGGTGTTAGAAAACTGTCCCAGTGGAAGAGCAGAAGGGCTTGCGTTAGTGCTGCCAGATTCCTGTGTATGTAGATTGTCATCAACAGCTGGACAGATTTGGTCCTATTCCACGTTATAAACGCTCATGTTGTTACAGTCCAGTGACTTATAAATGATGATTTCGTAGTGCTGCAAACTTACTTCTGCGTTGTTACATTTACACTAAGTTGAGCAAAGTCGGGCCATTACCAGAGGTCTAAGAGATAATCTGCTTTATCATATTTTACCTGGTAGATAGAACAATGTTGATAGCTAACCCCCATCTTGTATGCCTTTGTGGAATCAAACATGCATGGGTTCAAATCCCGGCTCCACAGTTTCTTGGCTTTGTGACCTTGAGTCGTGTAGTGACTTCAAGTCCAAAAACCCTGGGAAGGAAACCATCAGTCAGATAAACAGGCATACCTCCCACCCAGCACCCAGGAACAACAGCACTTGCTTATGTCCAAGAGTCCTATGAAGGAACACCTTCGAAGAGACTGGCTTTGGAGAGGTGAATAGGGCACACTGTCGACTGCAAAGTAAGATGTTTCTAAAGGGTTAGAAGTGTGATTCTTGGAGACCAATCCCGGGGTGAGGAAGCAGAAAGCGGTGGTGTGTGTTGAGCTCCTGCGCTGAGTCCTGAGCTGTTTCTAGCTGTTTCTAGGGTGTCACATTTCTAGTGTTCCGCTGGGTCCTCCTTGTGCTCACAGGAAGAGAGATTTAGAAAGCTGAGCTAAAAATTGCTGTCTCTGGCTCAGTGGTTAAATCCTCACCTTGCACGCGCTGGGATCCTCCATGGATCCTGGTTCATGTCCCACCTGCTCCGCTTCCCTACCAGCTCCCTGCGTATGGCCTGGGAAAGCAGTAAAGGATGACTCAAAATGTTGGGACCCTACACCTGCGTGGGAGACCTTGATAAAGCTCTAGGCTCCTGGCTTCGGCTCAGCTCAGCTCTGGTCATCGTTGCAGTTACTTGGGCAGTGAATTAGCAGATGGAGGAAGGTCTTTGTCTCTCCTCCTCTCTGTAAATCTGTCTTTCCATTAAAAAATAGAGGAGGAGAGACTGAGAGGAATATCTTCTATTCACTGATTCACTCCCCAAGGGGCCGCAACGGTTGGAGCTGAGCCAGTCCAAAGCCAGGAGCTTCTTCCGGGTCTCCCACGTGGGTGCAGGGTCCTAAAGCTTTGGGCCGTCCTCGACTGCTTTCCCAGATCACAGGCAGAGAGCTGAATGGGAAGCAGGACTGCCGGGATTAGAACTGGCGCCCATGTGGGATCCCGGTGCATTCAAGGCAAGGACTTTAACCACTACACTATCGCACCTGGCCCCTAAAAATAAATAAATCTTTTTTAAAAAGATGCTATCCAAAGGAAAGCACAGTACTGTCACGTGACGAAAACTCATCTGTACACTTGCTATTGAAGTCTATACAAAGCCCAGATACTTGGAGAATGCTGAAACACGTGTACCAAATAAAGTAAGGTGTCTTACGTGCGTGTCAGGTGGGAGGAAATGCGCTTGCGCGTGCCTCGCAACACGAGAGGAAGCACCTGTGAGTGCTGACTGCATGTGCCGTGTGAGGCAGCGGAGAAGTCTGGCTGATGGCAGTGTGCTGGCTCCAGCTGAGGGTCAGGTTAGCTCGTCCGGGCTTCTGACGTCCTGGGCAGCCCGCGGAGTGGAGCACGCGTAAACTCCATAGGGTATCAGCGTCAGGGAGGAGGAGCGGGGCCAGTGACCGTGAGAGCAGACACACTGCTGCTCCCAGAAGTCTGAGTGGCCTGATTTCTTCTCACCTTATTTGGCTAGCTGTGGCCATTTAGAAACATTCGCTCAGCTCCTGCTATGAAGTATGCAGTAAGGATTCGCCCATCATATTCGTGCCATTTTTCTTCACATTTTGTTTCTTCTGAAGCAGATGTTGCCTTTATTATTATTATTATTATTATTATTATTATTGCTATTTGTGTAACTCTAGCCCTGGGGAGCAGTGGCTAGCCCATATGGGAGCTCAGAATCTATTTATTGATTTAGAAGCTTCGTATCATGTTGCCTTCCCTTTGCTTTGACTCCTGGAGGTTGATTTGGACCCAGTTCAAGCAGAGCGCACACAGAAGGCGATGGGCTTTAGGAAGTGAGTTCACCAGCCAGCTCTGATTCTTGTTCCTGTCATGACTGAAGAACCCGTTCCTCTGAAATTTGAGCCTGACCTGTCCTGTGGCAGTGTCTCCTGAGGAGCAGGTGAGGCTCCTGACTCGGTGGCATCCCCTTCTCCCTGTAGCATTCTAGTTAAATGGTGTTGTGGGACGGCTTCACAAGCAGACCACCAGCCTGGTTGCAGTGCTGCTGCCGTTCGCTGAGCAGCACGGGTGAGTCATGGTGTTAGCTTGTCACGTGGTGACTGATGGATACATTATTATGTACAACAACATCTAGTCATTCATTGGGATAGATATCAAATTACTTCTCTAAAAAGACACGTAAGGCATCAGGACACTGCCATCTGGTATTGGAGTGTCTGGATTTAACACCTGACTCCAGATTTCTTTTATTTTTTAAAGATATATTGATTTGATTTGAAAGAGTTACAGAGAAAGAGGAAGAGATGGGCTAGGGTTGGGAGCAGATCCTCTGTCTTCTTATTAATTCTGCACGGGGCCACAATGGCCAGGGCTGAGTTAGGGTGAAGCCAGGAGCCGGGAGCTTCATCCAAATTTCCCTCCCACTTCCCTCTCTCCTTACTTATTTTTATTGGAAAGGAAGGCAGATTTACAGAAAGACCCTCCATCTACTGGCTTACTAATCAACTGGCTGCAATGACCAGAGCTGAGCCAGTCAGGAGCCAGGAACCTCCTCCAGGTCTCCCACGTGGCGCAGGGTCCCAAGGCTTTGGGCCATCCTTGACTGCTTTCCCAGGCCACAAGCAGGGAACTGGATGCTGCCCCAGCTCTTGACTCAGTTTCCTGCTATGCAGATTCTGGGAAGCTCTGGGGATGGCTCCAGTACTTGGTTCCCTGCCACATATGTGGGAGACCTGGACTGAGGCTGCAGGTCCCGGTTCAGGCCTTAGTTCAGCCATCACAAGTCTTTCTCCTTGTCATAAATACATTTTTACAAAGAACTACAAAACAAAAACGTTCACATTAATACGGAGGGAAGAGGACAGCAGTTTAGAGCACTTCGGGATGAGAAAATGTTATCATTGAGAGGCAAGTCTAGCTTTGGGTTTCCTGGCAACTGGAGTAATAAGAAGAAAACACAATGGTCTACATCATTACCGTAGGCAGCTAGAATTAGTCAAGAAGAGCTGTGCTGCTCAACACGGTAACTGGCAGCCTTATGCGCCTGTTGAGCACTTGAAATATGGCTTGTCAGAATTGGGATTCACTGGATTTTGAAGACAGTATGAAAAAGTAAAATATCTCAAAAAATTTAGATTGAGTATAACATTTTAGATCATAATGGTTTGGTTATCTGAATTAAATAAAATACATTATTAAAACCACTTTCATGTATTTCTTTCTTTTTTTATTGCAAAGTCAGATATACAGAGAGGAGAGACAGAGAGGAAGATCTTCTGTCTGATTATTCACTCGCCAAATGACCGCTATGGCCGGTGCTGCGCTGATCCAAAACCAGGAGCCAGGAACTTCCTTTGGGTCTCCCACACAGGTGCAGGGTCCCAAGGTTTTGGGCCATCCTTGACTGCTTTCCCAGGCCACAAGCAGGGAGCTGGTTGGGAAGTGGAGCTGCCGGGATTAGAACCAGCACCCATATGGGATCCTGGCGCATTCAAGGCAAGACTTTAGCCGCTAGGCCACGGTGCCAGGCCCCATATATTTCTTTTTTTTTTTTTTTTTTTTTTTTTTTTTAAAGATTTATTCATTTTATTACAGCCAGATATACAGAGAGGAGGAGAGACAGAGAGGAAGATCTTCCGTCCGATGATTCACTCCCCAAGTGAGCCGCAACGGGCCGATGCGCGCCGATCCGATGCCGGGAACCAGGAACCTCTTCCAGGTCTCCCACACGGGTGCAGTGTCCCAATGCATTGGGCCGTCCTTGACTGCTTTCCCAGGCCACAAGCAGGGAGCTGGATGGGAAGTGGAGCTGCCGGGATTAGAACCGGCGCCCACATGGGATCCCGGGGCTTTCAAGGCGAGGACTTTAGCCGCTAGGCCACGCCGCCGGGCCCCATATATTTCTTTTTAATGTGGCTACCAGAACGTTAAAAATTTTGTGGGTGCCTCACATTTGTGACTCACATTGTCTACCAGACAACCCTGGACTGCAACAATAGACGTTTTGCTCTCACACTATTCTAGCTGAAATGCTGATTTTATACTACATTAAAACATTATTCTGTAGTATAATAGCATATCATTATATAATAAAATCAATCATCAACAGAAATATGCTGATGTATGCTAAATGTGTAAATATCTACAAGCTACCATTGATGGAAATATTAATATAATCATAAAATAATATGCTGTGTATTACATTGTTATAGTGCACTATATTATTTACAAAAGAGATTTTGTACAGCCAAATGGATAATATCGTCACTTGCAGTTCTAAAGCAAATTTTCTTCAGGATCTTCATGATGCTAGTTAGCCCTCGAGGGATGCTGACAGTGACGAGCATGCATGTCACCTGTTCTGGAATACTTGCTCACAGTTTCTTCTACCCATCATTCAGTGGTGTGGCAGCAGTAGGGTTACTCTTCTATCCAACTGGAAGCCCTCAGATGCAAATGTGTGTAATTTCTGCGAGCAGGTATCTAAGGAAACTTAGAGATCATGCCAAGGAAAATTGAGATGAAGGCAGCTTTGGAAAATTGCTGTAACAGTGAAGGCTGTGCTAGTTTACATTTCTTACCTTGAAATTGAGGATGGTGTGGGTGACAGAAAATACACAGGTGCCATAGCTCAGAGCACGAGCATGTGGTCGGAGTCCTCTCCCAAGAGACTGGACAGAAGTAGAGTCTTATGAGACTCTTGAGTGTAGACTTCAGTTTAAAGCTAAAAGAGCTTATTCATGGGTTGATGCCATTGTGTGATGGGTTAAACCTCTGCTTGTGGCAATGGCATCCCATATGGGCTCCAGTTCAAATCCTGACAGCTCCTCTTCCAATCCAACTCCCTGCTAATGTGTCTGGGAAAGCAGTAGAAGATGGTCCAAATCCTTGGGTTACTGCTGCCATGTGGGAGACCCAGAAGAAGCTCCTGGTGCCTGGCTTCAGATGCGCTCACCACCTCTCACCATTTGCAGTCATTTGAGGAATGAACCACCAGATGGAAAATCTCTCTCTGTGTGTTCTTCTCTTTCTGTAACTCTGCTTTCTAATAAGAGTAAATCTTTAAAAAAGAAAAGAATGTATTCACAATCTGAGTGGACATTGACCTGAGTAGCAAGGAGAAGCTGAAAGATCTTTATTTTTGGAAGGCAGGCAGTAGCTACGCTCTCAATTACTTACGACAGCCTGTGCTCCGGTTGGCAGCTGCCAAACCCTAGGGTACACGGAGTGTGTCACAGCAGGCCAGACTCAGCTGTCTTCCCTAGCAAGAGTGATCTGCATGAGGCATTATTTTTAATTTTTAAAAAGATTTATTTATTTTTATTGCAAAGCCAGGTACAGAGAGAAGGAGAGACAGAAAGATCTTCCATCCGATGAGTCACCCCCCAAGTGACCACAACGGCCAGTGCTGTGCTGATCCGAAGCCAGGAGCCAGGAACTCTTCTGGGTCTCCCACACGAGTGCAGGGTCCCCAGGCTTTGGGCTGTCCTCAACTGCTTTCCCAGGCCACAAGCAGGGAGCTGGATGGGAAGTGGGGCCGCCGGGATTAGAACCGGTGCCGATATGGGATCCCGGCACGTGCGAGGCGAGGACTTTAACCACTAGGCCACCGTGCCGGGCCCTGCCTGAGGCATTTAGAACTCAGACATTGCATCCATGTCTGACTCACTCCCACAACACTTGGGTGAGATGGTAGAGGAACAGCTACTGGCTTTTGTATGGAATTTCTTTTCAATAGCTGAGCTGTGGCGGTTCAGAGACAGTCCCAGAGTGACCGAGGGAATTCTCCTTCCAGCTGAGAGTGGGGCAGGCTGTGGACACGGCCAGCACCGTTGGGGTCACCTACATCTCGTATCAGAGCACTTGGTTCAGGCTCTGCTTGTGATTCCAACTTCCTTCTAACGTGCTCCTGAGCAGGCAGCAGGTGAGAGTGCAAGGAGCTGGGGCCCTGCCACGCACGTGGGTGATGGAGATTGAATTCTGGACTCCTGGCGTCAGTCTAGCTTAGCCCCAGCAAATAAATAATCTCTCTCTCTCTCTCTCTCTGCCTTCCAGCTTTCCAAATTAAAAAAATTGTAAAGGTTAAGGCTTTTCCTGGAGACCCTGAGACAATTTCAGAAAGCAAAGTTCTGAACATAGTTTGGTGAGCTTAGTGTTGCACTCCAGTTCACGGTTCCTTGCACTTAACTGGTATGAAATACCCATAACTGAGATGTGTGTCAAGTTTGCACAGGCCCACAGACTTGCAGATCATGGGGACTGTAAAGGTACAGGGCCCTCTACTACCTGAAGAAAATCATATTGTGAGACCTGGTCTGCTGGGCCCATTTTGCAGCTTGAACACCCCCTGTGGCTCATGCATGTCAACAAACTGCACACTTTTCCTTCCAGCCCAAGCAGAGCAGGGATTCCGATAAATGGAGCACCGTGTTTAAGCGAGGCACTTGTCCCTCTGGCCCCGGTGGTTTTTGACAGTGGCATCTGTGGAGCTGGCTCGCATAACAGCTTGCCACTCACCCCAGGACTCAGAACTTGCTTTTATTCCTTTTACTCATCAGTGTAAAAGTGGCTCCTAGGCACTTCACAGTGACAGAAAAACACTTAGGGAGAAGGCAGGAGTGAACACTGGATACCAGAGCATGCTTTACTGCAATGCCAGTGCCTGAGATGTTCCAAGGAACAAGGCCAGGACCTAAACGATCCCTCATGGCTCTCACTGTTGCCATGGATGCCCTGGCCTTGGTCTTGGGAACATCCTGCTGATACCTTGCTGTTGTCTCCTGGTTCTGTGTGGTCCCCTAGCTGCCCCCAGGCCTCAGGAGCTAACCAGCTTTGGCAGCTGTTGGATATGCCTAGGAACCTGGACTCTGTCATGCATCTAGAACACCTGTCCCATACACCCATGGCTGAGGAGATTGCGAAAGAAATGGGACCCTTTGCCTCCCTCCCAGCCTCTGAGGAGCACCATGCAGCATGCAGGGGACATCCCAGGCACAGGGGAAAGGTGTGTACAAGAAGTGACAGCTTGGGCATTGAGCTCCAGTGCTGTTGCAAGAGAGGTGCTGCTGGGACGGACGCAGGCCCTCGTCACGGTGTGTGTGGTAGGGAGGCGCCGGGGGCCGGAAGGAGCAGGATCCCGAACGATGGGGGTTAGGCTGAGTGGAAAGCAGAACAGACACTTGACACGCGTGCTGGTGTCCTCTGTCGAGCAGTCTGCACACACCCGCGGGAGTGTGACCTTTCCCAGTCACCACGGCAGAACCAGGCGTGCAGTCAGTACGTAATACACACCCGTGCCTCCAGGTCGCTGCCGACATCTTCAGAAAGCCAGAGGGGAGATGCATTTGTAGTAACTGCTGATGTTGACCATGAGGCATCTGTTCAAAATTGTTCTTGGTCTGGTTCAAGCCTCCTCCGTGAACACCCTCATGCTGAGGCCAGGGCCAGCAGTTGTTGGAAGCTG
Organism: Ochotona princeps; assembly: GCF_030435755.1. NCBI lineage: Eukaryota > Metazoa > Chordata > Mammalia > Lagomorpha > Ochotonidae > Ochotona > Ochotona princeps. The sequence goes on along the minus strand of NC_080832.1, from coordinate 6,198,907 downwards.
ACTCACTCTGATGTGGACAATGTTCTTTCTTAAACCAACAGTACTCTTTCTGAAGTGCTAAGGGCTGCTTCTACGTCAAGAGGGGACACTGGCTGGCAAGACACGTTCTGGACCTAGTGGCTTTCTTAACAGGTAGGTGAGACAGTTGAGTTTGGAAGCCTCATACCCATGGGCCACTGACTGGACCTGGGATGTAAGGGTGCTATTGAATGGGACTGGTGCTGGGTACCCCTGGGCTAGTGAAGTGGGAGTGGCAGAGCCCACTACTCCCAGCTGCTTTATTGATCCTCAGAACTAAAGAGGAAACAAAGAAAGCAAGCCCAGGCTACAGGCAGTGTCTGGAAGTGAAGGGATAGGGGCCTCCAGGTGGTGTGTTTAGCTTCTGATTTCCCAGGGAGGAAATGCGAGCAGAGTCCAGACCCAGAGGGAGAAATCGGAGCCACGGGCCCCACACCTGCTGTGTGTTGGCAGGTCCTGTACCCACCATGATGACGACCCATTGTGGCAGAAGCGCCCCCACCAGGTGGGGGACTTGTAGACACTCTGACATGTAGATCCCGGAGATGTGTCACAGCCTCACCCTCACCCCACAGGACCTGGTGGGAAAGAGTCTGACCCACACCTGCCAGCCAGGAGGGACAGCTGCTACCTCCAGCCTCAGCAGACAGTTGGAGCCTGTGGGGAAAGCCAGGGTTTCCTGTGCCCCGTGGCCTCACTCTGGGCTGCTGCCTGGGCACTGTGGCGGCCTTGGACAGCGTTCTACCCAGCACCTTGTAATGATGGGGTCTGAAGACTCAGGGGAGCCTCTGTGGGTTGCACACATGCACTGCATTCTCCACCCCCCACCCCTGCCACTCCAGTGCTCCTCTGAGCTGCCTGGGCCTCCAAAGGCTCTGTTCACCTTCGCTCTCTGGCTCTCTGTCCCTCTGTCCTGGGGCTCTCCCCACCACTTCTGCCCAGTGACAGCCCATCTGTCTCTGAGACCCTGCTCAAAGGCCACCTCTTGCCTGAAGCCACCCAGACCCCTGCCCCACCCTCTGGGAGGCCAGCAGGTTCTGTCAGTAAAAGGAGCAAGCAGGCAATTCCAACTCAATAATTTATGACATTCCCTTTGCTGTGGCAGGCTGGAATTAGGTGCTGGGAGCAAAGATACAAAGACAGTCCACATGCTACTGTGACCCCAGGGCTCTGGGATCCATAACGATGTAGAGTTTTCCTAATCTCCCTGCAAAGACATCATTATGCAAGATTTATACAACAGGTGTGGGCCTCCATGCATGGGTCATTACCCACTTTTATATAGAAATGTTTCAGGCTATGTGTGTGTCATCAATACACAAACATTGTAATACACTTCTGTTTACTTCTAAATATACCCTGAGGAATTTATTTCAGACATAGATGCCTGAGTCTTAACCCCAGCAGGAGTCTGGGAGGTGCTTTCATGCCGAGCTGCTGAGGTTGGTGGCCCCCAGACGGTGTTTGGGGAAACAACAGTCTGAGATGTGCTGGCCTGGCTCTGACCTGTCCCCTCCCGCTCTCCTGCTGAGGCTGTCTCCCGGGGAAGTACTTTTTGGGATTCCCACAGGAAGGAGATCTCTCAAGTTGTCTTGGTTGGGCCGCACTGTCACAGAGAGAGGACATGTTGCTGGGGCATATTTTTGGATGAGATCCACATTAAAATAAGTGAACTCAGAGTAGAGTAATTTATCCTCTCTGCTGTGGCTGGGCTTCATCCACTCAGCTGAAGGCTGCACTATAACCAAAGACTGACCTCCCTCCAGGATATGTGAGAACTAAGGCAGACGGGCAACAGCCCCAGATGCAACTGCTGAGTGACCTTCCCTGAGTCTCCAGCCAGCCAGCATACCCTAAAATGGTGGACCTGCCATCCTCCATCACCATGAGAACCAATCCCTTAAGACAGATCCCTGGGGCCGCACTGTGGCATGGCAGGCTGAGCCTCTCACTGTGGTGCCAGCATTCCAACTGAGTTCTAGCTGCTCCACTTCCAATCCAGCTGCTGCTGCTGCACCTGGGAAAGCAGCAGAGGACGGCCTGAGTGCTTGGACCCCCGTGCCCACTTGGGGAGTGAACCAACAGATGGAAGATCTTTCTCTGTCTCTCCTCTCTCTGTAAATCTGCCTTTCAAATAATAAACAAAAGGTTTTTTTCGTTCAAAAAAAAGGTTTAATTTAACCAAACAAAAAATAGATCCTTAAAATACACAAATACATATACATACACACACTTGAAAACTTCTTGGAAATGGGATTAAAATTAATTTAATTTGGGGGGCAAAATGTATTAAAGGTCACACGTATTTTTTTTCATAATATGCATTTTTCAGTAAGAATTTTCAAGAGCTCTCAGATACAATTTCTAAAACAGTTTGTGGGCCTGGCATTATGGCTCAGTGGCTGAATCCTCACCTTACACATGCTGGGATTCCATATGGGTGTCAGTTCAAGTCCCAGCTGTTTCATTTTCCATCCAGCTCCCTGCTTGTGGCTTGGAAAACCAGCAGTGGATGGCCCCAAAGCCTTGTGACCCTACGTTCATGTGGGAGACCCAGAAGAAGCTCCTGGCTCTTGGCTTCAGATTGGCTCAGCTCTAGCCATTGCAGCCACTCGCGACGCAAATCAGTAGAGAGATCTGCGAGGAAGACCAGGAAGTAGTTCCTGGTTCCTGGCTTTGGATCTGTTCAACTCCAACCATTGTAGCCATTTGGGGAATGAATCAGCAGATAGCTGGAACACCTTTCTCTCTGTAACTCCAACATTCCTACAAAAATAAATAAGTAAATATATAAATAAAAAGACACTGGTTAAGGTACCTACACTTGGATCCTGGCGGTCACTTCCTGCTAATGTGGACTGTGGGAGGGAGCAGTGGTGGCCAAGGTCACTGCCTTCCTGTCCCACGTGGTGACCCGGTGTGGCTTTCCGGCTGCTGGCTTTGGTGGGGCTCTGTCCTCAGCATGGCAGGCACTGAGGGAGTGAACAAACAGGTAAGATCTCTCTCTCTCTCACTTTGTCTCTCAAGTATATAAATTGTGAAAGAGAAAAAGAAGAGAGCCTTCTTTTGCTGAAAAAACACAAAGAAATCCACGCCACTTGTGTGGGTGTATTTGAACTCAGCTCCTGACTGCAAAGCGCCAGGCACTTGTTTGCTGGTGCAGGCCTTCCGGTCTGCAGCCGCAGGTGTCTCAGGGGCTTTGGATGGCCCTGAGCCCTGCACTTCAGTCTGTGCCAGCGCTTTTCCATATGTGACTCTCATTCATCCCAACGCATCAGTTGCTCTGGCACCGTGAAAAGCACTAAGGTAAATAAAAACACACCCTTCTGGCAAGGAGCAGGCAGCTCAAGTGAGAACTTGTATTCTGGAGTACTCCATGGTTCCAGTGCCACACTGACCCACTGTACAGGTCTGTGGCATGCTGCCCTGAGAGGCACGTCTTCCTGGCACAGTACCTTAGAGTGCAACCGTATTAGGAAGCAGAGTCAGTGCAGTGGCCAGGAAGGGGGATGAGGTCATCGGGGAGCGAGGGGGAGGGCCCTCCTTGCTGCCCGACCAGTGTCCTTGTGAGAAGAGGGAAGGAGACACACCATCGAGGGGAACAGCGAGGTGAGGATGAGGGTGGACAGCAAGCTGCGCAGCTGCGAGCCAGGACTTCCCACGACTGGGGCCTGGCACGGTGGCCTAGTGGTCAAAGTCCTCACCTTGAATGTGCTGGGAACCCGTATGGGTGCCGGTTCTAATCCCAGCTGCCCCGCTTCCCATCCAGCTCCCTGCTTGTGGCCTGGGAAAGCAGCCAAGGACGGCCCAAAGCCTTGGGATCCTGCATCCACATAGGAGACCTGAAGGAAGTTTCTGGCTCCTGGCTTCGGATCATCTTAGCTCTGGCCGTTGTGGTCACTTGGGGAGTGACTCATCAGACGAAAGATCTTCCTCTCTGTCTCTCCTCCTCTCTATATATCTGACTTTGCAATAAAAATAAATAAATCTTAAAATGAAAATCCCCAGGGTTGCTGGCTACCACCAGGGGCCAGGAGAGAAGCCTGGGACACTGTCTTCCATGGGGCCCCCAAGGACGAACTGACTGACCCTTCTTACACCTTAACTTGACACCTGTGACCCTCAGGCCTCGGGGAGAGTAAGTTTCTGTTGTTCTAAGGCATCCAGAAGGTGGCACTTGGATCTGGCAGGCACAGGGAGTAAATGCATGCCCTGGCACACTGGACAGTGCCTCTACAACAACTGTTCTCAGACCCTGGATGCCTGGTGGCACAAGGAAAACAAATGGAGCAGGCCACACCCTGTGAGCCACTGCCATCAAGGCTGGGCATGGACAACCTTGTGTTTGCAAGGCCTGGGTGCTTGCTGGAACTTTCCATGGGGCCAGCAGAACCATTGAGACCACAGGACTCCTCCCTGTCACCTGAGGCAATGCTGTTCTCAGGTGCTAAGGTGGACAGTCGAGGAAGCCTCCAGCACTGAGCTTGCCCTGCCTACAGGCTGGGCTGCAGGCTGGACCTGCCCAAGCACCAGTTCAATGCAGGTCTGGCAGCGGCTGGGGGCCTAGCATTCAGGCTTTCATTTTTGTCTTTTTTAAACAAACAAACAGGCCTGGTGCCATAGCCTAGTGGCTCAAGTCCTTGCTTTGCACATGCTGGGATCCCCTATGGGCACTGGTTCAAATCCCAGCAGCCCCTATTCCCATCAAGCTCCCTACTTGTGGCCTGAGAAAGCTGTCAAGGATGGCCCAAAGCCTTGGAACCCTGCACCCATGTGGGAGACCCGGAGGAAGCTTCTGGCTCATGGAGTTTTGGATTGGCTCAGCTCTGGCCATTGTGGCCACTTGGGAAGTGAACCAGTGAGTGGAAGATCTTTCTCTCAGGTTCTCCTTCTCTCTGTAAATCTGACTTTCCAATAAAAATAAATAGTAAGTAAAATCTTTAAAAATCAATCAACCAATCAAACAAACCTCTCAAGGGGATCTTTATCTTTCTTTTCTTTTAAAGATTTTTTTAAAAAAACATTACAGAGAGGAGAGGGGACAGAGAGCCAGATCTTCCATCTGCTGGTTCACTCCCCTAATAGCTGCAACTTCTGGAGCTGGGTTGGTTTCGAACCAGGAGCCTCCTCTGGGTCTCCCCCGTGGCTGTGGGGACTCAAGGATTCGAGGTTGCCTTTACTGCTTTCCCAGTCCGTAAGCAGGAAACTGGATGGAAGTGGAGCAGTCAGAACTTGAACCAGTGCCCATAAAGGGTGCTGACTCCACAGGGGGCAGCCTGGTCTGCTAGGCCACTGCCCGTAGTTGTCCCTTACATCTTGTTTTTCCAACCAAGAGAAATGCAGAGGGTTGGGTTGCATTCAGGCTGCTACAGCGGGAGGCAACAGCACACTGAGAGCCAGGCCGATTCAAATAACAAAGATTCCAGGAAACAAACCTGCCCATTGGGACACATAATGTTCATCAACTGTTTACTGACTGAAAAAAAGTTTTTATTTTTATTGGAAACACAGATCAGATTTATGAAGAGAAGGAGAGACAGAAAGATCTTCGATCTGCTGGTTCACTCCCAAGTGGCTTCAATGGCCAGAGCTGAGCTGATCTGAAGCCAGGAGCCAGAGGCTTCTTCTGGCTCTCTATGTGGGGACAGGGTCCCAAGGCTTTGGACCATCTTCTTCTGCCTTCCTAGGCCACACACAGGGAGCTGGATAGGAAGTAGAGCAGCCGGGACATGAATCAGTGCCCACGTGTGATCCCAGCACTTGCAAGTGGAGGATTAGCCAGTTGAGCCATCATGCCAGGTCCCTGTTTATTGATTTTTAATAGTTTCTACTTATTGTTTGTTTGAAAGTTGGAGAGAGAGAGAGAGAGAGAATCTCCTTTGCAGCTTTACTTCCCAAATGGTTATAACTGCTAGGGTTGGACCAGGCTGAAGCCAGGAGCTGGGCACTCAGTCTAGGCCTCCTAAGTGGGCTACAACCGCTCAAACCACCACCTGTTATCCTATAGTTTGACATGAGCAGGAAGTTGTAATCAGAGCTGTGGCTCGAACCCAGGCACCCTGATACTGGTGAGATATGTCCTAAGCAGTGTCCTGAACAGTGTTTCAAGAGCTGATTTTTGCCCCTCCTTTTCCTTTAAATAGAAAAATGAACTAGCAAGCATTTAAAAAAAATTATTTGGATTCTCTCTCACACATACACACACAAAAGCACACATACACATTTCTTCCACTGGTTCACTCGCCACATGTCCATTGCGCTTGGTGGGAGGGGAAAAGCCAGGAGTCAGAAACTCAGTTCATCCATCTTGGCTGCCTCCCCAAGTCAGCCCAGTCCCACCATCGCGGCTGCCTCCCAGGGTCTGCTCCAGCAGGAGGTTGGAGCCAGAACCCAGAGCTGAAACTCAAACCCAGGGACTCTGAAGGGGGACATGGGTAAAGGCCATTTTTGTTGTCATTTTTGCAGAGAATCACAAGACAGTTGTTCTCACACAACAAATACTTCTAAGGTGTCCCAGCCATAGGCAGCAGATCTAGAATTGTCATATTAACTTCCTTAACATTGTCCACCTACAGATCGGTATGCTGCATGTTCACCTTGCACACTTGGTGACTGATGAGAAGGCATGCCCAGGAGGAAGGCTGGCATTAATGGCTCTCGGGAAATCCCTACCTCAACCGTTTCCTGATGTTGCAAAGCCAGCTCTGAAAATGCTACTCCAGATGGCCAAGTCTTCGACCTCCTGGAACTTACTTCTGGCCTTCTTTTATGAGTGGCTCAAAATATTTCTGATGCGCCTAAGAGCCATTTCTCACTAAAAAATAATCAGTGTTTAAAACTCTCACCAGGGCCCGGGGGCGTGGCCTAGTGGCTAAAGTCCTTGCCTTCAACGCGCCAGGATCCTATATCGGCGCCGGTTCTAATCCTGGCAGCTCCACTTCCCATCCAGCTCCCTGCTTGTGGCCTGGGAAAGCAGTTGAGGACGACCCAAAGCTTTGGGACCCTGCACCTATGTGGGAGACCTGGAAAGAAGTTCCTGGTATCCAGCTTCAGATCGGCGCAGCACCGGCCGTTGTGGTCGCTTGGGGAGTGACTCATCGGACGGAAGATCTTCCTCTCTGTCTCTCCTCCTCTCTGTATATCTTTGTAATAAAAATCAATACATCTTAAAAAAATAAAATAAAATACCTATTGCTGCAGTCTATTTATACCACGGTAACTTTTATCTTGGGTTGATTTTTCCCACAGAGTGACTTCTATCCATCTATCTTCTCATCCATGTATTCATACATCACTCGGATCATTCTCTCTGAATGTGGATGTGGTACAGACTGTCACTCTAGGTGCTACAGATGTAATCTCAGCAAGAAATACACGCACATGTCATCAACAGTGTAGACAGCAGACAAGTGCAGACAGCAGTTAGCTAAGGGTTTTCCCAAGCTGTGATGAGGACAATGTGCTGACAGCTTAGGGCAGACAGGCTGCTGGCGGGGGGCCCTGAAGTCCCAGCAGGGGTGGGAAACACTTACACAGCCTTTGGAAGGACCAACAGGTGCAGAGCTGTTTGCTGGTTCCTCGTCAGGCAGCCAGTGTGCACTTGCCCATTTGAAGGGATCTGAAACAGAGGAAGGGCCACGTGCGGTTTCACGGTTCTCTAAACCTCACACCTGGACATTTGAAGGAGAAATGAAAGGATGCGAATCAGGCTAGGCTGCTGGGCATTTTGGTGGGAGACGATGGAATCCTGGGCTGATCTGAATGTTCTTTTTTTTTAAATTACATTGTATTATTTGACATAGTTTCATAAGCTATCTGTTTCTCACACGTGCAGGATTCTGTTTCATAAGCTATCTGTTTCTCACACGTGGGGAGGCAAGCTGTGGAGTGGGAGGAGGCACGGAGTCACTGTCTTAACACTCGCTGCCTGCCTGCAGTGTTGCTAAAGGCACAGCTCCCCACCCTCCACATTCGCTGGTTTCCTAGGCAGGGCCACTTCCTTTCCCCTTTTTAGTTTCACTGGTACACAAAGCATAACCCTTTGTTCAAGGACTTGGACCCCCTGCAGTCTATTCAGACTTGGCCCACACAGGGGAAGTTCTGAAACGGGGTGACAAGGGCCCTTAGAAAAACTGTGGGGTTGGATGGGATCCCCATTGCTCAGTGGAGAGCGAGACTGAATGTTTTAAGGACTTGTTAATACAGTGCTCCCCTCAACCTTTTGTAAAGATGCAGCATGTCTGTGTTTTACTCATAGGTGTGTGTGTGCGCGCACGCATGCGTATACACTCGGTTTAGGTTCTTTCCAGTGGGAGGGAGCTGGGTACTGCTCTTTCTCTGGGTGTGCTGGAGTGAGAATGAACTACGCCCCCAGGTGAGTGTGGTGCCCCCTTCGGGCTCTTCCTGCCCCCGTGGAGCAGGGCAGAGCTGAGAAGCCACCAGCAGCCAGGGGGCCAGAGCTGGTCAAATCAATGTAGAACCAGTTCACACAGGAACCTGGATGGATGAGATCCCAGGGAGAGATTCTGAAGGGAGAGGCAGGACCATGCTCATCACAGCTAAGAGCCTACAGCCTGAAGACTGCTTTTAAGTCACAAATGATCCAGAATTGGTCCCACAATCCTTCCTGAATCATTGTGTAACAAAACCCATAAAGGCCTTTTGAAGTGCTACACACACATACACACACAGAGATTTTAGAGTTTGAAATTTCACGATCGTGGCAGCATAAGTCCTAACTTTTTCAATTTTTTATTTTTGAAAAGCAGAACTAGGCAGTGACCTAGAGGATGCCGAATCTCTCTTCCCCTCTCTGTAATTTTCAAAACACATAAATAAATCTTACTAAAAAAGGAAAGTTACCCTTAAAACAAAAGAACTCACACATGAATGTGACATGCTTCAACCCAAAGTACAGTGGAACTTTCATATTTGTAACTAATCAAAAAAAAAAGATTGATTTGTTTGAAAGTTGGGAAGCAAGAGGAGCGACATAGAGAGGGAGAAATCTCCTACCTGCTGGGTCACTCCCCAGGTGGTGCCAACAGCCAGGATCTGGCCATCCTGAAGCCAGGAGCCAGGAGCTTCTTCTTGATCTCCCACGAGGGTGCAGATGGCCAAGAACTTGGGCAATCCTCTGTCACTTTTCCCAGGCGATTAGCAGACAGCTAGATTGGAAGCAGCGTACCAGGACACAAATAAGTGTTCATACGAGATGTTGGCACTGCAGGTGGCAGTTTCATGTGCAACCTTGTAACCTGTTCTCCTGTCACTCATTTTGAAGGAAACAGTCCCAGCAAAGGCTGTGTGGTGTTGGTCTTGAGGAGAGAGGGGGAGATTTTGTCATCATGTTTTTTTAGGAATATGAGAAAAGCCAGCACTAGCCACCTGAGCGATCATCCAGATTTAGAGGCAAAGATGTAATTGTCAGAGCAGCTCCTTCATGTTGAAGGTGAACTGCTGGCGCCACAGGACAGACCCTGTGGTGCACGTCTGTGGAATAGCTCCAGGGAGCAAACACTAGTGGGAAGCCAAACAGGAACCTTTGTGGGTGATGGGGGCCTGGTGGGAGCCCTGGGGACTCAGAGTGCTGGGGGGCCGGCCAGAAGGGCTGCACTTACACAGAGTACTTGGTGACAGAGAAGGGAGGTTTCCACCTGAGTTACCCTTGTAGGGCTAAGTAACTTTTAATAAGCTTGATTCTTGCCAGGGTAGACAATACCCTAATGTGCAAATGGGTCTCCACCAGAGAATGAATTAACCTTGCAAACACTTGGTTCTGTGAAGGTTAAAAAAAAAAGCAGCTCATTGCTCCAGGGATGCTTGCTTGTTTGTTTTCTCTCTCCCCCGTTCCAGGCTGTTCTCTGGAACAGATGTGGTGGGTTTTGCTCCCAATTCTGTACCTTCAGTCCTTGGGGCAGCCCCTGACACAGTCACTTCTGCACTTGGTACGTGTTTGTTGAAGGAATGTTGGTGGCTAAGCCAGGTGCTGTCAACTCAGAAAAGCCCTCCCAGGTCACACGCAAGGTGCAGACTATCACAGCCGGGCAGTTAGGCTGAGGTTCTTTCCAGGCAATTCTTGCAGCTCCTTGGAATGCTATGGAGCTGATTTCAAAGCCGGCCTTAGAAACCAAGCTTACCTACTTTTCTCCTCCCCATTTGGTCAAAATCACACATACCAAAGCTCAACCGAACAGTTTTCAACAACTGCACGTTTGAATGAGTCATGTAGTTTTCAAAAAGATTCATTTATTTTACTTCAAAGTCGATGTTACAGAAAGTACGTACTTAGTTTTAAATATTGCTTTTCTGCAATCAACTCTGAATTTCAGACCATAGGAAATTCGTGAATATCTGTAACTCAGACCTGCAAAGTTCCACAGGCTAAAGGAAAAGGACGCAGCGGAATTCAGACAGAATTTCTAGAACACTGCCACCTTTGTCGTGTTTTTCTTGTCTCTTTGCCCCGCAGGGCAGGAGACTGCAGCCCAGGTTTCTGGAAGATCCAAGGTCGACCTTACGGGAGCGCGTGCCCGGCTGCGCGCACCGGGGGGCCCTTCTGAGGTCTGACTCGCTAGACACTTTCTCCCGAGTCTCCGGTTGCATCCGCGTCAGAGCGCTCGGGACCGGTCAGCCCTGAGGCAGACGCCGCGAGGACGGCATGCCCCTCAGGCGGCGCGCCCTGCAGGCTCCCGCGGACAAAGCGCTCGCAGGGTCCTCCCCGCGCCCCGCCGGAGCCGCCGCGCCCTCCCGCGTCCCTGGGGCGCCAGCTGGTCGGCCGCCGCCCGGCCCACACGGACGGCCGGGGGAGCCCGGGGCACGCCCAGCCCTCGCCGCCCGCGAGCCCCACACGGCAGACGCCGCCGTCGACCGACGCAGACGGGCTCCCGCCGGCACCTGCCGCGGCGCTCCGGGATCCGAGCTCTCCGCCTTCCGTCCCCGCCTCCCCGGCCGCCGTCCCCGCCCCGTCGGATTCCAGCGGCCGCGCCGCCCCGGGAGGCTTGTCCCTCGCCGCCCGCCGTAGCCCCGGCGCTCGGCCGGCCGCCGTCCCCAAGATGGCCGCGCCGCTCTCGGCTCCTGCGGGGGGCTAGAGGCGGAGGCGGAGCCGAGTCACTCCCGCATTTCGGGACTCGGTTGGCCCGCGCCAGGCTGCAGCTCGCTGCCCGCCGCGGCCATGCGGGGCTCCGTGCACGGATGAGAGAAGCCGCCGCAGAGCTGGTGGCCGCTCCCGCCTTGGCCGTCACCCCTGCTGCCGCCATGGAGGAGCCGCCGCCGCCACCAGCACCGGCACCGGCGGCGGAACCCGAGCCCGAGCCCGAGCTCTGCCCGGCGGCGAGGTGAGTGTGGCGGCTGCAGGCGGCCGCTCCGGGCGAGCGGCTCAGGTCGTGGCGCGGGCTCGGCCGGGGCCCTCCGCTGGCCGCCAGGTGGGCAGGCTGCGCGGGCTGAGGCGAGAGGGGCGCGGTGCAGCCGGGCGCGGGAGCGGGCGCGCAGCCCGCCGGCCCCGCCTGCAGCTGCCGGGCTCGCCCTGGACGCGGCGGGAGCTGGGCGCTGGCCGCCCTCCAAGGGCTCTCGGCGTCGCCCGGGCCAGGTGGTCCCTTCCCTCCTGCGCCCTCCTTTGCGAGCGCGGGAGGCGCTCGGGCCGCGTCCGCGCACCCGCTGGCCCCCTGCCCCCTGCCTGCCCGGGTGGTGCCCGCTGAATCCCCGCCGCGGGCGGACAGGTGGGCGACCCTGGCCTGGGGCCTTTGCCTGCCCTTGGAGCTGGGAGCCGGGAGCGCGGACTTCTCAGTGCACTGACTTCTAGCGGGGGGCTTGTCTAGTCGGCCTTGGCTGCAGAGATGGGAACTTGGGTACCCAAAGCTGGGGTTGCAGCCTGTTTCCTAGACACTGTGACTTGCTTCCAGGTTTTCTTTAAATTGCGACAGTGAACTCCGTCCAAGTTAACGACTCCCGCCTCGTTCAAGCCCGTGTTTGTGTGTCCCAGTACCCTGCTACTCCCTGTCTTTGCATCCCGGGACTGGGACACTTTCAGCCTGCCGTAACGAAAGTACGTTCCACAGGTCCTCTTGCCTCCTAGGGTCTCACTCCGAAATTCCAGGAGCAAGACAAGCGGCATTTTTCCTCCCCCGCATTTATTTGGTGCAAAGCACATCCTTGGTGGTCATCGTCCCCTCCTTCCCAACAAGTTTGTGGCAAACGTGATTGATACACTGTGAGCCAGAGGACGGCGGCTGCACTTCGCCGGGTGCCTGAGCTCCCCGCTCCAGCTTCTCCCCCTGCGAAGGTTGTTTTCTCTTTTACGGCCTAAATAATGGCTTAGCGGGTATGATAAGAATTGCTTTTGAATGCAGCCAACTTTTTTGGAAAGTGTTGTCCAAGAGCTTATTTCATAACTTGTTAATAGGATGAGCTGCGGCCAAGGCTTTAACCGGCTTCAGGTGTGCCGGTTCCTTGACTGCTGGTAACTCATTTAATCCTTATCTTTATGAGAGAGGTCCTGTTCTTATCTCCCTTGAGCAGGCGAGGAAACTGAGGCACAAAGGTGAAGTGGTGTGGCCGGAGCTTCAGAAAGGGACCAAGGTCTGGCTGCTTGGCACGTACCTTTAGCCATAGTGAAAAACGGGTTTGATTTCGGTCTCCCCTTAACAGATCAGAAGACAGCATTCTGTCTAGCTTGACTCAGAGAGAGAGAGAGAGAAAAAGAGAGAGAGAGAGAGGAAGAGAGGAAGAGAGGAGGGGTGGGAGGAGGGCTTGGATGCTCTCAGGTAAATATGGAAAGGAATCATACATGCCATAGAAAGGAGCGGAAATGCAGACTGCCACTCCGGTGACTGAGAGGAGCTTGGGTGTTCCTGGCCACGTTTCCCTCTGTCTTTGTTATCGTAAAAATAGGTCAGGATAATGGGCTGCATCCAACTGGAAGTGAATAGCAGTGTACGGAACAAGAAGATCTTAGACATGTTTTTCTTAGCAACATTGCAGTTCATTTTACATTAATTGCAAATCTGTAGAACAGATGACCAGGCAAAGCTGTTATTCTGTGTTTTAATGGCCTGGTTGTCACCACCGCCTCTTGAGCACGCCGAACCGATCTCCAGCAAGTTGACTTTCTGTAGATGTGTACTGGCGACAGCAGGGGCAGTGGCCCTCCAGCTGCTGAGCTGGTCTGTTTCCCTTCAGTTTCTGACAATTTTAAGTGTGCAGGTTGTCCGCCTGCCTGCCTCCAGCGAAGATGTTGGCTGTTGGCTGTTGGCCATGTGCTTCCGGGTCAGCTGGTTCTGCTTTCACTCCTGTGTCTGTGTCATCGATCAGGAAGGCTGTGGTCGTGCACACGTCTTCTGCAGGGCACAGGCCTGGGCATGTTGGCTGCCTCAGCTGTACTGGGAGCCTGCTGGGGCGGCACGTGCCAGCCGGCCTGCACCTGGTGTGCCCTCCACCTGCTGGTAGAGGTGTGACCCTGCTCGGCTGCGGCCTCACTGCTCGTCACTGGTGCCAGCTGGCCTGCACCTGGGCCCCATGTGCCCTCCACCTGCTTTCAAGGTGTGACCCTGCTCGGCTGCGGCCTCACTGCTCCGCCTCACTGATGGGGACTTGCTGTGCTTTTTGAATAAGAGGATTTTTTTAAAGAGGGATAGCTGTTGTCATTGTTCATGATTAAATCTTTAAAATAAAAAAAAAAGAATGTTCATGACAAAGTTTATTTATTTTTATTGCAAAGTCAGATATACAGAGGAGGAGAGACATGGAGAGGGATCTTCCATTCAATGACTCACTCCCCAAGTGACCACAACAGCCAGAGCTGTGCCGATCCAAAGCCAGGAGCCAGGAGCTTATTTTGGGTCTCCCAGAGTGCAGGGTCCCAAGGCTTTGGGCCTTCCTTGATTACTTTCCCAGGCCACAAGCAGGGAGCTGGATGGGAAGCAGGGCTCTCAGGATTAGAACCGACGCCCATATGGGATCCTGGCGTGTTCAAGGTGAGGACTTTAGCCTCTAGGCCACGCCGCCGGACCCTGTCATGAACATTCTTTAGATCATCTCATTTTCAAGTTTCTGGGTCAGTTTGAGAAGAAAGATTCTTATATTTCTAACAGAGCTATTAAAACTAATTGGGAAAAGTTTATCTTTATGATTTCTTGGACTTGTGCACTGAAAAAACTAAAAGCATGACCAAGAGTAAGTTGGGTATTATGTGTGACATTAAGTTCCTATTTTAACCCTACTTTAAATATATGTGTGTGTGTGTGTGTGTGTGTGTGTGTGTGTGTATGTATATGTATATTATTAGATTCTTACAGGGAAGGAGAGACATAAACATTTTCCATCCACTGGTTCACTCTCCAAGTGATCAGCATGGCCGGAGCTGAGCTGATCCGAGCCAGGAGGCAAGAGCTTCTTCCAGGTATCCCACGCAGGTCTCCCACGCAGGTCTCCACACAGGTGCAGGGTCCTAAGGCTCTGAGTCATCCTCTACTGCTTTCTCAGGCCACAAGCAGCTAGCTGGAAGGGAAGTGGAACAGCTGGGACATGAACTGGCACCCATATGGGATCCTGGTTGGATGTAAGGCGAGGATTTAGCTACTAAGCTACCACGCTGGCCCCCTTCTTTAAAGTATTTACATCACAAATGGCCTCCTTGCTGTCGCCTTTTAAGTACATTTTACTTGAATTTAACAGTGACTTTTTTAAACCATTGACTATGTTTATGTAATATCTTGTAATGTATTTGGAAAGTGGACTTCACTGCGGAGCAGTCTTGGGGTGTCTGTGCTCACTGGTGATTTGATCCCTGTGTCCCTTGGAATGGCCACCCTGAGCCTGTTTGTTTCTGTCTTGACCTTGGAAGTCTCCCGTTCTCCTGATGAGCTCAGCTTTCCTAGGCGGCTCCAGCCTCCCTGCAGCTGCTGGAGGGATATGGCTTTGGACCACTCTTAGAGGCACTTGATGGCCGTTGGTTCTGGGTAGCCAAGGAGTCACCCAGCAGAAACTAGGGAAGGTTCCAGTGATGGCAGGAAGTTGATGTTTTGAAATGGGCAGTTCCCTTGGATTGTCGTATGGCTAGAAGTTGCGCTGCCTTCTGCGTTGTGTGTCCTGGAGTCGGCTGCATCCTGTGTGTGTGGGACTAAAATGCGGTGAGCAGAGCTCTTGATCACTTAGGGACACGTTTACCCTAATAATTTCCTGCTGCCTCATCCCTCATTCCTCAATGATTACCTTTTTACTTATTGCATTCTCTTGTCTCAACTCTGGTCTGACCAGGTGGTGTGAATTCTGTTTTTTTTTTTTTAAAGACTTATTTTATTTTTATTACGAAGTCAGATATACTGAGAGGAGGAGAGATAGAGAGGAAATGGAGCTGCCGGGATTAGAACCAGCGGCCATATGGGATCAAGGCGAGGACCTTAGCCACTAGGCCACGCTGCCGAGCCCTGAATTCTGTTTTTAAGGGGTCTGTAAGACCGTTTAATGTTGCCAGTTGGTAAGATGTTGAAATAGCTTTTTTTCTTTTCTCTCTCTCTTTTTTTTTTTTTTGAAGAAAACCTGGAAGAGATGTTGAAAAAAGAAATTGGCTGATGCCTCGGATCCCTGCCTGTGCTGGCATTGCCTGGGCAGGTGCAGCAAGTCTGGGCGCTGGTCTCCATCCTCTCGGGCACAGGGACTTTGGCTGTACGTGCTTAGCGGCTGTCCTGGGCCTGCAGAGAGCTGCAGTGAGGAGATGGTGGGGAAGCATGGCAGTGCTGAAGGAGATGGGCTGCTGTTCGCAGACGTGGGGAGGGAGGCTTGGCTCCCATCTCCATGAGAGGCAGGAGCAGAACCCTTAGTTCTCGGGTTTTCATTATTTCCGGGCTCCACGTTGGCTGCTTTCCCCCCAGCGTCACAAACTTCCCTCGGTTGGATGGGTTGTAGTGCTTGGTTTAGATTCTTGACAAGCCTTGCTTTCCTGCTTTAATTTGGGCTAGATTATACCCTTGTTGGCTCTCAGACATTTTTTTTTTTACTTTGATGCTATGGTAGATGTTAACTAATAATAAGTCTCTGAGGATCACCCTACTGTCTCCACAAGGAATCCTGTGACAGAATTTCAGAGAAAGGTGTGGCAGTGACAGCAGTGCTTGGTGCTGTCACCTGGTCCTTGTTGAATATCGTGTTTCAGACCGATCAGGATGGCACATACTGCTGCTGTGTTTGTGTCCTAAAGTCTAAAATCTAGAACGGCATTGGAATTCTGGGCTGCTGTTAGCATCTGTGTTTGTGTCATGGGAAAACGTTCAGGAGACCAAGCCTTCTGCTGGGGCCCAGGTGTTGGCACGCATGTCTCAGGAAGCCTGTGCAGTGAGAGAAGCAGTCCCCACGACGGGGTTGCTGGATGCCTGGCTACTTCTCCAGCATGGCTGTCTGTCCTCCCTCCCTGTCTTCCCTGTCCTGTGTGGAGTGTCCCTCTTTGACTTCCAGCTGCACAGTGGTTACTGGAATGGTCCTCTTTTTACAAGCTCCTGGCTGTAGGTGTGGAGACTTGAGACCCTGGCCAGGCCATTAGGTTTCTTTCTTAGGATGTTTTACATCGGATCTGTGGGGAGAGACCTACCCACTTAAACAAAAAATGGGTCTGTCGTGTTGGCATCTTGCGTTAAGCTGTGGCCTGTGGTGCTGTATTTCAAATCCGGGCTGGTCTGCTTCCTGTTGAACTTCCTGTAACTGCACCTGGAAAGGCTGCCCATGTTGGTCCAAGCGCTGGCTACCCATGAGGGTGACCCAGATGGAGTTCTGGCTCCTGGCTTGGACCTGGCCCAGCCCCAGCTATTGGGACCATTTGGGGAGTGAATTCTGTAATTCAGTGTTCAGCTCCTGGAGCCTGTGGGCAGTCATGGGGAAGTAGTTTGGTCTCAGATCGTGACATTAACCCTGTAGAAAAAAGCGTTTGGCCATTCGCCTTCTGTGTTAGGTTCACAACAGTTTTTCTTCTGATTTGATGTGTGAGCCAGAAGAATTCTGTATTTGTACTTACGCTACTGAATAGAGTTCCTCGAAACCTTTAGTTGCCTCCCATTTTAAAAAAGTTATACAAAACAGATCAAAAGGATACTTGCTACTTTCACTTAAAAAAGTTTTTAATCATGAACATGTTGCATATTTTTTTCAAAAGTAGATTGTGTACTGTAGAGCCCAAGTTTTTAAAATGCTCATTTACAATTTTAATTCTCCTTAATTTGGATTGGCACTAAAAATTAAACTCAGTGAGATTCCATGTCATATACAGAGCATTGTTGCCAGATTTTCGAAGCACCAGTGTGTCCCCAACAGGTAGGACGTCACATGTGGCACAGTGCATTGAACTGCTGCTTGTGGGGGAGGTTCTGAGTCTTGCCTGCTCCACTTCAGATCCAGCTGCCTGCAGAATTGCCTGGAAGGAGGGAGCAGAATTGGTCCATGTGCTTGGAGCCCTGCCACTCATAGGGGAGACCCCGATAGAGTTCCTGGCTTCTGCTTTCAGCCCTGCCCGAGTTTGGCTGTTGTGGTTGTTTGGAGAATAAACTAAGGGATGGAAGATTTCTTTGTGTCTCCCTTTGTGTTGCTTTGCTTTTCAAATAAATAGAGAATTCGCTTTTTCTACTTCAACAAGAATGTTTCAAAAAGGGTGTATTTTAATTTTTCAGTGTTTTTTGTCATTTCTTTTTAAAATGATTTCAGGTAAAATACAGACAGATTTAACACTTTTTTTTCATTATTTATTATTTTTAATTCATTAATTGCATTGTATTATGTGACACAGTTTCATAGGTACTTGGGTTCTCCCCACCCCTCCCCAAACCCTCCCACCATGGTGGATTCCTCCACCTTGTTGCATAACCACAGTTCAAGTTCAGTTGAGATTCCCCCATTGCAAGCATATACCAAACATAGAGTCCAGCATCTTATTGTCCAGTCAAGTTCAACGGCTTCTTAGGTATACCCTCTCTGGTCTGAAGACAGAGCCAGCAGAGTATCATCCCGATCAATTAAAAGCTCCAACATACCATCAGCACAAATTTACATCATTATGGAATTAATTGACATAGTAATGAGTAACCAATATGTTAAAAGTAAACGCGAGTTCTTCACCACCTTCTGTGACCACCTCATTGACATTTCAATTTTAGTTTATATACAACATATAACATTCATAACATAACATGTTATATATAACATCATATCATCTTAAATTAAGGCAAACATGTGGTATTTAACCTTTTGGGATTGGCTCATTTCCCTTAGCATTATGGTTTCCAGTTTGGCCCATTTGGCCACAAAGAACTGCATTTTGCTTTTTTTAATAGCTGAGTAGTATTCCATGGAGTAGATGAACCATAGCTTTCTTATCCAATCCTCTGCTGATGGGCATTTTGGCTGCTTCCATGTTTTTGCAATTACTGATTGTGCTGCTATGAACATAGGAGTGCATGTTGGTTTCTCATAAAATAAGTGTTCTGGATATATTCCTAGGAGTGCTATTGCTGGATCATACGGTATATTGATTTGGAGTTGTTTGAATGTTCTCCATACTGATTTCCATAGAGGCTGTACCAGCCTGCAGCCCCACCAGCAGTGGAGTAGGGTTCCCTTTTCCCCACAACCTCGCCAACAAGTGTTGTTGGTGCTTTTATTCATGTGGGCCAGTCTTACTGGCGTTAGGTGGTACCTCATTGCTGTTTTCATTTGGATTTCCCTTATTGCCAGGGAACTTGAGCATTTTTTCATATGTTTATTTGCCATTTGGGTTTGTTCCTTTGTGAAGTGTCTGCCCATTTCCCATGCCCATTTCTTGAGTGGCTTGTTTGTTTTGACATTTTGGTTGTTTTGTAGCTCTTTGTATATTCTGGAGATTAGCCCTCTATCACCTATGTCGTGTGCGAAGATCTTCTCCCATTCTGTGGGTTGCCTTTTTACTTTGTTGATTGTTTCTCTAGCTGTACAGAAGCTTCTTAGTTTGATGAGGTCCCAATTGTTTATTTTGGTCTCGATTTCTACTGCTTTTGGAGTCTTTTTTAGGAAGCGAGGGCCTACCCCTAAGTGTTGCAGTGTGTTTCCAACATTTTCTTCCAAAAGTTTGAAGGTTTCTGGATGTAGGTTTAGATCTGTTATCCATTTAGATCTGATCTTAGTGTATGGTGAGAGATGTGGATCTATTTTTTTGTTTCTGCAGGCTATTAACCAGTTGTCCCAACAGCATTTATTGAACAGACCTTCCCATTTGCCTGGATTGTCGTTTGTCTTTTTGTCAAAGAGTATTTGGCTGTACCTGTTTGGGTTCCGTTCTGGTGTTTCTATTCTGCTGCATTGATCTTCCTCTCTATTTTTGTGCCAGTACGAGGCTGTTTTGATAACCACTGCCCTATAGTATGTCCAGAGGTCTGGAATTGTGATTCCCTCTGCTAACTTCCTGTTCTTCAGGATGGTTCTAGCTATTCGTGGTTTTTTGTGTTTCCAGATGAACCTTTGGATCATTGTTTCCAGTTCCATGAAAAATGTTTTGGGCAATTTGATTGGGATTGCGTTGAATGTATATATTGCTTTTTCTACTTCAACAAGAATGTTTCAAAAGGGTGTATTTTAATTTTTCAGTGTTTTTTGTCATTTCTTTTTAAAATGATTTCAGGTAAAATACAACAGATTCAACACTTTTTAAAAAATTTATCCATTTGAAAGGCAAAGTTACAGAGAAAGGGATTGTCCATGTGCTGATTCACTCCCCAGATGACTGTGGTGGCCAGAACTGGGCCAGGCTGAAGCTAGGTGAGCTAAAGCCAGGAGCTGGGGCTCGATCTGGGTCTTCTCCATGGGTACCGGGGCCCTAGTTCTGCTGCTTTCCCGGGTGCATTATCGGGGAGCTGGATCAAAAGTGGAGCAGCCCAGACTCAAATAGTTTCCCATATGGAATGCTGGCGCTGCAGACGTTGGCTTAATCTGGTAAGCTACAGCTTTGGCACCACTTATAGATATTTATAAATATATACTGAATAATATGGCATCCATACAGCTTTTTAGTACTATATTAACTTCCATAACTGACAAAAACATGTGGTATTTGTTTTTCTGTTTGGCATACTGAGCTCCAGTTCCATCTGTTTTGTCGCAAATATCAGGATTTCATTCATTTTTTTTGTGGCTATGTTTCAATAAAACTTTATTTACAAAAAACACCAAAAAAACAGATGAGTAAGCAGCTATACTTTGTCACCCCCAGAACTGGGGTATTTGACCAGTTACAACAGCACATACATTGCATATTCTTTATTTTTTAAGGTCAACAGCAGATATGAACTTAAAATATAAACAAAAGATATAGCATCATAGAGTTGAAAAAACACGCCACTGAATAACCAACGCTTGGGTGATGAAAACACAAAAGCCTAATTTGCATGATGGTTTCTTTATATTAGAGAGAACATACGATACTCATCTTTTTGGGATTATTTCACTGAGCATAATGGTCTCTAGTTGGGACCATCTGGTTGCACATTGTGATTTCATTCATTCTTACAGAGGACTATCGTCCCATCAGGTAGAAATGCAGCAGGAATTTTGGCGGTCATTTGTTGACAGCTGTCCAGGTTGATTCCCTGTCTGCTGCCATAAACATGGGCGTGCAGGTGTCTCATATGGCCACCCCTTTTCCCAGAAGTGGGATAGCTGGGTCTGTTTGAGTTTTCCATTTTGATGAATCTTCATACTGCTTTCCATAATGGGTTTAATAATTTGCATTTCCACCTTCTCACTGGCAGTCCGCATACTTACTAGCACTTGATTTCCTACTTTTGGGTACTTGCCATTCGAACTGGACTGAGGTGACACCTCACTGTGGTTTTTATTGGTGTTCCCTGTTATTAGTGATAACTGGGCATTTTTTCATGTGTCTGTTGGGTGTTTGTGTTTGTTTTTTTTTGAAAATGTCTATGTAGGGCCCGGTGGCGTGGCCTAGTGGCTCAAGTCCTCA
This sequence comes from Ochotona princeps, assembly GCF_030435755.1. Lineage (NCBI taxonomy): Eukaryota > Metazoa > Chordata > Mammalia > Lagomorpha > Ochotonidae > Ochotona > Ochotona princeps. The sequence continues at coordinate 6,177,924 of NC_080832.1, read as the reverse complement.
CCTTGAATGTGCCGGGATCCCATATGGGCGCCGGTTCTAATCCCGGCAGCTCCACTTCCCATCCAGCTCCCTGCTTGTGGCCTGGGAAAGCAGTTGAGGACAGCCCAAAGCCTGGGGACCCTGCACCGGTGTGGGAGACCTGGAAGAAGTTCCAGGTTCCTGGCTTCGGATCGGCACAGCACTGGCCGTTGTGGTCACTTGGGGAGTGACTCATCGGACGGAAGATCTTCCTCTCTGTCTCTCCTCCTCTCTGTCTATCTGACTTTGTAATAAAAATAAATAAATCTTTAAAAAAAAAAAAAGAAAATGTCTATGTAGATCCTTTTCCCATTTTTCAAGTGGATTTGTGGTTGTTGCTTGAGCTTGTTGTGTGTTCTGGATGTTAGTGCGTTACTGGACGCACAGCTTGCAGGCACTGTCTTCTGTTGGGAGCTCCTTCGCGCGCCTGGTCATTTCCTTTGCTGTGCAGATGCATCTTGGTATAATCCCATTTGTCTACTTTTGTTTTTATTGCTTTCATGTTTGGGCTTTTTGGATTCTTACCTAGAGAATCATTTTACCTATGCCACTGTCTTGAGTATTTCCCCTATGTTTTCCTCTCCTAGGTTTCATAGTTTTAGGTGTTAGATATAGAGCTTTGACACATTGACTTGATTTTTGTCTAGACTCGAGGGAAGGGGTTTTCTTTCAAACTTCTGCATGTGGAAATCTAGTCTCTCCATAACCACGTGCCTTCTCCAGGGACAGTGTTTTCAGCACACTTAGCAAAGATAAGTTGGTTTTAGGTGCTTGCATTTATGCCTGGAGTTTCGTTTTGTTCTGTTGCTCTGTTTGTTCTGATGTTTGTTTTTGTGCCTGTATTGGGCTGTTTTTGTTATGATAGCCCCATGATATGTCTTGAGATTTGTCATGGTGATGTCTTTAGCTTTGTTTTTATTATTCAAGATGACTTTGGCAATTTGGAGTCTTCTGTGTTTGCATGCGAGTCTTAGAACTTCATTTTTCTAATTCTCTGAAGAATTTTCTTGGTATTTTGATGGGAATTGCATTTCATCTGAAAATCACTTTGGGTGGCAAATACATTTTGATAAAGTTAATTGTTCCAACCCATGAATGCGGGAGGTCTTTCCATTTTTGTGGAGTGTTCTTTGGTTTCTTTTGTTAGTGGTTTGTAATTTTCTTTGTAGATGTTTTTCCCATCCTTGGTTATATTTGTCCTGAAGTGTTTAATTTTTTTGGTAGCTATTGTGAGTGAGATTGCTTTTAAAGTTTTTTTTTTTTTTTTTCTCAGCAAGTTTCCTATTGATGTGCAAAAACAATACTGACTTTTGTGTGTTGTTTTTGTGTTCTGCAGATTCTAGGAGTTTCTTGGGTGGTCGTCTAGTTCCCCTGTGTGTACACTGTGTCACCTGTAGGCAGAAGAATTGGACTTCCTGTTTTCTGAATTGTGCACCTTTATTTCTTTGTGTCCCAGTGGCTTTGGCCAAAGGGCGAAGGAAGTAGAAATCCTTGTTTGAATCCAGATCTTACTGCAAATGCTTGCAGCTTTTCCTCATTCAATATGTTGGCTGTACGCTTGTCATATATAATGTGTAGGTATTGCTTTATGTGTAATTTAAGTTTTTTTAAAATCATGAATTATGTCATTATTAAATGTGTCCTTTGTATCTATTGAGTTGATCATATGGTGTTGATCCTTCATTCTGTTGATATGACGTCTTGTTTATTGATTTGTATGTGTTGAACCATCCCTACATGCCTCGGATAAATCCCATATAATTAGGGTGATGATCCTTCTGATGTGTTGTTGGCATCAATTTGCTATTTTTAGTCAAGGATTTTTACACCTGCGTTCATCTAGAATATTGGTAGGCAATTCTTTCTGTTGTCCTGTCTTTGGTTTTGCAGTTAAGTGATGCTGGCCTCGTGGAATGAGTTTGGAAGTGTTCCTTCTCTTGCAGTGGTTTGGAATAACTGGGAACTTGGTGTGAGTTCTGCACAGCTGGATGGGCTGTAGCCATGAAGCCATGCGACCCTGGGGTTGCTATGATGGGAGAGTCTGTATTGCAGAGTGTCTCTCCATCGCATTTGCTCCGTGCTGATTTTCTATGTTTCTGTGAGGCAGTTTCGATTAGTCCTGTGTTTCCAGAAACCTTCGTTTCTTCCAGATATTCCACTTTGTCATATGGTTGTGTACAGTAGCTTCCAATGATTCGTTGTGTGCTGCAGTATCAGTTGTAATGTCTCCTTTTTCAACTTGGATTTGATTGAGTCTTCACTTTTTTTTTCTCTTTATCAATTTTGTTTACCTTTTCAAGTTCCGGTTTTTAGTTTCTATTTTAATTTTTTTCTAATTTTTACTATTTCTTCTAGGGTTTGATATGTTATTTTTCGAGATCCTCGAGATACTTTGTTACTTTGATTATTTGGTACAGGCCACTTTCTGCTCTGAACTTTCCTCTGAGTCCTGCTTTTGCTGTATTCTGTAAGTTTTGATACATTGCGATCCAGTTTCATTAGCTTCAAGGAATCTTTAAATTTCCATTAGATTTTTTCACTGACCCTTTATTCATGCAAGAATATGTTGTTTTGTCTCCATGCATTGGCGTACATTCTGGGGTTTCTTTTGAAGTTAACTTCAGCTTTATTGTGGTCTGAAAAGATTTATATGATATCTTTATCTTTTTTTTTTTAATTGTTGGAGGCTTGTTTTATGGCCTAATATATGATCTGTCTCAGGGAATTTTGCATGTGCTCATGAGAAGAGTGTTTATCTGCAGCCGTGGGGTGGAACGTTCTGTAACTGTATTTTTGTCTGTTGATCTGTCCATTGATCAAAGCAAGGTATTGAAGTACCCCAGGATTATCGTAGTGGAATTTACATCTCTTTTTTCAATGTACTAACATTTCTTCTCTAAAAGCTAATGCTCTGGGGCTGGCATGGCAGTCTAATCCTCCACCTGCTAGTGCTGGTATCCCGTATGGGCACTGGTTCATGGCCTGGCTGCTCCACTTCTGATCCAACTCTGTGCTTTTGGCCTGCAAAAGCTGCAGAGGATGGCCCGGAGTGTTGCAACTCTGCACCTCATCGGAGACTGGAAAGAAGCTCTCAGCTTTGGATCAACTCAGCTCCAGCCATTGTGGCTATTTGGGCAGTAACCCACTGACTAGAAGACCTCTCTCGATGTCTCACCTTCACTCGTGTAAAATCTGCATTTCAAATAAAAATAAATAAATATTAAAGTGAATGCTCAGGTCTCAGGCATATTTGTTTACAATGGGTGGATCTCCCTTCGGAGTTGATCCTCTGATCATTATGTGGTGACCTTTTTGTCTGTCTCTGTGCGTAGTTGTTTCCCTTAAAGTCTGTTTTGCTGGCTGTAGCTACTCTTGCTTGCCATTTCCATCTGCACGGAGTAGCTTTCCTCTGTCTGTCACTTTCGGACTGTGTGTCTGCTGGTAAGTGCCTGCTTTCCTTCCATGTTTCCTTTGCTCCCCCCTCCCTTCCTTCCTGTCTCTCTCTCCCTTTCTCTTTCATAAATGCACTCTTTCCTTCCCTCCTCCTTCCATCAGTCCCTCAGTGTCTCTCTCATAGGTATATTCTATCCTCCCTCCCTTTCTTCCTTGACTTATTTCTTTGTTTGAACAGACATTTTCCATCCACTGGTTTATTTCCCAGGTGACTGCAACAGACCAGAGCACGAGCCGGGGTTTCTCTCAGGGCTTCCATGGGGATCTCAGGAGCACAAGGACTTTGGGCGATCAATCGCTGCCTTTCCCAGGCGTGGCAGCAGTAAGCTGGATCACAAGTGGAGCTGCTGGGATGTAAACTGAAGCCTGTAAGGCTGCTGCTCGAACCGCTGCACCACAGTGCTGGCCCTGAAGTCTATTTTTGTGGGTAGCATATTATTGGATTTTGGTGTTTATCCTTGCAGCCAGTCTCGGTCTTTCAGTTGGGGAATTTAGTCCATTTACATTCAGGATTATTATTGAGAAGTAATAATGTGGGCCTTTCATTTTTCCCTTGACATTTCTTTTGTTTTGCATTTTTTGCTAGGTTGTATGCATTCGGTCTCTGATGGTGAGGTTACCTTTCTTGTTTCTCTATGTAGTATGCCCTTGAGTGTCACTGGAATGCTGCTCGTTGGTGGTGAGCTCTGGTCTGGGCTTGTCCACATGGTCTTTATTTCATTTAGGAAAGCAGGCTTTGCTGGGTAAAGTATTCTGAGTTAGCCTTTTTGTTTTGTTTTGTCTTTTTTCTTTTATCGCTTGGGCTGTTCCTTTGCATTCTCTGTGGCTTGTAAGGTTTCTGATGAGAAATCGGCTGTCAGTCTGATGCAGAGTCCTTGAAAATGATCTGGTGCTTTTCTCTTGCAAATTTTGGAGTTTTCTCTTTGTGCTGTACTTTTTCGGGAACTCATAAAAGCCAAGTGTTGTTTCACTTGGTGGTGTCCCAGTGAGCCTGAATACTGTTTTGCTTCTCTCTCTCCTTTTTTTGTCTGAGAAGGATGTTTTCAAAGACCTGCTTGCAAGATGAGGTATTCTTTCTGCTGCTTGATCTAGGCTGTTAAGGCTTTCACCTGTATGTTTTATTTGATCTAATCGAGTTTTTCCTAAAGAGTGTGCTGTGCTGGATGGAGCAGGGAGCCTGGAGTGCATTGTGGTGCAGGGAAAGCACAGGACAGAGCCCTGAGTGTGCTGCAGGCTGTCCTAGACAGGACAGCGAGAGCCCAGGAGAAAGCCTGGGGCAAGTAAGCTGTCTGCTGGGCTGAGTGCAGAAAGCCTGGGTTGGAGCCCTGAGTCGTAGCCAGCATGCTGGCCCTGCTGGTGCACTCCAAGTCTGCAGGAGCCCTAAGCAGCCAGCTGGCAGAGTGCTGTACTGGTTATGGCATAGGAAGTCCAGGCCAGAATCCCCAAGAGAGTATACCTTGTGTGGTCCCAGCAAACTCAGGCAGCTGTGGGAGGGGCAGAAGCTGAGTGATGCCCAGGGTAGGCGGGCTGTGGGAACTTGGCTGCCGCCAGTGGCAGGGACTCGGGTCTGGAGCGCACAGCTGCCTCTGCAGGTCCTTCTCTGCAGGATTAGGAGCCGACTGAGCATGTCCACTCTTGAAGATGTGTAGACTACCCAGAGTATCAGCGTCTTCCCTGTTGCGTGCTGAAACCTAGTGCTTAGGTGAGCACATTGGGCAGGGCCACTGGAGCTCTGATTGAGTGCCAGTGGACCCAGGTTCCAGTGGCAAGGAGTGATATTTCAAGTGTTGAAAGTGGGTAGCTAATGGAGAGTAGGTACATCTCCAGGGGCTAGATAGCTAGACTGGCTGTCTGGGTGCTGAAGGTCAGGGTGCTCTGTGGGCTCTAGTCCTGGGGGTGTCCATGCTCGGTGGGTCCAGTTGAACCTGTGAGGTACCATCTTCCCTGCTAGAGTGCAGGAGTGTCTGTCTCCTGGCCCAGTGTGGCTTCCCACAGCAGCATCTTTGTCAAGATACTGCCACAGCTTTGGACTCTGAGTGGAGTAGGAAGCAGTTGCTGGGCTTTTAACTCCAGAGGTTTAGCCTATCTCACTGAGACAGATCTTGTAGTTCTTTCTACTTGACAAGATTAGGTTTGTCTGTTGTAGTTTTATGTATGGTCATCACCCAGCTGTAAGCCACACCAAAAGTTTACACATTGTGAATCAGGCAGGTGGAGCTCTGCCACAACCTTCTGTTCAAATCTCCTGGGGTGGGTGTATTTTAAAAGGGACAGGGTTCCCGGGATTGCGGTGGAAGGCACTGGCCTCAGCCCGTGAAGGTTCAGCAGATGTGTAGGCAGTGTCAGTTGCCCGTGAGTGCTTGCTCGCCCACGGCTGGGCAGCATTGATGTCTGAGTCGCAGTACCCCTGGTTGTGTGTTGGTACATCAGGAAGTGCCGGTCTCAGGGCTGACGGGTGCCATGTGCCAGGAAAGCAGCAGGGTGGTATGCAGATGGATTCAGCACTGAATTACAGCTTCCCCAGTGGGTTAACAAGGGGTAAAGAAAGGGAGCCCCCCCCCCGCCGTGGTGTCCTGTGTGGCTGGAGTGGGGATGTCTGCATGGGTAGGAGGTTTGCCTAGGCTGCCTCGCTGCAGGACGTCCTGAGTAGGGCCTGTCAGCGCAGCCTTGATCTTCTGACGGAGCGACCTTTGGAGAAGACTCGCTACAGATGCATCTTTGTTTAAAATCTTGAAGTCCTTTAATGTAGGAATATACAAATGCGGGTTTTGTATATATATTTTTTTTCACAAAGGTTTTGGAAGTAGATGGGTTGGATGTGTACTCAGTCCTTCATGAAATCTGGGGACTCTGCGTTTACTGATGCTAAATGTCACACGTGGTGGTAGGATTCTGATGGCTGGTTGGTTTTGTGCTGCAGAGTGAGGCGTGTTCAGAGGGGCCTTGGAGGCTGCCTGGGCCCTGCCTGGGAAGGCCACCACCTTCGCTGGTCGCAGCATCCCGTCAGGTGCACTAGCTTTGCTGCCCCTCCCGCTGTCTCCTTCAAGTCCTCCCTCCTGGTGAGGACCTAAAGCTGAACTCACCCTTCAGCCACAGCCTGACTTACCCAGCCCAGTGCAGGCCCACAGGGTCAGTCAGTCAGCCACTGAGGACTCGAGAGGGGATTTTGTGAACCAGACTTTGTAGGATAGAACAGAGGAAAAAGATTTGTTGGGGATGGGGGTGGGGTGGGGGTGGGGTGGGGGGAGGGGAACTACACTGAGAAGAGAGCAACATCTTCCCTGTACTTGCTTTGGGTAAATTTTCCTCCCAGGAATTTTTATTCCCAGGTCCCAGACACAGACAATCCTGAACACCTTCGAGAACCCAGGAAGGGGCGGGGTCCACAGCCCCGTACAGTGTGGTGGAGCCGAAGTGCTCTTGTGCAGTGTGGGTTGCGAGCTGGTCCGTGGGCCTCTCTGCACAAATGGCTGTGACCTTCAGTTTGAAAGCCTGACTCTGTCGGAGCGGAGAGGTGTTGGCTGTGTGCTGCTCCTTGGATGGGCAGCCTCCGTTCACTGAGGGACGCAGGGCTGGGGTCTGCTAGCTTCCTGCCTAAGGCCGCTCGGGAAAGACGCGTCGTACCCTTGTTGTTCTCTTGTTTGCTTCCTTCTAAAATCCGAGATCTGTCAGGTTTGAAATTTAGCACTGATCTTGGTGCTAAAGTTGTGGCTGAAATATGTGATTATTTATTTTTGTAGGGCACTAACTTATTTTTGTAGGGCGGTCCTTAAGAAAAAAAGCTCATTTCCCTCAACATGTATGTATTTATGTGTATACATGTGTGTGAGTACACGTGTGTGTGGATCTTCAGAAAGTTCATGAAAAGTACTGAAGCCTGATGTCTATTTTGATGCAAATATTGTTTTACAAAACGATTTATTTGTTTGTTTGAAAGGCAGAGTTAGAGCCAGGCAGAGACAGAGGGAGATCATGCATCCGCTAGCTTCCTCCTCAAATGGTTGCGACTGCTGAGGCTGTGTTGGTCTGAAGGGAGGAGCCAGGAGCTGCTTCCGGGTGTTCCAGGCAGGGGTCGGAGGCCCAGGCCCATCTTCCACTGCGTCGTCAGGCACAGTAGCAGGGCTGAGGGCCGGGAGGCAGCTGCTCTTCAGCCAGTACCCAGATGAGGTGCTGGTGTTTCCAGCAGCAGCTTTACTCACTATGCCTACCTCAAAACAAGTATCTTTTCAATGATGTTTTAAATTAAATTTTAAAAAATAACTTTATTTTCATTGGAAAGAGAGCAAGACAGAGGGAGAGTGGTCTTGCATCTTCCGCTTCGCTCCTGAAGTGCCTGTGGGAGCAGGGTTGGGAGTCAGCAGCCGGCGCTCAGTCTCACGGGCGGTGGCTGCAGTCACCCCTGCTGTTGCCCGGCGGGTGGGGTTTAGCTTGCTGTGCTTCAAGCCTGTGTAAGATATTTAGGTAATAAACATCTCTGTATTCTGGCCTGTTTCTTTAGGATAGATTCCTGGTTTACAAGATACTTGTAGTTTTAAAGCTCTTCAGACCTTTATTTTGAGGTAAGTGCAAAGTGTGGAAGACAAAATGCACCAGATAATTTCGGTTATGGAAGCAAAGTCCACTACATTTACAGCACGTGTAGATGGCTCAGAGGACAGACAGAAGGATCTGCTCTATGGCCAGCTCCTGGAAATAAAACATTGACATCAGCAACAGTGTAAACAAGACCCACAGTCCTCTCCTTCAGCACATTCAGCTTACACTGCACCTTCCACTAGCACTCTCACAAGTGCATTGTCTTGTCTGCAGTTATGGATGTCCTGACTCAGTGTGCTGGCATCTGCTTGACGCTGTCTGAACCTGCTCTCCAAGGCTTCTGCCCACGAGGGCCTGGTCGACCCACTGCCATGGCCCCTGGGTCGGCCCTGGTTTGTGGAACACAAGTGCTCCGTGGCCTGGGAAGCAGCAACAAGAAGCCTGAGGGCTGTGCCTAATTAATGATCATTTTCAAAAAATGAAAGATCCAGGAAGGGCTCATTGCAGGAAAAAGAAAATTGACAAGGATATTTCATTGTTTCTGCAGAATGCCAAGCAAGAAAAGAAGCTGTTAGAATATTTATATTTAATTTAATTTTTTGTTAAGTTTCATTTATCCGAAAGGAAGACAGTGGAAGCAAGAAACCAATCCACTGATTGGCTCTCCAAATGCCTGCACCCAGTGGGCCTGGGCCAGGCTGAAGCTGGGAGGCATTGGCATCCCATGTGGTTGTCTGGCACTGGGCTCACGCTGTAGGCACTTGTTGCCTCCCAGGATGCACGTTGGCAGGAAGCTGAAATCCAGAGTGGAGCTAGCACTTGGATTGGGACACACTGACGTGGGCAGCTCCAAGTGATGTTTGTCCACACATCACCCACGCACCCCTCCGACCGCATACCACCCACGCGTCCCTCTGACCAGATACCACCCACGCACCCCTCCGACCGCACACCACCCATGCGTCCCTCTGACCGCACACCACCCATGCGTCCCTTGTTTGTGCCTTTTGTTTTTACCTTCGCACTTTTTGCTCTTCTCAGTTATCAGACACATGATGTCATGTTTCCTCCCCCTTCTGTGACTTGTCTTTTTTCATTTTCTTGATTTCTTTTTGGTGTATAAAAATTTTTTTTTTGGTCTGATGAAGTCCAATTTATTGTTTCTTTCTTTTTAAATTGTTGCTCATGCTTCTGTGCCATGAGAGACCTTTGTTTTCTGCTAAGAATTTTTGTTCTTACATTTAGATTTTTGGTCCCTTTTGAGTTAATTTTTGTACATGGTGTGAGTTAGGGTCCCGTTTTGCACTGTTTCCTGAACAGCTCGCTCGGGGCCACAGGCAGACGCCCAGTTGTGTTTTGTTGACCTCAGTATCTGTCTTTGTGCTGCTTTGTGACAGCCTGGGGAAGAAAGTAGAAGGACTCACTTTCCAATTTCTTTTCTTTTTTTTAAAGATTTATTTATTTTTATTGGAAAGTCGGATTTACAGATAGGCGAGACAGAGAGGAAGATCTCCTGTCCGCTGGTTTACTCCCCAAGTGGCTGGAGCTGAGCCTATCCGAAGCCAGGAGCCAGGAACCTCTTCCAGGTCTCCCATGCAGGTGCAGGGTCCCAAGGTTTTGGGCTGTCCTCGACTGCTTTCCCAGGCCACAAGCAGGGAGCTGGATGGGAAGTGAGGCAGCTGTGATTAGAACCGGCGCCCATTTGCGATCCTGGCACTTGTAAAGTGAGGACTTTAGCCACTAGGCCACCGTGCCAGGCCCTTACCCGTCAGTTTGAATACTAAAGCTCAGATTGCTTTGGGTGTCTTTATCTGTTAACCTCTGTATTCCAGGGTTAGTGTTTAGCACGCTGTAGCTTTCAGTAAATAGTTATTGCATGGGTGACTTAAAGTGATCGGTTCATGTGTAGTTTGTTAAATTGTCATGTGTAAATGGTATTTCTCAGATGTGCCTACTGTTTTTTCCACATCACAGTGCTGTTACTTCTATTAATAAATGTTTCCAACAATGATAATATCATAGGAGTATTGCTTTATTGTGTGCACTGAGAAAGCCAGTCATAGATGAGAAAAAAGAATGTCAGTGTTCCTGGTGATTAACCAACAAGGTGTTAAAGCACAAAGCAGTGTTTAGATTCAAGATAGGGAAAATTTTTATAAAGGTTTGTTCTGTTGTCGTAAGTCGCGTGACTTACATGTCTGTAGGGAGTTAGAATTCTAATTTGGATGTTACTTGCTGAATCAGAAGCATTTGGTGGCAGGTTTGTTTCTGTTAATACTAACCCCACCCTGCAGTAGTAGAGATTGGAATGATGCTGTGATGGGACCCTTCACTGCTTTTCTGAAAAGCACAGGAGGGATTAACAAAGGTGTTGCTGGTTTGGTCTTCTGCCGCCCGGGTTGGGTGAGAAGTGTATCTGAACAGTGTGAGCATTGTCAGCTTTGTCTGCAAGGGTTAGGTTAAGATCTTTTATATGCCTCCTTGAAGTCTTTTATATACTTTACGGAAATTGGAGCCCAAAGAAGTTAACTGGCTATAAAGTATCTGAAGTGACTCTATGGCGTATTTTTTAACCTTCAAAATCAGATCATTTTTGCCTCTTTAACATGGATTTTTTAATTTGTAGGAACATTGGATTAAAGGGGACGTGTGTCCTGGTGCAGATTGTCTTTGAAATGCATGAGTAGGTTTTCCATCGTGTGTGCATTGTTGTGATCTTTATGGATACACATCAGATGCATGGATTTCAATTTTGTTTGAGCCAAAGATAAACCATTGTTTCTGTTTCTCATGAACTTTCCTAGTAAGTTATTTTTGTTTTAAATATGTATTTATTTGAGAGGTATACAGGTATATCCATGTACACACAGAGAACTCCCATCTCCTGGTTCATGGCCCCAGGTGTCCACAGTGGCCAGGATTGGGCTGGACCTGGCCCAGGTCAGGCTGCAGCCAGGGCCCAAAAACCCGGTGTGGACACTGCATGTGTATGGCAGGGAGCAAGCTGCTTGAGCCCTTCCCTGCAGCCTGCCTAGGTGTGCGCTGGCAGCAGGCTGGGAGTTGGGATGGAGGTGGGACTTGGATGCAGGCGTCTCAGCTGCCATGGCTGATTCACTGCCAAAATGGCTGCAGCAGCCGGAGCTGGACCAGTTAGAAGCTAGGAGCCAGGAGCTTCTTCCACATGGGTTCAGGGACCCAAGGACTGGCGCCCTCCTCTGCTGCCTACCCAGGCCTTTGACAGACCTGATCAGAAGTGGAGCCACTAGACTTGAACAGGTGTCCATATGGGATGCTGGCTTTGCAGATGACGGCTTAGTGTAATGTGCCACAGCTGGCCTCTCAAGTAACAATATTCTTTTGTTTTTGTCTTTTGTTCTCACACCTGTGGATTGTGTATGAGAGTACTATGGAAAGTTTATGCAAAGTGGAATCTCAGAAGAGAAGTTTATTTTGATGCAAAAACCAAATCTTGCGTGAGTTTTTATGTGTTTCCATGAACTTTCTGAAGACACTTTTTAAGATTTACTTTATTTTATTTTTTATCGGAAAGACATATTTACAGAGAGAAGGAAAGACAGAGAAAGATCTCCCATCCACTGGTTCACTCCTCAAATGGCTGTAATGGCTGGAGCTGAGCCGATCTGAAGCCAGGAGCTAGGAGCTTCCTCCGGGTCTCCCATGTGGGTGCAGGCAGAGCTGTCCTCTGCTGCTTTCCAAACCACAGACAGGGAGTTGGTTGGGAAGTGGAGCAGCCGGAACATAAACTGACACCCATATGGGATCCCGGCACTTGCAAAGGGAGAATTAGGCATTTGAGCCATTAAGCTGGGCCCATACTTTGTTAGAAGCATTTTGCTTTTTTCCTTATCAGGTTTATTTTTTTTACCTGAAAGTCAGAATGACAGCAAGACACAGACATCTCCCATCATTGGTTCACTCTCTCAATGCCTGTAACAGCTGAGGACGGGCCAGGCTGAGGTCAGGACCCTGGAAGTCCATCCTGGTCACCCACAGGGGTGGTGGGGACCCTAGCACATCCATTGCTTTCCCAGCGGACCCAGACTAGCACTGCAGCATTGGAGGCCAGTGTAGTAAGCGCTGCCTTAACCCACTACTCCACAACACTAATGGTTCTCCTGCCTTTTCTTTTTAAAATTTTATTTAGTTTAAAGATTTATTTATTTCTGTATTTGAAAGTCAGAGTGCCAGAGAGCAAGAACAAGAGATATGCAAAGAAATCTTCCATCCGCTGGTTCCCTCCCCAAATAATTGCAATAGCTGGGACATCCGCTGGCTCTCCAGTATGGGGTGCTGCACCTCAGTGCCAGCCACGGAGTTTTCCCTTTCTGTCACTCACTGTATCATTTTCTGTCATGTTTGTCTGAAATCTCTTTCTTCCAAAGGACTAATGTTTGCTGTATTTTATCATAGCTTAATTATGGACCATTTTAGGGGCTAGCACCATGGTATGGTGTACTGGGTAGAGCCTCCACCTGCAGTGCCAGCCAGCAATCCCATATAGGCACCAGTTACACCAATTAAAGTTCTGATGGCTCCACTTCTGATTCACCTTCCTGCTAATATGCTGGGGAGGGCTGTAAATGATGGTTCAAGTCTCTGGACTGCTGCACCCACGTGGAAGACCCAGATGATGCCCCTGGTTCCTGGCTTTGGACTGGCTCTGCTGTGGCCATTGTGGTCCTTTGAGGAGTGAAGATGGAAAGATCTTTGTCTCTCCCTTTCTCTGTAACTTTGCCTTTCAGATAAATAAATCGTAAAATAAAAGCAGTTTCAGTATGTTAATTTGTATTAATGACTACTTTTATAGGGTGTGAGAAAGGCCTCTGTTATTCTGCACATAAAATGTGCGCATTGGAAAATTGTGGATGATCGTGTTGAGTGACCATCGTGGCATTTGTGTGATGTGTAAAAGTTGGTTTTGTGTAAAGCCTGTGTTTGGAGTCGTGTTTGTTCTTGGCTAGTGTGGCAGACTTGCCTTGTAGCTTGTTGATTGGAATGTTATACATTGGATGAATGTTATTCATCCTTGATGAATCCAGTGCCTATTGGGATGAGATCTGGTGCAAGAGCCTTCCTGAGTGTGTGGTGGATATGAACCAGGCCAGTTTCTGTAATGTTTGTCATTAAGAATCTGATTGGAACTTTGGACTCCTAATCAGAACAGTGCACATGCCATTGTCAGTCTTCTGCCCTCTCCTGGCACTGGTAGGCCCCAGGATGGAGATAAAAGCATAACACAGCTTTGATACCTGGGTTGTTGCCTTTTCTATGTGTCAGTTGTGTGGCCTAACGAATTTCTCTTAAGCTGTCCGTGGGGTTCATGTGTGGCATCTTCAGGAAGTTTAGTTCTGTATTCTATGTATTCTGGTTGCCAGTTACACTCTCTTAAGGAGGGAAACTATACAACTAAACATTGGAACTTTTATTTTCTTTCCTTCTAAAGTGTTTTAGTAATTGAGGTTGTTTTCCAGTTTAGTTTTTATTCAGTGAGAAAATTATAGTTTTCATGTGATAAACTGGATTCATGAGTGTTTTCATTTTTAATATTTTAAAGTTTTTATTGGAAAGTCAGATATACAGAGAGGAGAAGAGACAGAGAGGAAGATCATCTGTCCAATCATTCACACCCCAAGGGGCAGCAGCAGCTAGAGCTGTGCTTGATTTAAAACCAGGAGCCCAGAGCCTCTTCTGGGTCTTCCACATGCAGTTGCAGGTTCCCAAGGCTTCGGACCATTCTTGACTGCTTCCCAGGCCACAAGCAGGAAGCAGGATGGGAAGTAGGGTTGCCAGGAATAGAACCAGCACCCATATGGGATCCAGGCGCGTTCACTTGAAGGACTTTAGCCACTAGGCTACTGCACTGGGCCTGAGTATTTTGATTTTAAAGCATACACACACAGTGGGGAAAGAGAGATAAGAGTGAGTGAGATTGATTTGTCTCATTCACTGATTTACTCCTCAAATGCCTACAGTAGCCACGCTGGGCCAGGCTCAGGCTCAGGCCAAGTGACTACATTTCATTCCAGATCTCTAGTGTGGGTAATAGAAACTCAGTACTCGAATCATTGCTGACCACTTCCCAGGTTGTGCCTTAGCAGGAAGCTGGAGTTGGAACTGGAGCTAGGACTTAAACCCAGGGCCACGTGGTGTCTGCACTGCTGTGCCAGCCGGCCACCCCGAGTATCTTTGGCTCTGCCTTTGGTATTGGGTAATGTTTTACCTCTTAAATGTTAACCTGACATTTTTGTGGATTTCACAATTAAAAGGCAATTGTTCCACTTAGGTGGATAATGGTTTTTCCTGCGTTGGTGACAAAACAAGAATTGGCCTTGATTGTTGATGTAGATTGAATAAGTGTTCACTCTGACTTTAAATCGTTCAAAGTGCTTGTGTGAGAACAAAATATATAAAAAATATCTTTGTGCATCTGTATATCTGTCTACTGCTGAGAGGTTGATCCAGTAAATCCTTTGCCCGGAATGTGGAGCTCACTTCGATCTTTCCTTCTGATGCTCCCCTGTCCCCGCATGCTGGCCATTGCTGCTGGAATGAGAGGCACGGCTTGTGTCTGCGCTTTGGGTGCCCTGACTGCCCACCCTGCTGGCCGTCCTTCTGGCCTCCCCAGTGAGTCCATCTCACACTCCCCACTCTGGTCAGTTCCTTGGGACTGTGGGTCTTCTTCAGGGTGTACCTTCCTCAGAGCAGCTGCTTTGCTGTACTCTCCCTGCAGGGCTGTCCAGACTGCTGTGCACCCTGGCCCAGCCCTGTGCTCCCTGCCCAGCCCCGTGCTCCCTGCCCAGCCCCGTGCTCCCTGTCTAGCCCCGTGCTCCCTCCCCAGCCCCGTGCTCCCTGGCCCAGCCCCGTGCTCCCTGGCCCATCCCCGTGCTCCCTGCCCAGCTCCGTGCTCCCTGCCCCAGCCCCGTGCTCCCTGCCCCATCCCTGTGCTCCCTGGCCCATCCCCGTGCTCCCTGCCCCATCCCCGTGCTCCCTGTCCAACCCCGTGCTCCCTGTCTAGCCCCGTGCTCCCTATCCAGCCCCGTGCTCCCTGCCCCAGCCCCGTGCTCCCTGCCCAGCCCCGTGCTCCCTGTCTATCCCCGTGCTCCCTGTCCAACCCCGTGCTCCCTGCCCAGCCCCGTGCTCCCTGGCCCAGCCCCGTGCTCCCTGCCCAGCCCCGTGCTCCCTGGCCCAGCCCCGTGCTCCCTGTCCAACCCCGTGCTCCCTGCCCAGCCCCGTGCTCCCTGTTCAGCCCCATGCTCCCTGTCTAGCCCCATGCTCCCTGTCTAGCCCCGTGCTCCCTGCCCCATCCCTGTGCTCCCTGGCCCAGCCCCGTGCTCCCTATCCCAGCCCCGTGCTCCTTGTCATGTTCCTTCACAGCATCATTCGAATCCACACTTTGCATAGTCTTCCTGTGTGTAGCCGGATACAATTTTCTAGTTATCGCTGCTGATTAAATCTCTGTGGGAACTCTGTTGTTCAGAAATGTAGTTTTCCTTAACTCCTGGCACAATTCTCAAGGATCATTATTGAATGACATATTTGTGTGATGCAGTTATGATTCTCAGACAGTCAGCTTCGTGAACTCACTTGCACACTTGCAGGAGGTGTACAAGTTACTGAGTGTTCTCATCCATAAGTGAATCAGGTCATTTAGAACAGAATCCCCAAAAGAAAAACCAAAGTGAATAGAAGCAGATGACTCGCCTTTTGTGAACATACCCCAAATCCCATTCTCAATGGGAAAAACCTCTTGTTCAGAATCACTGCACTGATTTAAAAGGTCCATCTTTCTGTTCCTATTGGGAGTGGTTTGCACTTGTTAGACAACACACACACAGGGCTGTGTGAGATCAGCTTAGACACCCACTGGTCTGAAGGCTGTGCTTATGTGTGTGGTGTAAGTTGGCTAATCCAGAAGGCACGTGATTGGAGAGGGAGGTCGCTGTTTGAAGGAGAGACGATTTGAGGTAGACTTTCTGATGTTTAGAAACAAACATTTTTTGTTCATTTATTTCAAATAATCAAAAAATTTTTAATATATTGAAGAGGTGGGGGTAGGGAAAGAGCATGATCTTCCATCCTCTGGTTTACTCCCCAGATGTCTGTGATGGCCAGGGCTGGGCCAAGGCTTAACTGAAGGCTGAGAGCTTAGTCTGAGTCCCATGGTTGTGTGGCAGAATCCCAGTTGTTTGAGCAGTCTCCAGGTGCCTCCTGCGATCTGCATTAGCAGGAAGCCGGAGTCTGGACCCCAGTGCCTACTTTCCCCTGAAACTGTAGCCAGCCCAGTTCTGATGCAGACTCAGAGCCAAGCCGACTCCCTTATTTAAAGGAAATAGGTGTAGTCTTAGAGTGGTCCGTTCATCCCCCCTGCCCGCTGGTCCACATCCACAGGAGAGAGAGCAGGGGTGAGGGAGAGGCCCATGGGAGGTGGGAGCAGCTGGGCCTGGGGGCTGGCCACTGTGAAGCTGAGTGTTGGGTTAGCAGTTCCTGCTGTGTCCTGTGGCCTGGGATTGTGCTCGATCCTGCTGGGATCCTGGGGAGGGTGTGCTGGGTGCCATTTGTAAACTATGTAATGGGTCTTGGTAATGAGTACCTCTCATCGTCTTGAAAGATTGGCCTCTCTGGCAAGGGATCCTTTTCTGAAATAGCTCCACGGTGCCTGGCAGGTGGTCAGTACATGGGCCCTGATGGCAGTAATTACCCTGTTATAGTTAGAATAGTTCATCACTGTGTGACAGGTTACAGAGTTGATTAAAACATAAGTAGATGTACATTTCATTTTTCTTCCTGGCTGGTGTTACCTTACTGTTTTTTTGGTCTTGATTTAATTCTGAATCCTCATTTGCCTGAGCCTCCAGCTTCTCATCAGCTGGTCGGTCTTCCATTACCTGTGTGAAATGTGGTTATTTTGGTTGTCCTCTTGTGCCTCATGTCCTATTTATTTACTCTCTCCAAATTCATTCTTTTCTAAGAAAATCGAATTTATTTAAAGAGGAAATGATTAGGACAGTGCAAATAGGACACTTAAATGACTTTGCTATAAACAGGAAGCAAGGTCCTATGGACACCACATTATGAAAAAACACATCATGTGTGGCCTCAGCCTGGTCAGCGTTCTCGGCTTGTGCGCCTTCCCAGCTCGTGGGTGTGGAGTGGACGCCTCTCCGCCAGGACTCAGGGTAGCTCTTGTGGCTGTGATAGAGTGAAGTGCACTGCCGAGGACAGTTGCTGTGGCGCTGGTCCTGGGACGGAAGCCCCTGGGATAGTGGTGGAGTGTCCCCAGCCTTCTGATCAGAATCCCTGGGGGAAGACACGGCCGTGTGGCCTTCTGATTCTGATGCAGTTTTGGGAGCTACTGCTTCATATGATATTCCCTCACCTACCAGTTACAGTTTTTTGCAGCTGTAATTACCCATTGTCTTTAAACAGAGTTGATTAATTTTTGTGACGACTTTTACATTTTTTACTTACTTTTGGCTCTGAGTCTTATAAACTCATGTACGAACGCTGACTTTATTCAGCACTGTCATGTAATGCCATTAATCAGTACATTTTTAAACAAACCCTCAATTTCAGGTGCATAGGTAGTCCAGGAAGTTCTCGTGAACCCTGTGCCGTGACACTGCGTTGTTGTCACGTCTAATGGGCCAGTAGCCACGCACTGTGCTGCACCTTATTCCAGCAGAGTTTGTTTTTCCCTTTTGTTCTTTTCCTGTTCCCAGTCCCCGGCCAGGGTGCCATGTTAATCTAGGCTCTCACATCTTGCGATTAGTGTCTTAGAAATTTTTTTTTTTTTTTTGTTACTTTGATGGTTCTAAGACTGATTGTGAAGTATTTTGTGGAATGTTCCTCAGACTGGGTTTGCGTAGTTTTCACATGGTTTCAGAGAATTCATGGGTTTAGGGAGAATGGCCAGAGAGGTGAAGTGCCGCTGTAGTTGCATCACAGCAGAGGTGCCCACTGGCAGCAGGACTGGCAGTCATGGTGCCCACCTCCATGTCCTGGCCTGTGTGGCCGCTGTCGGCTTCCTCTGCCGTGAGCTTAGTGATGTTCTGCAGCCTTCTCTGCCCTGTGGGGCTCGGTCAGTAAAAGCACAGCTGACACTTCAAGGTGGAGTTAAATTCTGCCTCTGTTAGAGAGGTTACACATATGGCTTCTTTGGAGAGCTACCTCTTGTCCCATGTGATATTTTTTCCAGTGAGTTTATGGGCGTGGACTTCTGGATGCTGTAGTTATGGCCCGTGCTTCTCACTGTCGCTCAGGTGGTTCCAGCTTTGACCACACAGGAGCCCTTCCTGTTGGCGCTCTCTCATTATTGGTAAATTTTATTTATTTTTGTTTTATTCGAGAGACAGAAACAGAGCTTTCATACATTGCCACTCTCCAAATGATTCCACAGAAGAGGATGAGGTGGGCTGAAGAAACCAAAGACGACTGTGGCTCTCCCGTGTAAGTGTCAGGCACCCAAGGACCTAGGGACCCAAGCCATTGCCTGCTGCCTCCCAGGTTCACACTAGCAGGAAGCTGACTGAGAAGCAAGCCATCGGGTCTCGAACCGGGCGTGTCCCAAGGGGTATGGTGTGTTGAGGGGAGGAGGTGTGCCAAACACCTTCCATTAGCAGAAGCCAGGAGGCTGGAGCGCCTATGAGTCTTCCATGTGAGTGGCAGGGGCTAAAGCACATGGGCCATTTTCTGCTGCTTTCCCGGTACAGTATCATGAAGCTGGATTGGAAGCCAAGCAGCCAGGACCTGAACCAATGCTCTTATGGGATGCCGGCATTGCAGGTGATGGCTTAAGTGCTGTGCCACAAAAATCTTTCCTGTTTTATTCTTTCAGTACTCCTTCTCCCTTGCTGGTGCTGTAAGATGCTCCAGGTTCCTGTTGCAAGTTTCTTGTTCCTGTCCCGATGTTAAAATTCTTTTTTATTGCAGAATGGCATTGCAGCTTCAGATCAGGTGCCCAGAGAGTTGGGCTTTTTCTATGCTGATGTTTAAGCACAAGGCGAGATGCAGTGTCACGCTGGCTTTTTCCACTCATCTTCCTGTTTTCCTTCACTGAGAATCCTGTGAGAATGTCTCATAAGCTTCTGAGTCCCTGACTTGTCTTGTAAATTGTTGGTGCTCATATTTGGAATGTGTGTTGTTACAGTTCAGTAATTGTGTTGTCCAGTTTTAAAGTGATGAACCGTGAGTTCCAGGCATCCTTCCAGCTTATGTGTTTCCTGCAGAAAATGGCTCTGGAGTTGCTTGGTTTCCGTGAACGGTCAGCAGCTGCTTGGCCTGTAGTCCATGTTGCAGCCCCTGGCTGTCCCGCCCAATGCTGCCTTGCAGCCTGCGGCACTGCCAGCCCCAGCCGCCTGGCTTGCCCACTTTGCAGTGTATTTAATACATCTAACTTTGCTCATTCAAGAAAGTTAAAAAAAAAAGTTTGCCAAGGAATAGTTAATTCATATTCCAAAATATTTTCCTAGAAGCAGATTTGATTTATAATAGGATGATTTAAAAACATGTTCCCATTTGTTAAAAAGAGAGTGGCTAGGAGACCATAATTCTTCTCTTTTTGCTAGCTTTAAATAGATTTTAACAGCCTTTAATTAAACCTTTAAACACAGTTCTTTTTTCTTTGTAAACTTTCTACTGTTTTGTGTGCCCTTGGCATAAGCCCCTTGTTTTTCCTTCCAGTTTTCCCCCCTTTTCTCTTTAGTTATGCCTAAATAACTTTTTAGATGAATACTCACTTTATTTGATGTTGCTCCCGTTTGAAATCTTTCGGTGGGCATTTCAGTGTCAAATGTATCCACAGTGATCCTGAACAGGGATGGAGTTCTTTGCTTGTGTCTGCAGGGCATCCTGCCGCCTGGCTTCCCAGCGCTTCCCAGCGCTCCCCTGGGACCTGCACATGGACCCAGGAAGGATTCTCGGGCCCATTTGCTTTTCTTCTTGCTCGTTTGTGCACATCCGTCCGATCTGGTACTCATGATCAAAGCTTCAGAGAGTAGATAGAGCTACACTTAACCTGTTTTTAGATCTCAGAAAAAAAAAAGTACCTGAAAATGTCCTGTATTTCCTGTATTCAAGTACCTATTTGCAACAAGGTTTCAAAAACAAGTAATTATATTTGTCTTTTCATGTGTTTTACTACCTGATTTGCTACTCTTTAAGGCCATTCTGTTTCTTTAAATGCCTGAAATATTTATTTAGTAATTCATTTATGTAGGGGTATCTTCTGGTAAAAGATATTTGATGTAACTTCTTTAAAGCATTTTGTTAAATTTTGGTTTTATTGTTTTATTATAGTCTATTTTCTGAAAGCAATATTTGAAAATACTTTTAAGCAATTTATAATTATCATTTATTTATTTTTAGAAAAGGTTTGCTTATTTACTTGAATGGCAAACTTATATACAAAGAAGGAAATAGAGAGAGAGAGAGAGAGAGAGAGAGATCTCCCATCTACTGGTTCCCTACCCAAATGGTTGCAATAGCCAAGATTGGGCCAGGCTGAAACCAGGAGCTTGAACTCCATCCTGGTCTCCCACGAGAGTAGCAGGGACCTAAGTACTTGGCCCATCTTCTGCTTTCCCAGGCACATTACCAAGGGCTGGATTGGAAGTAGAGCTGCCGTTTGAACCAACACTGATGTGGCTTCTGATGTTGCAGCTAGTAACATCAGCTGCTTTACCACAATGCCAGCCCTAGCTATTCTCATTTCTAAGTGTGTGTCAAGTTTGTCCGTATGGTTCACTTGTTTCACATATATTTGTTTTCTGTTTTGATACATTATTTTATGTTCTGCTTAATTCAGGACTAATGAAATTTGTCTTGTATAAATCTGTAAATTCAGTAGACTTAATATGCTTGTTTGCCTTTTTAAGACATGACATTAATCCATTTCTTCCTTAAAACATATACTTGGGGCCAGTTCTCGCAATGCCAGCATCCTACATGGCACCAGTTAGTGTCCCAGCTGCTGTGCTTCTGATCAGTTTTCCTGCTAATGGACTGGGAGAAGCAGCAGGAGGTGGCCCAGTGCTTGGATCCCTGCTGCCTGTGTGGGAGACTTGGTAGAAGCTCCTTGCTCCTGGCTTTGGGTTGGTCCATTCTTGGCTGTTGTTTCCATCTGCTTTATAAATCTATCAAATGTAAATGTTTAAGAGAATTGTAGTTTTTTTTTAAAAAAAGATTTATAGATTTATTTTTATTGGAAAGGCAGATTTACAGAGAGAAGGAGAGATGGAGAGAAAGATCTTCCATTTGCTGGTTCACTCCCCAAGTGGCCATAGTTGCTAGTGTTGAGCTGATCTAAAGCCAGGAACCAGGAGCCAGGAGCTTCCTCCAGGTCTCCCACATGGGTGCAGTGTCCGAAGGCTTTGAGTCATTTTCTACTGCTTTCCCAGGCCATAAGCAGGGAGCTGGATGGGAAATGGAGCAGCTGGGACACAAACTGGTGCCCATATGGGATGCTGGTGCTTGCAAGGTGAGGATTTAGCCACTGAGTCATCACGCCAAACCGTGTGGCTTGTTCATGAGCTGATTTAGAATGCTCAGAATATCAATAAAGATAAACCGCAGGCATCGTTAGGTATAGCAGAGAGCTGCTAAGATTTAGGAAGAAAAGTGTGAAAACCTAGCGAAGTTGCTCCTCAAACGCCTTGAAGTTCCCCTCTGTTTTAAAGAAAGTTAGGATTAGATGTGGAGATGCTGCAGTGTGCCCGTGGTATGTCACATCTGTTGGGGACATCGCCAGAAGACAAGGACGTGGCCTTCAGTGACGTGGTGAGCAGCCATGCGCCTAAAGTGAAAGGAAAAGTACACCCAAGGTCGATGGCTTAAAACCCATTGGTTTTGTTATTTGTCATGGTGTTGAGTGGTTTCCTGGGTCTTGGTTTTCTGCAGACCCAGAATGGGTAAAATCCTCCATAGTCTCACTCGCAAGCTGCGGCTTTCTTTCATGGGGAGCTCAGCTGGACGCTGACCTGGCTGTGTGTGTGGCCTTACCCCCTTGGGAGGCTGGGCTCCTTTGGTGGGACCACTAGTTGTGACTCAGGCTCAGCACAGACCGCTGGCTTGCTGCATTTGATTGGTTAGAGCACTCCTAGGTTTATCCCACATTCAAGAAGTGGCGATGGATGGTTTGGTTACCAGGTGGCCAGGTCACCAAGGGGCCACCAAAGTAAGGGCCACCAGAGTACAGTTCAGTTGTTTATTTATGTGTTTCATTTTTAGTGCTTTCAGTATAAAGGGGTACTTCATAACATTCTGTACAAAACAGTTGATGAAAAATGTATTTCGTGGTAAGACTGCATGAATTTTGATTTTTTTTTTTCACAAAATAAACTTAATTGCATGGACTTTTAAAACTCTGTGTGTGTGTGTGTTATCTACTTGAAAGGCAGACAGTAGATAGGGCTGCACCAGGCTGGACCAGGCACCCACGACTCCATCTGCGGGGGCCCAAGCACTTGAGCTATCACCCATCGCCACTCAGGTGGGTTAGCAGGGAGCTCTGTCCACAGCGGAGTGGCTGGGCCTGGAGCCTGTGCTGGACAGCTCACTACCACCCTGCCTGCACTTCCTGTGTATTTTTTGATAAACAAGCTAGTCATAAGTCCCAGCGGCATTGAATAGGAAGACTTCTAAGGGAAATGTCTGCAAGAAAACACAGCATAATTTGGCAAAAATTTGCATTCTTCCTATGAAGTGCAGGGGCCCAAGGATCTCAGGCTGTTTAATTCTGACTTCAAGGCGGTGATTACTCTGTGCCCTGCTGCTGCCATTCTGGTCTCTGACAGCTCAGCACCCAGGGTTACAGTATCCTGCAGAAATCACCAGTCTTCAGCCTCATGACCTGTTACAAATTACATTCTGAAAATAGTGAGCTTGATTTTATAATAGAATCAGAATGATGATTAAATCTGAAGTACTGAAGATAAGATTATTTTGCCCCAATCCGTTTATTCACCGAGTGATTCCTGAGCCTAATCTTCAGCAGGCTGTCCCAGATACTGGAGAGATGGTGTGAGGGAAGAGAGCTGACACCTGCTGTCCTGGAACTTGATGGATAGTCCGGAAGGGAGTTTCTTGTTCATTTTCCATAGGAAATCTGTCTCGTTAAAAAAAAAAAAGTTAATTTCAGTTTTTAACTAGAGTCTTGAGCGAAAAGTAATCAAGACTAAGCAGGTTATTCAAAGCACTGTGATCTGAGCTGGTGCAGCAGCTGAACTGAAAGCTTGCAGTTTATAGTTCACCTGGGGGTCAGATGAGGAATGTTCAGCCACAGGCCGATAAGAGACAGCTAACTTGTTAGTAAATTGATTCTTGTGTGGGAACCAGCTCTGTCCCTTCAAACATAGCTGTGATTTGTCCTGCAGGCCGAGCGAGCCTCGCTGGCTTTGGGAACGGCACGGGGAGAGCAGGTTGGTGGGCAGCTCGGGGAGAAGATACTGCCCGGTGAGTGGTGTGCTTGTCGGCGAAGAAAGTGCCTTCTTAGTGTCCTGTGACACGGCCTTGCAGTGTCGCAGCCCCTCCCTTCACAGGTGAGGCCTTTCCTGCGCCAGGGTGCTTGACCTGTGTGTCACAGCAGAACTGGGCATCCCCAAGTCCCAGGAATTCTTGTTTTGTTTTCTTTCCACATGTTGTTTTTCATCTGAAGCTATACCAGACCTCCTTGGGTTGAGTCCAGGACGTACTTTTAGGCCAAGTCCTGTTGTGAAGTGAATGGTACACTTGAGCTGGCTTTTGTGTTAAAAGAGTAAAACACTGGTAGGTGTGGCAGTCAGAAGCCTAGCGTGGTGCCAGAGCGACACTTGGCATGGGTGTGTTTGTGAAAGCTGCTAGGGCCGTGTGTGCAGGCAGCTGCCCACACCTTGTACCGAGGAGTCAGCTGGCTGGATTGGCTCACCTCACATGAACTTCACGTTGCCTGCGGTCGTTTAGTTGACCCGAGAGGAGTTGTTTTGAGTTTGCCACGAAGTGTTTATTTTCCAAGATCTTCCAAGTAATTTTTAAGTAACTTGATTTCTGTCATGCATTGTGCTTGTGTGTTACCTCTAGACTAGGGTTCCCAGATGGCTGTCCAATGGCTGTGTTTAAGATTTTTCTCTTCATTGATGGTCTTCAGCAATTTGTCTACGATGCACATAATACAAGCCTGGTTACAGCTCGCTGATCCTGTTGCATCCGTGAACTTAGTTTTTGTTTAGTGTTAGAGCATTGGGCAGCCTTGTTTTCCGAGGTTTTTATCCCTGGCCCTCTGCGGGCTGGCTTCGGGCTCTGCCAAGGCGCACGTTGTGCGTGTACAGTGTGTGCTGCTGCCCGCAGGGCCCCGGCTCGGCTCCCCCTCCCTGAGGCTGACTCATTTCGGATGATTTCTGTTGCTGCCATCTTCAGGTTCGCCTGTCATTTCTGCCGTGTCTGCACTGCCGTAATTCCAACCAGACTGTTTTTCGTCTTGGCTAGTTTTCATCTCTGAGTTCTACTTCAGTAGTTTCTGGTCTGATTCTATTGGGTTTCTACTGTTTGGGAACTTCTTTTCCTGTTTATTAGTTTTTATTAGGAAGGTAGACATTGTGAATTTTAATTGAGTGTTGGACTTTTTCCTATTTCTTTTTTTTTAAAGTTAATTTATTTTTATTAGAAAGTCAGATATACAGAGAGGAGGAGAGTCAGAGAGGAAGATCTTCCATCTGTTGATTGACTCCCCAAGTGGCTGCAACAGCCAGAGCTGCACCAATCTGAAGCCAGGAGCCAGGAGCCTCTTCTGGGTCCCCCAAATAGGTGCAGGGTCCCAAGTCTTTGGGCCTCCTTGACTGCTTTCCCAGGCCACAAGCAGGGAGCTGGACGGGAAGCGGGGCTGCCGGGATTAGAACCGGCACCCATATGGGATCTCGGCATGTTTGTGGTGAGGACTTTAGCCACTAGGCTACCACGCTGGGCCCTTCTGTTTCTTTTGAGTAACGTTGGACTTCATTCTGACATGTAATTAAGTTACTGAGTTACTTGGATGGAATATAAGCTAGTAACATTTCCAGTAAGTTGAATGCCATCTTGGTTGTTACATAAAACCCAAGCAAGTTAAGCACGTGGCTTCACCTTTGTGTAATGCCTGTCCTAGGATTCATTTTAATTGTGCATTGTTGTGGCTGGAAGCTCCACATCAGATTTTCCCAGCTCATTTTTTTATTATGCATAACAAGTAGCATAATCCAGAGGAAATGGATTATTTTGTCCCACTGAATACATTGTTTATGACAGTGTTCATCTCCACTTCATTCTTTAACGTTTGCTGTTAGAGTAATTGAATGACTCAGAAACACTTGGAAGTGCCTTGCTGTCCATTGGTGCCTTGTGAAGGTGGACAGAGCCGACTTCTTTTTGGTAACAGATGCAGGTTTGAAGACCAGTGACCGTCAGCTTCTGCGGAATTACTACAGCAGTCTGTGCTTTTACTTCTATTTGGGGAGTGTGGCCAAATGAGTTTTTCCGTGTGTGGAGAAATAATTTGTCCACAGTTGGAGGATGCTGCACAAGTAATTGATCTTCTGTTTCCTTAAATTAAGACTCTCACAGGAGTTGGCCTCCTTGTTCCATGAGTTTAAGGCACAGCGTTCACCTCTGACATGCGGGTCACATGGCCTACGTATGTACTTACTTTAAACGTTAACTCTGCTTGACTCGCCTCAGGTCAGGGCCATGCCTCTGGAGTCATTCATGGTTGATGTTGGCAGGCCCTCTTCACTCTCATTTTGTGTGATGTGAATTCGTTGATCCGTGGCATGCTGCTGGGTCCTCGCAAGGCAGATCATTTTGCATTTAGCATAGCCCTTTATTTCTTTATTTTGTCAAGTAGAAGAGATCTTCACAACTAACTCTGGTGAAATGTTTTGGAATGTGGACCGTACAACTTGTAGCTGAGCGTCGTCTTTAAAGGCTTAGGAAGATTGTCGGTCCAGGAGGCATGGCCTGGCTTTAGCTCTCAGATTCACGTCTCCAGAGCTCGGAGTTTGTTTGTTTGTTCCCTGTCTAATTCTGTTCTTCTGATCAGCCTGTTGTCTGGCTGTCCCAACATTGGTGCTGAGGCTTTCTGGTGGTTTCCATGACAGTGTATGAGTGTGAGCTTGTGGAAAAGCACTGGCTGTGGGTGCCCACTGTGGTGGGTGCCCACTGTGCTGGGTGCCCACTGTGCTGGGCGCCCCCTGGAGACAGAAAAGTGAGGTGCTGCAGGCTTTCCTTACCCTGCACTGTTAGTGGGAAAGTACCTAAGAACACAAACGTTACTGTGACACGTGTGGGAGAATTCAGAAGACGCTGGGAGTGCCAAGGTGGCTGCGACCCCATCCGCCCGTCCCGAGGACGCCTGTTCCAGTAGGCAGCAGCGTTCTGCTAGGTGGCGGGTGGGCACAGGGACCGCCCCCGCCAGCCCGCGCCTGTAGCAGTGTCACTCTAGAGTGGACCTCTTCTCAGTCCAGCTCTGTGGTTAGGCACATTGTTTAGCTCTGAAGGTCAGGGCTGGGCCAGGCCAAAAGCCAGGAGCCAGGAATCTCATGTGGGTTTCTCCCGTAGGTGCAGGCATCCAAGTACTTGGGCTATCTTCTGCTGCTTTCCCACACACATGTAGGCAGCTGGATGGAGCGGGCCAGAAGCAGATGGGTGCTCTGATAAGGGATCCAGCGTTGCAGGTGGGGCCTTCGTGTGCATTGCCCAAACAACTGCACTCATTTATTTTATTTCAGGGATTTTTTTTCCTTGTGATTTTGAAATCATTTTGATTTTATACCAAGATGCAAATTTCCAGGAATAAAGCTAGTTGCATGTAGTAGAGTTTTTGGGGCTACAAAACTATATGTATTTTATAAAGAATATTCAGAATGGGATAGATTTGTGATTATCTCTGTGTAGAAAGGATTTTGAAACTGACTCTTCATTCACTGCTGAGAACTGCATCTGTCTTGGTTTGTATCAGGTTTTATTTTAGCCTTTCAAAAGCAGAGCTTTGTCAAAATGGTGATGCTGATCAAGGTACTAGCAGGGGAGCAGAGAATTGGCCAGCAGCGTTTTCCTAGGGCCGGTTCCTGAGAAGCTGGGTTTGAAGGTGCAGAGAAACGAGTTCCTTTTCTAAGTTCCCTGTTGGGACAGCAGGGGCACACTTGCACAGTCTGCGTTGTGTTGTCATCGGAGAGCCTGGAGCTGCCTTGCCCCTCTCCCAGCCCTGCAAGCTGCGCTCTGTGGTCCAAGGGTGGATCATCCTGCTGCTCTCCCCCGGATATAAGTCCAGGCAGGCCTGAGCTTGCTCACTCCCTGGTTAGCTGGGCAGTCGCTGGCTCACAAGTCTGTTTACAGTCCTGTCTGATTTTATCTAGTCCTTAGCTGTTTGTTTCCTTGATCTTTTAGACATCATTCCTGTTAGAAGAGTCCTACAAACCTGAGGAGCAGCGTCCGGTAGCTGCACTTGGCCCTCTCTGTGGCTCCTGCGGCTAGTGCACCCGGAAGTGGGACATGGGATTGTGTAGGAGCCCCAAGTGGTTTGTTGGACTTGTCTTCCTGAACACCCGCTCTGCTTACCGTTTCGTTCAGGCAGGAGTGTGCTTCGGGAGACTTCCCTTGCAAGAGGCCTGACTCGGATGCAGAGGACTCTTCCGATGAAACAAATACGGAACATCTGTACAGCGCCTCTCCCCCCAGCACGCCTCGCCAGATGAAGCGCATGTCCGCCAAGCACCAGAGGAACAGCGCAGGGAAGCCGTCCAGTCGGTGCAGTCTGAAAGGTGAGTCGGGAATGTGGAAAAGATGCGCGGGAGAGGGCATAGCCCTCTTAGTAGGTAGTCTTTCAGTGGTAGATAACTGCTCATGAATCTCTCTCTCTTTAAAGTTGGTCTATTTGGAAGACAGAGTTACAGAGAGAGACAGATGTTCCCAATCTGCCGGCTCACTCTCAGTGGCTGTGATAGTTGGGGTTGGGTCAGTCGGAAGCACAGGAGCCTGGGACTCCATCTGGGCCTCCCCTGTGGGTGCCGGCACTGGAGCCATGTTGTACTGCTTCCTTGGCGCATCAGGAGGGAACTGGGCAAAAGAAGCCAGGTGTATGCCAGAGGAATGCCAGCGTCCCAATCCCAGAGGCTGCAGGGAGTGTGCAGTGGGTGGCGCAGTCACCCCCCACCTCCTCACCGTGGCTGCTCCTTCGGTCCAGAGGCATGGGGCTTGCGCGAGCCCAGAACCTGACTTTGTTACCCTGAGCTCCCTGGTCGCCTGAGACCATTGCCACTAGATCGTACCTGCAGACTGGGGCCCTGAGCCCAGTCGGTGCCCGGTGGCCACAGCTGCTGCTCTGCGATGGAGAGGAGTTTCTGCCTCCCTTATGGCTTGCATTACGGACTGCGTGCTAGTACCCAGGCCTGGTGGTGCTGGCCTAAGGCTCGCTCCAGTCTCTGATTACTTGGTGTGGTCTTAGCTCCTCTGTGGTCAGTTTCCTCTCCTTGTGGGGTCTTCAGATGAGAAGTTCACGGAAAGTGGGTATTATGAAAGAAAGAACAGGCTGGTTTCAGAAGTTTTCTGTGCTATAAGTCACTCCCATTTCCTCCTGAAAACTTTGAATTGTTGTTGTTGTCTGCGTTCCCTTCAGAGCCCTGTCTCGAAGGCCAAGGGTGGAGGGAGCAGCGGGCTTCCCTGCCCTGTTGGCTTGAGTGAACTCTTCCTGAGGCAGCTGGGCAGGAGCGTCTTCTCCACTCAGGATTTTTCCACAGAAAGTGATATTGCAGCTTTCCTGTAAAACCTAATTTGCAGCAGGTTGTTCCCCTACGGCCTGTGCTTGTCACTTTGGAAACTCCTGACTTTGGATTGTGATTTCTGAGCTTAAAAGCCAGCCCTGTGTCTTTCTCTTAGATGCTTGCTGCAGTTGGTTCTCTGGCCTGCCGCATTGCTGTTGGTCAGTGCCCCTGGCTCAGGGCCACCCCATGGGAGATGCTCATGGCACCCTGCTCACGTGCGGTTTCGTCCTGTTTCAGGACAGCAGCATTAGCTTCCTCTACTTTGGAGGTAGAAATACTGAGACCCGTGTCTTGAGCACCATGTTCAAGTCTGAAGGCCGGAGGTGGCACTAGGAATGTGTTCACTGTCAAGCAGTTCTCATGATGTGTGGTTTGGATTTTTTTCCTGGTCCTTTGGGCAGGGGTGAAGCTGCCCTGCAGGTGTCCCTTGGGTTTTAAATAGTCACACAGCCAGTCCACAGCTGTTGGAACTCCTGTCCTCCTTCAGGGGTTTTGACTGAGGGAACAGGGAGGTTTGTTCCTTCTCTTCCACAGCCGCTTTCTGTTGGTTGTTTTGTAGCGTCACAGGCTCCTAGAGCTCTGAGAGCTGTCAGCCACCACTTCCCCGTGCCTGCCCTGAGACGGGAAGGCGTGTATGTCACAGCTGTCGTGCGCGCCACGCCCAGGGCTCTACCGTCCCCTCTCACTTACTTTCATGTTGCAAAAGATTGCGCTTTTTACTGCAGAAAATTTAGAAAAAAGATGTAAGCATCACCATGAGCCCTCACATGAACTCCGACCCTACGGTCTCTTTGTGTGTATTTATGTAGATATGTTCTGTTTACTGTTTTGTAACCAGTTCCCTTTTCACTTAATGTTTTATAAACTTTTAAAAGATTTATTTATTTTTTATCGAAAAGGCAGATTTACAGAGAGAGAGAGAGAAAGGAAGATCTTCCATCTGCCGGTTTATTCCCCAAGTAGTTGCAATGGCCAGAGCAGAGCTGAACTGAAGCCAGGAGCCAGGAGCTGTTCCGGTTCTCCAATGCAGGTGCAGGTTCCCAAAGCTTTGGGCCATCCTCAACTGCTTTCCCCGACCACAAGCAGGGAGCTGGATGGGAAACAGGGCCACGGAGATTAGAACCGGCGCCCAAATGGGATCCCGGCGCGTGCAAGGCAAGGACTTTAACCACTACGCTATCGCGCCAGGCCCAGTATAGTTCTTTATAAACAGTCAAAATACCTGTGTTCCTAATTTTAAAAACATTTTTATTCTCAGAGTAAACAGGGTGCCCCCATCCAGTGGTTCACTCAGACACCTGTAACTGTTGGGGCTAGGCCAGTGTAGGTTGGGAGCTGGGGGCTCAGTCCAGTTTTTCCAGTCAGCTGAGCCATCACAGCTGCCTCTGACTGTGCGTTAGCGGGCGCTGGGATAGGGAGCCATGTGGGGCCTTGACTGCAGGGACGGCCACCCCGTGCTCCCCGTTTCAGTGGCTGTCGTATCGCGGGTGGTGGTGTCTTCTCAGTGCCCCTGGGTAGTTGTGCCAAGTGCTGAGGCCTGGGCCTGCTACCTGACAGAATCATCTTTGAATATGTAGCTCCTGCAGTGAAACATCAGCTCTACACAGGGTTCTTCTTACAGTCGAGCCGCCTGAGCTCGGCAGGTTGCTGAGTTTATAGTTTTTAGGAGTTTTTTGTCTCGTTCGTGCATGTGGAGGAATTGGCTTCATGTGTTGGTCACACGGTGAATTGTTTCTTGTTGAGGTTCTTGTTCATGAATAACGAGTTGCAAATGACTGTGTTGAGCAGAGGCGCCATTTCAGCGTCTTGGTGATGTTGGAATTGGTCATTGTGAGCTTACCTTCACAGTGTGGCAGCACAAACCCAGTTGCCAGATTGCCTGGATTCTGTGCCTGGTTCTGCCACCTTCTGTGTCTCGTTTTGTTATCTGTGAAATGGTCTGCCTGAGTGTCACAGGGTTGTGTATTCAGTGTTAGCTGCTGTTGTGCTGTAGATTACTCAGTGCTTACTGCCTCTCTTGCCTTGAATCTTACAGCAACGCTCCCTACATCCCTTTGGTCCTCGCTGACCGGCAAGCCTGTTTTCAGGGCCCGGGCCTCTGGGTGGCTGCCAGCCTGGACCTGGGGCTCCGGCAGCCTTGTCTTTGCTCAGCTGCACTGCCCCTGTAGTTGTTGTCTTACCTGCTTCCCTTCCTTCCTCCTTTCTAATCCGCTCTGTCCTTGCTCCCTCTGCTTTTCCCCAGTTACTTCTCCATCCTATTCTTTAAGGGAGCGGCATGGCTCTTGGTGTGCACCATTGGAGGTGTTGATGGGGGTGGCTCTCCTCTCTGGTAGGGAGCCTCTGGGTGATAAGCAATCTCCTCACAATGCGGGGGTGGGAGGCTGGGAAGGCGTGGCTTAGGGAGGCTTCTGGAACAAGTGATTTTGTGCTGTGACCTGAAGGCTGTCAGAAACCAAGATTTCCAATCAGTGTGTGATTTCTATTAATATATTTGGCCTTAAGTATTTTCAGGGGCTTTTCGGAATTAATTAGCTTGGTCAGACTTTTAAAAGTTTCCTAAGAGAATGTGAACTGGTAGGTTACTTGCTGCTTTAACAAGCAAATAAATTGTGCTTTCAAACTGCAGTCTTGTTTTGGGTCACCAGTAATTTTGTACTTTTCTGGTTGTCTGCTGCTGTGTAGCAGGCTACTTCAAACCCTGTGGCATGAAGGCAGCCCTTGTATTGTTCCTGATTGTGTGGTTGAGGTGCTAGTTAGGGTGCAGATTGATTGCCTGGGGTGTTTGCAGGCTTAGCTGGAGGGCCTCAGGGGACTGGAGGACCCATCCCACAGGGGCTGCTTCTCCACGGGATGCCCAAGATGGCCTCCTCACTTCCTTGTCTGTGCGTGGCCGAGACGGAAGGAACAGCATTGTTTTCTTCTCTGGTGCCTTCCACGTGGCCGTCGTGGATTCTGCATGATGTCCTTGTGCTTGGGAAGCTAGGAGTGTTTTGGGGCCATTGGGCTTCCTCAAAGCACACGGTCTAAGAGACCCAAGTGGAAGTGCAGTCCTTTGGTGGACTTGGAGACGGGCTCCTGCATGTGCTGCCTGTCAGCTGCACTGTCTCTGCTCCCATCTCCTCTCCACATGGATGCGTGCACGTCCAGGGCGTTCTGCAGGAATACAAGGACTTACAAAGGACACTGAGGACCCTCTTCAAAAGGAGACAGCAACCAGCAGCGCTGTTTGAAGTGCTGATAGCTATTGCCTGAACGGACTATCACAGGCTCAGAATAGCTGCAGATTTTTTAGAACTTAATTTATTTGAAAGACGGAATTAAAGGATAGGGAATTAAGAGAGAAAGAGATCTTTGTCCTTTAGTTCACTCTCCAAATGACCTCGGTGGCTGTTGAACTCTGACCTGCATCTGCGCCTCCCACAAGGCTGTCGGCCCAGGCTGACCGTCTGCTGCTGCTTTCCCAGCTGCTTTAGCAGGAGCCGGGTCGGAAGCAGAGCAGCTGGGACTTGAATTGGTGTTGATGGGATGCTGGTGTTGCCCATATGCCATAGCACTGACCCCTGGGGCTTGCTTGTCATTGTTACAAATTCAGATGTTGAGAAGTTTTGCCTCTGATTGTGGTGCATATGTGTTACTACAGAACTCTGATTTGGTAGAATTATGATGCTGCAGAGTTCCATCGGCCCTTCACTAGTGATATATTGGAATGGTAAATTCACAGACAAGAGGAAGTAGAAGTACAGCATTGGTGTCTGTTTTGTTAACCGAGAGATGTCCACTCTGGTACCGTGTCGGGGCGCCTTACAGCGTCCACGGTGGCTGCTGCTCCTGCCTGGTTTCACGAGGAGGCTTCCGCTGCCGGTCCTTTGATTGCCCTGACTGCTGTCCTCATAGGGCACTCCTGTCACTACGAATCAACAAGTCTTTCACCTCTGTGGACGTTTGGTGCAGATTAGATCCTTGGTGGTGGAACTGTCATTTCAAGGTGTGGTCATTGAAATGTAGTGTGTATTTTCCATGTCATTCTTTTGAAGGACTGTTTCTTTTTAATGTTCCTACCGACCATGTAGACTGTGTTGCTTCTTTTTTATTAATATTTAAGATTTCTGCCAGTCTTCTTAAATTGCTACATCTAATTTTTTTGCAAAATAAACCTACCTTTTAAAAATATATATTTATTTGAAATGCAGAACAGCAGAGTGAGGGGGAGAGGCAAGAGGTTCTCCATCCGCTGGTTCTCTCTTCAAATGACTGCAACAGCCGGGGCTGGCCTGGACAAGAGGGAGCCAGGAGCTCTGTCCAGGTTTCCTGCCAAGGTCCCAAGTACTTATTCCATGTCTTGCTGCTTCTCCAGGCACATTCAGAGCTGGGTCAGAAGTGGAACAGCTGACGCGTGAACCAGTGCTCTGACATGGGATGCCAGCATGGCAGGCGAGGGCTTAACAGGAAGCGTCACAGTGGTGACCCATTTCTTGTCTAATTTTATAGTTATGTTTGTCAAAGAGCTTGTAATTGGTAATGTGACTGAATACTTAAAACTGTTGTGACATGTCCTGGAACTATGAGACCAAATATAAATGCTGTGTATGCAAATATCATGCATATATATGTGTAGTGTTTTAGAAAAGAAGTGCCCTTGTAACACTAATTAGTTAAATGAATCTAGGTACAAAGAGATATTTTGTCTGTTGGTTCACTACCCAAATGCCCACAACAACCAGGAATGGGCCAGGATGAAGACAGGAGCCCGGAATGACTCAGTCCAGGTCCCTCATGGGGGTGGCAGGGATCTAGTTGCTTGAGCCATCTTCTGCCTCCTCAGGTGCACCTGAGCAGGAGGTTAGGCTTGGAAGCTGAGTGGGGCTCTCACCCAGGTCCTCCAATAAGAGTAACTCTGCCGTTGGGGAAGAGAGGGGTGGGAATAAGCAGTGGCTTCAGGAATGCAGGCCGTACCGTCCTGGCTTTCCTCATGCAGACCTGCATCTCTGTGTTGCTGGGAGGGCCTCTGTAGGTGGAATCAGCAGTCTGCGACCTGCAGGCATCCAGCTGCAGGTGGTCCTGGGGCTCTCTTAGTCACTAGATCTCTCCTGTTTCTTTACTGCCCACGTTGTCATTGTCATCTTATATGTATATATGTATATTTTGATAGGTGGATTTGCAGAAACAGAAAGAGAGAGAGAGAAACCAAACTTCCATCTTTCCATCACTGGTTCACTGCCCCAAGGGGCAGGCAACATCTGGAGCTGAGCCAATCCAAAGCCAGGAGCTTTTTCTAGGTTTCCCACGTGGGTGTTGGGACACAAGGTATAGCGCCATCCTCCACTACTTTCCCAGGTCATAAGCAGGGAGTTGGATCAGAAAGTGGAGCAGCTGGGACATGAACCAGTACCCATTTGGGATCTGGAGCTACAGACAGAGGTTTAGCTTACATTGCCACGATGCTGCCCAGGTCCCTACTTCTGCTTAGGAAGCAAAGTGAGGCCAAGCAGCTGCAGGCCACAGGAGAGTCAACACACTGCCCCTATGCCTCTACCCCTCTGCTCACCAGGAGCTCACTAAGCTAGGCACCAGGGAGGATGGGTTCATGAGCCCTTCATTTAATAGGCTCTGGGTAGGACCTGCAATCATGGAGGCGGTTGCTGTTGACCTGTAGATGGGAAGTGCAGCACACCTTCTCCCACGTGTTCCCGTGGATGCTCGTCTCCTGTGGGACACCCTGTTTTCAGCCACTCCCACCATGCCTGTGCTGGACTCTAAGTTCAGTGCCTTGCCTTGGAGCTCCTGGCTTGGCGCTGCATGCCCCCGTGCCTCCCGAAGAGCTGGCCCGTGGGAGCTGTGGCTGTGATGACAGGTGCGTGGAGCGGTACAGCTGTGGACAGGTGAGGCTGCTCAGGTGGAGGTCAGGGCCGCCTTTAAAAGGGTGTTCCTCTGCTTGCCAACCATGCCCAGCCAGGTCTCTCACTTCATTGGTCAGGGGCAGGTGAAGTTAAGGGCTCCGGGGGTTCTCCAGTGCTTCCTCTGCGGTAGGGATAGTAGTGTGTGTGCAAACGATGGGCAGAAGGTGGCACGTGCCACACCCTGGGTATTCTCAGAAATGTAAATTGTATTTTGTTTCTACCATCCTTGTGTTATATGATGTGTCATTGTTCTGTGGTGCTTCTAGAATCAGGTTTTTGTGCTTTATTTTTCAGATGGCACATTTTTTTGTTCAAAGTTTTTGTGGTGCGCTGTTCTTGCTCCCCTGTTCCCTCCTTCATGTTGAAGCTTTGTTCATTGAGAGCAGGCCTCGACAGTCACAGCTCCCTGATGTGAACATAACTCTGGATGCCTTAGGTACAGAGTTTACAACTATATCAATTTGTTTTACAAATTCAATTTGCAAGTTTATAGCTTGTCTTAATAAGGACCTTTTCTGTAGTGTCTGTATGTAATCCACACAGGTTCTGTTGAAAGCAGACATGAAGTTACGGGCAAGGTCAGATGCTGGCAGAGAGGTCGGCAGCTTTCCCAGAGGCTGCAGGGTGTGAGCCGTCTCACTTGGGAGGAAGTGGGGAGCCAGTGGAGTCGTGGAGGCTGCCCTTCAGGCCCAGTCGTTAGCCTGGCTTCTTCAAGTGGACACACAGCATCCTGCCTAGCCGGTGCCGGGAGTCGGTCTTGTTTCTGTTTGTGGGATGCTGGTGTGTCACCAGCACATGGGAGGATTCCAGATAGAGCGTGTCCTGGTGGTTGTCCCTAGGATAGGAGAGCATGGGACAGATGGCATAGGCGTGCAGGTGACAGGTGAGACCTACCTCGTCTGCGGCGTGCTGTTGTGTGTGTGTGGCTGGTTAGATGGGTGCGTGGCTGGTTAGATATGTGCATGGCTGGTTAGATGGGTGCGTGACTGGTTAGATGGGTGCATGGCTGGTTAGATGGGTGCGTGACTGGTTAGATGGGTGCATGGCTGGTTAGATGGGTGCGTGGCTGGTTAGATGGGTGCGTGACTGGTTAGATGGGTGCTTGACTGGTTAGATGGGTGCGTGGCTGGTTAGATGGGTGCGTGGCTGGTTAGATGGGTGCATGACTGGTTAGATGGGTGCGTGACTGGTTAGATGGGTGCTTGACTGGTTAGATGGGTGCGTGGCTGGTTAGATGGGTGCGTGGCTGGTTAGATGGGTGCGTGGCTGGTTAGATGGGTGCATGGCTGGTTAGATGGGTGCGTGACTGGTTAGATGGGTGCATGGCTGGTTAGATGGGTGCGTGGCTGGTTAGATGGGTGCGTGGCTGGTTAGATGGGTGCGTGGCTGGTTAGATGGGTGCGTGACTGGTTAGATGGGTGCTTGACTGGTTAGATGGGTGCGTGGCTGGTTAGATGGGTGCGTGACTGGTTAGATGGGTGCTTGACTGGTTAGATGGGTGCGTGGCTGGTTAGATGGGTGCGTGACTGGTTAGATGGGTGCGTGGCTGGTTAGATGGGTGCGTGGCTGGTTAGATGGGTGCGTGGCTGGTTAGATGGGTGCTTGGCTGGTTAGATGGGTGCATGGCTGGTTAGATGGGTGCATGACTGGTTAGATGGGTGCGTGGCTGGTTAGATGGGTGCGTGGCTGGTTAGATGGGTGCGTGGCTGTTTTTGCCTAGTTTCTGCCTTTTTCTCATTTAGTTACTTGTCCTGGAAATGTTGGACATTTTTTGGGTTTAAATTTCAAAGTATTAACTTCTGTTTGTGAAAGACATGAAAATGCAGCAGTGTCATCTGGGTAAGCATGGTTAGCTCCTTAGTACTAGGAAAGCTGACTGTGACATTCGGAGTGCTGTAATCGCCTGGAGGCTGTTGAAGAACTGACCAGGCATGATTTCATATTTCAGTGAATTACAGATCTGAGCTGTGGTGTCACTTAATATGATAATTTTGGATGATATCAAATCATTACTAAATTCTAACGATTGAGATTCTGATAAGTGTTGAACAATAATTAGCTAGATGAACTTGCAACTGTTTGTTAAGATTGGCTTAAGAGAAAGGCAGTGACTCCATCTTAGTTTTGTTTTCCTCTTCATAGAGCAGTAGGGAGTAGTAAATCCACTTCATTCCCTTGCTTAGGTGAGAGACACATAAGGCAAACTATTTTTCAGAGTGAATCTGCCTGAACATCATCAGCTTCGTCTTATAACCACACTGTGTCCCCTTTGTTGCTAGATTATAGAGATAGAACTGTAGCTTAATATTTAAGTCATAATTTGTACATGCATATGCTTTTTTCCATTAGCAGCTACCTCAAGTGTATGTACACATGTGGCCTTTGCTGATAGTCCTGGGGTTAGTAGTATTTGTTTTTAAAGAATGTAAGATTGCCATAAAATTGAGTTGTTAAAAAATGGCTTCAAGGAACTGGCATTGTTGTTTAGTGGGTAGAGCCACTGTCTGTGATGCTGACATCAAGGTGAGCGCTGGCTTGAATCTTGGCTGCTCCATTTCCAATCCAGCCCCCTGCTTCCAACCTGGGAGGAACAGTGGAAGCTGGCCCAAGCTTTTGGGACCCGACACTCAAGTGGGATACCCAGAGGAAGCTCCTGGCTTGAAGCTGGCCCACTCTTGGCCAGTGTGGCCATTTAGAAAGTGAACCAGTGGCAGAGAGTGGAAAAACTCTCTCTCGGCAATTCTGTCGTTCAAAATAAATATCTTCCAATTCTGAGATTCTTCTGCTTGCTTCATTCTACTTTGGCGACTCTCCACTGTACTCTTAATTTGCTCTACTGTGTTCTTAATTTCTGATATACCAGCCTTGATTTGCTTTATTGCTTCCTTAAATTCTTTGAACTCTTGCATGAGCTTCTCATTGTTGATCAGAATCTTTAAAATGAGTCTTGTGGATTCTGTGTGCCCCATTTTCTCGATGTCTTCCTCAGTTAACTGTGAGGTTGGCATAGGGTTTTGCTCCTTGGCAGGGGAGTCTTCAGTAATATTCATTGCGCTTTTGTCTCTTCTTTTGCTCTTGGTCATTGCACTTCTGGTTAGCAGAGTCTTCTCCTTGGGGCAGGTTTCTAAGCTGTGTCCCCCACAGGTCTACAGTGCGATTTTACTTATTGTGGTTGGTACACAACTTTTTGCTTGCAGTCGCTTGTGCCACAACCTCCACCGAGTTCCAGGTCTGAGTTCTTATATCAGATTTCCACCATGGTCTCCACAACCCATTTCTAAAATGACACCCATTTTAGCACCCATGTATATTAAACTCTGAATATAAATGGCTTAAGCTCAAACGTCATAGAGTAGTAGACTGGGTTAAAAAACAAAACCCTCTATTTGTTGTCTAGAAGAGACACATTTCACCAACAAAAATCAGCAGAAACTGTATTGCATGGATTTTGTTGTTTTCTGTTGGTTTCATCTCTTCAAAACACTTCCTTCTGATTAAATCATTCAATGACTCGTACATCATGCAGTGGCATCATTTTCTTCAAGAAGGTTCTTGATTTTCATTTCTTCAGCTACACATTAGTCATTTAATAGTGTGCTATTTAACTTCTTGTTGTTGTTAATTTCTTTTTTCCCGGATGTTGATTTTGTTTTGTGGTTTTTCATTTAAGGGGATGTATAGTAGCTGTGTAATGGATACTGTCATATCTAGTAACATGTCATTTAACTTCAGGCATTGTAAATTTCTATTTTTATTGTTGATTTAGTATCATGACTTTTCATTTAAGGGAATGTACAGTAGTTGTGTCACGGAGACTGTCATATCTAGTAACATGTCATTTAACTTCATGGCATTGTAAATTTCTTCTTTTCTTTCTATTGTTGATTTTGAATTATGACTTTTCATTTAAGGAGATGTACAGTAGCTGCGAAATGGAGACTAACATTCAGATGTGAGGATATAGTGTGGTATGCATTTCTACTTCCAGACAAAGATGGACTTACAATGAAACTGTTTACTATATATTGACAATAGGATTCTGGACTCTCTGCCATTGTCTATGTCCGCAGTGATGGACATATGACTGAGTATGAAGAACTATATGTTAGTAATGATATAGAAGAACTGGGAGGGAGGGAACTGGGGAGGGGATAAGGGAATATGAAACTGTATTATAAAATAATAATAATAAAATGTATTAAAAAAAACAAAATAAGTAAATAAATCCATTGAGAATTGTTTTAAGTTAGATTTGATCTAAATAGCCACAGAAACGTGGCTTGTTAACAATGGCTTTGAATACAGATCTAGCTCTTTAGACCACACTCAGCCTTGCACGTGCTGGTTCGCTCCCGCAATGGCTGCAGTGAACAGGGCTGGGCCAGGCTGAACGCAGGAACTCTGGGCCTCCCCTGTGGGTGTGGGGATGCAGGTATTTCGACCATCCTCTGCTGTTTTCACTGGAATGTGAACAGGGAAAGGACCATCCCTGGGTTCCTTTCAACAAACTGGGCCCAAAGTGAAGTGTCTCGGACTGGAACCTAACGATGCCCATATGGGTCACTGTGGCTTTCACTGCTGTGCCCCAAGGCTGGTCCCCCCAGGGCTCTAACTTGGGTTTCCAGGCTGTCGTTGCTCAGGTGGACTGTGTGTGTTTTCTGCCTTTGTGTCTTCCTGTGCTCCCCTCTGCTTGCCTTGTGTGTTCTGCTGGTTGAATCTGGTCCCAGGTCTAGCAGACGCTGTTGTAGATGAGGTCGCCTGTGGAGATCCGTCTCCTGCAGCACTCCTGTGTCAGTACTGCCTGAGAGGTGCATCTGTGCTGGGTCAGAGGATATAGTAGTATCCACAGGGGTTCGGATCTCTCTTTGGACATTTGTCATCTGTCTAGCTGTCTGTGCTGTAATGTGATGAACATATAGCAGTCTTTGCAAAGCCTGTGCTTGGAAAATGATGAGATAGTTTAGGCAGTATTTCCCAAAACATGGTGCCCTTCCAGCTGTGCTGAGTTAGGGACACTGGGAGTAGGTCCAGGGGTGTGTGGTGAGCAGCAAGCAGGTGCTGCTTTGGCCCCCATCAGCAGCTCTGGCTGGTGTTCTAGGATGTCATTGCTGTAACATTGTCCGCAGTCATGCCTTGGTTCACACTTGCTTGTCTTAGAGCACAGATATGACCTGTGTTTTGAGTTTGTATAATATGTGGATGAGACAGAAGATTTTCAAGGACTTGAATTAGAAAAAAAATACATTTTAGACACTTTCCCAGGAGCCATTTCTTTGTAAATGTGGAAGGTGGGAAGCTGTCTTACACAAGTGTCTTTTTAAACAGCTGAATCACGTTGGTTTGCATTTGTTGTTTTCAGTTTAAAAAGTTCTTTGTAAAAATCATTTTATATTACAGTCTGGCAGGAATTGTGGTTGATTGGTCCAAGAAAAGGTACTGTGGAAATTTGCGTTCATTGTACTAATAAAAAAAAAAGCACACCATTTAATTTATGACCTCTTGGGAGATCAGCTGTTTCATTAGTCAGTTATTGTTACAAATTTGCTTTTCATCCCTCTAATTAGAGCTTGTTGGGTAAACCCTCCCATCTCTCTGTGGTTTTTAGCATTTTCCTTTTCAGAGGTCCTGTTTACATTTAACTTCTCTTAATTTGGGGAGCATTTAGACCTATTAGAAAATGCACTAAACAAATCAGTCTCTTGGTAATGAACTTTGGGGTTGTATCTGGAGATGTCCACGGTCCATCAGACGGAGAAGGCGTTGGCTCCTTCACTCACCAGAGCCCGGTGGCTTCTCCTCTCCACCCTGACGTTTTCCTCGGCTCTCCCTTGGTGTAATGC
Organism: Ochotona princeps; assembly: GCF_030435755.1. NCBI lineage: Eukaryota > Metazoa > Chordata > Mammalia > Lagomorpha > Ochotonidae > Ochotona > Ochotona princeps. The sequence continues at coordinate 6,137,400 of NC_080832.1, read as the reverse complement.
ACTGTATGATCTTATTGAGGCCCCCCGATCTTTAATTGCCAGTATCCTTCATCAGATGCTGTTGTGATTCACTGTTTGGTATTTATCTTTTTTATATTTGAAAGGCAGAGAGAGAATCCTAAACAGATAGAGCTCGCCCTCACTGCTTCAGTGCTTGCCACACCTTGAGCTGGGTGGTCAGAAGCCGAGCTGCCCACCACTGTCCGGGTCTCCTAGGTGAGTGGCAGAGACCATGGGCCTGAGCATCACCTGCTGCCTCCCAGGGGGTGCGAGCAGGAAGCTGGGATCTAGAGCAGAGCTTGGGCTTGTACGCAGGCCCTTCAGTGTGGGATGTGGGCTTCCGAGCGGTGTCTTCCCTCTGCACCCTCGTAGCTAGACTGGGTTTGTATTTCAACTTGAAATTGCATCATGTATGTATGAATTTCTATTTTGTATGTGTTTGGTTTTTTTCAAGACCAGTTTGGTTTCTGTTCCATCTTACTGCTTACCTCTATCAAACCAAATATCTGACTGTGACATCTTCATGTAAGTGGAAGCCTTAGCATTTGTGTGTTGTAAGATGTTGTAGATACCCTACAAAAATTAGTTTTCAAGCCTGCTAAAATGAGATTATGTCTAAAAAAATGGAATTGTGGCATTTTCCACCTTTGGTTCTGTTAGTTGTTGAATAATAGCAAAGAAACTGCCAACTCTTGATGGCTTCATGGTCTGTCCCCTGGTAGATGTGGCTTGATTTCCATGTAACGTTTCCAGCCATCTGGGTTAAAAGTTGCCAGCTGCTCTCAGTTAATTCTTTGTTTCCTCCCAGATCTTTAAATCATAATTACGTAACATGAGTAAGTTACATAACCAAAGTAATACTTTACTGTTCTCAGTTGCTTTTGGATTATAAACTGTGTGAAAATAATCTGTTCAGAATGCTATGCCACATTGATGTACACATTTTCAGCCTGAAGCATGTAGCTTGTCCTGTAACTGGCACTCAGTACTTGGGGGCACACCCCCTGCTCTGCCGCTGCCACCCTGTGGCCATGTCCCCAGCTCTGTGTTGTACAGAAGGGCTTTGTCCTGCTGACTTCTGAATTGATAGCTGTGATGCTTTTCTGAGCCCGGCACCTGCATTTTCGTTCCCTGTAAGACAGTCTGTGCGTGGCGTTCTGTGGGCTCTTCAGATTCAGTATATTAGGAATTAAACTCATTAGTTTTACCTCCAGTCATACACAGTGATACAGTGTGCATATTGTTTTATAGTTGTTAGCAAAGTATAGTATGAATCAGTTCTTTAAAAAGAGTTATTAATCTGAAGGTAGAGGGACAGAGGAAGAAATCTTCGATTTGCTGGTTTACTCTCTCAATGTTTTCTATGGCTGGGGCTGGCCTAGATTGAAGTTGGAGGCTGGAACTCCATCTCAGCCTCCTGTGTGGGTGACAGAGGATCGTCCTCTTTCCCAGATGCGTTAGCAGGGAGCTAGATTGGAAGCATTGCATCCGTGGGTGTGAACTGGCACTCTGGTGTGGGATGCTGGCATTACAAGCAGAGGCTTAAGCAGCCGTGCCACAACTAATAGAGTGAAATGTGGAAGCCTTTGTCATTCCTGCTTTCCAAGTTCTGTTGATGAACTAAATAAAAGTGAATGTTGTGTGTTTGCTCCATTAGTAAAGGCATAAATAAAAACTTAGATGAAGCAGAGAGGAGGTAAGGGTAACTTGGAAGATTTAGCCTGGGCAAATATTTTATGAATGTTATAGCTGAAAACAATGAAATGTAATGAAATTTCTTTTTAAAAAATAATTATTTATTTGAGAGAGAGAGGTTCATTCCTGAAATTGCTGTAACAGCTGGGCCAAACTGGAGCCAGAGCTGCATTTGGGTCTCCTGTAGAGGTGCGGGGGCCCAGGACTTCAGCTGCCTTCAGCTGCCTTCAGCTGCTTTGCCAGGAGCGTTAGCAAGGGGCTGGATCAGAAGTAGATCATCTGGAACTTCAGCTAGCGCCGGTGTGGAATTCCGGCAGCTTAACCTGTTACACCACAGCTCTGGCCTCCAAGAACCAAGAACAGTTCTATTGCTTAGAATAGAATTTTTTTTCTTTGTTGATAGTGGATTTCTCTTGTTAAAAATCAGTCAGGAATTTATTTGAAAGTGAGAGAAAAAAATCTCCCATCTACCAGTTTACTCCCAAACGCCCACAACAACCACACATTGGGCAAGGTGGAAGTCAAGGAGGGTGCAGGCTAGGTCCACCCCAGGGGCAGCAGGGACCAAACTGGGATGTGTGTCAGCAGAAAGCTGATATAGAGGGCAGAGCTGCAGCCTGGGACTCAGGCAGCTCGATGATGAGATGGTGGCATGGCAGGGGTGCCAGTGCCTGTTCCCGCGAAGAAATGTCTTCAACCGGGAAATAGGAAAAGTTAAAGCATTTACATTTCAAAGTATATGAAGCTATACTATCGTGATAACATGGGGGGAAATATTGGGGAGTGGATGAGGGGGTGGGGGGAATCCCTGGGTCTGTAGAACTGTATCATGGAAAGAAAAAAACCATTAAAAAATTTATGAAACAGACTAATACTGTAGGTAAAAATTTCACTCTTCTTAAAATGTTAATTTTAAAAATAAAAGTGGTTTGTACTAAAAAGCATCAAATGTTCCTAGACAGATCTATTTAACATCTTTTTGATGGACTTAACATGGTATTTTAAAAAGTTGGTGGGAAGGTGGATTTAATGTGCAAGTTTCTTTTTGTGCAAAAAAGTTAGGAATCATGCACAGTTTTTTTTCACAATCTGTGTCTTCCTTGAACTTTTTGAAGGTCCCTTGTCTACAGTAAGTGGTATTTGGAAACATGAAAAATTCAAGATTTGTTTTTATTGGAAAGGCAGATTTACAGAGAGAAGGAGAGACAGAAAGATTTTCTTCTGTTGGTTCACTCCTCAAATGGTTGCAATGGCCAGAGCTGAGCTGATCCAAAGCCAGGAGTCTGGAGCCTGGAGCCAGTGATTGTTCTGGGTCTCCTTTTTGGGTGCAGGGTCCCAAGGCTTTGAACCATTCTCCGCTGGTGTCCCAGGCCACCAGCAGGGAGCTGGAAGGGAAGTGGAGCAGCCAGGACATGAACAGGCTCCCATATGGGATCCTGGTGCTTGACAGGGGAGGATTAGTCCCTTAACAGTTTTCTTATTAAAACTAATTTGGCTTTGGTGTTATGACATAGCACGTTAAACCTCTATGATATTGGCATCTCATATAAAATACATACCACGTGTTAGAAATGATATAAATAATATAATTATATATAAGTAATAATATAATAAATAGGGACCGGTATCATGGTGTGACAGACTGGTCTGCCTGCTGGCACTGGCATCCCATTTGTGTGCTGGGTCCTGTGCTGGGATGCTCGTTTTCCTGAGCCAACTCCTTGCTTATGACCTGGAATAGCAGCTGTGGATAGCCCCATTTCTTCGCTCCCTGCACGTGTGTGGGATACAAGAGGAAATCTTAGCTCGTGGCTTCAGACTGACTCAGCTCCAGATGTTGTGGCTGTTTGAGGAATGAATCAGTGAGTGGATGGAGGAAGGTTGACTCTGTCCTTCCATAGCTATAACTCTCACTTTAAAATAAATAAATCTTGAAAAAATAATAAGTAATAATGTGAAATATGTTCAAAAAACTAACTTGAGTTGGCTTTAAGTTGCCTTTGCAGTAATTGTGAATGATTTTATGTGTCAATATATAGGCAAATAGTACGTAATTAGTCTACATTTCTTTAATGTTGCTCATGATAAAATTTTAAATCTTATTGCTCATTTGTGGCAAAGGAGAAATAAAGCAAGTGAAGCACCATGGCCTGCATTTCTGCTTATTAACTGCTGCTCCGCTTGGTTGAGAACAGTCTTAGGGTGGCGTCAGCATCGTTTTCTCTGCAGCCTCGTTGTGCCCCGAAGATCCTGCAGGAGGCCGTGTGCTTGGCCTCGGGTAGCTTCTCCCAGGCAGGAAGCGGTGGAGCCTTCGGATGCGGACTTCTGCCAGATCTCCTAGGCTGATTCTTCTTTGTTACGTGGACGGTGATTGTGGTCGAGGTTTGCTTAAAGGACTTGATGAATGTGCTTGTTGCACAGACAGGAACACCTGGCTTGCAGTTAGTACTTGGCAGTGAAAGAGAACATGGCAAGTGTAATAGAGCAGGGCAAAAGCCCAGGACCTTCAGAAAAAAGAAACATTAGGTGTATATTTTGACTTTTTGAATATTCAGCATATGGACTTTCCTCTGATAACACCCTGAAAGTGTATAGGAACATGTGAGTATCAGTTTTATTGGATATGTTGAGTAGCTTTGTATTTCATTTACGTGACTTTTTTTTTTTAAACAGAAAAAATGAACGCAGCCAACCAAGCTCCGCACAGAGAGGCTGGGAAGGTGGTGGAGAGCGTGGAGGAGTACAGCTACAAGCAGGACAAGAAGATCCGGGCGGCTCTCAGGACCACGGAGCGTGACCACAAGAAGAGTGCACAGTGCTCCTTCATGCTGGACTCGGTGGGCGGCTCTCTGCCAAAGAAACCCATTCCCGAGGTGGACCTGAATAAGCCTTACCTCAGCCTGGGCTGCAGCAACTCCAAGCTCCCGGTCTCGGTGCCCATGCCCATCGCCAGGACTGCGCGCCAGACTTCCCGGACTGACTGTCCTGCAGATCGCTTAAAGTTTTTTGAAACTTTACGACTTTTACTAAAGCTTACCTCAGTCTCCAAGAAGAAGGACAGGGAGCAAAGAGGCCAGGAAAATACATCTGCCTTCTGGTTTAACCGATCCAACGAACTCATCTGGTTGGAGCTGCAAGCCTGGCATGCAGGACGGACCATCAACGACCAGGACCTATTTTTATATACAGCCCGTCAGGCCATCCCGGACATCATCAACGAAATCCTTACTTTCAAGGTGAATTATGGGAGCTTTGCCTTTGTCCAAAATGGCGCTAGTTTCAATGGCCCTCCAGCAGAAGGGCAGAGCACGGCCCCTTGTGGCATGAAGAGCACGGGTGACTCGACGTACCACAAGCATCTTCAGCGCCAGAGGGTGTCATTCGAGCAGGTGAAGCGGATCATGGAGCTGCTGGAGTACATCGAAGCACTTTATCCGTCACTGCAGGCTCTCCAGAAGGACTACGAGAAATATGCCGCCAAGGACTTCCAGGACAGGGTGCAGGCACTCTGTCTGTGGCTCAACATCACAAAAGACTTAAACCAGAAATTAAGGATTATGGGCACTGTTTTGGGCATCAAGAATCTGTCAGACATTGGCTGGCCAGTGTTTGAAATCCCTTCCCCTCGCCCATCCAAAGGCAATGAGCCGGAGGACGAGGGGGACGACACCGAAGGAGAACTGAAGGAGTTGGAGAGTAGCACGGATGACAGTGAAGAGGAGCTGGCCTCTGGTCGGAGGGGGCCGCATGCCCGGCGGTGCTCGGAGAGCAGCCTCGACGACCGCGTGAGCCGCAGGCTGGAGCGGCTCGAGTCGGAGGAGGAGCCCCTGGGCTGGGGCGCCCCGGACAGCGGCAGCGAGGCTGGCTGCAGTCGGCACTGCCTCACCTCGATTTACAGACCGTTTGTGGACAAGGCCCTCAAGCAGATGGGCTTAAGAAAGTTAATTTTAAGACTTCACAAGCTCATGGATGGTTCCTTACAAAGAGCACGTATTGCTCTGGTCAAGAGTGACCGTCCCATGGAGGTAGGTGTCCCGTGGGCAGTGGCATGTCACTCCCAGGTCCTTGCTCAGAGCACATGACAGCATGTGTTGTATGGTGTTTATTATGCAGTTTGTTTTGCTTTTTAGTCAGAAATGGTAAGGCAAAGGCCTCGCTTTTAAGACTGGAACCTGAGTTTGCAAGATGATTATTTTTATTATAAGGGCCAGATCCTGAAACCTTAGGAAGAAGGGTCAGACATTCTCATAAATAAAGATGTTTACAAAATGAACCAGTACTTTGAGGCTGTTTTGTAAGAGGTTAGTTTATGTGGATATTATTTTGATTAGAAATCTTGAAAATGAGTTTATCTGTGTCATTTTCCTTGAGTAGTATTTTAGCTTTTTGACTGACTCAAATTTTTTTTGGATGTGCATCTTTTCATTAGAGCCAGTGGGCTTTGTGTCCTGTTGGTCAAGGAACCTCTGTGATAATCTTTGGTTACAGCGCAGGTGGAACATTAGGGGGGCAGAGGCCAGTGGGCTTTGTGTCCTGTTGGTCAAGGAACCTCTGTGATAATCTTTGGTTACAGCGCAGGTGGAACATTATGGGGGCAGAGGCCAGTGGGCTTTGTGTCCTGTTGGTCAAGGAACCTCTGTGATAATCTTTGGTTACAGCGCAGGTGGAACATTATGGGGGCAGAGGCCAGTGGGCTTTGTGTCCTGTTGGTCAAGGAACCTCTGTGATAATCTTTGGTTACAGCGCAGGTGGAACATTATGGGGGGCAGAGGCCAGTGGGCTTTGTGTCCTGTTGGTCAAGGAACCTCTGTAATAATCTTTGGTTACAGCGCAGGTGGAACATTATGGGGGCAGAGGCCAGTGGGCTTTGTGTCCTGTTGGTCAAGGAACCTCTGTGATAATCTTTGGTTACAGCGCAGGTGGAACATTATGGGGGCAGAGGCCAGTGGGCTTTGTGTCCTGTTGGTCAAGGAACCTCTGTGATAATCTTTGGTTACAGCGCAGGTGGAACATTATGGGGGGCAGAGGCCAGTGGGCTTTGTGTCCTGTTGGTCAAGGAACCTCTGTGATAATCTTTGGTTACAGCGCAGGTGGAACATTAGGGGGGCAGAGGCCAGTGGGCTTTGTGTCCTGTTGGTCAAGGAACCTCTGTGATAATCTTTGGTTACAGCGCAGGTGGAACATTAGGGGGCAGAGCAAAACTGCGCATGCGACAGGGCACGCCCTGGTTTTATGTTTGTCTGGGATGGTTTCCTCGCCTCCAGGAATGTGCAGGGGCAAGATGGGGCTGCTGTTCCTTCTGTGTTGTGAAGCACGGTTTGGGGTGAGCCCTGTAACCCCCTCCCACTGTCAGTGGCTCTGTGGGTGCATGTGGTAAGGTCTGGGGCTGGGTGGGCATGGGGTGGTTTTACACACCCACCCCAAACCTTCTTCCCGCCTCCATACTCTGTGACCATTAACCGTGCCTTGGAGCAAAGAGCGATGAGGACAGGTGGCTGGTGTTGTGTGTTAGAGTGCCTGTTGAACAGCGGCAGTACTTAGCTGTGGTCTTTAGCTGCCGTCGAAGTTGTGTTCCTTTGTGTGACTAGCTGAGATGGAACCAAGGAGAATGTCCTTATTCAAACAAAATAAATAAATAAGCACATATGAAAAGCTCATAAAGCATATGAATTAAAGATGACTTGTCAATTAGCTGTAGGTTGTTTACATTTCAAAATAAACTAGAGAAGCCTTATTCAAGTTTTGATTCATAAACTGTTGCATTTGTCAAATAGCAAGAGTAGCAGAGAGCTAACATATTCATTCTCCTCTTGGGAATCTAGTCAGGCTGAAAGAAGAGGGTCTGAAAAATTCATTTCACTCAATGAAAAGTAGGATTTTATTCTTACATCTCTTCTAGGTATATGGCGTTCACAAGGAGGGCTGTGTGTGTGTGATGTGAAAATGACAAGGGAGCTTCCAAAAGTTGATGGAGAGGTGGAATTACAAATACAATTATTTTGGTGCAAAAGTTTTTGCCATCAGATGAGGAGCCTTCAAAAAAAGTTGATAGAAAACATTGTGAAAAATATGCACGGGTTCTAGTATTCCTTTTCGTTTTGTTTTCCTCTGAACTTTGTGAGCTGTTTCTGCGTCCTCGTCCGCCGAGTTTACTTGGCTGTGGTTATTGGCTGACTTTCCGAGCAGGAGCCAAGCTGCTCGCTGTGGCGCCGCCTCAGCCTGCCTATGACTTTGTCGGCACCTTCAGCTTTCTGCCGCTTGAGTTCTTGCATCTGTAAAATGAGTGTGATACCCTCCTACCTGCTGCGGAGGGCTGTTTGGAGGCTCAAAAAGATATTTCTTTAAATGGTAACATGCTGTGCACGTCAAATACTCGCTTCAGGAGTTTTGTTGCTTTTTTTCTCTTTTGAATTTAACCATAAATATAGACTGGACAATTGTTTACTTTTATTTTTAAACTGTATGATGCCTTTGAATATCTCTTCCAAGTGATCAGTTCTGTTTGTTTTTGAAAGGTAGCATCTTTTTTTAAGAGTTATTTATTTTTATTGGAAAGGCAGATATACAGAGAGGAGAGACAGAGAGGAAGATTTTCCATCCAATGGCTCACTCCCCAAATGGCTGCAATGGCTGGAACTGAGCCATTCCGAAGCTAGGAGCCAGAAGCTTCTTCCGGGTGTCCCACACGGGTGCAGGGTCCCAAGGTTTTGGGTCATTCTTGACCGCTTTCCCAGGGCACAGGCAAGGAGCTGAATGGGAAGCGGGGTTGTCGGCACCAGAACTGGTGCCCATATGGGATCCCGACACGTTCAAGGCAAGGACTTTAACCACTACGCCATTGCGCTGGGCCCCCAAGTGATAAATTTTAAGGGCATGTATTTTCATATACGTAGCTATTGAGGGTTACTACGTTTTCCTTTTTAACTGTTAGGAACATCTGGACCACCCAGTCCCATAGAGTATACATAGAACATACCTTGTTTTGCTCTATTTTTATGGTTTTTGTGATAATGGTAGTATTAGAAGAACTTACAGAAAGGAAGAAATATACTTTGGATATTTGGTTTTTATTTGTATTTTCTATTTGTAGCCAATGTTTAGAGATAAAGCATGATCTTATATTTAATTCACCTTTGCTTTTAAGCACGTTCCATGAAAAAGTTCTCTTAAAACTCTATCATTGTCTTTCATAATCTCTTAAGTTACAGACACTGTGGCTGGTGGTGCTGAAAATTTTGTTTGCAGTTGGCCGTCAGTGATCCCGGTGTTTAACGTGATGTGGCTGTAGCTCACACACTCCCTGCCCTGACTCCTCGGAGTGTGTTTCTGGTTATGTAGGTGGTTCCTGATTGGTAGATGGACTGGTTTCCAAGTGCACTTGTCAGGTAGTTGTTTGGGATCTTGAGCATGCCTACCTGAAGGGGCACGGTTGTCCCTGAAATCTGTGTTGGTGCCTGAGGCAGCAGCAGCCCCGCCGTCTAACTCCTGGCTGATGGAAGAACAGCACAGGTAGGAGGGAGAAGAGGAGGAAGAGTTTCTCCCTGCCTTTTGTGGACCCAAAGGTGGTGCAAGGTTGTTCTGATGCTGCTTGCTTTGTCTCCTAGTTCTCTTGCTCCCTGGTCGTTGAGAGCATCCTGTCATTCCTGCCTCTTTCCCCGGTGTCTGTGCTCAGATTGCCTCTGGTCCAGGGATGACTGACCAGATGTTGGTGGTGGGTCCATTTGACAGCTGCTTCCTGTGTGCTGGTGGGCTCTGGTGGGTGTCTTGAGGCCACCAGCACCTGCTGCTTCCTATTCGATGGCGGGTGCTGGGACCCTCCCCTGGCTTCTTCACTCCCAGGTGGGAGTCAGCCCAGCCCAGTGAGATTTGGTGTGCTTCCCAATGTGACTCCAACAAAGGGTTATTTCGTTTGTAGTATTAATTTAGCTTAAAACTTAAAAAAAAGAAGCCATGTAAACATACATAAGATTTGTCCTTAGTGTGAAAAACAGTTGCATTGTTTGAATAAACTCAGTAATAAATTTGCAATGAAGAAAACATAACATTTTCATTCGCTCTTCATCCAGCTAAGCATCTTCTTACTCAAATCTGTACTTTTGTCACAACTGTGACATTAATATTCTAACAAAATGCTGGTACCTGAACTATATGTTTTGGGAATTATTGCTGTATTACTTGGATAAGGTGGTGTTTGGATTTCTTGGTTTTCCCACTAACTCCCTCTTCATTCCACAGTCCAGTCAGAGACGCTATATTACCTATAGTTGTCACATCCATAACGGGATTGGAGAACATTTTCCCGTGACTATAGTGGGGTGACAGGTTTGGGGACCAAGGCTGCAGACCTGAGGCGCCCTTGTCACTGGTGACGTTAACCTCTGTCGTCTGGGAAAGGTGGGTCCACCAGGTGTCTGCAGGAGTCCCTGCCCCTGCCTTGTGCCCACAGTGTCTAGGAGTGCACTGCTGAGCAGCTTCCAGGCAGGGGGAATGGCCGCCTTGTGGCGGAGCAGGTGTTATTGTGGAGTTCTTGGGGGTGGGAAATTTGCCTCTGGTGATTTGTGTCAGTGTGGACTCAGTATTTTTGTGTTGCTTTAGGTTATACATTCAGCACTATTTTGACGATCTTGTTGAAACTGGTTCTTGTTTTAGCTGTTGGAGGCTTTTGATGGGTTTCTGTTCCTTTTGACACACTCCCATCCTTTTTGTGTGGTCTGCTTTTTTGAATGGTTTCTTACCACAAGACGGTCTGGGCTTGTCTTACGTTTTTGCTGCTGCATTGCTGGAAGAAGCTCTCTCCAGGGAGAATGGTGTTAGGTGAAGACTTGGGCACTGGGTGTGTTCCTGCTCCTGTGGGTGCTGTTGCTTTTTTGACCCCTAGGTGAGGAGTTAAACACAGGGTATCTCGTAGCCCATGCAGCTTGCAGGTCTCGTCCATCTGTCTGTCCTCCATCCGATTGTCAATGTAGCTTAAAAGCGTGGGATCCTGCTGAAGTCCCTGGCTCTAGTTCTACCCTGCCTCCCTGCTCATTCACAGCAATTCTGTTACAGGGAGCCACCTGGCTCCCATCACCATAATTATTTATGTTTATTCTGCTCTAGTGTCGGATTGCTTCAGAACTGCTGGCCAGTGCCCTGGGGAAAAATCAGTTAGCATCTGGAATGGGCGGAGCCTGTTTGTTCTTGCCTTTACAGCACACAGTCAAAGCACCGTTGTGTGGGGATGTGGGCTGACTTCACATCCTCTGTGCACACAGTGACAATGTCCTGAGGTCCATTATCTCAGCCTGCACCCATCCAGGGACTCTTCCAGGGCCTTAGGACCTCGATGTTACAGTGCTAAAAATTGAGCTAGGAAAGTGTTCATACTGTAAAGTCCACTTTTTGTAACTTAGAATGTTAGGTACCCATACTGAATTTAAGGTGTTCTTAAGAAATTTAGAGAAAGGCAAAATGAATATATTCACATTTAATGTACACAAAATATCTAACTTTGCATATTCTCATTCATGTTTCCCCAATGTAGGAATATTTTTGAGTTTTTTCTTAACTGCCTTCTTTTAAATTAGAAGTGGTCAGGTCATCATTGTAAGTTTAATGGCCAGTGACAGTTCATGAAGAGCAGCTGGAGGTTGTCAGGGGTTTGGCTCCCCTGTGTTGGGATACCAGATTCCTACTTGTAAGGATTCTGTTCCCGGCTGCGCATGAGCACTGTCCTGGAGACTTCTGGAAGTCCGTGTGCCTGGGGCTGCCGTTGGGCGCAGCTGGTTACGCCCCACTTAGGCCAGTGGTGCCACTGTCACCCTGTGTCAGCCAGACATCCAGCTTCCTGTTGCTGCATCCTAGGAGGCAGCAGTGTTAAATCAGGTGCTTGAGTCCTTGTCCCTGTGGGAACCCCGGAGCCTGGCCGTGTGGGTGGAATATCTCCCTCACTTCATCTGCTTCTCTCTCTGATGCTCTGCTCTTCAAATCATCTGTCAGTCTTGAGAAAACACATGTCCTTCTGAGTGTGCACACCCAGAATCTCCCAGCGTTTAAGACTTGGGCCCTAGAACTGCCGCTGGAGCCCTGTGTGTCTGGTGTGTGAGCACGGCAGCACCGTGAGTTCCGAGTCAGCCCACTGGAGCACGGCAAGCTTGGAAATGCTGGGTTGGTGCTGCCAGCACGCCACAGGGATGTGAAGACCAGTGGGCAGCACTGTGTGCCTGTGGCGGGGGCGGGGTTGTGCAGCTTGGCCCAGTTCTCACAGCCAGTCAGGGGCCACACCAGGATGGGGACCCAGAACCCTAGCTTAGAGTCCTGCATGCTCTGGAAATACCTGTCCCACATAACATTTTGAGTAATTTGTTAGTTGGTGACTAGCATTTAAAAATGGAAAGATGTCACATGTAAACTTAGGTATTTGGTTTCTTTTGAAATACTAGGTCTGTTCACATTTGGGCTCACATTGCCACAGGGAAGCTGCTGGCTGGAGTGTTCCTGGTCACCCTAGTAACTCTTGGTTTGGGGATCATTAGTACAGCCTGACTTGAAGGATCTTTAAGGGCTGTTGGTATCTAATTGTTTGTGTGTTTTAAATACTTGTCTTTTACCTAATTTTTGGAAACATACAGAAAACAAAGTTCCTGTCTATTCTTGTGCTGCTGCTAAGGGTAGTAACGGTCTTACATCTTCTGGATTTTTCTGTTGTCCAATACATATACTTGTATGTTAGGTGTGCTCTAAGGTTGTGAGAAAATACTGTATCTGTTTCTTATTCCTTTTATGTAGCTAATTCTTTTTTTGGTGTGGAAAATATTAACCGTAAGTCAAAGCAGACAAAATATTCCCAGAAACCCTCATGAGTTTGTGCCCCATCATGTTGGTCCTTCTCATGACCAGGAACTGTGGCCACTTGATCCCTTCCCTTGTCAGTTGTCATGTTTTACTGGCTTCTTTGTGTTTTGCTGCGGGATGGGGCGTGGCATTTTCTTTTGTTGTGGTCCGAACGCTTAGCATGAGCTGAACATTATTACCAATTTTTTAAGTGTACAGTACAGTATTACATATAGAAGAGCATGTTTTAAAAGAGAGCCATGTTAGTGCTTATCACACCTAAAACTAGCAACAATTCCTTGATATAATTGAAATGAATGTTCCTATTTGTATTGCCATGTGACAATTTTCTTCTGAACTTATTTTGTAGTTTGGGTCAGTTTACAAATACTGCTTACTGTATTGCTAAAGGTTTTCTTGAGTCTCCATACATCTTTCTCTCCCTGGCTTTTGCCGTGTATTTATTGAAGGAACAGGGTTTTGCATCGGGAGGCTGGCCTGTGGTCTGACTTGAGGAGATCGCACCCTCAGTTATCCTCTAACAAGTTTCTGTGTTCTCTGTGTAGTCCAGCTGGCTGTGCAGTGCTGTGCTTTGGTCCGTTTTGGGGCTCCTTGCATCACCCCCCAGCACACATTCAGTGTGTGTCTGATGTTAATAGCAGCTGCTGGCCATTGCTTATACTCCCTAAATCATTAAGGACTGAAACATGAAAACATTCAAATTAAAAAAAAGTTATTTATTTATTTGAATGGCAGAGTTACAGAGAAAAGAAGGGGGTGAGGAAGAGAGAGAGAATGATCTGTTGCATCTGCTGGTTCGTTCCCCAGATGGCTGCACCAACCAAGCTGGGCTGTCCAAAGCCCGGGGCTTCTTCCGGGTCTCCCACGTGGATGGCAGAACCCCAAGAATTTGGGAAATTTCCTGCTGCTTTCCCAGCAGCAACAGCAGGGAGCTGGATCGGAAACAGAGCAGCTGGGACTCAAACTGTGCCCATGTGGAATGCTGGTACCACAGGAAGCAGCTTGATGGGCTATGCCACAGTGCCTCCAATATTTTTTTACTTATTTATTAGAAATTGCTCTGAGGAGAAATTTTTCATAATCCATTATTTAGTTTCTCAGTTAAGTAGGAATGATGTGATAAAAATGATTCCTTCCCTTTAATTTTCCTTTTTTCAAAATGTTAAGTTGACTCATCTGTTACCAATCAGTGTTTTTTTTTTGTTTGTTTTTTTTTTTTTTGTTAGGATGACTTTGAAGTTACAAATTTAAATATATTTGATGCCTGTCAAATGGTTGAAATCATTAGTATAATGTTCTGAAGTAATTGTTGTGATCGGAGAATTATTGTCAGTTTAGACAGTTGGCAGCAGGTTCCGGTTGTCCTTGTCCCCACAACTCTCCCAAGTAGTGTTTGGTAGCTTCCTTGCTGCCAGGTGTGGCAAGCTTCTGTATGCCGCTGTGCTGCGTCACCCGCTCCAGGTGGAGGAGCAGGCAGCTTGACTGGGAGTCCAAGTCCTTTTATCGCAGGGGAGGGAGCCTTTCTTTTGGCAAGGGTTGTTTAGATATTTACGACATAATTTGCAGGCCGTGCACAATTATCAACTTAAAAATGAGCCTGCTGCAGACTCACTGGATTTCAAGTCCTGCTTGTGGTTGCCTTGGCCTGACCAAACAATTGCACGGGCCCCACATGGCCCCCGGCCCAGGTGTTCCCCAGCTCTGCTTCCCTGGAAACGATACCCCAGGATCAGTCTGGACACTCTTGATGTCATTGCAACAGAAGGATACGGTATACATACAGTGTTGGTATTTCAGAGTTTTACTTAGTTTTGTCTGATTTAACTTGTGTATCATCTCCTTTGTTTTATATTGAGACTCTCAATTTTCAGTAATAATTAAGTACTATCTACTTACTGTATTCAAAAATATACACAGAACAATCTCAGAATAATACTATGCAACATGACTGCTACAGAAACAGTTTTAGTATTTTTGTTCATGCATAGAGTGTAACACACTAGAAATATGACCACAAATTACTGTGTTCTAAAGACATCTGGAATAATGGTTCTGCCAGTAACTAGATATACCATTAGATTTTCTTCTGTCCTTTTTTATTTTTAAAATAATAGCTTTATTGAGCTGTAATTTACATACCACAAACTTGACCATTTTAAAGAGTTAAGTTCAGTGGTTTTCTAAATTTAGAGTCGGGTAAACATTGCCTGGACACCCATCCTCACTGTCTAATTTTAGAACTTTTTCCTTACCTCTGAAAGAAGGCCTGTTCCTGAAGCCGCAGCCCCCACAATTCCTCTGCCCACCACCCCCCACCACCCCCCACCATCCCCCACCATCCCCAGCCCAAGGCAACCACTACTGTCCTTTCTCTCTGTGTGGTTGCCTAGTCTGGGCATTTCATGGAAGTGGAGCCGCTGAATAAAAGATCGTCTGTGCCCCGCGTATTGAACCTGGAGTCATGCTCTCAGGTTCCTCCACGTGGCGCTCTGTGTCAGTCCTCCATTCCTTTTCAGGGCTGAATAGTATTTTATTCTATAGTATTCACACTTAGTTTATCCATTCATAGTTTTATAAACTTTAGTTTTTTTATTTTTAGGTATTGGTTTTGTGATTTTTAAAACAATTATCTAAGGTGTTTGTATGAAAGTGCATTTATCCCAAAGTCATCTAGCTTTTCTGTTAAGGATAGTTGATCTTTAAAAAAATTTTTTTATCCTTCCAGTTTGGGATATAGAATTTTGTTTAGTGACTCCTAATATTTAAGATGGATTTATATTTTCCTCTTTAAAGATGTCTTTAGGTTACCATCTTTTCATCATATCGAACTGCTGGAGGCCAACTGCCGCTGAGTTTGGAATTCGAGAAAAGTACGTGGAGTAGGCATAGAGAGGAAAGAAATGGACCACTACGATTTCAGGATCATAATGGGCAATGCAGGAAAGCTGTCCCTTTTATTTATACAGAAGCAGTCACAAGCTCTGGCAGACTTTTTGCATCATGGTCAAGTGGGTGTTTCCAAGGATAATTCTGCCCTTTGTTTCATGTTTAACTGCTCAGTAGATGGTGCGTATCAATCAGTAACACATTCCTACTACAATCCTCATTCTACAGCTTAATGTTGAATCAGTTAAGGGAGGAAATGCTTCACAGAAGGAGGGAGCTAAAGATCAAGGATGGTCAATGGGGGCAGCAGAGACAGAGACAGCGTGAATTTCAAAAGGCCCCTTGCAAGACTTATAAGCAACATCAACTTCCAAGCTCACATTGATAGTAAAAACCAGCTCCACAGTGGCAGACAATGCCTGAATAGATTACAGAATTCTCAGCAAGGTGGTTGGGTGTCTTTGCAAAGGGAGGTGGAAAGGCTTCCAGGTACTTGCAGAGACATCCTCAGGGCCCTGGGTGCAGCGGGAAATTCCTTGCAGCCTTGCCTGCAGGGTAACAGTTCTCGTCACACCTTCATGTCCTCCACCCCACCACATGGACCCCAGCACCGAACTTGCCCTTCCAGTATTGGAAGTTCTCTTTTATTCCTAGATGTCTTTGAAAGTAATTTTCCCTAGAGACATACTGTGGTATTAACACACACATCCCTTTCCCTGCAGAGTTTGATGGTTGTGGTGTTTCTGTCTTGCATGCCCATACAGCCAGGATTGAAGGTAACTTAGTGCTTCAAGCCATTGTTACATCTTAGAACTACAGGGATACAGAGGGGTGTGTGTGTGTCTGTGTACACCAGGATGGGTGTGTGTGTGTGTGTGTGTGTGCACGCACGCGTGCACCAGGGTGGATGATGATCACTGTTTAGGATTCTGTTTGAAGGCTCCTGTGTATGTGTGTGTATGCACCAGGATGGATGATGGGGTGTGAGTGTGTGTGTACACCAGGATGGATGATGGTTTGTGTGTGTGTGTACACTAGGATGGATGATGGGGTGTGTGTGTCTACACCAGGATGGATGATGCTTTGTGTGTGTGTGTACACACCAGGATGGATGATGGGGTGTGTCTGTACACTAGGATGGATAATGGGGTGTGTGTATGCACCAGGATGGATGATGGGGTGTGTGTGTGTGTACACCAGAATCGATGATGGTGTGTGTGTGTGTGTGTGTGTGTGTGTGTGGGTCTGCGCCTGTGTGCGCCAGGATGGATGAGTGAGTGTGTGTGTGTGTGTATGTACGTGTGTGTGCACACCAGGATGGATGATGATCGCTCTTTAGGATTCTGTTTTTGGCTCCTGCGTTGTTTTCCAATTCCAGTGTCTTGTGTGCCACTTACTGTCGTGTAGATTCCTCAGTAAGGACTCTTGAAGACGGTATTCCCTGAGTAATGTTCCCAGTTGCACATGGATGTGCACTTGGCTGGCTGTAAAACCTTGCCATGTATTTCCTTCCCTGGAATAAACGCTCCATCATTGCCTTTGGTATGAGCCATTGACCTTCAAAAGTCGGTGACAGTGTGGTTTTTTTTTTTTTTTTTTTTTACACTTTAAAATGCTGTAATTTGCTGAATAAAAAAAAGCATTGTCTTTCCATCTTCTAGTTTTATGTGGTGTTGATTCATTCAGTTTGATATTTTTAAATCCATCATTTGCAGTTTCAAGTATTTTTTTGTCAGCTTTTTAAATTTTAAGTTTCTTAACATACAGCTTTAAGTGTTTTGTGTTTCACAGTTTGGTTTTCTTTGGGAACCACTACTTACATGTTGTGGGTATATTTTGCCTATCTCCTGTCACTTTGATGTATATCTTTTTCTTCATTCCTTTTTGATGTGTAAAATTGCCTTCCTTTTTAAAGCCTTCTGTTTCTGTGCAGAAACATGTGTATTTACTCCTGTGTCCCTTGTATTTTCTTTAGGCATTTATTTATATGAAAGAGCTTCAGAAACAGTGACGGAGAGAGGGCTTCCGTCTCCTGGTTCGCTCTGCACATGGCTGTGATGGTCAGGGCTGAGGCAGGCCAAACCCAGGAACCAGGAGCTTATTCCGGGTCTCCCACGTGGGTGCAGCTGCCCAGGCACCTGGCCATCCTCCACTACCTTCCCAGGTTAGCATTAACAGGGAGCTGGATGAGAAGTGGAGTAGCCTGAGCATAACCAGCTTCCGTGTGGGAGACAAGCATTGTGGGAGATGGCCTGCCGTGCTGTGCTGCAGTTCTGGTCTCCCTTGTGTTTTTTAAAAAAATGATTGAAAGTGAGAAAAGTATTTTCTGAGTTGTACCGCTTTGACTTTGCCTATATTTTTCTTTTAGTGTATTTTAAAGTTGGGTTACATGGCCACCCCTTTTGGCATGCATGTCCTGACTGCCCAGTGGGTGTGCGCCTTATTCCCTCTGTTTATGTTAACCTTGTGTTAGGTTCTGTCACAGTCCTCTGTTGTGTATTTTACAGTGTGATGCATGTCCTGATGAAGTTTGGGGAGAGAGCAAGCTCGAAGGTGTCACATACTGCTTAGTGCTGCGTCTCCAGGGCCAGAGAGCACACACCTGCCCTGGCTGGGGCTCGCTCGCCATGGTTCCCTGCCCTCCACTGCACCTTCTCCTCCCTCTGTCGTGTTCAGTTGAGCTTTCCTCTTGTCATTTCCCGCTTCGTGTGGAGCTTTGCCCCGGATGGGAATCTGAGGTACCAGATGCAGGAGTTTGTGGGGCTCTGTAGAACTGTAGCTGTTTCACATCTCGCTGCCCCTCCTCCACTGCTCCCGTGGGCTTGCACAGTGACTGTGGCTGAGCATTCGATGGTGGTTTTGGAATGTGGAGCCCTACACGTGTTAGATATCCATTCACTGCCTTGGCTCCCTGCACTTGAATGCTATGCCTGTGAACGTCGGAGGAGTTCATCGTGTTCCCCCTCTATTTTGGGGTTCATGAAGATACTTTGCTGTCTAGTTTCATTGTAAGTGTGTCTTGCAGTCTTGACCTTGTTTTCTCTCTTTGATGGGGGACAAAATGGAAGTCAAAATGCACCCACCACCACTGTCTTCCCAGAGATGTTTTTATTAGTTTGACTTGTGCTAACCTGACAATATTGGATCATTTTTGGCTGACCAAGTTGGTAGTGTCATACAGTTTAACCTAGCATATTGCTGTCTTTAGCTTTTGGTGCATTTGGAATCTCTAAATATAAGGGTGCTTCAAAATAACGATGGAAAAATGGAAGTAGAGGATGGGGACACTTCACACATGCTTGAGGTACTCTGATATTTGTTCACTGTGCTACTGTATTTAAAATAATACATACATTGATTTCTGTAGCACGTAAGAATTTATGAAATAGTATGATTTTCAGAATCATT
This sequence comes from Ochotona princeps, assembly GCF_030435755.1. Taxonomy (NCBI): domain Eukaryota; kingdom Metazoa; phylum Chordata; class Mammalia; order Lagomorpha; family Ochotonidae; genus Ochotona; species Ochotona princeps. The sequence continues at coordinate 6,118,578 of NC_080832.1, read as the reverse complement.
ATTTGCCTGAGGTACGTGGAAACACAAGGTAGGACATGAGGCAAGCAGTACTTGTTTTTCCTTCAGTTGCCTCTTAACAGTCACTGGATAATCCATTCTTTTCTGGTCTCCTAAATTGCTCCCTACTTGTTACACTAAGTTATTACAGATAATTGGATCTGTTCCTTTTTTGATCTGTTTATTACGATGCCAGCACTTTTCTGTTTTAAATGGAATAGGCCTGTTACTGAGATTTGGCCGTTTTCCCCTATTTGTTGCTTCCGTTCAGAAGTTTCTGGGCTTCCTCCCTTCCCTGTGAAGTTTGTAGGGGTTTGTCAGAGTCACACAAAATTGCATTAGGATTAGAACTCTTAAGTACATTGCATTTTTATTAGTGACCTGCCGTGTTTGGGTGTCTTGGTTTGGCTGCGCTGATGAGGAGTTTCTCGCCACACTGAGGCCTGTGCTCATTACAGGAATGGACCTGCAGCAGACGCGCTGTTCTTGTGTCCCATTGTCCCTTCCTCCACTCTCGGGTGTTTCTGGAATAATTTGGAATTGAACATTCAGGTTTTTTCCCTTATTTTAGGGGTGGTGCGGCCATCATCCATCCACTGGTTTGCATCCCAGTGGCCACAGTAGCCAGCACTGGATCGGGTAGAAGCTAGGAGCCAGGAAACCCAACTACTTGATCTGGTCTGTGTTGCCTCCCGGGAGGAATTGGCAGGAAGTCAGAATTACAGTGGAGCTGGCATTGCAAGATGGGGTGCAGGCATCCCAAGTGTGTCTTCACTGTGCCAGTGCCCTAGTGTGCTTAAGAAAAAATCCGTGTATTCCGTTCTGGAACTTGAGTTCATCACTTAGTTGTCATCATATAGTTGTATCTGCCTCTACAGATTGTGGTAGATTCACAGCTTGGCTTTTCTTCAGGAATTTTTGTGTCTGTTTTGACGTCTTTGTTCCAACCCAGTTTTCCTTTGGTAGCTTTTACAGAAGGTGAGAGTTGTTCTTCCCCGTTCCCTCGGGATAAGCGCCTGGGACTGCTGGACGTCCTCCTCCTCTCCCTCTTTTTACTCAGTGTTGGTGCTCCTGGACCTGACGTTCATGTCTCACGTTCACTCACGATTTCTGTTCTTGTCCCTTTTTCTCTGAGTCCTAGTGATAAGCTCTCCAGAATGTTCTAAATTATTTTTCTGTTTTCATGAGTGTTGCTTCTCTTTGATCTGTCCTTATTATCAGCTCCATCTCTGGCTCGGCCTGGCTTTCCAACACTGAGCTGGCCAGCTGCCGCAAAGCAGGACTCAGAGAAAAAGGGACAAGAACAAGAATCGTGAGTGAACATGGGACATAAACGTCAGGTCCAGGAGGGACTCTTGTAGGGATATTTGCTGTTAGTTTGTGCTCCTGCTAATGGAGGAAATGAAGTAGACAGACAATAAAGTGTAGTAAATCCAGCCAAGGAATCAAGGCACAGATATTGGCAGGGAAAGAGGGAGATCCAGTTTGTCATTGGGAGTAATCACAGAGCCATCTTGAGATGAGGAGGGATTCCCTGGGCGAAAGGTGTTAACTCAGTGCACAAGCTCAGAGCCAGGTTAGGCTGAGGTCAACAGACTGGAGTGGTTTCTGGTAAGCAGAGGGAAGTGGTGATGGAAGACTAGGATAGATCCACACAGAGAAGACCAGTGGGCTAAATGATTCAAGTGCATGGCTTGTAGGGGTGCCATGGGGTGCTAAGGAGCCCATATGACCAGGCCTTAGCACAGAACCACCTGGGGGTTAACTGAGGTTGGTGAGTTCAAACGTTAGAATCCTGAGAAGCAATTGACATTCAGAGGAGAAGGAATGTTCCAGAAGTAGAGCTGATACATCTTACAGAGTGTCTGGGTGTGGCCCAAGGGGATGTTGTGTGGGAGACTGAACAGATGTCATGGTGCCAACTGTGCCCTGTGAACCTGTGGGCACATAGACACCAGGATCCAATGTGAAGATGAGATCCCCAGATGGCCAGGTGTCGTGTTTCCTGGATAGCTCCAGATGAGGCTGTGCAAATCTGGCTTCAGTGAGATGGTTGCCTTTCTTTGCTGTAAAGCAGCTCATGATTTGGACCTCGATTTCTCTTCCTCATGGAACCACACTATCTCCACAATGGAAAGTCAGCATAAACTCTGTTTAAAGCTTCGTGATTGGGATGTGACAAGAATGTTGTTGAGTGATGTCTCATGGTAAGCTTTAAAAACGAAGGATTTCAAATTGAAATAATGAAGAGGGTTGACTGAGCAGGGCAACAGCATTGGCAGAGAGGTCAGATGACGAGCAGGCACCTGCGTGTGAAGGACAGCACTAGCCACATGGAGGGCAGGAGGGATGAGGCTGCCCAGGAGGGTGGGCTCAGGTCGGGAGGACTGTTAAGACGGAGTTCTTCAGGCCTGACTTGGTGGGGCGCAGGTGTCAGCCGTGAGCCCTGACTAGCTGCTTTCAGAATGGTCCTGTGTTGGTCCTGTAATGGTAAGAGTGTTTAAGACCTCATCCTTGGGAGGTTTTAGTCAACAGGTCATTGTGAAAACAAAAAGTACATGCTCTGGGAGGAAATGAAGTGTGGCATGGGGAACTCCTGGGCATCAGAGCCCTCCCGGGCAGGTCCTGCTGAGGTAAGCAAGGAGTAGTGGTGTGGGGAAAGCTCTGGAAAGGAGACTATCACATGGGAGTAGTAAGGGGAAAGTTCTGGAAGGGAGTCCCGTCACATGGGAGTGGTATGGGGTAAGTTCTGGAAGGGAGTCTGTCTCATGAAAGTCATGTGGGGAAAGTTCTGGAAGGGAGTCTGTCACATGAGAGCAGTGTGGGGAAAGTTCTGAAAGGGAGTCTGTCACATGGGCCCTCGGAAGCTATGGGTGGAGTTTTAAGTTTTATTGAGTGGATTCCTTGTGTTAGGCTTTGAAATGGTCGTTCTGGCTCTGAAGAGAACACAGTAGAGGTCAGGATGTGAGCAATGAGGCCAACCAGGAGCTCATGAATGACAGGGAGGACGGAAGTGAGTAATGCCATGGAGGCAGAACACCTGCAACTGGGGGATTATACATTGAAGAAAAATTGCTTGGTTTTAATATTGTCAATAAAAGGAAAGGGCAGGATCTGTGAAGGAGACTGGCCAGGATGTTGTTGACGGTGATTTGAGGACAGTAGCCAGGCTCCACTGTGTTTAGGGAAGAGGTGTAAGACTTCGAGGGCAGCTAAAGAAGTGGGTGAGCCACCCTGGGGTTCCTGGAAAGCACCAAATGCTGCATCCTTGGGTGGCAGTGCTGGGTGGACCTCAGGAGTCTGTTTTCCCAGGAACTTGTGGAGAGAACTGGCTACATCTACTGCTTTTATAGTCATGTAAATGACTGCAAAGGATGAGTTACCTGTTTTTCATACTTTTGGGTTTTTTGTTTTGTTTTGTTTTGTTTTTCTAGTCTAGAGAAAGTTGTAAATAGGTAGCCTTGAAGATACAGTGATCTGATCATTGTAAAGTATATTGCAAAACTGCTAAGCATGAGCTTGGTTCTTTTCTTTCTCTACCAGACTTCTTGGTTAAAAGCATTATCATTTGGTTTCAGTTGTTGCTATGATTTTTAAACACTCAGATTTGCTGAGGTCCCAGTTGAAAATGTTAACTTGTTAAAAGACTCTTCTCAGCGCAATTAGGATATATAGATTTGTCAACAATTTAATAATTGCTTATGACCCCAACCTGAGGGTACTGTCCAGTGTGTCTTTTTAATCATTGCATGTTGAATTTTCGTTCTAGTTTTCTGAATTCCCAGATCCCATGTGGGGCTCGGATTATGTGCAGCTGTCCAGGACCTCGCCTTCAGCTGAGCAGAAACGCAGCACCGTGTCCTGGGAGGAGCTGAGGGCCATGGACCTGCCCTCCTTCGAGCCTGCCTTCCTGGTCCTCTGCCGGGTGCTCCTGAACGTCATCCATGAGTGCCTCAAGCTGAGACTGGAGCAGAGGCCTGCCGGAGAGCCGTCCCTGCTCAGCATTAAGCAGGTGTGTGCCTGGGACCTCTTACCCTGCAGCTTGAGGATTCTCCCCCTGCTTGTTACAAACAGCTGCTGGATTGTAGCGTTTTTGAGTGCTCTGTTGGCAACAATGTAAAATGTTTTCTGTGTAGTCCCCAAAGGTTGTGGTTCACCACTTTTGCTCTCTACCTCTTTGTTCTAAGACAGGGCAAAGAGAAGAATGGTCACATGACCTCTGACTTCTTGGTAACAGTGTTTGAAGATTGGAGACTTAATCTCTCATTCATGAGAGATGGTTAAAGTTCCTCAGGTTGACTTTTTTTATTCTGCTTGAAGGATGTGGAAGCGGAAGAATGGGTTTAGAGCATGCAGAGGCGAGGTGGTTGGACTTTTGCTCAGTTAAGCAGTTGGGTGGTTTCATCTGTGACACAGCTTCCAGTCTTGGCTGTTGCTCCTTTTGGATGAAGTCTTACGGGGACCGACGTTCCAGGGTCATCTGAGGAATGGCCACAGCAGATGTGTCTGCAGGGCGAGTGCTGCAGAACACTGTGCTTGTGCTTTGTGGTAGTAACGTACTGCCTCCACTCTGCAGAATTAAATTCTTCAGACAGGCAGAGGAAAGGGTTGGTGCTCTTTTTTGTAGATGCACATCACCTTGGGATAGAAGGGCTGGGAGCTGTTTGATTTGGTACAGGTAGAAGAAACACAGGTAGTTACAGGTCATGCAGAAGGTGCACATAGGATCTGTGTGTATGTATGTGAGTGATTGGGGCGTGTACACGTGTGTGGTTAGGCGTGGAATAGAGTGACTGGTGAGTTCGGCTCATCTTCATTCCTGTAGTCCGTCCCCAGCACCGACCAGAGCTCTATTTCCTTCCTGCTGTCTTGTTTCTGGTTCTTACTTGGCTGTACACTATGACCAGGCTTTCAGCTTGTCCTCCAAGTGGTAGCAGATATCTAAGATCTTCTGGTTTCTTACCTGGGAAAACCAGGCAGGCTCACTTTTGCCAGTAGGGCTATTATGAGGAATAAGACTTAGGTTATTTTAGCATTGCTAGAATAAAAAGAAAATAGAACTCTTGGTTTAATTGTGTTTAGAGATCAATTTTAAGTACCCATGTGATATCTTCAATGTGTAAGATTATCTGAATTGAACACATGTTGGTAGGCTTAATTGTCACGAGAACTTGGTTGCCATGGATAATTACTTCTAACTTATTTATAGTTTGCTTGTAAAACTAGTCCATGTGTGTTTTAAAAAGTTTGAGAATTACTGACAATGATAACAACAATAAAAATCTCTGTGTTATCCTGCCACCCTCTTCTAGCTGCGAGAAGCATCTCTGTGTTATTGTTATCTTTTGTCACCCTACTGTGCAGAACACCAGGCTCTCTTTCCCGTCTCACTGTACCTGTTCGGCAGCCTCTTCCTCTTGCTCTTCCTCCTTCCTGCTAACTGCCATTCTGCCGTTAACTTCTTTGGTTTCTTTTTTTGTGATTCTGTATGGTGTTTCTTTGCCTGGCCAACCATTTTACACAATGGGCTTCTCTGTGTTGCTGCAAGTGGCAGAATTTCATCCCTTTTGTGGCTCAGTAGTGTCCCGTGTATATCCGGTATTTTTAATTCGGCACTTGACAGTGACGGGGGTTTCCATTTCTTGAGTGTTGTGATTAGCACTGCAGTAAGTGTGGGAGTGCAGGTTTATTTCACTTTCTGTGGATGTGCATCTAGTAGTGATACTGAATATTCTCTCATGGCCCTGGATGTTTGTATTTCTTTGAAAAGTCTGTTGCCCATTTTTAGATCGGATTGTTTGTTCCTGTGTAATTGAGCACCCTGTGTAGTCTGTGTATTAATCCCTTGTCAGTTGTATAGTTTGCAAATAATTTCTGCCTGTGCATGGATTGTTTGTTCAATCTATTGATTGGTTTCTTTGTAGTGCAGAAGAATTTTTGGTAAAATCATGTTTGTGTATTTTTATTACTTTATGTGCTTTGGGGGTCTGAGCCGTAAATGCCTTGGCCATTCCAGTATCCTGAAACAGTCCCCTTCTGTTGTCGTTTAGTAGTATGATAGGTTCAGCTCTTGCATTTAGGTCTTCAGCTATTTTGTGTTGAGTTCTGTAGATGGTCATTAGTCTGGGGTCGGTCTTCTGTGTGTGGATGTCGCGTTTTCCCAGCCCTGCTTATGGAGACAGTTCCTTCTCCAGTGTGTGCTCTTAGCTGCTCTGCAAAAGACCAGTTGGCTGAGATGTGTATGCTACTTTTAGGCTCTCTTTTCTGTGAATTTTTTACCTTCTGAAAAAAAATTTTTTATGTATTAGTTTCACTGCATGTCTTGCAGGTCAGGTCTGATGGTGCTACGTTTTCTCACCTGGTGTTTGGGAATGTCTGCAGGATAGCTTTGCGGGGTGCAGTACCTGGAAGGCAGTGGCTGCCTTCATGTCTCATCCCACTGTCTTCCAGCCTGTAACGTTTCTGCCCAAACATCTTCTTTGTTTTGCTTGCTTGACCTCTATTGTCTTTCATCAGATTACGCTTAGACTTGTTTGCTTATGTTTATAGCTCTTAGAGCTTTTTTTTTTAATAGTAGACTGGCCACAAATTATAGTAGCTAAATTATTGCTGTAGCTACCATGCTCAGTGTTAAGTATCTGAGTAGTTATAATGATGTTTTTTGTCAGTTACATTTCATTAAGACTTTTCTGTCTTATAATGCAAATTAGTAAGCGATTTTAGCTATGAATTCACTTTCAGCATTAATTTGTAGAGGAATGTATTTCAGCATAACATTATTTGCCTGTGTGATGTTTTCTCTGCGTATCCATGCTGTAATAATGCATTCCAGTATTTTTGCTGTTTTTGTTCTTTCTTGGTGGAGACCACTCAGTGCGTCACATACGCTAGCTGCTGAGGAACCTGGGAGCCCTGCCAAGGGCTGCGTTTTCCAGGGATGCCGGTGGGTGTGTGTGAGAAATGAAGGCTTCTTGGGTGCTGGCGCAGGAGTGACGGGGCTTGTGCCTGTTGCCTTGCAGCTGGTGAGGGAGTGTAAGGAGGTGCTGAAGGGAGGCCTCCTGATGAAGCAGTACTACCAGTTCATGCTACAGGAGGTTCTGCACGACCTGGAGAGAACCAGCTGCAACATTGATGCCTTCGAGGAGGATCTGCATAAGATGTTGATGGTAAGCCGAGAAGGGCACTTTGCTCCCTTACCTGTGTGCTCCCTGCACGTGGGAGCGTGACTCGAGTTCTTCCCTCCAGTCCCAAATGACCTCTGTCCTCCCTGAATCCACGCTGGGAATGCTTGACAAGTCTTGACTTGTTTATTTGGGAGGATAGTTCACCTACTGGCAGAATGGCCCAGGAGAATCTAAGTCCGTTCCTATTTTCATGACCCGTGCATGGCCCTGGGAGAAGTGAAGAACAGGAAGCCGCATGTGGTGGCCACTGGCTGTGGTGGCCACTTGTACCTGCACATCCTCAGTGCTGAGAAGCATCCCCTAATCTAGCCTGTGCACGTCCCCGAGACAGGCAGGCTTCATTGAGGAGCCCAGCACATTGGAGGGCGTGTGGCCAACTTGATCTCCAGGAACAGGTCTGCTTTCTGTTGTTCCCGTAACGAGGACCATAGTGTCCTCATGCACCCTGTGCTCGAACACCTCTGGACTGTTGACTGTGTTGTTCTCCTCTGCTGGAAGTGTCCCACACTCCTCCCCTATAATTGACACACTTGTCCCACACAGAGTATCTGGACTGAATTCCCAGCCCTAGTTTGCTCTGATGTGTATCCCCAGGAACATTCGTGACATTCAGATGGTTGGGTTTGTGGCACCCACATGGCAGCCTAGGTTGGCTTCCCGCCTTCCGACTTTGGCTCTAGCCCTAGCCCTAGTTGTGGATGTCTGGGGAGGGGACTGGTGCTTGGGCTCTCTGTCAGTAAATACTTAACTGAAAACACACAAGGAAGGCCTGCCCCAGGGCTGGTGGTGTTGCTAGGCAGTAAGCACACAGTGACTCCTTAGCGGAGGTGCACAGGGGATCATGTCATGTGCCTCTTTGGAGAAATGGAGGAGAAAATGACAGTATCAGTGGATACTTTCTTCAGTGAATACCACCATCTGCACTTGACCTTTGCCTTGTTGCAGCGCCTCCTGAGCAGGTCCCCTTCCTGGGCTGGGTTAGATGCTGGCTGAGTCCACACCTTTTTATTGGAACAGCATACATTGCCTCACTCAGCAGATGCCCCGTGTCTGGTCAAGGGACCGCTTGCTCGCTTTACTGCCTTTGCTGAGGCTAGGAATTCACCATTTGGCTCTCTGGGCTGCCTCGCGGAAGTGGGACTGGCAGGACTGGCATTTTCCAAAAATGATTTTCCTGAGCTTGAGATTACTTTCTTATGTTATGGAGAATGTGTAAAAGATCAGGGTATAGGGCCCGGCGGCGTAGCCTAGCTGCTAAAGTCCTCACCTTGAACGCGCTGGGATGCTGTACGGGTGTTGGTTCTAATCCCGGCAGCTCCCCTTCCCATCCAGCTCCCTGCTTGTGGCCTGGGAAAGCAGTCGAGGACGGCCCAAAGCCTTGGGACCCTGCACCCGTGTGGGAGACCCGGAAAGAGGTTCCAGGTTCCCGACTTCGGATCGGCGCAGCACCGACCGTTGCGGCTCACTTGGGGAGTGACTCATCGGACGGAAGATCTTCCTCTCTGTCTCTCCTCCTCTCTGTACATCTGACTTTGTAATAAAAATAAATCTTTAAAAAAAAAAAGATCAGGGTATACACAATGGCGGCAGTTTGCATGTCCGAAAAGTCTTTGTTATTGAAAAGTCATTTTAAAACGCAACAAGTAAGTTACTGTCTTGTTTTCTTTCTGCTGATAACTAAGTCAGAAGTTCAGGAAGGTGGCAGGACTTTGCTTCCCAGACTGCCTTCCAAGGCCTCCCACAGGTGTCCCCCAGTGCCTTGTCTCATGAGGTTGGTAGCCTGATGGTGAGGAGCACCAGACTGGTGAACCGCACCTTCCTGCTCATGTGGTTTGCGCACACCGATGCACCTGTGCGGTGTTGGAAGCCTGGACCGCCCACGTTCAGTGTTTTTTCTCAGCCATGCCTAGAACTTGGTCCTGGCTGTGCTGGTAGGTGCCTGCCTGAACTTTGCTCTGTAATGTCACAGGCGAGCAGCCTGGTGTGCGCTGTAATCTACATTTCTTAGGAAGGAAGGGAAGATGGCTGTTGGGCCACCAATCAAATAATGTTTGCCATGCACCCTTTATGTGAAATCCAGCAAGAAGAGAATCCAAAAAAAAAAAAAAAAAAAAAAGAAAACTTCCATGTTCCGAAAAAGAGAAAAGTGGCCACAGCAGTCTCCCCAAATTGAGATTCTGTTGGGGTGAATACCCAGGGAACAGCTGGAAGTGCAGCTTTGAGTGGTCCGAGCACTCCATACTCCCACTTTGCAGCCAGGTTCATCCCTGGGGTTTCTGGGGAGATGGGCAGGGGCAGGAGCGGAGGTGAGCCTGTGTGCGAGAAGGCCTGGCTGAGGACCTTGACCCCCTGTTGTGGTGGCTGCTGCGCTGTAGAGCGGGAACCTTGATGTGTGTGTGAGGTATCAGACCTTGTTGTGAGCACTCGTGTGTCCCTGTGCCTGTTTCAGAAGTAACCGCGACAGTCGCAGGAGTGTGTGATGTGGGAACAGACAGGAAGCCGCTGGAAAGGAACAGCAGTGCTGAGCAAGACAGCTGGTGGCGGAGACACCTGAGCGCCACGCAGGGGTGGGCTTTGCTCCGCAGAGGAAGCTGGCTGTGCCTAGCACCAGGGTCCGCTGTGTGCCCAACTGCATCTGCTGGGTGCTGTCAGGGAGTCCCGGGTGGGACGCGGCTGCCGCGTGATGGACAGCGTGATGTCCTGACCAAAGAGGCTTCCGGGCTCGTTGGCCTATGTAGGCTTCTCTGGGGAAGGGCCCCGGCGTTTCTCTGCAAGTTCATGTGTATGTGTTAGCTTAGAGACTGTTGCAGAGCACAGAGGCTGGAAGTATGCTGAATTCCTGGTCCCAGATGGGTCTGGGGAAGGAAGGAAGAGGAGTGGAGAGGGAAAACAGTTCTGTTCCTGTGCTCTGCTCAAGTTTTACCCAAAGCAAGAATGGCAGAATATCACTTAACATGTGCTCATTCTGTGTAATGTTTCTGAATTTTGTTGAGGCTCTTTGCTTTGTAAGTTAAAAAGGAGAAAAATGAAGAGAAACCATTTCTGACAGTGGTGGCAGATGCCCCGCCCCCTGTGTAGGGAGGAGGAGCAGGGGACAGGTTGTCCGGGAGATGGTCATGGGGCCAGGACTGGCCTTAGAGGCAGCTTGTGGGAGCTCCAGAAGCTCTGAGAGGTGTACAGGTACTCAGACAGAAGAGTGGGATTGCCAGGGTTAAGAAGTGATATGGGCGGGACTTGGGCTGGTTGGGGGTGGGAGAGGCATTGAGAATGACTGCCAGGTGCAGGGGGAAGGACAGTGGTGTGTGAGTGGGCATGACCTGCTCTGCGAGCCTGGCAACTGGCTTTACTACGAAGGAAATCCACAGTGTGAGGGAGCTGCACCTTAGGTCACGTGGGAACAGATGGGAGAAATGCAGCCCTTGGTGTGTCACTGGGTGTGGGCGGGGTCAGGAAAATGGGAGGTCGCTGTCCTTTGTGAAGAGGGATGAGATCTTGTTCTGTGAGTGGATGAGGGGTGTGTGGGTTCAGTGAGTAGGGAAGTAGAGGGAGTGGGACAGGAGCACTCAGGTGGCCCCTGGAACACACAGCCATGTTGGGGTGACTTTGAGCACCTGCAGTGTAGGCACAGGGTGGGGTGGTCCCTGAGCTGTGAGGCAGCCAGAGCTGTGGACTGTGGACCGGCCTGCATGTGCTGGCAGAGGTGCTGCTGTGAGGGTAAGCCTGTGGGGTCGCAGTGGACCTCAGGCAGGGGAAAACCGAGGAGTCAGTAGGTTAGTCCAGCTGAAGTTTGGCCTGTGGCTATGGCTGTGGTTGAGCTGCTGGCTGGAGGGGAGGGGGACAGTCGTGGGAACAAGAGAGGAACCCTGACCGAAGTGGAGGAGCGTTTGCCTGTAATGGAGGCAGTGCGGTGGGACTGTTTGGTAGGCACCCATATGAAGCTCGTCATACTTCGTGTTGGCTGCTGCTGGGACAAGGAACATCATTGGCAGACCAGAGCCTGACAAGTGGGGTCTAAAGCCTGATGGGAAATTGAATTCAGTAGGTGACCTCATGAAGAAAGGCTTGGCGACAATCTTTGGCATACATTTTAAAGGCGCAGGGTTGAGCATTGGTTTTTGTAAAGATTTATTTTATTTTTATTGGAAAGTCAGATGTACAGAGAGGAGGAGAGACAGAGAGAAAGATCTTCAGTCCCATGATTCACTCCCAAGTGAGCGCAACGGTTGGTGCTGCGCCGATCCAAAGTCGGGAACCAGGAACTTCTTCCGGGTCTCCCACATGGGTGCAGAGTCCTAAGGCTTTGGGCTGTCCTCGACTGCTTTCCCAGGCCACAAGCAGGGAGCTGGATGGGAAGGGGAGCTGCCGGGATTAGGACCAGCGCCCAATGGGATCCCGGCACATTCAAGACGAGGACCTCAGCCACTAGGCTACGCCGCCGGGCCCGAGCATTGGTTTTAAAGTAAGAAGATGCAGGAGTGGCTTGGCAGCAATGAGAAGCAAGACAATGCTGACTCTGCAGCTCGTGGGCATATATGAAGGTCAGAGCTGTGCCTGGACAGGGTCGTCGGGGAGATGGGGGACCCCAGGTGGGTGAAAGGACAGCAGGCGCCCAGCACTGAGGAGCCTGCCTCAACTGGGCCCTGTGGTGGGAGACCACGAGCACCTATGTCCCACACTCAGCTCTGGTTGTAAGTGCCACTGCTGCAGATCCGTTGTCAGTAGCCTGCGGCTGAAGGGCCCTCAGCACGAAGACAGCTGAAGCGTTCTAGTACTAAGGGAATGACTGGAGTGCTGTTATTGCTGAAATTATTACTGGATCGTAGAAAAGAAATGACTGGCACCCATGAGCTGTAAGATGGAGCCAGGTGAGGAAGGTGGGACCTGAGGGTGGAGAAGCTGAAGATACTCCAGTACGGTGTGGCTGAGGGGCAGATGTCCTCAGCGAGTCCTGGGAGAGTGGCTGTGGCCCTGGTGCCACCTCCGCAGGCAGTCCTCATGGTCAGTGAGAGGCCTGGACAAGGGCCGTCTCCAGAAGGACCCTGGACGGTAGTCACACTGACCAACCATTGATCAGGGCCAGAACAGAGACAGACGGCTGTAGTGACAGGGCTTGTGGTGGCATCAGTGCCTGTTCAGAACCACCAGGTACTCTGAGAGTGGGTCCCAGCGTCCACACCCCAGGCCTTGAGGAGAGGTGTGCTCACCGCTGTTCCCAGCACGTGGGATGCCGTTTCAAGCAATGACCCCAACAAGAAAGGAACAACATGTATTTCACTGCATAGTCATGACAATTTCCAGGTGCTCTTTTTTTATTTGATTGTACTTTTCTGTGTATTATGAACATTTTGGTGATTTTCTTTGAGATTTAAAGGGATTGTGAGTAATATGTTGACTTGATGGAAAGTTATGCAATTTTAAATTACACACTGGCTGACAGTGATGAAGAGGCTTGCCTGTCTGTGTTGCCTGCTCCTGACAGCTGTCTCCCGTCTCGCCTTTCTGGTTTTTAGCTCTCCTGTCATCAGAGGTGAACAGGGGGAGTTGCTGATTTCTACTCTCAAATGTCTTCCTTTGTAACTTGTGTTTTTATTAAGGTATATTTTGATTACATGAGAAGCTGGATCCAGATGTTACAGCAGTTACCTCAAGCCTCCCATAGTTTAAAAAACCTGTTGGAAGAAGAATGGAGCTTCACCAAAGAGATCACTCCTTACATCCGCGGGGGAGAGGCGCAGGCTGGCAAACTCTTCTGGTAGGGACCTCGCACCTCCGCAGCAGCGCCCCGCCTTGCCTGCCCTCCGGGGCCCTGGGTGCTCTCAACACATTGGAGCGTCCAGGGGTGCAGACAGAGGTCATTCCCTCTGGCCTGAGCCCCGCTTCCGGGTTTTGAGGAGCAGTTCCCAAGTGGGGTGGTTGTGTCCCTGGATGGCACTTCGCCATAGCTGGAAACTTCCCTGGATGTCACGACGGGGAAAGGGCTCCTGCACCCAGCAACTAGAGGCCAGGACAATCCCCTTCACTCCCCAAAGGTTAAGCTTGCGCCTGAGAAACCGTCTTAGGTTTAACACTCCTGCTCTCTTTTTTTAACGAAAAGAAGAATTGAAGTGCGTGTGAAGTTGAGTAGACCTGTGGGTTTCAGTTACTGGTGAACTGATGTTTTGGGCATGCACAGCCCCTGGCCGAATCGACGAGCTGGGTTTATCCACAGTGAGAGGGCGGCAGCGCAGACCCTGTTTAGGAAACGGGCATGGGCTCCCTAGTTCAGGGACCCCGAGTGGTGCTTGGGGCTCCTTGCCGTGGCCTCCACAGCACTGCCTTGCTGTGATGCATGCCTGGTCCCTCTTGTGCCCTGAGGTCTGCTTCACATTGTCTCATCAGCCATTTTAGTTCCTCTGCCTGCTTTGTGTCAGGCTGTCTGTACCCAGCGCAGTGTCTCGCAGGGTACTTCAGGACTTCTGCTCTTCTGACTTGGATGGCTTATTGCTTTTGTCCCTATTAGCCTGCCCCATGCCCGGATCTCAGAGTCAGGCATCGGCTTCCCTACCCTCTGCTAGCCAGTTTGCATGTCCTGGCTTTTGGGTGAGCAGTACACCTGCTCTTGTTTCAGGCTCCCGTCCCCGGGCTGCGGCAGTTCCCAAGCTGACTGTCTGGACTTGCCTCTTCATGGTTCCTGGTTAGCCTTTTAAAAAATGTGTGTGTTCACATTTTCAGTCTTCCTCCCCTCCTTATCTTCCATAACTTCTTTTTGCCTATAATTGCTGTTTGTATTGTCTGTTTCCCGCCCACTGGGTTTCCCTGCAGCTCCGAGGTCTGTGATTCCCACAGCCTCACTTCCCCCGGTCGATCTGCATCACTGTGATCTTCCTGTGCTTTGCTCCTGCTGTACTGTCCTTGTTCCCTGGGACTCGTGGGCTCACTGTGAGGCTCGCTCACGGAACCTGCTCCTGGGGCTCTGCAGTGCCAGACTCATACCTGCTGCTCTGGGGACTGCCTCCCCCAGCTCAGGCCGTGTTGGAACTGAACCCAGCCTGGAGTCTTGGTTGTCACATGCCACTGGTGCTTCAGGTGTGCCCAGGGCCTGACAGGTGCTCCCCGCTCCTTGCTGCCCCTCTGCCCAGATCTTCCACCATCGGACTGCACAGTCTCTGAGCTCATCTGGGGATCCTCCTGGCGCTGCTCTGGAGCCGTGGCCTTGCATGCTGGGTCCCCAGGCTTTGTGCACTTCCGGTCCCTCTCCCTGGGCCGCTCTTTCCCCAGGTATCTTCATAACTCAGTTCCTCACTTCCTCAGGGTGCTTTCAGATGTTCTGTCTCAGTAGACTTAAAAGAGAAATTGCTACCCACAAGCACTCCTTTGCTTTTGTCTGGCCTCAGCGCACTTACCACTATCTGAAATTGTAGCTGTCTCTCTCTGCCATTTTGTTCACTGTCCCTTAGCACATGGCAAGTTCTCAGCATCTGTTCAATAACTGTACTCTGGATCTTCCTGTCTAATGTGCTTCTGGAAAGCATATTTCTGCTTTGGTCATTGCCCCTCATTTTAAAGCCCACCTTCTTCCTAGCCAAAGAGTCAGCCGAGCAGCAGGCATCTGAGGCCTTGGTTGACTCTCCAGGTCGTGGACCACCCATTGTGGTGGGCATACCCTCGACTGATTTCAGATGGGATCTTTTCTCTTTTAATGGACTTGATTTTTGACTGGCACATATTTGTGCCTTTGGTTCGTAGTTGGTTTTCCTCCTGGGCGTTCCTCCCCTCTGTGTTTCTTGGCTGCTGTGCCCCTTTTCTGTTCTCCTGTTTAAATTCTGCCTGTGTCCCCAGGGCTTTCTGGCCATGGGTGCCCTTCGCTGGGTGTGAGAGGGGCCTTTATCTGGTCTGCTGGCCTGTGACAGCAGTCCCTGCAGACCTCCCTCTGCACCTGGTTCCGGCTGTGTGCCTAGCTGCACCTGCTCAGTGTCTGTGCTGTCAAACTGGATCGGAACTCCTTGCCTTGAACATCAGAGGGGCCAGAAGAGTGCTATGAAACTTGTACTGTGTCCGTGTAGACTCATACATTGGGTTATATGTTTACGTACCAAGGTTTAGATGGTGTGTCTGTTGAGAAGAAACGGCTACAGAGGATATTTCATTCTTACTATAAAAAATAATTGTAAGGGAAATTCTAAAAAAGTTGCATTTAAGGAATCCGGTTGTTTTCTTGTCCTATCGTTTATACCACTTTGAACATTTGTGTAAAGTAGAAATAACATTTGCATAAAAATAACAGAGCTACTATGAGTAGAATTTAAAATTCTAAAGTTTTAATGAAATACTGTGGTAATGGGACACACAGGCACTGGCCACAGTCCAGATTTTGATTTTGTTTTTCGCGTGAACTATAATACTACAAGAAAGGCAAGGGAAATTCCCACTGTTGTTGATTTTTAAACTCTGCCGCATTCTAGAATTGGTGTGAGGAAGGAGAGTTTTTCTTCTCTGCTTTATTTGTGTTATTTCTGTTTCCTTAGTGACATTGCGGGAATGCTGCTGAAATCCACAGGTTGCTTCTTAGAGTTCGGCCTGCAGGAGAGCTGCGCTGAATTTTGGACCAGCGCAGATGACAGCAGTGCCTCTGATGAAATAAGGTGGGTCTGCACTTGGCTTCCCCTGGCATTCCTTCCCTCAGGGGGGCTGCTGTTGGCAGTGAGTGAGACTTGTTCGGTCCAAATTATGTTGGATTGGAAGAATTTATTTATTACCATGTTGTTTTTTTCCATTTGATTTTTAAGCTTCATTATTTTCTATGAAATTTGAAAGAATCTCTTCAGTATGATCAAAATAGTGCTTTTAGAGAAGAGTTAGCTAAAAATGAGTGCAATTACCTTCTTCCCTGATTTCTGCAAAGTTTTCAATTACTGTGTTTCTGTCCTTTAAAACCTATGTGGCAAGTAGTCCATTAGTACAGTCTAATGATCATGATGTTATTTTTTTGTTTTTCTGGTTAGCTTATTCCTTGTACTGAACTCTAAGTGTGTCAGAGCATGTCTTGCTCACCTGTTGAGATTTTCCACTGCTGTGCTGATGCTGTTCAGGCTGCATCGTGTGCAGCTGGTTGTGTTGTGGCATTGCATGTACATCAGCCATACGGCCGACTGGGGGCCACGTATCAGCAGTATCGTGATACTGCAAACGCCCAGATGAAACTGACTTCCCTAGAACTAAAAGGTGCCCTCTGACCCTCTGAAGTGTGGGTTTCAGAACCCCTGGAGCACAGAGTTCAAGAAAGAAGATAGCGATAGTAAATAATAGAATGATTCCGTGTTCAGGTCTTGCTGTTTTGAGAGCCAATCTGAATAAACCCATGGATCTAGATTACACACACCTAGTGTCGTGATCCAGCCAGGTGTGGCTCCTGTGCTTGCGAGGGGTGGATCTAGAAGGGAGGGTCACACAGTGTGGTGTGGAGTTGACTGAGCTGTCCTCTTCCCATGTCTTGGATCAGTGGTGTCACACTGCTACCTTCAGGTGGGCTGTGATGGGCATGTGGGCAACCCAGATGGTGGCATGTCTCACTAGAGACCCTCTTTTCTGGGAGTATAGACGGGACTATAAGCTGAGAGTCAGTGAACCCCGAGAAGCTGTCGTAGTGAAATCTTTAGAAAACCGGGCATACTACTTGCTGTTTGTCGGTTGCTAGACAGAAGCACTTAGCACAGCACTGTCGGTCAGGAGTCAGCTCGGGTATCCCAGTGCATTCTCAGCAGGTGGCTGCTCCCACTGCTTCGCTGCATGTTCATTGGTCAGTGCTTTTGCATCTCTGGTGGTGACGACCCTCTGCATTCCCGCCGACCTTCGTTGCTCTTGGCAGGAGGTCTGTGATCGAGATCAGCCGGGCACTGAAGGAGCTCTTTCATGAAGCCAGGGAGAGAGCCTCGAAGGCCCTGGGCTTTGCCAAAATGCTGAGGAAGGTGAGTCTGCAGGTCTCAGCTGTTTCTCTTAATTTATCATTGTTATTATCCTTGCCATCCTAAGAAAACTAATCCTAAGGAAGTTTCTCTGTGATCCTAGGACCTGGAAATAGCAGCAGAATTTGTTCTTGCAGCTCCAGTGAGAGACTTCCTGGATGTTCTGAAGTCAAAGCAGTATGTGAAGGTAATCATTACGATGGAGGAACTGAATGGTTTGGCCTTCCCTACTGGATTCTGGAACAAACTTTTTCTTCAAGGTCCAGGTAGTGAATAATTCAGGCAGGAGTGTTCCATAGCCTTTTCAGTGAAATCATTGGAAAAACAAGATTTTATGTACTTACTCACTAGTCTTAAGAGCGCAGATAATGTAATCAAACATTTGCTCAATCCATTTAATTTATTAATTTAAATTTGCATGTTTTAAGTAATGTGTGCAAGAGGATCGTATTTAAAGTTTTGGTTGTTTTTCGTTTTCACGTTTCTGCTGTCAGCAGTCTCTTTCCCAGTCATTGTCTTTACACCCTGTGGGTTGTGGACTTAAGGCCTTTACAGTTAGTGCTTGATATTGTCTGTGGAAATGTTATCCCAGGAGTATGACTTGCAGAGACTTGCTGTGGTGCCTGTCCCTGGGAGAGGGGGTGAACCCCTCATATCACCTTTTGCCTCTGCCGGGGCAGGTGTCAGGGACGTGCCACTGTGCATTGATGGAGGTGGTTTCACCCCTCAGAGGAATTTTCTGGCTGTTGAACGTAAAATGGTGAGCGAGCTTCCCTGTGCTTGGAGCAGCTGCTAGGGCCTCTGCCCGCTCAGCCCACTGTCTTATGCCACCTCCTGTGGGCACAAAGCTGCTTCCTTGACTGTGCCTTCTCCTGAGACTTGGCATTTTTGGAGGACTCGTCTCCATCATGGACAGTGTGCCTACGTAACATTTTGGGTTATTTCTTCTCCAGGTACAGATTCCTGGGTTGGAAAGCTTGCAGGTGTTTGTTCCGGATGCACTGGCTGAAGAGAAGAGTACAATCTTGCAGCTGCTGAATGCTGCGGCTGGGAAGGACTCCAAGGACTCGGATGACTCGCTACTTGATGCCCACCTGCTGCTTGCCAAGCAGAATACCCGGGTCCACGCCTCTCAAGATGGCTGGGGCGGGTGGGAGGCGCAACCAGTCAAAGTTGCACCCCAGGTGGAGACAGTTGATACCCTGAGAAGCATGCAGGTGGGTCTCCCTCCCAAGGCCCGCCTTTCACCATGCCACTTAAAATGCTTTCAGCCACAGTAAGCTGGAAGCAACTCATGGGTGATTGACTTAATAACTGGAGTAACTCAAACATGAACTGCCTTCAGTGTTTTAATAGGTACATTTCCAGCTCATTCCGCTGATGGTGTTAAGTTATACAGAAATGTTTAAAATAAAGCATATGTTTTACTTATACCAGTTCTTAGTCCAGACATGTAAGTACATGTTTAGATGCGTTATCAAATAGCCGTTGTTTTACTAATGGAATTTGTTGTTACTGAATCCCAGGGATCCCAGGGGCTGTGGCTTAGTGCTTATTTAATGGGTTTCATTTTTTTGATAGTAGGCTATCATACCTTTCTTACCCACCAGGGATCCCAGGATCCTAGGACAAGTTATGTAGATGGCAGAATGTCCACTTGCATGTGAAGACCAGCAGTGTGACAGTTGGTAGAAATCCAGCCACCACCCTTCAGTTAGCTACTCGTCCTGGGAGGCTGACAGCTTTTCCTGCAAATACTTCATTGCAGAACATGAGGGCATGAATGGTTGCTGGAGTCTGCACTGCCCTTCCCTGAGCTCTGCAGTGACGTAGAGTTTCCCAGCTTCAAGCCTGTCCTCCCCCTCTCTCCAGCTCTATATTTTTGTTTTTGGTAGTTCTAGAGTGATTATGCTGTGCACACTTGATCGCATTGCCCATCCCTCAAACACTGTGGCGCTCTCTCCTGAAGGATAAAGAACACAGTTTCCGTTTCTTAGCGGAGTCCTTCACTGGATCCCATTGCTGTCTTTCCTGCCTTTCCCTTCCGGATGTTGCACACACCTGTGGCTCCCGCAGTGTTAAGTTCTGGGGTGTTTCCAAGATGCTTTGCTTGCAGGGCAGCATGGGGATGTTTCACACTGCTGAAGATGGAGGTGCCAATGCCCACTGCACTGCTTTACCCGGGCAGGCACTTTGCTGCAAAGTGACTGGTCAGGTGGCCGCTAGCATGGTAGCCTTGAGGCTGGCTGAACTAGGGAGCAGTGGGTATGATTTCATGACCTGTGCTTGGCTGTCCTTGCAGGTGGATCATCTTCTGCTGGTTGTCATGCAGTCGGCCCATCTCACAATTCAGAGAAAAGCCTTCCAGCAGGCCATCGAAGGGCTTGTGACCCTTCGCCAGGAGCAGACATCCAGTCAGCCCATCATCGCTAAAGCCCTGCAACAGCTGAAGGTACTGTGCTGAGCAGGCCATCCTACCTGGACGTGGGGCTGGCTGGGCTCAGGTGCTCTGCCATTGTACCTGGATGTGGTGCTGGCTGGGGACAGGGTGTTCTGCTGTCCTCTGGGCTGTGGTGCTGGCTGGGGACAGGGTGCTCTGCTGTCCTCCAGGGACGTGGTGCTGGCTGGGGACAGGATGTTCTGCTGTCCTCTGGGCTGTGGTGCTGGCTGGGCTCAGGGTGCTCTGCCATCCTACCTGGATGTGGTGCTGGCTGGGCTCGGGTGCTCTGCTGTCCTCCTGGTGTGTGGTGCTGGCTGGGAACAGGGTTTTTTTGCTGTCCTTGGGGAACGTGGTGCTGGCTGGGTACAGGGTACTCTGCTGTCCTCCTGGTGTGTGGTGCTGGCTGGGCTCAGGGTGCTCTGCCATCCTTCAGGGAGCCAGAGCTCTTAGGAGGGTACCTCACCCATTCCACTCCTCGCCACACACTGGTCATTTCAGGTCCCTGAATCTTCCTGGACCCCTCCTCAGGCTCTGCAGCTTCGGGGCTGGGGAGGGTAGAAAGCTGGGCAGTGGGTGGTGTCATCCTGCACACAAGGTGGTCAGCAACAGAGCTACAATGGAATCAGGTCTCTTCATTTCTGATGTGACTTTCTCCTTCATCAGTGACCTGTGTTCATATTGATTTAAGATTGCTGATTTCAATAGTGTACATCAGATTATTTCTTTTGTTGAGCTAATTCTGTGAAGTGAGTCATCAGAACAAAACAGTTGTAGACAGGCACAAAGGCTTTTAGAATTTATAGCAAGCCAAAGCCTCGCATTCTCTCCCATTATTTTCTGTTTTTCTCCTTTCAGTTCTGTGTCCATTTCTCAATCTTGGCCCCATTCATGCCCTCCGAGACTGTCTGGCCATGTCGGTCACAGTGGGCTTGGCATCCTGAAGAAGAGCTCCGTGGAATTACAAGATGTTGATAAGTGGTTGTTGTTAATCTAGAAACAGTAACAAGCTGTTTATCTCTGTTACAGAGTGTAGTTCTACCCTAATCCCAGAGCAGGGTAGTCTTGTCTTTAGTTCGAGCTGATGACATCCAGAGAGTTCAGGATTAGTTAAGATATGAATTATTCTTGAGCTGAAGGAGTATAGAATCCTGAGCCCCCGAGTTACCCCTGCTAAAGTACCAACGGGAGGATCTCCAGGGATGCAGACTGGACAGGGATCAATAAAGGCCCGTTTGGACATGGGTGGCCGCAGTTCCAGGTTGTGGGCCTTCTCACTGAGCATCACACAGCTCAAAGGGCTGGGGCCTGAGCTCTACTTGCAAAGGTGGCGGGAGGTGCGGTGCGCATGTGAGGTGGGCTAAGTCCAGATCTTGGTTTCCAAGCTACAGGGTGTCAGGTTGTGGAAGATGTTGTCACAGTACTTAAGGCATTTCCTGATGAGAGCATGTAAGTTCAGGTGTATTTCAGGATCTGTGGAAGGAAGCACCCAGCCAGGCTTCACTGGCACCAGTTTGGCATTCTCTAAACCATTGACATTTTTGGTTGTAATTCTGGGCTGTGTGGCCGGTCCTGTGCGTTGGAGGCCGTTCAGCTTCATCCCAGTTCTCTTTCCACTGTGGCCAATGGATGCCAGTCCTTCATCTGAGTGAATTCCAAGCTACTGCCAAGAATCTCTGGAGGCTGACATAGAGGCTGAAGACAGCAGTGTCTACTCAAGACCAGGCGGTCACTTGACGATACTGTTTTAAATGGGTTTTTCCCTTTTGTAATTTCATAAGGAGCTGAAGAGTATCAGGACAAGAAAAGATGAAGATAACAGAATTTACTCAGTCATTCCTTTTGATAGCTAAAAGTGGCAGACATTCCTTGCAGTGGCCTGATGGCCTTTCCCTTTCATGCGTGAGTGTTGTGTGATCTGCGGCCTTTGGATTAACCATGGTTTGACACTCCTCAGAACGACGCCTTAGAGCTGTGCAACCGAATAAGCAACGCCATTGACCGTGTGGACCACATGTTCACGTCAGAATTTGACGCTGAAGTCGATGAGTGTGAGTCCGCCACGCTGCAGCAGTACTACCGGGAAGCCATGATCCAGGGCTACAACTTTGGGTTTGAGGTAGGCAGAGTGAGAGGAGGAGCAGGGTGCCGGCACCTGCTCTGCAGCGATGTGCGGAGGAGTGTTAGAAATCCCTCAGGGAACTGTGTTAACTGTAACCACAGCTTGCTCACGACTGTCTTCTGTCTCACTCCTGAATATCTGAAATGTTGACTTTTGAACTGTTAGGTAGTTGCCCACTTTTTAGTTTGCACTAAAACCTGTGTCTTATATTTTAAAACGTTCAAAAAAGAATGTTTGATATAAAAATGTATTGTTAATTTTTAAGCATAACAAAATATTTATGAAACTGCATTTTGAGGTACTGCGTTCTCCATCAGTCTTTACGCTGTTTGGATTATATGGGGGATGTCAAGGAGTTCATGGAAAATAGAATGAAAAAGCAAAAATAGAAGCTTGTTTTTCAACATAAGCTCCATCAAGGTGAAGATCTTTTTGTAACTGGTGGATGCCAGCCATTTGGTCCCTCCCTGAACAACCGAGGGGCCTAGGATTTAGCCATGTCTGTGTGGTTGCTTTTTTGAGATTTTTAGGATTAGGAAGCAAAAATTGAGAAGGAGCCAAATCAGGGCTACGGGGCGGATGCTGCATGATTTCCCGTTAGGACTCTGGCCGTGCACGGATGCTGCTGTGGGCATGAGGCCTCCTGGGGAAGCCTTACGGCTTGTCTGGCCTCTTGAAATGCCCTCCTAATGAACATGGGTTGTCATGTTTGTCCTTCCGGAGTGTCCACCCATAGAATCCCCACGCCTGTCAAGGAGCTGCTGTCCAGCCCTGCGCTGTGCTCTGCTCTGCTCTGGCCAGGCCTGCGCTGCCTCTGTCCGGCTTTGAGTACAGGCTCAGACTGCTAAAGCTGTGTTACATCTGTGCCGGGTCTCGGGCCAGGCGCACTGGCAGCTCTGCGTTGGCCTGCAGCCCACCTGCCAGGACAGTTTGGTCCTATTGAGCAGAGTGTTCCGCTCCAGATTTTTGTTTCTGTAGGACTTGACAAGCCTGTGGTATGGGCTGCTGTTTCTGCTGTTAAGCATTGGTCCTCTGCAGTTGTGATGCGGGCAAGATGAGTTCGTGTTGCTCTCCTGCCTCTGCTAGTTTCCTGTTGCACGGGAGCTCATCCCTTCATAAAAAATAGTGTGCGGACTGCTGAGCTCTGTGGTGCATTGTCCGCATCCATTTTTCACAAAACTTCAATGATTGCACCATTTGTTCTATTGTTTTTTTGTTTTGTTTTTAAGCTCAAGCTTCACCATAAATTTAATGTTTGTTCTTGCTTCACTTTCAGCAGAATTCACATTGCTGTGCTCAGGGCTGTTTTCAAAATCTTATCTTAATCCTTCTTGGCACTGCGTGCCAGATCCTGTCCGGGCACTTTAGGATAAGTTGGCATGAGTTTATTTTGGGTGCATAAAATGTTTTAATACACTGTGCATTTTCTGTGACAGTTTTGAAGATTCCTTGTTATGAATTTTACATGATTCGATGTGTTCTGTTCTTTGTTTAGAACTTGACGTTTAAGATCACATGTAGGAATGACTGGTTTTCATTTTAATTTTGATATTCATGAAATCTTTTTACAGTATCATAAAGAAGTTGTCCGGTTGATGTCTGGCGAGTTTAGACAGAAGATAGGAGACAAATATATAAGCTTTGCCCGGAAGTGGATGAATTATGTATTGACTAAGTGTGAGAGTGGCAGAGGCACCAGACCAAGGTAATGCCCGAGCAGGATGCGTCCAGCCAGGTCACCTGCATTTGGAGGGTTTTTCTTTCTGTATGCTAAATTTAGTTTTCAGCAGATCACCTGAAAAGGAGTACTGTAAATTCTTTGACTAGTTTCATTAAATACACATGTATACCCGAATAATCCCTTAATTTCAAAACTTTAAGTAATTTGTTCCAAATTGGGTTACCTTTAAAAAAAAAGTTTGTTTTCATGTATTTGAAAAGCACAGCAACAGAGAACAAGAGGGCAGAAGGGAGAGGAAGAAAGAGAGGAGAGAGAGAGAGAGAGAGAGAGAGAGAGAGAGAGAGAGAGAGAGAAAATCTTCCATGTGTTGTTTCGACCTCCAGATGCCCCTAATGGCCAGGGCTTGACCAGGCTGAAGCCAGGAGTCCAAAATGCTCCTGGTTTCCCATGTGGCTGGCCAGGATCTGGCATGCTATCTGCCATCTGCTGTCTGCCAGGCATGTTGGCGGGAAGCTGGCTCTGCAGAGGAGCAGCTGCGTCCTGACCCAGAGCTCTTTTTATACCGAGACCAGGAATGGCAGGTAGCAGCTTCGTCTGCTGTGGCTTGAAGGAGTTTCCTCATAGAGAATTCACCTTCTTCCCAGTCCAGAGGGCTGGCCTCAATGCCTCCCCTATGGGATTGAAACCTGTGCCTTGGTGTAAATGAGAAGTAGAAGGATGAGCAGCGTGTTTGTTCAGAGGCTCTTGGAATTTGCAGGGGAGCGTCTAGATGCCCTGTGAGCCCTGGGTTGATCCTACTCCTGCAGCAGCCCTGAGGGCTGGTACCTGGGTTAGCGCCCCGCCTGTTCTCTGATTGGTGCTGCCGGGGCACTCTGCCTCTTTCCACATTAGGAAGACATAGGTTTGGTGCATCTGGGCTGGCCACTTGGAGCTTTTCCTTACATAGCTTGTGTAATTGCTAAAGTACACATGGCACCTGACTCCTGTGTAGGTCCTGAGGGCTGCAACGCAGGAAAATGTTTTTGTCCTTTCTGAATGGTTGGATTATAAATTTACTCAGGTCATTGAAGTGAAACCAAAAGCCATGTTTATCCAGTGAGATGACTTTCCACCTTGGCATGTTGTGGGCGGTTTGTGACTACTGACTGTTGTCCTGTCACAGGTGGGCCACTCAAGGATTTGATTTTCTTCAAGCCATTGAGCCTGCCTTTATTTCAGCGTTGCCAGAGGATGACTTCCTGGTATGAATGTCCTGAAATGCTTTTCATTGGAAACAAACAACCCAGCCTCTTCCCTGGTTATGCATTTTTTTTAACTATGTAATAATGGTTCTTAGATATTTTTAATGTTGTTATCATGGTAATACTGAGAAGTTAAAGTTCTCTTAATTCTTTTTGCTGTCTTCCTTTTTTTTTTTATAAAAACATCAGTGTTCCTGTGCCCAAGACAGTGCCTAGTTGTTTGTAAACCCTGGCACTCGTGAAAAACTTGCTACTTTTATAAACTGCCTTGTTGGTTTGATAATCTCATGAGAAACGAGCTTTGGCTGTCTCACATCAGAGCATAATGCCTGTGTGAGTGTTGAGTTGTGCTGGATTGCGTCAGGTCTGGGGGTGCTGGAGCTGCTCCCTGCCACTGCCCAGTGGTACAGCAGATTACATGCGCCTTTGTGCTCCCTGCCACTGCCCAGTGGTACAGCAGATTACATGCGCCTTTGTGCTCCCTGCCACTGCCCAGTGGTACAGCAGATTACATGTGCCTTTGCTTGTGTACATCATTGCTTGCTGGGGAGTCGACTGTGCATTTTTTTCTGTGTATAAAATAAAGTGGGATTATAGACTATATTCCTGAAAATTATGTATACTTGATGTTTAATTTATGTTTGCATCTGTTTTCTAAAAAAACCAACTTTGGAAATATGGCATGGTTCTTTGAAATATATTGGAAGCCAATTTGTGCTACATATCCCATTAATGGGAACCTTCATTCTCCGTCCCTTTGGTTTCTAGAGTTTACAAGCCCTGATGAATGAGTGCATTGGCCATGTCATAGGGAAGCCGCACAGTCCTGTTACAGGTTTGTACCTTGGTAAGACCAGCATTACAGCATTTCCTGTGGATCATACTGGTGTGGATGAGCAAACCACCTTGTGAGCAGCACACTTTAAAATGCTGCAAAAGGTGTTTTTAGAATATTCAGGAAATTGGTGGTGAAAGCAACAGCCATGAGGTATACATGAGGTGAAATCCACATAATCTTTCTAAATTCATAGACAGGAAGGTGAGAATACCAACATGAGGTGTACCGCGCCAGCCGACTAATTTTTTTCTATGTCGGCACGACCTTCATGCTCTCTCATTAAAGTGTTTCTCAGCGGAGGGAAGCCCG
Source organism: Ochotona princeps (assembly GCF_030435755.1). NCBI lineage: Eukaryota > Metazoa > Chordata > Mammalia > Lagomorpha > Ochotonidae > Ochotona > Ochotona princeps. Next base: position 6,092,828 of record NC_080832.1, on the reverse strand, counting down.
GAGGAGGTGGCTGTGCTGCCAGGTAGCAGGAGCTCCCTGACATGCGGGGGCTGGCATGATTTCCTGGGCCCTGCTTGTCTCCTCAGGAAGGGTGTGTGTTGACTGCAGTTTTGAGTACCCACATCTCCACCAGGTATGACCAATTCCAAGTTAGGGCTACTTTGTTTTTTTTCAAGCTACTATACACTTACTTAGTTTGATTTTCTTATTTTTTTTAGTGTGCAGCTTTCCTGTGTATGTTGAAACTTATTAAAAATATGTATCAGCAAAATGACCTGCTTTACTCTTTATAAGATTGCCCTTGGCGTTGTCTGTAAATAAAGCAAACTGTCTATGTGATGGACGCTTACAATGAAAGCTTACTTTATGTAATTTAAAATATGCCAAAATATCCCTAAGTGATAAATTTATCCAGCACTGCTGTCCTTAAACAGTGATTACCAGCTGCAGAACATTGAGTAGAACAGATTTTAGGTACTGGTTTTTTTGCTTTTAAAACTTGCGTCATGTTCCTCCTGTTGCCGTTAGGAAAATGCAGGCTGCTGTTTTCAAAACTACTTGAGCATTCTATATAAACATGCCGTATTCCTGTTCAACTTCTGCTAAAGTGTATTGTCATAGACTTTGACTTTTTTCATCTAAGATTTCTCTAAGACTGCATGAGCAAGAATTCAGTAAAAATTACTTTTAAAAATACTTTAAACATAAGGATAATTTTCTCATAGAAGAATCCCAACAAAGAAAATTTAGAAAGATTTTTGAAATAAATGGAAAAAAAAAATTCCTGTCCCAATCAATGTCCCGCACCACAGAGGTGATCCCTGGTTGTGTGAGTCCCTGCAGAGCTGGGAGTACAGCCCTCTTAATGGGTCCGCCTTGCTCTGATTCCTGCCCCCCAGGGCCAGGGGCTGCTCACTCAGCATCCATGAGCCGCCCCAGCCCTAGTACCTACACAGCAAAGCTGTCCTCTGCTTCAGTGTTGGCTTTGCTGTTATGTTTTGTCATTGCTTCCTTGCTCTCGTACATTGGGTCCCTGGAGTGCCATACTTTATCTTCATTAGTTGTAACAAACTCATTCTAGCCCACCATGGCCTGTGCCTGTATAGTTACTCAGCAAGTGTAGGTTGTTTTCCTGCCATTTATTGCGCAACCAAAGGATCCTCTTGGCTGCGAATCTCTTCTGAGCAGAAAGATGAAATTCCTCTGATTGATTCCCTTGCACATCCCACAAGGGCTGTGGAGGCCCCTGCTGTCAACAGGCTTCTCAGTGGTAAATGTTCATTACCTGTGAAGTTTGAATATCTGTTTTTTGCTTCTTGGCTCTTGGCTTTTCTTTCCAGGGAAGCCTCACAGTGTTGTCCAACCACGTCTGCATGCTCCGGAGGTGGCCTTGAGTCGATGCATGTAGAATGTGAGCCTTGTGCACGAGTGTTCTCTAAGATGGCATGTCTTGATTGTAAACCTTCATGGAGACCTCCGTGGCAGCCAACTCCGCAGCTCCTTGTGGCTTTGCGGAAGTCATCCTGCTCCGCACCTCACTTTATCTCTCTGACTGTTGTTTTCCGCTTAGCCTAGTGATCCTTGAACTCACGAGTCAGACACGATGGCCTTCAGCTGTTGTAGATGGCTCAAGGGATTTATTTTGTGAGTTTTGCCAGAGAACTTGAGTACTGTGTATGCAACACTTCTGTCTCTCCTGGGTGATGTTATTGAAAGGAAGCCAGCAAGACGGTGAAGGAAGAGGGCGTCTGTTTAGGATAAAGTGTCTTTACGATGAACTGTTTGTAGTCTTAATGTTATTAACTGAAGGGGGAAGGAGAAAGAAGGATCCAAAAAAATGAGTGTTAAAACAAAGGAGAGAAAAACATGTTAGGGAAGCAGCCAAAATATAACACATTTAGTTATTGAGGAAGTGGAATTTTCAGCATTTTTATAATCACTGGTGGAGTTATCTAGTTTGAAAATTTGATTTCAAATTTTGTCATGGTTTTGGGTTTCATTTTAACTTTTATCCAAACTTATCTCCTGCTACAGTATGTGAAAGGAGAAAAGAAAGCGTTCCAGGGGAGGGCACTGTCTGTTGCAGGGTACGAGTGAGATCACACCAGACATGTCTAAGGTTTATTAACTAAGCTTGGTGATAATAGAACACAATAGCAAATCACAAGTCCATACAGCAATCCAACCAATAATCCAATGAATCGTAATTCCCAAAGGAACAAATGGTCATTATCCTTAAGTCCATCCATTAAGCTGAAAACCTATGTCCCAGCTTCTCCAACAATATAAGTTATCCTAAGAGACATGCAACAAATAACCTGGACACACTCACAAAGAACCTGGACACACTTACAAAGCTGCAGACATTCACCTTTCCCTGGCTTCTCTGCCCACATTCTACTACTGCTAGGCCTCACCCTTCCTGGAACTCCAGATAGTACACAGACCAGAAACAACATCATTCTAACCATTGTCCCATCTAAGCAGCACACAGGGACCATGCTCAGGGGATTACCTGCCCTGGGTCAGCCAAGAGTCGAGGTGCCAGAGTAATGGAGGCACCTGGCCAGAAAGAGAGAGCCCCCGCTTCATGGGCCTTTTAGAGGGGCTTGTGAGGGGAGTGGTTACACGACAATGCAATACCATCCCCTCTAGTTGATAGATGAATCACAGGTGGGCAGTAGCAAATACCTAAGTGTTGTAGGCTAAGGAATTGATTAGTGCTCATTAGGATGACAGGAAGTGGACTTGTAGCTAAAAATGCTTAGACTAATTGGACTTGTCTGCATCCAATATCCTGGCTCATTTAGGACGTGGGGAAGTGGTAGAGGATGGAATTATCATTCCATTGCTGTTAGGACCCACCCTCAGGACAGAGGGTAGGGAGACACAGCCACATTTCAATGGGTGCTGGCTATCACTGGCTGCACCCCATAACACTGTCCATTCTCGTTTGTGTCCTGCCCACGTGCGTGGCTCCAAGGTGCACACATGCTCAGGGAGTGACAGTGACTGGGGAAGACACCTCTGATCAGAACCTTCTTAACGGGGTGACAACCTAGAGATGTGCCCCCAAAACACACTTTCCTCTCTCTGAAACGAGTTGAATCCTTTATTTAGCGTCCATCCTGTATGTTTCATGTTAGGATTTACAAGATGTTTTCCTTACAGAAGAATATAGAAGGGGGCTAGGGATTTCTTAAGCTAATAGGTAACATTTCTCACAATCTTGTGTGTATGAATAAATGCCTTACTTGCCTGACCGGGTTTCTTTGGGTCACTGGGAGTGTTAAGCGAGGGGCCTGCTTTCACTGTCCTCCTCTGACGGTGTGTTGCTCTTCTCCCTGGCAGCCATTCACCGGAACAGCCCCCGGCCCGTGAAGGTGCCTCGGTGCCACAGCGACCCTCCTAACCCTCACCTGATTATCCCGACGCCAGAGGGCTTCAGGTACTGGGAGCTGCTCAGGCCATCTGCTTCCTGGGTTCTCTCTGAGCTGCATGCTCGGTGCTTGCCCTGAGAGCTGAGTGTTGGTTCTGTGTTTCTTCTTGTGGTCCTCGCAGAGCCCTTGCGTGCCCTTTTTTGAGCCACAGCCATGAGACCTTCAACCCAGGAGAAAACGCTGTGGCATTGGGAACAAACCTGTCCCTTTCCAGATAACCCAGCCTCTCCGCTTATTTGTAACCTCAAGCTACTAAATGCTTTCTGGCTTTGGATCAGTTCTTCCCTTTTCTTTCTTTGAAACATGACCTTAGCAAAACAAACACCAATGTGTATAATAAATGTTGGGGAAAAGCCCAGTGCTGACTGTCCCTTCAGTAGTGGAGCAGCCTCTCTAGGCTTGGCTCTTGTGCGTGTGGTTGCAGGGTAGTGTGCTGCTGAAGGGTTCTCACACCCCTCGGTGCTTTCACAGTTCTTGCCTGGAATGTGGTGGCATTTCTGCGTCTTGAGCTGATGAGGGTCCTCACTTTTAAAATCATACTTCTATCTGTGAGGTGAGGACTACTGTTGCTATTAAGTTTCAGAGCGCCCCCCTCTGGTCTGAATGTCCATCAAAGAACAGTTTGCATTTTGTATTTTTAAATGTTTTCGCCCTCCTTGCTGTAAGGATTTTAGTTTGAACCAGAGCCACTTGCCGGTCCACCCCCTTTCTCACCTGTATTCCTGAAGTTTCTCCTCTCGTCCTAGCACCCGGAGCGGGCCTTCGGAGGTGCGGAGCCACGGCGGCCCCGCTGCTGCTCCTGCTGCTGCCACCGCTGCCACCAGTCGCCTTGGCCCCTCTGGCGGCGACTGTGCACCGCCCAAACCCACCAGCAGTGCCCATGATACCAGGTAGTCTCCTCCCTCCAGCAGCACCACATCTGGTCACCCCCCGGTTGTCCGTCCACGGCCACTGTACTCGAGACACGTCACGGGGTCACCAGGCTTGTCCTCGAAACAGCCCCGGCCATGACACCAAGCAGTACCAGTAGATCTCCTGGTGCTGGTCTTCCTATGAGCTGTGGCTCTGCCGGGCTCAGCCCCGGGAAAGGCTGCCAGGAGGATCATGGGGTACATGAGGAGGGCCTGGGCATTCTGGTCACCGCCCTTTCTGGAGCAGGTGCTCTGGAGTTGGCCTCCGGTTGAGGACATCAGGTGTTGAGGCACTCTTGAGGGGGTCTGTTTTCTAATCACATCCTGTTACTGAATAAAAAGGCAGTTTATGAAAATACAGATGAGGATTCATAGAGTTTGTAGATCACATGTAGGAAAGATTGCTACTTGAAAGAACTGTTCTCAACTTTTGGCAAGCTCCAGAAAAATTTAAGTCTAAGTTAAACCTTTTAAGTAAGAAAGGAGAAAGGCCTTGTAGTTTTTCTTTCTTTCTTTTTTTTTTTCTTAAGATTGATTTATTTGTTTGAAAGGATGAATTATGGAAAGACCAAGAAAAAGGTCATCCATCCACTGATTGACTCCCCAAATGGCTACAATACCCAAGGCTGAGTCAGACCCAATCCAGGAGCCAGAACTCCATCCATGTGTCCTCCCTTATGGGAGGTAGGGGCCCAAGAATTTGGACCATTGTGCTGTCTCAGCTGTGCTGGGGGGAGCAGCCATTTCTCAAGCAAGTATCTAATTTGCCTGTGACACCACAGTGCTGGTCCCCTTCTGGTCATCTTTTTGGTAGGGTATGTCATGAAGTTCTCATTTACTTAATGGAGACGTGACTTTGAGCTCTGAGTCCCATCCTCTTAGTACAGGGGACATTGTCAGTATTCTCATCTTCCAACAAGATCGTCCAGGGACTGGAATGTGAACGAACTGAGCAAAAACACATTGTGAAGGGACTTGGAGTTCAGCTCAGAGGAAACATATTAGTATACTGCCTAGCAAGAAGAAAACCTACAGAGTTATCAGTGACAGACAAATATCTAAGTACTTCTGGTCTTCTTGCTTATTAAAATAATATTTCTAATTTTTAGTGATAAAAATCTATAACCTAAAAAATAGTTGAGTCTCTCACAGCTTAAGCAGGCAACTAAAAACCATTAACAGTTAATGTTGCATGAGATTTCCACTCACCCTTTTGATGAATAAAGCCTTTTATGACAAATATTTTCATATCCCTTTGGGCAACTGAAAGTGTCTCTTTTACAAATGCAGTAGAATTAAAGCGAAAGACTCCCTGAAACACAGGCGGACAGGCAGGTGACCGGCTGTGGTGCCCACTACGTCACTGTGCACCTGAGGTTGCTGCAGAACTGGAGGAAAGCGTCACATCCGCTCTGTGGCAGTCCATGAACTGGGACCCTAGGTGTTCTGTGCTAACAGTGTATGCCTTAGGTGCACTTGGTCTTGCACTTTGTCAGGAGTAGCATATGGTGTGTGTCCGTCCTGAATCTGGGCCTGTGTAGTGCTTGATGTTCAGGAATGTGAACAGCCACACAGTCAGCTGTGCTGCAGGCCGCGTTCACAGAGGACTGGGGTTTCTGTACTGCAGAGGAGCACGCGTAGCAGCAGTGCAAGGAGCATGGTCCCCCAGACAGCGCAGGGGCGGCCTTGTCACCCTCCTCACGGGACCCAAGGGGTGCTCGCCGGAGTGCACGCACTCGCCAGAGCTGAGAGCCTCCACTCTCAGCACAGCCATTGGTCTGTGACTGTGCGTGCGGAGCCCTGTCTGTCCCAGACAAAACCCAGTTTCACTTGGCCCCATAATATTTTGCACTTTTTTTGTTGGACTGAAGAAACATCTACGTTGAACTCAAGCTGTCTTACCTCTGTTTACAGAAGCATTTTAGCAGTTGTCTGCTTGCTGGAGGGAGCCTGGCTCCCACCAGGCTCCAGAGCTGCTTGTTCATTTTTGAATTTTATGAGCCAGTTGCTGCATCACAGACGTTGGTTACCAACATTGGTGTGTCACTTCAGATAGAATCCTGAGGGACACAGGGTTGGCTGTTGAACTCTTGAAGTCAGGAAGCCAAGGTGGTGAGTGGCATCCCCAGGGTCCCACAGTTTGTGGCTGTTCCGAGGAGTGACATGTGTTTCTTTAACACCAGTGAGCTTTTGTATCAAGTCATGTCCAGAGCTTTTAGCTGTAATGGTGTCCCTTCTCTTCAGATTTAGCAGATACTGTGCCACAGCTGAGGGTTATAGGGAAAATCAAGGAAGGTTAGGTATTTTTATAATTCATGGGCATCTTTTTATTCAATAGACCATGTTGCCTTCAGTCTACTCAATATATAATAATAAAAGAGCATAAATGCTACCATATTCATTTAAAATACACACTAACTTTTTAATAAGCGAATGCAGTGTTGCTTGTTGTGTGTTCTTTGATGGTTTGAATGGCAGTTTTAACACTTCCCTTATTTAATGCTAGTGTTTACTCTCCATGGGTTCACTCTGGCTGCTGAACACCTTACCTCCTGCTGGAAAGGCAGCCGATTAACTTGGTTCTTTAATACATTCAGCTTCCTGCTCTGCTGCACTTTGCTTGGCTGCCTCTGGAGCAATCACTAAGTATTCTCTTCTGTTTTCTTACTATGAAGTTTGGAAATAGTTTGAGCTATGAAATGGTTTTAGTAGTTTAAATAAAATTAAGGACAGAAATGTAATCGGATGGTAACTTTAAGTTTAGCCAGATCTGGCAAATCCATGTTTATTCTTCCTGGGCTTAAATTATGGAGCTTTCCACATATCAGTAACAAATAGTGCTTTCTTTTCATTTCTGTTGTTACTAGCAAATGCTGTGCTATAGAGGCGGGCATTCTGGGTCTTGGGTCCTAGCTCTGGAGGTGTGGACGTGGAATGCTCCTAACAGATAAGGACTCCCCTCCCAGCTCTAGAGCTCTCGGGCTGCCTCCAGAGGAGGCCCCTGGGCAGTGCCTCTGTGGGGGGATAGCTCGTGCTGCGGGCTCCCCGTGCTGGATCTTCTATCCACCAGATGTCCACAGCTCTCGCCCAGTTGTGATAGTCAGAGGGGCTGCAGACACTGCCCGTGTGGGGTGGGGGAGGGCAGTGTTGTCCCCACTGGAGCCTCACAGTTCTAGAAGACTCACGGGTCTTTCATTTTGACTTCTGTTGAATTGATAGCTCAATTGTTAAAAATATTGAAACAGGGGTTCCAGTGTCCCTGAAAATGACCGCTTGGCGTCCATAGCTGCAGAGCTGCAGTTTAGGTCCCTGAGTCGTCACTCCAGTCCCACCGAGGAGCGAGATGGTGAGTGTTGGCAGGTGGCAGGTGCCTTGCAACCGGGCCCATCGTCCCTACTGAATGCGCTAAGAAGGAGTGGAGCGTAGGAAGCAGCCGAGCTCTGGGATGTACTGCTGAGCTGTTGGCTTTGTAAATGCAGTTAACTGTCTTTACGTCTTCTACATCCACTTTTATTGCTTTAAAAATTACTCCTGATGTTTTAATTGCTGAGAACTTTCATTTTAAAATTGTGAACAGTGTCATCCAAGTTTGTTGGTGACGGGCTGAAGTTTCGTGAGAAGCAGCCCTGTTATGACTGAGTCCTGCAGGAGATCTGGGGTCTACACGAGTTCTCTTCCCAGTCACTTGTGCAAAGTTCAGTGCAGTTGATGTTCTCTGATGCTGGTAACCGAGTCTTGGTTTGGCACAGTTGGTTTGAATTACTGTAGAGCCATATTCTCTTGCCCACAACAGACACATTAAGGATCTTCCTGGGAGCAGCAGGCGGCTGGCAGCCATGGCCTCGCACCATGTTAGCCTTGCCGTATCACTTGAGCAGAGTGATTTCGTAAATGTTCGTTTGTCTGAAAAAACACTCCTTGCAGAACCAGCGTACCCTAGGGGTGATTCGAGTGGGTCGGCACGAAGAAGTTGGGAACTCCGGACCCTTATCAGCCAGACCAAAGGTGAGCAGAGGACACTGAACTCGGAGATGTGGAAGCATAGGGTGACCACTTTCAGCTAAAGCAGGTGGTAGCTTCTGAATTGTTATGATTTCTGCATTGATATCTGCTAATCTCATTTCTGCCTTTGACATCGATTTCTGTCATCTATTACGTTTTTGGACATTTCTTGCTTCTTACGATGAAGTAAAGCTTTGGCTCATGAATGTTACTCATATTTGTATTTTGTTTCATTGTATTTGAGATTTTTAAAAAGTTACTTAATTTATTTGAGAAACAGAGAAAGAACTCTGCTATCCAGCTCCTGGCTCACTCCCCAAAAGCCTGCAGCAGTTGTAACTAGGCCAGACTGAAGCCTTGAGCCCTGAGTTAATGCAGGTTCCCCGTAGGGATGGCAAGGGCTGAGTCCCCGAGCCATCACTGGTGACCTCCGAAGGCCCCTAAGCAGGAAGCTGGAGCAGAAGCAGTGTAGCTGGGAGTATAAACCAGGCTCTCTGACGTGGGATGACCTGTGCTGCCACACCAGCCTCACTAGTCTACTCGTAAAGCAGCTGAATTTAATTATTTTTACAAGGTAGGAGTATAGTGATGATTCATGAAATAATCATTTTTATGCCAAGAAGTTGAAGGAAAGAACTTATAATCTAGAACTGGTAGTAATCAAAAAGAACAAATAGAAAAGCTCCATTTTAGCTCTTTTTAATCTAGAAAATGCCTCCGGGTATTTTTGCCATAGCAGTCTTGAGCAGTAGGAAGCATAGGTGTTGCTTGCCTTTCAGAAATAGTGAAGCATCTTCTGAGAGGCCACATAGCTTAGCCAGCATGGTCCATGGCAGAGCAGTAGAGCCCAGTTCCTTTCTTGCTATGTCCAGTGCTGTCCCTACCACCATAGTCCTATGTGTGGCTTCTCAGAAGCGTGCCCCAGAGCGTTCAGGGAGGATTTCCTGCAGGGAAGAGACTGTTCTGGCCCTTGCAGGTCTCCAGCAAGCTGAGGAAAAAACACCTGGAGGCCTCATGACTTGTAGCCTAGCCCGGTGGGCAGCACTGGATGGTGTGGGCTGGGAATGCAGGTGGAGTTAGGGATGGGGTTAAAGGAGAGGGTGAGCAGCCCTCAGTGAGCAGCTGAATCCTTAAAAGCCTCACCCGGAGTTGCTGGATAGCCCCCCCTTTTCTTTTTTAAAGATTGATTTATTTCTATTGGAAAGTCAGATATACAGAGAGCAGGAGAGGCAGAGAGGAAGATCTTCCGTACCCTGATTGACTTCCCAAGTGGCTGCAATGGCTGGAACTGAGCCTATCCGAAGCCAGGAGCCAGGAGCTTCTTCCGGTCTCCCACGTGGGTGCAGGGTCTTAAGGTTTTGGGTCATCCTTGACTGCTTTCCCAGATCACAGGCAGGGAGCCGGATGGGAAGTGGGCAGCTGGGACAGAAACTGGCACCCATATGGGATCCCAGCAGATGCCAGGCAAGGACTTCAGCCGCTAAGCTACTCCACCAAGCCCTGGATAGCCCTTAAGAGCTCGGAAGGTGTGGATTTGTTGCTGGTGTGGAGGAACAGGATAAGATGGACCCTGTTAGGTGTAGTTGCCTGCTGACCTGGATATGGGACAGGTAGGGAGATGAGTTCCAACAACTCGGCATCAACAGGAAGGTGCTGGACTAAGGGAGGTCTGGAAAGGAAAATGGCAGTAAGAACCGCCCGTGGTAAGACAGTGTACATGCTAGTGACGAAGTCTGTCTTGCAGGTTCAGGTTAAGGAGGTTCCCTGGCTTGAGGCTGGCGACAGGAAGTGATGCCCCCTTTCCACCCCGTGAGTCATGTGTCGCCACTGGTCTCCCTGGGCACCAGGCTTCTGTCATGTTTTTGAAAGCATGCTTTGCATTTGAGGAAACACAGGAGCTATTTGAACTGTGTTCCTCTTGGGAGAGTTGCAGTTCACACTGCAGGTGTGAAAAGGAGGAACAGCCGTTCCCTGGGAGTATTTGACCGTGGAGTCCATGGCCTCACGGCTGGCGATGAGCTTACCCGGTGGGATGTGTTACCTAGCGAAGTAGAGAAGTTAAACGGGAATCCTTGTCTTAAAAAGATTGTGTTAAGTAGCTGTAATGAAAATATTCTAAATTTTTGGAAATTTTTGTTTTCAAGGATCTCTTTTTCTGCTGCAAGATTCAGGTTCTTAGGTAGCGAATTGGGATATGCGATGAGAAGTGGGGTCCCAGAGAAGGGTATAAACCAGGGGTGACAGTTCTTGGTAGTAACCCCTGCATGAGCCATCAGCCGTGTAACGAGGCTGCCTCAGCCACCTGGGGTGAGGGTCTGGCAGCATTCGCAGTGTCTTCCTGTGAAGGGCATTTCTGACGGCAGGTCACGGAAGCCAAGTCGGAGCAGGAGACATGCAGAGCCTGTTGGCAAGTGATAATGGCTCTTCTCTGTTGAGTAACCTGTGATCCAGACACTGGGCTAAATGCTTTACAGGCCCGAGGTCATTAAATCTTCACTCCAGCCCCAGGATTGTGTCATCTTAGCTCCATTTAGCAATGATATCTAAGATAGTGAGAAAGAAGTCAGTCAACTTGAGTGGTGTTGAACACTTAAATAACTGTGGGGCCCGAGTTAGGTCCCAGGCAGTCTGACATCAGAGCCCCACTCGGCCCCTTCCAGAGCAGGGAAAGCACCAAGAAGGGGCATGGGCTCAGCTCAGTGCTATAAGACTGTCTCACAAGGGGCTGTGATGAGAAGGGGAGACCAGCAGGCGGAGTGGGAGGTCAGAAACGCACCCATGGGTGCCCAAAGGCTCGGGTCAGCTGCTGAGGAACGGTATTAGGGAGGTAGAGAAGGAACCAGGCAGACAAGGCAGATCCGGATTCTGCAGCCTCGTCTTGTGTGAAGGGCTACGCGTTTTGCTTGACAGATAGTTGAAAACAAACAGATTTACATGGGAAATTAGCGTGGTCAAACTTACTGTTTCGGGAGATGATTCTGACAAACGAAGACAGGATTGGAGAGAGGAGGGCGGGGCTAGTGCAGTCGACCTGCTCCAGTCTGGGCAGCACTAATTTTTTTTTCTGACTAGCTCAAGCGTTCTGTGTAAATTGTATTACAGGTGGTTCACACTGTGTCGAAGGACTTCGCGTAATGGTGAACCTTGCAGTAGCCGGGTGCTGCTGTGTACTGCTCTGTCGCTGTGGCTTTTGTTGGAGGCGGGGTGAGGTCAGTGGCTGGGGCCACTACTGAGCTGGCCATTCCCTCTGCAGACTCCACCTCGAAGCAAGGCCCCATGGGAGCCGTCCAGAAGTCGGTGCGATTGTTCGAAGAAAAGCGGTATCGAGAAATGAGGAGGAAGAATATCATCGGGCAAGTTTGTGACACCCCCAAATCCTACGACAATGTTATGCATGTTGGCTTGAGGAAGGTGACGTTCAAGTGGCAAAGAGGAAACAAGATTGGTAAGACCCCAAGGGACCGGAGGGGCTGCAGTCTGTGAGATGTGGTGACTGCCATTGTCCTTTGGGGTAAGCTTAGCTTGTTGGCTCTTTTTTCTTACAGGCATGGCAGATTGCAGTATTTTCCCGGGGGTACTTAGGGTTTTTGCTGATTTGAATTAGAGACTATGTTCTGAGAGTGGTGCAAGGTGAGACTGCAGAAAGAGTGGGAGATGGCACACCAAGTATCTGGGCTGGGTAGCTCCAGGGGCTGCCACTTGCCCGTGTGTTTTCTTACTCACTCAGGAACACAGTGGGAATGAGACTGTGGCGTACTTCTTTCTGAAGCATTATTTAGCAGCCTAACTGCTTCTTGCGGAGTAAGTGGCAGGTCGTGTGAGGGAAGAGGCTGTTGGCTGCAGACCGTTCCTCGTAGAAGCATGGTCGTCTGTCCAGCAGTCAGATCTGCAGGGGCAGGAGAGCTGTATCATGGAGAGCTCAGAGCTCCAGGAGGCTGACTGGCAGGGAAGACAACCTGGTCCTTTGTCAGTTCATTTGGTGGTAGTTCTCAGTCTTGTCCAGTCACATGACCCCTTGGCTTGGTTTCCGAGAGAGGTGATGGAACAGTGTCTGCATCCACAGGCCTCTGGACCTGCCACAGGGGCAGCCACGCGTGCTCCTGCGGCCGTGGCCTAGAGCCGTTGCCCAGATGTTCTTGAGGAGTCTTGGGGCCTAGAAAAGGGGGGCTGTGGCGGCTCAGCCCACACCTCCTCTGCCATCAACCAGAGTCCCTTATAGTCTATTTATAGAAATTTAGTGAAAAGGCATATTGGAGAGGTTGTGTAAGATTTCTATTGTTAAAAAACATTTTGGGGCTTCAGTAGCAAATCTAATTATGGATTCCTAAGCACACATCTGGAACAGCTGACCATGTTTTTATGGGTTTCAATGGCGTCGAGCAGGAGCCTGTCTGTTGTTCACAGGAGAAGGACAGTACGGGAAGGTGTACACCTGCATCAGTGTCGACACCGGGGAGCTGATGGCCATGAAGGAGGTGAGTGGCCCCTGTTGGTGCATGGAGCTGGCTTAAGCACGGGTCTGGCAAGTGGTCAGACCAACTATGCATTACACCTTTTGGACAAGGCCACGTGGACAGATGCCACTGACATCACACACATGGAAAGCAGAGGTGTGGGAAATTTCAGTGAGACACACAAAAACCTGAATATGCACAGGTGTGTGAAATGCCGTGCAGAGGGAGATGGAGGAAGTCTGGAGGAGGAGTCACAGTACCAACCTGTGGTAGGAGGGCAGTCACAGTACCATCCTGTGGGAGGAGGAGGAGGCAGTCACAGTACCATCCTGTGGGAGGAGGAGGCAGTCACAGTACCAACCTGTGGGAGGAGGGCAGTCACAGTACCAAGCTGTGGTAGGAGGGCAGTCACAGTACCATCCTGTGGGAGGAGGAGGCAGTCACAGTACCATCCTGTGGGAGGAGGAGGGCAGTCACAGTACCATCCTGTGGGAGGAGGAGGGCAGTCACAGTACCATCCTGTGGGAGGAGGAGGGCAGTCACAGTACCATCCTGTGGGAGGAAATGCTTTGGTCGTGATAGCTTTGTTCAGAGAGCTGCCGTAGAACAGGGCATAGGAAGGAACCTGGGAATGAGCCCACGTCAGGGGGAGGCACCAGAGATTTGGGAGTGAGGAGAGTGGTGGGCAGAGAGCAGTGGGAGCTTGCTGAGCCCCCAGCTCTGCCCTGCCTTGCTCGTTCCCCCTTCCTAGCCATCAGAGCCTCCTCTCTGTCTGACCCCCTCGCCTCCTCCTAACTTGCCCCAGCTTGGTAGTGAGCCCTGTTTTCTTTTCTTTTGTGTCTGTGACTTATAAATCCTGTGGCGTATGTCTTCAGGGTACAACATGGTTTTGCGGTGTGTATACAATGTGGATTGATTGTATACAAGCGAGTAGCAAACCCAGCATGTACTCTGCATGTTGCATTCACCTGTTGTTGAGTCTGTGGTCACCTTTGGCACACGTGAGGAAGCCTGGAGACACTGCTGAGTGTGAGAAGCCAGGCGCCGAAGTGCCAGGGCCTCGGTCTCACTCGTGTGCAGATCGGAACAGGTTGTGAACTCTCAAACTTGTCCTCTGCATGGTGTGGGCATGAAGTGTTTGCTTCCTGGACATTCCATGTGTTTCGTAACTCCCTCGCAGTAGTTGTAACAATTCCATTAGCTGTTACAGCACCAAGAAATACTGGAGAGCAGGCTTGTTTGTTTAATTCACTTGGGACACCGCAGAGAACATCTGGATGTACCGTAATTGCCCATACTGGGCTGTGGGCCTGGGTGGGGGAGATGGAAGGACTTGGCATTAGAGCCTAGTAGCATGTGATAGCACTGTAAGTCACCAGTGACATACCTTTTGCAGATCCGATTTCAGCCCAATGACCATAAAACCATCAAGGAGACAGCCGACGAACTGAAGATCTTTGAGGGCATCAAGCACCCCAACCTGGTCCGGTACTTTGGTGTGGAGCTGCACAGGGTGAGCCGCCATCCCCCACTGTGGAGAGGCCCGTGAGGGCAGTGGGATCTGGTGCTGACAGGGCTTCTCATTTCAGAGCAGTAGACCAGGGGAATCGGCTGTCGGTCATCCATGCAGTTGTTAGGAGAGCACATGTGCAGCTTTCTCATGTGTCACTAGGAACAGCCGTGTGGTCTCCGTCGGAGATCACAGCGCACTGTATTCAGAGGAGCGAGAAGCGACTGTCGCATAGTCAGTGCCCAGGAGGGCAGATGTTGCGGCCACTGCGAGAGCATTCCTGCAGCCCGTGACTTAGTGGCACTTTCAGTGTGTGACAGGGAAAACCACAGACACAGGGCTGCCTTGGGTTCCCCTGCAGGAGGAAATGTATATCTTCATGGAGTACTGCGATGAGGGCACGCTGGAAGAGGTGTCGCGCCTGGGCCTGCAGGAGCACGTCATTAGGCTGTACGCCAAGCAGATCACCGTGGCCATCAACGTCCTGCACGAGCATGGCATAGTCCACCGTGACATCAAAGGTACTGCCGCTTGCCCTGGACCCAGCGTGCCCTGCTGCTCTGTGCAGAAACGTCCTTCCCGTCACTCTTTGCGAGTCCAGGCCTCGGGCCATGCAGGGGAACTGGCTGCTGGGCAGGCTGGCTGGCATGGCCAATGCACTTCCAAATATTTGTGGCCAGAGCAGCGTCTCTATTCCCGGGGCTTTATTTGCATACGTGTGTGATGTGACAGTGGCGTGGGAACACCTGTGTGAGCCTGCATGGACGGCCTTGCTGGTGGAGGCAGGTGGAGCGTTTACCCACACCAGCCCTGAGCCCACGGCTGGACTTGGGTGAGTCTGGCTGCCATACCTGGTCAGAAGCACTCTTCCTTGCACAAAGTGACAGCCATGCTCTTGTCTCAAGACCATCTCTCACCATCCCCTGCACCTGACCTTGTTCAGCATGCCTGGGGACAGTGACAGCAGGGAAGTGTTGCTGTTTGGCCCTGTACCTGAGAGTTCCATTTGCTCCTGCAGGCTGACATTCAGCCAAGCACGTTGACTCAGAGCTGGCCTGATTCTGGTCTCAGGGAGGCCTGGCTCCTGCTCAGTAATGCGGCTCACCCAGAACCACTGGGCATTCGCCAGTGTTGTAGCTGGCTGCCCCCCAGCCATATGGTGTTGCCTAAGTGGCTTTCATCCATTTGTTCATATTAGTTCAAGAGAAACAGAGTCAGGGAGAGCCCTCCATCCTGTGGTTATTCCCCAGCTGCCTGCAGTGGTCAAGGCTAGGCTGGACTGAAGCCAGAAGCAGAGAAGCCAATCCAGGTGTCCATGTTGTAGGAACCCAGCTATTTGAGTCATTATTGTTGCCTCCCTGAGCTGCACTGGCAGGAAGTTGGAGTCAGGAGTTGGAGCTGGGAAGTGCACACTGGAGCTCTGATGAGGGAAATGGACATCCTAGTCTCTAGGCTAAATGACCGTTCCAGCTAGCTATCTCCTGGCCACTCCCACTCATCAAGCATAAAGTCTTCCTGTTGGATCTGTGCAGAAGCAGCGTCGCTGAGAGCACCCAAATCCAGTCACTCCTGTGTCTTTCCTGAGTACCCTGCTGGGGGGCACGGCCACGAGCGTGTGAATTGGGATAGTTCTAGAAGGTGGAGTGCAGGATGTGGTCTGCTGTCACTTCAGGGAGGATTAGCTGTCCGACTTGAGCTTATTGTTGGGCTGCCTGGCTTGCACAGCACACACAGCAGAGGTGTGTGACTTGGCTGGAGCAGAGGGCCAGGCTGTCCAGCCCCAGGGTCAGCTGCAGCTCGGGCTGGGCACGTGTGCTGCTTGTGGAAATGCTTGAACCTTACAGGACATGGAGCCTCATTTGGGTCAGGTGTCACTCCAGAGGCGGCCCTAGCTGCGACCCTCAGGACCCCGCACCTGTGTGCAAACTACCAGTAGCACATGGCCCCCGTGCTCAGGGACCACCACTAGCAACCGTGTTTTCTGTGTGACTTGCTTATTAATGTTGAAGCTTTTAATATTAGAATTTACCAGGTATTTCAGTGCAGAATCTGTTGATGAAAGCTGTGTATACTGACATTAAAATGTCTGCTTTCTATGATTAGCATCTGTGAATACTGGCTTTATAAGTGATTGCATTATAAGTAAAGTTTCACAAATTTTTATGAACAAAGTTCCTAGAGCTTTGGATTACCATGTAAACTTTAAAATGCCTACATTATGGTTGCACCGCTGTTTGACAACTACTTCTTTCTTGTTAGGTGCCAATATCTTCCTCACATCATCCGGACTCATCAAACTGGGGGATTTTGGATGCTCAGTGAAGCTTAAAAACAATGCACAGACCATGCCTGGGGAAGTGAACAGCACGCTGGGGACAGCAGGTAGGGCCCTCTGGGTCGGCCTTGGCACCTGGACTTGCCAGTGCAACATGAGGCAGGGGATGGGTGGTGTTCAGTCCTACAGGGGCCTGCTGCGGGTCAGCGGGCTGGGAGATGCTCCCTGCAGGGTCAGGGCAGCTCTGCCCTGTTCTCAGAGCACTTCACGTGGGCAGCACAGCACACTGCCTGCTCCTCTGTGGGTTACAGTACAGTTTATCTGAAAAAACTGTTCCTTGAGTCTGCTTTTCTGTATTTTCTGTAATGTGACTCAGGGAAAGACCATTTTGTGATCGTAATTCATTGCTTTGCTCCACTGGCGTGTGCTGCTGTGTTTACAACTCATTACTGTTGCCATGTCTGTGACTTTTAAAGCATACATGGCCCCAGAAGTCATCACTCGTGCCAAAGGAGAAGGCCACGGGCGTGCGGCGGACATCTGGAGCCTGGGCTGTGTCGTCATAGAAATGGTGACTGGCAAGGTAGGCCAAGCCCATAGCGGCAAGAGGGTGGTGCTGTGGGCTCACTGGGCACGCCTTGCCTTCAGAGTACGATTGGACACAAAGGTAGGGCCTTGCAGAGAACCATGGCACTGGCAGAAGGCACTTGGCTCCAAATCAAAACCTGCACGTGGATTTTCACTGCAGCTTTATTCATAACCTGGATTGCAGACAGCATGTCCTCTGGTAGATAAAGGAAGAAACAGACTCAGCAGGTAAACAAGTACTCAGCGATAAAAAGGAGCCACTCCTAGACACAGAATGGTGTGTGCGTGGCCTGGGATGGGGGCGCTCAAGCGTAAGGCTGCCGGGCGCTGAGTGAGGGTGCCCGTGTGTAAGGCTGCCAGGTGCTGGGTGCTTCTGTGCCGGGTGACCTGCTGGAAGCCACAGCATCACAGAGTGGTGCAGTATCCCAGCTGGCCAAAAGTTGAGCTCAGGGAGGATATGCAAAGTGGAGAACTCGGGAGCAAGGAGTTACTCTATAGGGAATGGTGATGCTGGGCACATGCCACTTGGCGTCTGCCGAGCCTGTGGAGTGTTCAGCACGCACTCAGAGTGTAGGTGGCAGCCATGTGTCAGCGCTGAGTTATCTGACCTAACAAGCACCTACAGGAGTGTGGCTGCACATCACAGTGGCATTGCAGGCCTGGCATGTGTGGGAACTTGACTTCCAGTTAGTCTTTCTGCGAACTCAGTATTGCTCGAAAAATAATCTGATGTCTTAAAAAGGAACATGAGGAGATAATGGACTCCACGAATAATCAGAAGTGTACATGGAACAGGGAAACTTGATCTTTAGCTAGTGTGCAGTGGCATTTTCCAAGTGAGTAGTACTCAGTGTTGGAGAGGATGTGAGGAAACGGACATGTTATGGAGACAGATTTTGAACGACAGACTACACTGCGGGCCAGTTTCCAGTGTCAGGATGCATTGATTGTGCAGAGCCCTCCAACCTGCGAATTTGGAGTTCTGAAAATGTACTTTCTAGCAGAAGCAGATTTGGTGACCAGTTACAGGCATATAAAGATGCGCACACTGTTTGGACAGACAACAGATGTTTAGGACACACATGCACCTGGTGTGTTTGTACGTACAGCACGTGTCTCTGCAGTAGCATTTATGCACGGAGGAAAAAAACAGAAACCTCTCACTTCGAGGAGGAAGTTAATGAAATTATTAAGCAGCTTTCCTTGGCAGCTGCCCAACATATATCAGGTTATATTATTTTTCTTGGCATTAAAATAGGAAGCTCTCCCACAGTATCTGCCATTTCCTTCAGGACACATATAAAAGCAAGGATAGGTCTGGACACGAAGGACACACCACACAGAACTGATGTTCACGAGTTAGGATACCACACAGGCCGGCTTCCTTCCCCTACGAGCCTTTTTTTTCTATGCAGAAATGGGATTTTGACTATTCAGTATTTATTAAACATCCCTGTAAGAAAATTGTTGGGTTTTACGGGTTTTACTAGCATTTTCATAGTATTTTTTGCAAGTATATATTATGTTCCTGTATAGTCCCTGTATTTGTAATATGATATATTTAGCAAATAATTTTTAATTGCGTAGTGCAGGCTTCTGCATATGCTACAACTAGAAACATCCCAAACGAGAGAGGCAAGCAGTGCTGGCCAGCATGTTTTATAGATAAAGTTTATAGTAGGACACAGCTGTACTTGTCCCTGTGTCTGTGTTAATGATGACAGTTGAATAGCTACAATATAAACAGCTACTGTGTGGCTCTCTCAGTAAGCTTGCCTGACTCTTGCCTAATACATACTTGTCTTGAGATGCCCAAAAAGAGATTGAGTGTAATACTAAAACCTGTCTCTCTTTAATCTTTTTAGAGGCCTTGGCATGAGTATGAACACAACTTCCAGATTATGTATAAAGTGGGAATGGGACATAAACCACCCATCCCTGAAAGACTAAGCCGAGAAGGGAAGGACTTCCTTGCTCACTGCCTTGAAAGTGACCCAAAGATGAGATGGACAGCCAGCCAGCTCCTCGACCACTCGTTTGTCAAGGTAGGTGTCCTCACGTTCAGATGCTTGAGCTCAGTTTTACATCTGGCACTTCAGAACACCTGGAAGCTCAGGTGTAAAACACTTGGACTGAAGTTCAGGGAAACCAGACGTCCTTCTGTGGCGGTCGCCGGGCATGTGTTTTCATGTGTAGAGTGGTCATCCTGGGACTTCTGCTAGCTTGGTTTTGGTGCTGTGTCTGAGGTTTGCTTGAGAGTTAAAGGGGCTTTCCGTAGGATCTCTTGAAAGACAGGTTAGGATTCACCACCACTGTGTTAAGATCAGAAATGGGGTATAAGGAGGTATTTCAAACGTTCATGGGAAAGTTGTAGGGTCTGACAAAGCCTAGCATGCTAGTGTTTCAAATTGTTGGGCACCAAAATCAAAATTTTTACGTTATGATTTTCCCTAAGCTGTTTGAAGTGCCTTCACATGTAGCACATGGTAAGCTTAGTGAGCAGCCGCCTTCCTGTCGGGAGTGGCCCTGACCTGTGTGAGAAGGATGGCCTGGACAGCAGCAGGGAAGGGTTACGGCAGACAGAATGAAGGAAAGGGGGAGACTGTCTGCTGGGCTGAAGCTGTGCAGGAGCAGAGGGAGCATGGGTGAGGCTGGAGGAGCAGGCAGGGCTGAGAGGGGCTGAGGCTGGAAGGCAGGGGCAGGTGGAGGAAGGCGCTCTGGCTGCAGTGTGTGCTTATGCAGTGAGCAGTCGGGGCGAGTTGTGAAGGAGGAGAACGGCCTTAGCTGAAGAACTGGTGGGGTGGGAGAGGTGAGTGGGCAAGGAGCGGTTCCCTGCTCCGTGGCCTCTCACCAGGGCACAAAGTCCCATTCGCTGTGCCAGGGAAAGCCAGCAGTCGGGTGGATAGTGGTGTCCGTCCGGTCAGGTTAATGGAGGGGTGGCTGGAACACTGCTCAGGGATTTCAGGTAGGCGTTGGGATGTTTGGAGCTGCCACTTCAGAACTTCTGTGGGAGGTGGGCCAGGGTGTGCTGCTGGGAGACAGCATGTTGAGAGTGGTGACCCCGGAATTCTGAAGAACCTTCCGGGTGCTCTCTGCAGGAGGCAAGCGGGTTGGGAGTGGGGAATGATCCTGGGAACAGGATCAGCCACTTAGGGTACCTGTAGAGCCATTTATGACTAAATAGCCATTTATGACTAAGTTGCTCTCTTAGTTTGGGTGCATTGACCTGACACGCACCCTCCTTGGTCTTCTCCCTTGGCCCTGGCCTGGCACTGGCAGTGCTGGGCAGAGCCCTCCTTGGCCTCCCGCCTTGTGCATGCACGGCGGCTCGGAGGCTCTAGCGGCTCAGCTCTCGTGCTCTCCCACAGGTTTGCACAGATGAAGAATGAGCCAGCAGGCTGCGGCCCCCATGGCGTGGACCCAGAGACTCCCTCAATTACTGCTGTATGGGATATCGACACAGAGACCGAGCGGAAAAGCAGTAAAGGCCTTCTTCCCTCGCAAGACTGAAGACTGCCCAGCGTCAGTGACACTGAGTGACTGACGAGCGTCACTCCTGCTGATCCTGTGGGTGTGCTGTGTGGCAGGGTCCACGAGGTTCGAGAAGCTGCATGTTAAGTGCCATTACTACTGTACACGGACCATTGCCTCTGCCTCCTCCGTTTCTCGCGTGCCTGAGACCTGTGACATCCGTGTAGTGTGTTTGACCTTCCTGGGTTCAGAGAAAGCTGTAGTGTTATCAGGCGTCCCAGAGCTTGTTTTTAATCTCCTGTTTGTCGAGTGCACTGACTGTGAAACCATATCTCTTTGTTGTTGGCAAGCTGCAGGTTTGTTACACAAAAGGCTGATTAATGAAACTGAAGAAAAAGGTTCTTTTTTCAATAAATGGTTTATTTTAGGAAAGTCCAGTCATACTGTGCTTCTGTGGTTCCCGGCTGATGGGGAGCAACTGTTCTCACGCCTGTGCGTTTCAGCGGAAGGAGCACAATCAAGGGTGCTCGAGACGGCCACTGCGTGGGGTCCTTCAGATGCCAGGGCGTCCCGCTGAGGAGTGCTGGAAGAAGCAGACCAGCACGGAGAATGAGTTCCTGTCCATCGACATGTTTATGGCCGATGAATGAAATGGAAGCTTTGTCCTCACATGCTGGGGGCCCAGTGTGTTCCTAACGGAGAAGTGCAGGTGCCGGGTCTGTATGCACACGCTGGCTCTGTTCTCCTGGTGAGCAGGCACCTTCCCAATGTGTACCCGGAAGTACCCCCAAATTAAAGATCACTGATTGTCTTTCCTCTTAGCTGTTAGGTTGGTTGGGTTTCTGTGTGTGTGCAGTTCCTCATAGCTTTCCTGTGATCTTTCTGGAAGCTTGTTGAGTTGCCCTTATGTACTGTGTCTGAGCCTGGCACAGCAGTTCCCAAGCAGGCACCTACCTTCTCCCGCCTTCTCCCACAGCAGTCAGCTGAGAGATCGGTGTCAGGAGTGTCGGCATCGCAGACAGACTTACAGACACTTAGAATTTTGTGGCAGGACTTCTTTTACACAGCTTTTTTGGGGGGATGGATAGGTGGGAAGGAATTAAAAGATGTTCATGTATTTGGAAGACAGAGAGTGACAGAGTTGGTTCACTCCCCAGATGCCTGCAACAGCTCAGACTGGGCTAACAGAGCCAGAGGCCAGGAACTCCGCTGGAGTCTCCCTCGTGGGTGGCAGAGACTCGAGCACTGGAGCCGTGACCTGCTGCCTCGCAGGCACATCGGCAGGGAATTGGATCAGAAGCAGAGGTGGGACTCTATGCCACGCACTCCAGGTATGGGACGCAGGCATTCCCAGTGGCAACCTAGCTTGCTGTGCCACAGTGTCTGCTCCTGCACAGCTCCTTGAGTCAGAACCTCCCTGACTTTTGAGTAGCGGTTTTAAGTCTATTGCTGTAGTCATACAACTATCATGACATTCCAATTTCACAACTTTTCTATCACCCCAAAATTGCAGTCATTTTCCAGCTAACCCCCAGCCTTTGAGACCCGCTCTTTGGCTATTCTGAACAGACACACAGAGCGTTCCGGTGTGTGGTGTTCTGCTCCTGACTTTACCTGCTGAGGTGGTGAGGCTTGTGTGAGAGGGTACGGGTACTTCCTTCATTCTTCTGAATGTTCTGTTGTGCGGGTGTGCCTGGCAGATGGGCAGTTGGCTTGCTTCTGCCTTCCGTTTATTGATGCTGCTCTGAACATCCCACATGTGGACATACGCCCTTCACTGGGTCACATGGTACATTCAATATCAGCATTTTCAGAAGCTTCCAAACTTTTTTCCTGAAATAGTTGCACCATGTCATGTTCGCAGCAGTAGCACACAAGGGCTGCCTTTCCCATACATGTTGTTGTGGGGTTGATTTACCTTTTTTAAATAGCAGTGGCTATTCTGGTGTGGAGTGGACTCTCATCGTGGTTTCGGTGGGCTTTTGGATGGGGAGCATCTCATCTCATCCTTGGTGGCATGTCCGTGCATTGCTTTTGCCCATTGTAAAATTGGTTTATTTATCTTATTATTGAGTCACAAGTTTTTACGTAGGAGAGTACTTCAAAAGATGAATGGAAAATAGAATTCAAAGACAAGTTTATTTGTAAGTCGGATGAGAAAGTGTTGAAATTCATGGTGTCAGGTAAGGCTACCGTTCACCCCTCTGCGTGTGAGTGTTCATTTGACCCAGCATTGTTTGGTGCAAAAGTGATTCTTCATTAAATTGTTTGGCATCCGTGTGTACAATCAGACGACTATAAATGCCTTTGTTTATTTGTAGACTCTAAGTCTTCCATTAGTCTAACCATTCTAGTAAGATTTTAAAATGGAAATTTGAGTCCTCCAGCTTTTTTTTTCCCCAAAAACAACTGTTTATTTTCATTTAATTATTTTATTTTTGTTATTCTGGATTACTTGTGTTTCCATATTTTGGGATTAGTTTTCCAGTTTCTCTGTGGAGTCTCCCACTTGGGTAATATTGCGGTCTCCATTTTAAATCTTCCCACCTGTGAACCCAGGCTATTTCTCCGGTTCTTTAGGTCTTTGATTTCGTTAGCAGTCAGCTTGGTGTGGGTTTTTTTTTGCTTTTCATGCTACTGTAAGTGAGAATGTTTTCTTAATTTGTTTTCAGATTGTTCATTTACAGTCTGTGTAAACATAGTTGACTTCTGTGTATTGATTTTCGTAAGCCGTGGCCTTGCTGAACTCCTTTAATAGCTTCAGTAGATATGGTGTCTTCTATATCTGAGGTCCGTTTTCTTTCATTTTTTGCAGTTCAGACATCCTTTCCCTGCTCCCGCCCCCAGTTGCAGTTGCTAGCCTTGGTAGTAGTACGTGCCAGCTGCTCTGACTGTTGGGTAGAATTCACCGTGACACCAGCTGGCCTCTGTTACTGTGGGGAAGTTTTCAGTGAGTAACTCCAGCTCTTTATGTTTGCAGGCTAGTTCAGATTGTTTTCCTTAGTCAGTTTCAGTGTTGGCTATCTCGCCAGGAGCTTGTCTATTTTAGTTGTTCCTGGTTTGTGGACGTGCAGCTGCTCAGTCTTTCCAGATAATGTTTTTAATTTTTGTTGTTACCTGGTAGTGATCTCTGCCTTTATTCCTGATTTTAGTCATTTGTGTTTTCTACTTCTGTTTTTTGGCTGAAGATGATCAGTTAATTTTACTGGTCTTTTCAAAGAACCAACTTACAGTTTCATTAATGCAATTGCTTTCTTTTCTATTTCCACTTTTCCTCATACTGTTCTCTACTGTTTCCTTCTTTTGATAATTTTGGGGTTAACTTACTCATCTCCTAAGACATTTTTTCTCAAGATGATGGATCACGGGGTCCACATAGTGTTCTAAAGCCGTTGCCCGTGACACCTGCAGCCCTTGCAAATGCTGCTTTGCTTTCCAGCCCCTTGGCTTCTGACCCCGTCCCCTGCATGTGCCCATGTGGGAGACCTGGATGAGGCTTGAGGCTCCTGGCTTTAGCCTGACCCTGTGCCCTGCGTGTGCCCATGTGGGAGACCTGGATGAGGCTCGAGGCTCCTGGCTTCAGCCTGACCCTGACCCTGTCCCCTGCATGTGCCCGTGTGGGAGACCTGGATGAGGCTCGAGGCTCCTGGCTTCAGCCTGACCCTGTCCCCTGCATGTGCCCATGTGGGAGACCTGGATGAGGCTCGAGGCTCCTGACTTCAGCCTGACCCTGTCCCCTGCATGTGCCCATGTGGGAGACCTGGATGAGGCTCGAGGCTCCTGGCTTCAGCCTGACCCTGTCCCTGTCCCCTGCATGTGCCCGTGTGGGAGACCTGGATGAGGCTCAAGGCTCCTGGCTTCAGCCTAACCCTGACCCTGTCCCCTGCATGTGCCCGTGTGGGAGACCTGGATGAGGCTCGAGGCTCCTGGCTTCAGCCTGACCCTGACCCTGTCCCCTGCATGTGCCCATGTGGGAGACCTGGATGAGGCTCGAGGCTCCTGGCTTCAGCCTGACCCTGTCCCTGCATGTGTCCATATGGGAGAGCTGGATGAGGCTCGAGGCTCCTGGCTTCAGCCTGACCCTGTCCTCACTGTTGTGGCCATTTGGGATGTGAACCAGTAGATGGAGGGCCTCTCTCTCTAACTCTTTCAAAAAAATTTTTTTTTCAAACTAATGATGGCAGGTAGAGGGCAAACATAATAATTTGACCATTTAAAAAAAAGTTTACATTCTATACCATTTTTTAAAAATAGTTTTTTAAAAATAAAAAATCATATCTTAGACGCAATGTAAATAAGGCATTCCAATAAGGAAAACATTTCATGTAAAATATAAAGGAAAGGATAATTTTTTTTTCTTTCTAGAAGCAGCAGCGTCTGCTGACGTGAGGTTCTGTGGAGGGGAGCCCACAGGCCTTTGCTGTAGGACCAGAGGGTGATATTTTTGGTTTGTGAGCATTGTGGTCTGGTTAAGCAAACTCAGCTGTGCTGTGATGGTGTAAAAGCCAAGGGCAGTGGGGGGCTGGCTGTGTATGGAGCAGGTTGGTCCAGGTTGGGCCCACAGACTGTTGCTTGCCAGCCCTTGCTGTAGAACATTGAACAAAACTTAGAGATCATTCACTTCTTAGCCCGTTAAAGTGCTCTGGTTTTAATACTGTTTGGTTCTCCAACTCATACATGACTATAAACCCTAGAGTGAAACATTAATGGCATTAAGTGGGTGGAAGTATAAACCAGGTGTGCTTAGGTCCAGGTGTGCTTAGGTCTGTGTGCCTTTGGGGCTGTGCCCTCAGAAAGTGGTTCTCCCAGGCTGGTAGGGGACCAGCTGCTCTCTGCTTCCTAGCTATGCAGATGGTCCTCCCTCTGCGGGCACTGCCCACTCGCGGCCCTCACTGGGTGCAGATGGTCCTCCCTCTGCAGGCACTGCATACTCGCAGCCCTTACTGAAAGTGATGGGGGCTGCCCAGTGTTGGATGTGATCTCCCAAAGCTGTCACCCCAACAGATGTCGTCTCTTTTCACTTAGTTTCCACAGGTGTTGCACTGTAGTAACAAGAGATGGCTGATAGGTAGAACCCACGTAGAAGGGTGTTTGGTCTAACAGTGATGCCCTCTGGAGCACACGTTATGTGCTGCCTATTAGACAAGACTGGCTCCTGTGGGCTTCGATGGAATGTTGCAGGCAGCTCCGGTGCAGACTACCACAGCTGTCGCTTACAGGGTCCTTGGTTGGCAGGGGGCACCATCCCCACAGCATTGGTGGGAATGAAGCACCGTGCACATGGGCACCTGGTCAGCATGAGGTACCCTTCCCTCGGGTCACAGAGAGGCCAAAGGCACCGAAAGACCATCTAGAATTCCAAAGGCCTTGTGCGGAAATCCATCATGACCAAGAGGAGGCGGAGCTTGCTGTTTCCTTTCCCTGCTCTGATGGACAGTTTCACGTGTCTGCTTGTGCAGAGCTGGAGTTTTTATTTCAAGGCACCAGAGGACAGAAAGGTGCCCTGGGAGCAGAGCCACAGGTGAGAGGATCTGGGTGGAAGTCACAGCCCTGCTTCTCAGAGAAAGCAAATCATGCGGAAAACTAACCCACATGGTCCTTTTTATCCTAAGTTTGCATGCAAAGCTGTCGCTCAGATGTCAGCTGAGCAAGAGGTACTGCTGCCAGACACCAAAGGAGGTGGATGTGCTTGGGAAGCACACACCGAAGGTAAGCATGCGTTGGGAGCAGGGTAGATCTGATGCCATCAGTGTGCGGTTTGAAAGTCGGGACTCCTTCGTGGTGTTTGTTTTCAAAGTGAACATTAGGGCCTGGTGCAGTGGCCTAGTGGCTAAGGTCCTTGCCTCAAACACGCCAGGATCCCATATGGGCGCCGGTTCTAATCCCCACAGCCCTGCCCATCCAGCTCCCTGCTTTGGCCTGGGAAAGCAGTTGAGGACGGCCCAAGGCCTTGGGATTCCTTGGGATTCTGCACCCATGTGGGAGACCTGAAGGAAGCTCCTGGCTTCGGATCGGTGCAGCTCTGGCCGTTGCAGTCACTTGGGGAGTGAATCATCGGACGGAAGATCTTCCTCTCTGTCTCTCCCCCTCTGTCTATATCTGACTTTGCAATAAAAATAAATTTTTTTTAAAAAAAGAAAAGAAAGTGAACATTATTGGTGGGATGATGAACCTCGCTATTTTTCCCTTGCCGTAGTGTTGTATTTCACCATAAATCCGTCAGTATTTCACCCTAAACCAGCCTAAAATGTCACATTTTCTTTTCATGCTCTGCCACTTTTAACGTAGCATAGTGTGTTGGTGTAACAATGTCTGCTGGGAGAAAGGCACACATATTTACTGAAAGAAACAGAATTACAACACCCTAGTTTACTCCTAATGGTAACTGTATCTCTCTGGAAGAAAGAAAAAGACTGAAATTTCTTTAAAAAATAAAACACAGCTGAATTTCAAAGCACTACTGGGAATATCTGACCAGTGTGTATCCCGAGAGGACAGGGAAATTTGAAATTTGGTAGAAAAATGGAGTGTGTTTCTCATTACTTTCTTCTAAATAGCTTGAGTTTTAACCAATTACTGCCTGTCTTATTTGAAATAGATGTTTTTTGATAGGGTTAAAGCAAGTAGATGTGCACTTAGCCCTGGCACAGGCATTGGAAATTGCTAGAAGCTTGCTGTTGCGGAACGTGTTCCCACTAAGGGGACTGAGCAGCTTCCCTTGAAGCATTCTTTCACCCAAGGAAAGATGAGTGTGTCCATCCCAGGTGGGTCAGTTTGCTCCTGACTGGTGTCTGACGTCACCAGCATGCACCTCACTCCTTCACTGGGGAGCCACGCTGCCCTGCCGTTGGCTGCTTCCACGTGCTCCTCACTTCCTCCATCTCTGGAGCCCCTGAAGCCCCAGAAGGGTCCCTGATCCTCGCTGGACAGGGTCTGCTGGCCACATGTCCTCTGTGGGTGTCCTCAGTCAGTCTGTTTTCACTTGGTGAGAACCAGCCCTGTCTCAGCAAGTGCAGCTTCCCTGACTTCTTTTTTTATTTTATTTTTAAATGATTCTTTGATCTTTTTTATTATTATTATTATTATTATTATTATTATTATTATTATTGGAAAGCCGGATATACAGAGAGGAGGAGAGACAGAGAGGAAGATCTTCCATCTGATGTTTCACTCCCCAAGTGAGCCGCAACCGGCCGGTGCGTGCCGATCTGATGCCGGGAACCAGGAACCTCTTCCGGGTCTCCCACGCGGGTGCAGGGTCCCAAAGCCTTGGGCCATCCTCGACTGCTGTCCCAGGCCACAAGCAGGGAGCTGGATGGGAAATGGAGCTGCCAGGATTGGAACCAGCACCCATATAGGATCCCGGCACATTCAAGGTGAGGACTTTAGCCGCTAGGCCACGCCGCCGGGCCCTTCCCTGACTTGTTGACGCCTCTGTCCTGATGGTGGCCTCCTGCTGGACAAGGGCCACAGTGGCTGTCACCCATTGCAGGAGACACTGTTGGGTTGCACTCTTGTGTTCCTCACTCTTCGCTTTCCTAGATCACTCCCTCCTTATTCCCGAACCCCCAAAACTACTGCAAAGTGTGATCTGGAGCTTGGGGAGCCTTAGTGTCATCCCTGAGTGTTGTACACATGAGTGAGTGCTGCTCTTTCCTCTTGCTGCAAGCCCTTCGTCTCCAAAATTCTCTCTGCAACTGTTTCTAAAAAAAGTTAGTGGAGAAACAGAGAGCTTGCATCTACTGGTTCACTTCCCAAATGCCTACAGCAGCCAGAATGGAGCCAGGCTGGAGCTGGAAACACGGGTGACAGGGATCCAGTGACTTGAGCTATCTCCTGCTGCCTGCCTGGGTCTGCGTTGGGTAGGATGCTGGGGCCAGGGACTGTGATGCTGGATACTGCCATGTGGGCTTATGCCAAATGTCTGGCCCAAACCACCCATGTCCACACCCAGAGCAGCTGGTATGAGTGCCACCCTCCATGCTAGGAGCCTGTATTGATGCTAGTGCTGCAAGAAAGAGCTGCCCCCAGCCCACCATCACCATCAGTCTTCCACTGGGTATTCAACCCAGTGCCTTGGGTTGAAGTTCTGGCTCCTTTATGAGACAAAGCCACTGTCCATCCCATAAAAGGGTACACAGTCCCCCAAGGACTCACCCGCTGTGCCAGGCTGGCACCTTGGTGCCTTCCAGCTCCGTGTTCTGGCGGAGTGTTGGATGAGGCACAGTTGGGCAGGCTAACAGTGTTCATCCCTAGGCTGTCTGCCACCTCCCGCACTGTGGCTGCGCTCTCACGCCTGCTGGGAGACCATCCACTCCTCAGGGTACCCGTGGAAGTCGCTGCTTCCGTCTTCAAGGTGCTTCCCCTGCAAGTCTGCTTGTTAAGGGATCACGTGTGTGCCTGTGGCCTCCTCAGCCTTGTGCTCCCTGCTTGAAGTTGATATGGATGAGGTGAAAATGTACCATTCACATGGAGTCCTCATTCCTACCCTGCCCATCCCCAGGCAGGCAAGGGAGCAACTCTGTGTCCTGTGAGCGTCCCGTCAGCTGCGGGGCCCCATGTCACCCATTGTATTCCTGCCTCCCATGCAGGAAACGGAGCCCTGGCTGTTCACAGCCCGCCAGGCAGGCCACAGCTCTGCCGTGTTGGGACCTGAGGTTGGACCCTGCACTGCCTGACCGGCTCTTCTGCCTCCTCCTTTGCAAAGATAGAGATCCCACTGGTGGTTTTCTTCCTGGCAGAGAGCTGGATACCTCAAGCACCCTGGAGCTTAAGACCACTCAGCAGTCCATACTTGGCATTCATACAGTTCACCCTCAAGTTCAACAGTGTGGGTGGCCAGGAATGTCTGGTCACTTCACAGTGTCTAACAAGACTGTGCCCTGGTTGATGAAATGGTGAAGATGAATAAAGCTGCACCAGCATGGCTAGACGCCCTCCTGGAGGCAGAGCCACTTAGGCAGGGGTGAGAGGAGCAAGGTGCCGGTTCTCACAGGCTGCAGGACCCGAGGGGCGCCTGCTGGGAGCCACATTGCCTTCACTGGAGCGCAGCTTTGTTTCGTCACTGGCCAATCGATGCTTCCAAGTGTGGAGCGTGCAGAAAGCACACAGCCTTGCTTTGGCTGAGTGGTGCTTTAGAAGCGTGCTGTCCTGTTTGGGGGAAGGCATCAGAGGACAACTGTGATGGGGTCCTTCCTGCTCCAGGGATTGTCAGTGTTCCTGAGGGTCACCGCAGCAATGAGCCCATCCCTGGCCTCAGCTGACACCCAAACGCACCCCAGCTATTTGGGTGGCACTTATGATGTCCTCCTGTATTTAGCCAAAATAATGGTCACATCACACTGTTCAGTACCCAAAGCATTCTGTGCCAGGTTGTGACAAGCACTGAGTAGTATGGAATGTCCTGGACCAGGGGAGGCAGTGACACGCCCTCAGTCCTCGTACCTCCCGTCCCAGGAGCTGTGCGGCAGGGCCAAGCTGCGGAATGTCTACCGTGTTTGACCTGGGCAGCAACTTACCTGTAAACAGGCAAAACCCAAGCCTGCTGCAAGAGTGTATGTGCCAAGGTGAATGAGAGCTGGGATGGGCACTTGTTGGATAGCAGCTGGTCTCGGGCACAGGGCAGACGAAGGAGGCCATGTGGTGACCCAGCCCCTCCCCGTCCCCGGAGTTCTGGCACTGCAGGCGGTGCCTTGGCCTTTGCCTGGTGTGGCTGGAAAGGATGGGCTGGTAGCCTCGCTCATCTCTGAGAAGATGCTCAGGAATCGGCTCTATTGTGGTGTAACCCACTTTGTAGCTACCTGGCCACCGTATCTGCAGCTGGAAAAGAATCCAGAAACAAAGGGAGCAAGAGATACTGGGTTCAGCTGACCAAGTGTTGCATGAGCAAAGGCAAGGAGCAGAGCTGAGTCTGAGCTGCTGTTCTCCAAGTAACTCCTGGAATACAGCAATGCTTGCAGAGCCTGCCTGTCAGCCCGCTCGTGCCCATGCCCAGCCAGGGCCACAGCTGTCCCTACCACATCAGGACACTTGCAACTCCTTTCTGTTCTGCATATGAGCATGCATCCACACAAGAGTCTGGCCCATCCACAAACTGGCAGGTCCCAGCTGTGGCCCCAACCTCACCACTCGGCCACCTCTGCCCTTTGCGAGGAGCCATGCCCGAGACTGGAGGGCAGGACCGGGTTGCCCTCATGCTTCCCAGGTTCTTGGTGGATGACATCATTCCATTCTAGTTAGTGAGGCAGGGACACCTAACAGGGCAGTGCCGGGGACCTGCTTGTCATACCGGAACTTACATATTTGCACCTGGACTGGCACTCTGCTCAAAGCTCTTGGGGAAGGATGCAAGGGCCCAAGTCAACAGCAGGTGGTACCTTGTTCATCTGGCCCCACAGCAGGTGCCAGAGCTGCCAGGCTCCCACTGGAGCTGTCTCACTTTGTCTTTAACCTAGCAGGTGACGGGAGGCTCTGTCCCAATGTCTGCAGGCAAGCTGGCGTGACTGTCTTGTTCCAGGCAGCAGTCGGGACCCTGGAGAATTTCCACCGTTCCTCCTCCTTGCTTCTGCCTGTATTTGAGTAGATTCTGGAACCTTTCTCAATCCCAGGCTGTTTTGTTTGCCTTCCTGGGGACCAGTGGCCAGAGGCCATCTGGGGGCCTGTTTCATGTCCGTCACATGTCTCTTGAGTTCTGGCTGAATGGTCATCTTGAATTGCCGTTGGATTTTCCGTTGATGTCACTATCCTTCAGATCCCCACTTGTGGATCCATTAGAAAAACATGAATGTTACTAGTTTCAAGATTTTCCCAGGATTGCTTTACAGGATGAAGAGGTCAAGAGACTGGAGTCCATACCATGGAGTTGTGTGAGAAAGCTTGTTTTTGTTCTCAAAATGTAAACAGGTGGCAGACGACACGCTCACTTAGGAGTCCACCCCTTCCCTGAAGGAGAAGCTGTGTGGCGGCCATGGTTTCTTTCTTTTTTTTTTTTTTTTTAAGATTTATTTATTTATTTTTTATTACAAAGTCAGATATAGACAGAGGAGGAGAGACAGAGAGGAAGATCTTCCGTCCGATGATTCACTCCCCAAGTGAGCCACAATGGTTGGTGCTACACCGATCCGAAGCCAGGAACCAGGAACCTCTTCCAGGTCTCCCACGTGGGTGCAGGTTCCCAAGGCCTTGGGCTGTCCTCGACTGCTTTCCCAGGCCACAAGCAGGGAGCTGGATGGGAAGTGGAGCTGCCAGGATTAGAACCAGTGCCCATATGGGATCCTGGCGCGTTCAAGGCGAGGACTTTAACCGTTAGGCCACACCGCCGGGCCCCATGGTTTCTTTTAATAAAGGCCCTCATGGGCTGGCCTGGCCTCTGGGAGCTGTGCACTGGAGCCTTGCATTGGGTATACTGTACGGCAGACAGGGCCAGCGGATGCTGTGGGCCCAAGAGTTGGATGACATGGACCAGGGCACTTGTTCGGGGTCCATCTGCAGACTGCCTACAAACATCTGATGACCAGAGAGGACACTGATGGATACATGAGGACGAGCCCGTCCTACCTGGCCCAGCAGCAGTCAGCAGCTGGCCCGTGTGCTTCCTGCAGAGGGCTCTCCCCAGAGTCCTACGCTGGCCACTTGCACAACACACCTGGGTTGTAAAGCAGGGATTCCTGGGCCTCCATGCAGCCATCAGATCCCCTGCACAGATCTTAGTGTGCTTGCTTGGGACACAAGTTCTTGCCACCAGTTGACATCCCCGGAACAACTCTGCCCTTGGGACTGGCCACACTGGGGTTTGACCTGGATGTTGAGAGCATCCGCCAAGCAGGAGAGACAGCCATGCTAGAGAGGCTGAGGCAGAGGAGGAAGCCCATGGGACAGCAGCAGGAGAGGGTCCGTGTTGCTGGCCAAGCAGAGAGCAGCGGTGAGGAAGCAGGGTCCTGGGCACAGTGCCTGCAGGTGGACGATCACTGGGCTGTGTCCCAGGGTGT
The DNA here is from genome assembly GCF_030435755.1 of Ochotona princeps. Lineage (NCBI taxonomy): Eukaryota > Metazoa > Chordata > Mammalia > Lagomorpha > Ochotonidae > Ochotona > Ochotona princeps. The sequence goes on along the minus strand of NC_080832.1, from coordinate 6,060,190 downwards.
CTCAGTGAGGGCATGTCAGCCAAGGGAAGAAACAGAGTGCTCCCATCCATTGGTTCACTCTCCTAAGCAGCCACAGAGGCTGGTCTTGGGCCAGGCCAAAGCCAGCAGCTGCTTCTTGGTCTCCCTCATGGGTGCAGGGGGACGAGCACTTGGGTCATCCTCTGCGGCTGCCATTAGCAGTGGGCTGGAGAAGTGGAGCATCCAGAACTAGAAATGGTGCCCATGAGGGATGCAGGTGCCACAGGTGGTGGCTTGGGCCTTAACCTGGCTGGCCCCTCGTTGCTGGGCTTTTAAAGCTCGGTGTTTTCCATTTTTTCTTTCTTGGCAGAAGAAACAATGGTATTACATGTCTCCAGTAGTGCCAGATATTTAAGTCATAAATGACTAATCTGTTTAATAGGCTCAAAATAAACCAGTCAACGATCCATAGGAAGGTTGGTGTGGGAGGGCTCCTCCCGTGACTTCCTAGCAGGGGCCCAGCCTATGGCCATGGCCTCCAGGGCTGAGTCTGCAGTACCACGGAGCTCCTGTAGAAGATGCAATTTCCTCTGCCACAGTCCCTGGCCTGCCTGCACAGCAGGCTCGGCAGGGCTGACCTGAGCCCCAGCAGGACAGGCGAAAGCTCTCAGGCCGTGCCAGTCTGCTAAGGGGTCAGGAAGGTGACCCAACACCATGGGTTTTTCATGGTGCCAGGACACTGTGGGCCCCCTGCCACCTGCACGTGGGGCAGAGATAAGGAGGATGGCAGTGTAGTTCTTCCACTCCTGTGCTTAGGGAAACGGTGCAAGTTAAGCCCTTTCCTCCTGGCACATCAGAGGCCCGGGACACTGTTGGGATCTCTCCCCGCAATGCCACGCTCTCCTGTGTCCCAAGACAATGAAAGAGCAGCCCCTACACCCACCCACCCCTCCCTGCCATTTGTCCTTCCCAGGAGAGCTGTCCGCACCTGCCACGCGAGCAGGCAACCCTGGCTGCTTTTTCCTCATTGTGCTCTGCGTTTGAAGCCAGAGCCAGTTCACAAAGGAACACAGAAGTGTGGATACCCTCCTCCAGGTTCCAGAAGATCCCCTTTGTGCTGAACGGAGGAGAGACGGGAAGAGCCACTTGGTTTTCCTACAAGGTAACTTTTGAGCATTCCTTGCAGTGCATGCAGCTGGCTGGCAGCCCGATTCTTGCTGTTTAGGGTTCTCAAAATGCTGCCCCGGGAGAATGATGCTGTCACAGAAAAGGCAGGAGTGAGGCGCAGGGTGAGGGTCCACGCACTGCCTCGCACAGGCCCCCAGACGCACACCTGAGCACCCCTCAGGGTCCTGCCTGCTGCCAGTGGTGGTCACTCCTGCATTGGTGCCTGGGGATCTCTGCACTGGACAGGTTGGCTGGGCTGTCACCATGAACTGCCCACGCAGGCCCTGGTGTCCACTGCTCTTCCCTGAGTGAGCCAGAATCTGTCTCCACACCTGAGGGTCCTTTAGGTGGTTCACAGGGTTTGGTCACTACCCGGTGATGCTGTCAGTGTATATGTGATCCCGTGACTTGGGCAGCACCCTGCTGCCTCCTTAACCACGCGGAGTGGGGACTGGTCCGGGCAATACGTGGCTTCTTCCAAGGGCAGAGCTGGGGCCTGCTGGGGTGAGGCACCCTACAGGGATTCCCTGTTCGCCCTGAGAATACACTGCCTCCTCCCCTTCTGCTTCCTGGTATAGGTCTGGCCTCTGGGCGAGTAACAGCCTGCCCACTGCTCAGGACCACATGGTACACCCAACATGCCAACCATGGAGCCCCAGGAGCACCAGGTGAGAGCCGAGGGGAAGTAGGGCTCGCCAGGACCCAGAGGGCTGCCACTGCAGTGTCTGACAGAGCAGGGGTGTGTGTGGGGGGGGTGCAGGGTGGGGGCAGTGCTGAGTGGCCTCCAGCTGTGTTGTGCCTGGGGGGCAGGGGGTGTAAGGGGCTCACACATCGCCACATCGCTCATGCCAGGGGATTTTGTCATCAACCATCTCCCAGGACCTGCCATCCTTGCCCCATGGATGCTAGCAGGCCTTGGAGCCTGGTTCTGCCACTGGGCAGCTCCTCCCTGGATGAGGACTGACCCCAAGGCAGAGGTGGGATGGAGAATGAGGGGGCATCTCTGTGAACGTGGGAGACAGGACTCTGCTGTTCTTGGAGGCACAACTTGGGTCTTGTTTAACCACCTCTGGCCATCGAGGCTTACAGAAACACAGCCCGCGCCGCCCCCCAGCATCTGTAGTCTTTGAGCCAGGCCAGCTGGGGGTTCCCCCTCCAGCTGCACCTGTTCTCGGCCCCACACCAAGAAGAAAAGACCAGAAAACCCACTGAGTTGTGAGGAAAAGAATTTAAGAGCATCTTCTGCTAGTGCAGCTGTGATGGGTCTCCCTGCCAGGGAGGGTGCGATGTGGGCCTTCCCAGCATGGGGCTGCTCTGCAAAGGGGCCAGGCCAGGGCCACCAGTCCCCCAAGGTCCCCTGAGGCACGTGCTGCGCCAGTCAGTCCTTGTGTTTCTGCCTGCTGGCCACGTTGCCATAGGTGGAGCCCTTGTCAATTTCCGTCACACCAATCATCCATCGGACGCCCATGGAAGCTGCGGAGATGGAAGGAGTGGGGTCAGCAGGACCCTAGCCTCCACCCCGCCACCTCCCCAGATGTGTCACACCTCCTGTGAGACAGGGAACAGGGCAAGGCTGCCTGATAGAGACAGGAGGTGAGCAGACACGAGCCCCGGGCACCCTTGTGCTTCCTGAGCCAGGGCCTGGGTGCTGTGCCTGGGGCTAGGACACACCCTGTGCTATAGGCTGAGGGGCGCGGAGGGACTGTGCCAGAGCCCATGATGCCTTCCCACTCCTGGAAGGTGCAGTCAGAAAGGCCCCAACAGCCAGGGTGGGCTGCTCCCCAGCTCTGCTCCCCACTCCCCAAGCCCCCTGTGCCCACCTACCCACAAAGAAGAAGAGGACGAGGCTGGCCAGTGTCAGGGATGAGCCGCTGCTGACCAGGTTGACCACGAACTGGAAGAAGGGGTAGAGCAGCAGGGAGGCCCAGAAGAGCCAGTTGATGACGGCCCAAGGCCGCCGCGGGGGCACCCGGGGCGTCTCTGGGAAGACGCCCGTGCGGTAGTACTCCTCCTGGAAGGCGTCCTGGGATAGAGAAAGGGGGCCCTCAGCCACGACCTGGTGCCACCGTCTCTCCCAGAGCCCTCGGTGGGCATCTGCCACGGCTCCCCAGCCTATCCCATCCCTGCAGGACAGGAGCTGAGTTCCCTTGTTAGCCCCGGTCAGCCCATTAGCCCAGTCCTCAGTTAGCCTCAGTGACCCATTCAAGCAGGTGCCTGGACTCCTCCTCAGATCGAGCAGGGAAGCCCTGGGGCCAGGAGCGACAGCTGGCCTGTGGTGAGCAGGGGCCGGGGAGAGCCCTCTCCATCCTTCCTTCCTGCCCCAGGATCGTGAGCACTGTGACTCCCAGGATGGCCAAAGAGACCAACAGGCTCCCTCCTGGCGACTGTCGCTGGGGAGCAGCTCCTTGGGGACCGTTGGATGCACTCCCCCAAGTTGGGACCAAGCAGCATGGTTTCTGCTCATGGGCAGCTATAACGGACCTTGAGCAGCCAGCCAGCATCCTGCTCAGAGCTAGCCACAGGCAAGACCGGGTCACTGCCTGGGGCTCAGCTCACACACCGAGCCTCACGGCCCCCTCCCCACAGTAATGCAGTGGGGCTCCCCCAGTTCAGACACAGGCTTCAGCCTCCCTGTCAGGCAGGGACATGACAGGACCCCTGTCACCTGACAGCACGGGGGTGATGCTGGTGGCTGGGGCACCCAACTAACTCAGCCCCTTGGAGGAGCATCAGGGGCCAGAAGTGGCCAGGCCCAGCCCCAGCTGGGTTGGCCTAGAAACATCCCCATTTGCCAAGGAGTCGAGTTCTCTGGAAAATGAGCTTCCGTGGAACCAACACTGACCCGAGTGCCGAGTTTTCCTCTGTCGGTGTGAGAGGCAGGTCCAGGGTACAACATACGCATTTCCTTCACCTGCCAGCTGTCCTGAGAACCATGGCAGGTGCTTTGGTCTCGCAGAACCCTCATTAAAATCAGCCTGCGGATGTCCAATGGGAGACAAGCTGGCCCAGGCATCATTTCCTTGTGGCACCCTGGGCTAGTGGCCAGGGCTCCTCGGAAAACCAAGTAGTGGAGCAGTGATGGGAGAATCCACGGAACCCCAGAGAGCGGGATGGACTTGTGGGCGGGAACCCAAACCCACAGGGCGCTGAGCAGTGAGTGGATGGAGCGCGTGATGTCCACAAGGGGGCACCAACGCTGCCTGCCTGCTAACCAGGAGGTGTCGGGTAAGGGGGGTCAAGGACGTGCATTCCAGCTCATCCGCTGAGCCGGACTTGCCCATCTGTGCCATTTCTGGGGATCAGCTGGACTCAGGGCTCCTTGTTTGTTCTGAAGCTTTGCTCTCTCTGTCCCGAAGGCACATCCTCCCTTTTCGCCAGTGAGCTGCTGACCAGGGACCAACTCCTATCCCCAGAAACAACAAACGTGTGAGCTAGCGTGGTCCCATCACTCACTCCATCACCCCAGGGGATGCTGCTGCAGGAAGTCTGTGGCAATGGAACTGAAGGCTGCTTATTCTCACATGGAAACTACTGAGCCCTATGCCTTGTTCTGAACACTCTCTCAGACCCCTCTTAGGTGTGCCCCTTCAGAGAGAGGACCATTAACTAAGCTTGTGATCTCCGCCTATGTGTGACCACCAGGTGGAACCTGGAGGCAAGGTGATACAGGGGAGGGCAGCTGGTGTGTCCCCAGGGAGAGGCCTGCACCCACAGGGTCCCACGAGGGGCATCCCCACCCGCACACCTCAGCCAGGTGAAGTCCTCTTAGGGCCTTGGGGAAGCAGCACAGCAGGAGGGGGTGGGATCCTGCAGCCCAGGTACCAGCCAGAGTGTAGGGCCAGGGCCAGCCTTCCCTGCCCAACTCATAATGAAAAACCCAGCTCAAGCTTACCTGGTCCTTCAGGTGAGGGCCCTGGAAACATGACTCTGCTACAATCTCTGGCCACTCAGTCACACCTGATCCTGACCTGGGTCACTATCGAGAACTCACACCCACACGGCAGTCTGGGTGCTGCTTCCTTGCGCCCATGTCTCAGTGTGTACCACCAAGGGCTAATTCCCAAAGGCCCGCGACAAGCTTGAAGCGACAGCCAGAGAACAGGATTGTGGAGTGCAAAGGCCACACTCAGCAGTAGGGATGGTCTGGAAGAGCAGGTGCAGCGGGGGTGGAGTCCATCCAGGAGCTACTCTGATGGCTTCCCAAAGACCAGGCCTTGTGCCTGTGGGGCCCTGCATGCTGCCCTACTGGGGGATCTGGGAGCGTCTCTGTCAGATGCATGCTTGGACCAGAGAGCATGCTGGCACAGCCTGGGTGAGCACCTGTCATCCACCACCACACTGGCAGAACACTCGACTTGTCTGTGGAATCGAGATAACTGAGGGCAACAGCTGCCCTAAGCTGCCAGGCCCACGTCACCAGGCTCCTCTCTGTACACAGACTGTGTGCCTGCGGAGCCCCAGGAAACAGGGCTGACTCGGGGCTGGATGTGGGCAGCAGACTGTTGGGGTGGTGATCACTTCCCACTCCTGCTTCCCACTCAACACTCAACCCTCAGAGGGAGAGGGGCTGCCTCCTGCCCTGGTAACTGGGCGGTGAGGCTAAAATGTTCCGTGGAGTGGAGGAAGGACCCGCCCCTGGTCCCTGGCCCATGGCCCCGGGTCCCGACCCACAAACTGCTCAACCTTGGCAAATCACAACATGTCCCAGGCCTCAGCCTACTCGGATGCTCTTGTCACAAGCCCTATCAAGTTGCATGCTGTCATGTAGACCCTGAGACCTGAACCTAGAGAAGCAGTGTTTCATTGCTGGTCCACACAATAGCCATGCTGTCCCTGCCTGGACGCAGGGGAGAGGTGCCACTTGCCTGGAGTGGGCGTAGCATCTTGGTTTGTGGGACTCTCGGCCAAAGTGGCATTCCTGCCCTTGGGGTTAAGCCAGGAAACACTATAAGAACACAGTGCCTGGATGGTTGCCAGCAGGGGGACGAGTGCACGTGGTGTTCTGCTGTCGGGGCACAGCACCTCATGAACCCTGAATCTGTGGCTACTAAGCTGAATCCTGCCCCACCTTGCTCTGGGAGCAGCTTCCTGGAAGGACACATCTGTGAGCCTCCCTCAGACTCCAGAGCATCGGGCCCAGGAGCCGCCCAAGCCCTGGAGACAAAGGGCAATCAGCCACCTTTACGCATGGGAGGACCGAAATCCTAACACCTGCTCTGGGGCAGAGCTGAGCCTGGCCAGGGCCACTGTGAGCCTCACAGGGCTGGGTCCCTGCTCGAACCGACTCTGTTCTCCGACCATACGAGGCAACCAGTGTGGAGCCGGAGGCCAGAGAGTCTCCCACAGGAGTGTTCCAGGGAGGCCCACGCTAGCTTCACGTTGCTCATGAAGCCCCTTTAAGAATTGTAGCTTGCCATGTCCTCCCCACCACCACCAGGGAGCAGCCCCTCCCTGGCCCCCGCCGGGGCCACTGACCTTCTCCTGGTAGAGCTTGTGCAGCCATGCGGAACACTTGTCATCATCATCCGGGATCTCTGCCATGGGGATCCGCCTGCAAAGCAGACAGTGACTGGCAGGGAGGTGGCGCTGGGTGGCCCATCGCGCACCTCCAAAGCACTGGGGCCTCAGAGCCCGGAAAGCAACTGGAGGGACAGGGTGAGGCAGGCATGCAGCCAGGGGCCCAGCTCAGTGACACCCTGTCTGAGGAGGAGACACTCCACCTCCCAGGACGAGCCGTACACCTGTCCACAGTGAACAGTGCGAGATTCACACCTGGGGGCCACCATGTTCAAAGTCACCTGGCCAGGTAGAGGCAAAGCATCCGCAGGTGGCTGCCTGGCAGCAGCAAGGCTGGGACAAGGGCAGGGCCCCTCTGCACTATACTGTCCCCAGGCGGGACCCAGAGATGGCACAGTCGCCCAGAGCTGGCAGGGGCAAGGGCAGGGCAGGAGTCACCAGGCCCACTTCCTATTCCCACTCGGGCTCTGCCTCTAGATTTCCAGTTAGGCACATGCCTGAGCATGCATTTCGAGGTGGGTGAGGGCGCCCGCGCACCAGTCTGTCTTGGTTTGGCCCTCGGCAGAAGCCGTGTGGCCTGAGGCTGGACGCTGACGCGCTCGTCACAGGCATGCCAGTGAGTGCACACGGAGTGTTCACTGTGGAGATGCCAGCTGGCTTTCAAACAGGCCCAAGTGAACTGGCTTGGCCTTCCGTGTTTCCAGAGGCTGCCCACTGATAGACAAGCCAATCTCGCCGGCAGGTGAGAACAAGCCTGACTGTGGCGCATGGCAGCCATCAGCTCTGATCCCCCATACAAGGGAAGTCCAGTAAGTTCAGGCCAAACGCCATCAAGGGGTGCATTTTGGCGCGATGATTCTAAGATCCACACAGACATGGGGTCCGAGGAGCTCAGGGGCTCAGACGTACACTGTCCTGGGAGAGGGTGTCCCCTTCTGTGCCACAGAGCCGACACCCCCTGGGGTTCTGACTTCCTGTGCCTGGGTTTCCACTCCCCTCCACTTCCTTCCCATGACCCGGAGGCAGCTGGGGCCGAGCCGCCCCAGGGAGGACCCAGCTCAGGGTCCTGGCTTTTGGATGGAGCAAAGAGATGAGCAGTGGTGCCCCTGGTTTCCACGGGAGAGCCAGCAGTGTGTCCAGGTGGGAAGCGAGATATCTCGGCCACCAAAACTTCTGGTGAAGTCTGAGTGTCCCGCCCACCGCCTCCTGGGAACGCTGGGCCACTGGGCTCTCGCTGTCCCTTGGCCTCAAGAAGGAGCTTGACTCGCAATGGTCGCCTGGGGGCACGTCAGCTGGCTGCTGCGCCCACCCCAGCTCAGGCCTCAGCGCTGCGGGTTTTGCTGCAGCTTCTCCCTCGGCTGTTTCCCAGCAGGCACTGGACACAGCAGCCACCTGGGTACTCCAGCCACTCCGATGTGGACAGGCGGAATGAGACCCAGTGGCTGTGCGGGACACAGGTGCAGCCCTTAAAGCCACTCGGCATGAAACAGCGCAGGAGAGCAGCCACGGCCTGGCTGTCGCCTGTCCCCTGAGGTGCCTGTGGGGTGTGCAGCCAGCTCACCTCACGTAGAAGTCGGCGTGGTATTTCTTTCCGTTGAGGACTCCCAGCAGAGTTGGGTTTTCGTTATTTCTGAAATTGAGTGTACAGTCATATACAGCTGAAACTACAAAGATAAAACAAACACAAAGCAGTATATAGCGTGTGAACCCAATCTACTTTGCCCACATACACGCATGCACACTGGAAGACAACAGTCAAATCGCAAACTGGGCTCGCCATGCAACAGCTGTCCACGGAAGTCCCTCCGGCAACCTGGCCTTGGGAAGCAGCCACTGTGGAGGCTGGGTAAGTTCCAGGGCATGACAATGAGAATCTGCCACTTCCGACACGCAGAGGCGCCACCCTCGCTGCGGTTGGCAAAGCCGGCATGTCAACAGATAGGGGAGTGGTAGGAAGACATGTCCGAGTTACAGTGGTGTAACTGTCGTAGGAGCAACCCGCAAACAAGAAGAGACCAGAGACTCCTCCAGGAGCTGAGCTGCAGGTGGCTGGACACGCCTGAGTGGGGAGGACCTGCAGCTTCAAGGTGCTTAGAGCATGGGAAGCCCCGCCCACTGGAGCCCTGAGCCCAGTGTGGGCCTGAGCAGCTCAGGTGGCCCCAGGAGAGGAGGCTGGGGAGGAGAAGGCTAAAGGGAGAGGCAGGAAGGGGGTCAGGAAGGAGCCAGACACCAGTTATGGGCTGAAGTTCTCCTCTCACTGCCAGTAATTTAGGGCTGCAAGCCAAGGGGTGGCTGGGACAGAGGACAGGGAAAGGGTTTTCCATCTGTGGGCAGCGGATGCAAAAACAAAAACAAAAACCCAAAACCAAACCCAAGGGGGCAACCTGGAGCCCAGGTGACACCATCCCCACTGCCTGCAGTACCAGCATAGAGCAGCAGAGGGCAGTGTGCGCAGACACCAGGCAGCGGTGCCAGTCAACCGAGCCAGGTGTGTTCAAGATCCTGAGGGCGCAGCCATTCCAGCCCGGGGGAGCCCTGTGCAGCTCAAAGGGCACCGAAATCCTTTCCCTGCCGGACCAGCACCCCGGGGGACGCAGCGTTCCGCCTCACCTACATCTCTCAGACACCTCACGGTCACGGCGAAACCCTTGGTGCGGGGCAGCAGGTGGTGCTTGAGGCTGGGCAGCCCCTTAGTCTGGGCCACTTGCATGCTGATCTGATGCTTCTTCTCTGTGAACCGCGTGCCCTCGCAGTGGATCAGGAACTGGAAGGGAGGCACACAGTCACACAGGGGGAGGGGGCGCAGCCACGCACAGCCTCAGTCACACAGGGACCACAGTCACGCACGGTCGCAGTCACACAGGAGGAGGGGGCGCAGCCATGCACAGCCTCACAGTCACACAGGGGGAGGGGGGCACAGCCACGCACAGCCTCACAGTCACACAGGGGGAGGGGGCGCAGCCACGCACAGCCTCACAGTCACACAGGGGGAGGGGGTCACAGCCATGCACAGCCTCACAGTCACACAGGGGGAGGGGGCGCAGCCACGCACAGCCTCAGTCACACAGGAGGAGGGGGCGCAGCCACGCACAGCCTCAGTCACACAGGAGGAGGGGGCGCAGCCACGCACAGCCTCAGTCACCCAGGGGGAGGGGGCGCAGCCACGCACAGCCTCACAGTCACACAGGGGGAGGGGGTCACAGCCATGCACAGCCTCAGTCACCCAGGGACCACAGTCACGCACGGTCGCAGTCACACAGGAGGAGGGGGGCACAGCCACGCACAGCCTCACAGTCACACAGGGGGAGGGGACCACAGCCATGTATGGCCTCACAGTCACACAGGGGGAGGGGGTCACAGCCATGCACAGCCTCACAGTCACACAGGGGGAGGGGACCACAACCACGCACGGCCTCACAGTCACACAGGGGGAGGGGGTCACAGCCATGCACAGCCTCACAATCACACAGGGGGAAGGACGCAGCCACGCACAGCCTCACAGTCACACAGGAAGAGGGGGCGCAGCCATGCACGGCCTCACAGTCACACGGGGACCATGACCACGCACGGCCTCACAGTCACACAGGAGCCCACAGTGACAGCCTGGACCACACAAGAAAAGGAGCATCAGCCACATTCAGCCCAGGGGTCCCAGCCCACCCATGGCCCGGCGTGGCTCACAGGACCCATGAGGGTGTGGCCGTCTGGTCCTACACACAAGGTATTTCTCGGGGTAGTCGCGCAGGTGCATCAGGCTGGCAGCCACAGTCTTGCGGTCCTGCTCCCACTTGCGCGAACAGAAGATCATCTCGGTGAAGTACCACATCCAGCCGATGATGGGTACGTATGCCAGCTCCTTCTTGGCCAGCACCTTGGAGTTCTGAAACAGGAGGTGGGCATGAGGTCATGCCCCATGGCTGCTGACCTCAGGGACTATAAAGGGAGAATGTTCCAGAACACAGGGAGGGTGAGGCCATGTCCTGCTGTGCCAACCAGAAGCAGGCTCCCAGCGGAGGGCCTGTAAGGCCACCCAGGGGCTCCGGATCATTAAGTCACTTGGGGCCACTGAGCCAAGCTGCAGCTTGGTGACAGGTGCACGGGCCCTTTCCCGCTGTCCCCACAGCTCCCCGTCTCCAGCAGCCGAGGCAGACAGGAGATGGAACCCAGCCAGGTTCCCAGCCATGCCCACATGGAGGAGATGGATGTGGATCTGGGGCCCAGGGCTCTGGCCATGCCCCGATCGGACATGGCATGAGTGCAGCAGTGTGAGGCTGGCCTGAAGCTGTCCCACCAATGGACAGGGCTGCTTTGGGGACTCTTAAATGGGTCCCAAGTCCCAGTAGCCACACAGTGCCCCATCCACCTAACCAGCTGTGCTCAGGCGGTACCAACTATGCTGAGGAAATCAGGAGGGACAGGAGAAAAGGCACAGCCCTTATCAAGAAAAGCTGGCTTCTGTATGTGTCCACTTCAAAGGCATAACTGGCCAGCGTGTCCCTCGATGGCTGGACCGGGAGGATGAATTGCGGAGGTGTGCTGGACAGGGCAGCTGAGTTGTTCTGATGACACCTGTCGGGGATGTGGCCCCCAAACTAAGACACCCCGAGTGGTAAGTGTCACTGGCTACCCCAAAACCCTCTCCCCTCGATCCCCTGCCTCCTCTCCCTTCTAACCATAGCAGCTTCAGGGACGGTCTGGCACAGGGACAAGGCCTGCGCCCCTCTCCCTGCTGCACGGGGCCGAGCCTCCCAGCATCCTGTCACCTTTGAGGTCAGTATCACAGATCAGGATTGGGCTGGCTTTGCAGCTGGCCTCTACACCCGAGAACTGCCTGGGGCCGGCCACGCCAGGGGAATCCAGAAACAGGAGCCCTTTCTCCACACGGTCCACGGGCTCAGAGCCATAACCTAACTCCCACAATCCCATGTCATGCAACCAACAGCCAGGAAAAGGAGACTTGGGCTCCCGGACCATGATGTCACCTTGTGGAAACAACGGCCTGGGGACACAGCTGCTGGCCCCACCTAGCAGCTGTCCCCGGGCGGCACACCCCAGCTGCTGGCTGGGCATCTTTAGGGCTCGGACACGGGGCTGGCTGCTGCGTACAGATGCTCTGCCGCATGACACTTGTGCCCACCAGGCCAGCCCTCGGAATCGTCCTGCTCCCTCTGGCGAAAGCAAGAGGGAATGTTGCCACTCCAAGGCAGCCGTACCCCATGGCTACTGCCCTAGGAGCTATGGTCCTGGGGCTCTCACCCCCACTCCCGTCAGCGAGGGACATGCCCCTGCCGCTCCTGTGCCTCTGCCCCCTGCCTCCCAAGGGTGCGACCTCCCAGATGAAAGCAGAGCCCAGCACCCTCCCTAACAAATGGGAAGCTTTTGTTCCTGGTAGATGAGCCTTTACAGTCCTCGTAGACCTGAATCCACACCCTAAAGACCACCGGGGGCTGTGTGAAAGGGCCAGAAGGCAGAGGGATCCACGCCCTGCTAGGCGGGGAGTCACAGCCAGCTTGCTGTGAACGCCCGCCTCTGCCCGCCCCATGCCACCCACGTGGGCCTCAGGCTGGCTTGCGCTGAGCTGCCACTAAAAGGACTCTGACAGTCACATGGGGGGACCTGAGGGTGGGGACCCAGAGCACTGCTGTGCCATGACTGCCAGGCCACTGAGAACCCCTCATGTGGCCCCCTGGGGTCTGGCCTCACCCAGCAGTGGGGAGCTCCCTATTGTCCCCGCCCTGGCCGTCCACATGGGAAAGTATACACAGGATGTGATGGTGCTGGCGTGCAGCATCCTGCGCAGTCCTGTTCCCACGATCCCTCTCCTATTGGAAGTTCCCACTAGCGACCCCTGGAGGAGGCGACGGGGACTGAGGCTGGTCACAGGCCTTACCTGTTGCCCAAGATTCCTCACTGTGGTCGCCCGCCAGTCATGGGCATCACCCCGGGAAGCTGATTTCTACTAAGGATACAAACTGGGGTCTCTCATGCGGGACTATGAAAATAATAAGACGGAAGTGTCCACACTCCTCTGACCTCTTTTCTCAACTGCCGGTAGCACGTGTGAGGCTTGCTGGGCCTAGCCAAGCCGTCTCACCCAGCCACTGCAGCCCCTGCAGCCGGGGGAGCAGCCGGGCAGCCCCGACAGTGGGGCCTCTGAGCCACAACCTGGGTACTGTGGGTAAGATGCCACTGGGGTGCCCCATCACAGTGCCTGAGTTTGAGCTCTGGCTCCACCTTTAATTCCAGCTTCTTCCCAGTGCACACCTGGGAGGCAAGGCAGCAGTGATGGTCATGGCCCTGTGTCCCTGCCACTCCTGGAGTGACCCAGACTGAGTGCTGGCTCCCGGCTCCAGCCTGGCTAGCGAGCTGTCTGCCGCAGGCACCGGGAAGTGATCCAGCACCCGGAGAAAGCGCTCTGTGTCTGCCTCTTCAATTTCTGCCTTTTAAATAAAATGAAGCTAAGTCGTGTTTGCAATGAAAAAGTCAGCTCCTCTGACCCAGAAAGCTTCCCTGCTCACAGCACGCAGGGGCTGCTCCTGGGCCGGGGGCTGGGAACCAGGGACGGGGGGCAGGGGCCAGGGGCCAGGGGCCGGGGAGCGGGGAGGTGTCCAGCATCCTTCAGGACAAGGCAAACAGCAGGGTGGCCTCCCTGACCTCTGCCATCGGCCCCGCAGGTGCAGTGCCAGCAGACCCATGCACCTGCCGGAGAGAGGCCAGGCAGAACTGCTGGGACACTCAGGGTCAGCCAGTCCCTGAAGAGAGTGAGAGGAGACTGGAGCTTCAAATGACGAAGCCAAGATGTGTGTGTGTGTGTGTGTGTGTGTGTGTGCGCGCACGCGTCTCCTAGCTATACGGTGCGTGCGGGTACCTATATGTGTATGTTCATCTGTGAGTGTGTATTGCCTATGTCTGCATGTCAATCTGACGAGTCTGTGTCTTGTGTGTATCTGTGTATATGTGGCCTTGCATGTATGAATGTATGTCTGTCTGTATGTCCATGGGTGTGCTTGTTGTGTGCCATGTCCTTAAGCCTGTGTGTGTACAAGTATGTCTGTATATGCGTGTGTTGTAGTGTCTGTGTGGGCCTATGTGCAGGAGTCCCCCAGTGTGCCTTTGGGCCTGTTATGTGTACAAGTGGGTGTCTATATGCACATATGTTTGTGTGTTGAGTTGTCTGTGTGTGTGCGCCTATGTGCATTGGTGGGCCCATGCATGTGTGCCTGTGTATACATGAGTGTGTGTGACTGTAGCTATGTGTGTGTCTTTGGGCCTAGGTGTCTGTGTTTTGTTGTCCGCATGTGTCTGCCCCTCAGCGGGGAGAGCCGCCGTGCCCCTGACCTGAGCGTGCCGCAGTCCCGGCTCCTCTCCTGCCCCCTGCCCTCGCCAATGGGGACTTGCACTGCCAGAGGCATCTAGCCACAGGGAAGGTCTAACTAACCGGACACGCAAATGCCCTCCAAGAACTCAGCTCCCAGACAGACACACACGCTCCTCGAGTGTGCAGGGGATGCTCACAGCTGTGTCCCCGCTCCCTTTGTCCCACTGCCTCATCAGACTGAGACGTGCAGTGGGGACCCAAGCGTTGCTTGAGCGGAAACTCACCTTCCACACCCAGCCCCACTCCGAGGGGCCCTGGGCTCCTTCCCAGCCTCCCACCCAAGCAGCCAGCTCAGATCCCACCTGGGATGGCATTGGTCCTCAGCCGATGGAAGGACGGAGCCCCCAGCAGCTCCTGCCGTTGTGCCAGTGCCCTGGGCAGCAGGTGTCTGCCAAACCCACGGTGGTAGGCAGCAAAGGCAGCCCGCAGCCCAGGAGGGCCCTGAGCTCGAGGCAGCTGGCTGACCAGCAGCACGGGGCAGTGCGGCACAGGATGGAGTCAGGGCTTGTGTAAGCTCCCTGAGCCAGGGCTGCCCCAAGCCAGCCTGCCTTCACAGCAGCCACTGGGGTCGTAGTGCCTCCCACCTGGCGGCTCTGCTTTCTCACCAAGTGCACACTAACATTTCTAGGAGGACACTCACGCTCTGGACAATGCAGGTGCACTGTGCTCCTGGGAGCAGCCCATTTCCTGCCCTGGATCTGTCTGTGTGCCACTGCTCCCCTGGGTTCCTCATTCGTATGTGTGATTCCAGACACCAGCAAGCCTGGCACAAACTGGCGGTGTCACAGACTGAAGCCCCTTCCCACCCAGGCACAATGGCAGAGGCAGCAGCGGGAACCCCGGTTCATCCCAGGCTGGCAGAGGTGGGGTGGGGCGGGGTAGGGGAGGCTTCCTCCCACACACACACTCAGGTGACACACGGAAGGTGGTGCACACCACACCACATGCCCACAAGAGTCCATCAAACCAGAGTGGCAGGTGTGCCTGGTACACCATCCTCCCCATTCCCTGTGGCCAGAGAACTTGAACGACAAGCAGGTGTGTGTGCCGAAATGGTGCAGACATGGCTCTCACAACATATGCCATGACCCGGGGGGTGGGGTGGGGTGAGGGAGGCTTCCCGGAGCTCCCTCTGGCCACACCCAGTGCGGTAAACCAGCCAAGCCTTCGAGCCACCATGCTCTTGCCCTCCTTTTATGATAGTGGCTGAAGGGGGACAGTAGCCAGAGCCAGCAGAAGTTCGAGGCCCCACACCCCACTAGCACTGGCCACTACAACTGAGCCTTTTTCTGATTTTCCCCCCACAATCCCACAAACACTTCAAAAGGGGAATTGTCTGCCTAGCTTCAGATCACCCCCTCCAGGGACCCACGGCCAGTTACATGCAGGATTCAGAGTTAAGTGCACAGAGCCGGGACGAAGCCCAGGCGAGTGGCAGGGATAAAAGACCGGCTCACATCTGATCCCTGAGCACAGAACACACTGACATCCCCCAAGGGGTGCCCTACAGTTTGGGGGACCCCAGGACCTAAGAGTCCCACAGCCTTCACCAGCAGATGTGACGTGTCCTGCAGTGACATTGCTTAGCAACGTCAAGTTCTGAGACACGCTAGTCTCCACCCAGGCGCCAGCTTGCACGATAAGAACCACTCTTCAGGGTCCTCAGGGGACAAGCACTGGCTGCTGGGGCTCCAGGCCCAGGTCCCAGGGCGCTACAACGCCTGTGTGCTGGTTGGCTGCAAGCTAAGCAGGTGGCCCCTGGGCTGTGCTGGTGCTGGGCTCTTGTTACTGATTTGGCTCAGGCAGGCAATGTCACCCCCACAGTGACCTTGGTACACAGCTGGCAGGCAGCTCACTGAGCGGAGTGTGTGTGCCCAGCCCCGCCCCAGCAGACACGTCTTGGTCAACCCTTCCATATCCCCGACCTTCGCCACTGGGTGGACAGAGCCTTACTAAGTGGGAGTATCATCCAGATCTCCCCACTTCCAGCTTCCCACCACCCTCCCTTGCCTCATAACTGCTCCTTTCCCTGAGTCTCTTGTCCCCTCCTACAGCTCAGGGTTCCTTCCAAGGTCACTCAGCTGTCCTGGGCGGGTGGGGACTCATGCCAGCGGGCAGGTAAACCCTGCTGAGATGCTGCACCTGCTGGGAAAGTGTTCGAGTTCTGCAAGGGGGGTAAAAAAAACCAGCCTCTGTCAGGCTTCCAAGGGCTGCTCCCAGTGGCCTCCCCAACACACAAGGGGTTAACACCCATCAGGCTACCCCCAGGCCCCCTCCAGGGTGCTGAATGGGTTGCAGCTAAATGCTCTGGGTGCCAGCCAGGCCTGCCCACACCCTGCTGCCCAGGGGAAATGTTCCACCTTGTGCCTGGGGTCCACTGACACCTGTGTGCATGCGTCTGTGTGTTGACCTGATGCCATTCTGGAAGCCATGCTCTGTGTCTGACCCCTGGTGCCCACACTGACCCTTGGCGGGGCGGGGTTTGGCAGATGTGGCCGTCACTGCCTCCAAGGTCCCCCTGTGTTAAAAAAGCCGAGCTTGCAGATGTCGTAAGCATCCCCACCCTTCCTCATTTTCTATGAAGACATGCAGCCCTGTCCATCTGCTCCTAGGCTGTGTCATGCTGTCCCCTCCTGCTCTGCACAGATGCCAAGAGTGGCCCAAGCATCCCAGCCTCCCAGGGTCCTCCTGGCCCCAGTAGAGCCACCTTGTCTCCTGGAGTGTGGGC
Source organism: Ochotona princeps (assembly GCF_030435755.1). Classification (NCBI taxonomy): domain Eukaryota; kingdom Metazoa; phylum Chordata; class Mammalia; order Lagomorpha; family Ochotonidae; genus Ochotona; species Ochotona princeps. The sequence goes on along the minus strand of NC_080832.1, from coordinate 6,043,442 downwards.
TGGACTCACCTGCTCCAACAGACCAAGCGTGACAACAGTGTCAGCCGGGCACCCAAACGCTACAGTGCTTACTGGGGTCAGACTTGACGGCTGTTTTACTGAGACAAAAGCCACAGAGGCTCAGGAACTGCAACCCTTGTCTACACTCCTCAGCTGCCCCTGGCTCATGCTGCCCCCACCCCGACTGGGGGAGGAAAGTGTCCGTGAGATGTCCCAAGCCAGGACTCGGGAGCTCTCCTCTGGCTGCGACATGCCAGTTCCAGGGGAGCCTTCTGCCACAGGACCCCTTAATGCAACAGACTCTGCAAACATCCCTCATTCTCCCAAACACTCATTTCCTCTGGGTCGCCAACACAGGCGAGCATGAGAACCGCCTGCTCTGGAGCCTGTGTTCCTTTCTCCAGGAAATCAATTCCTCTGGGGTGGTAAGCCGGCATCCCCTGGGGGTCCTGGCTGGAGTCCCAGCTGCTCCAGTTCCAACCCAGCTCCTTGCTCATGTGCCTGGGAAAGCAGCAGAGGATGACCCCAGTGCTTGGGTCTCTGTGACCATGTGGGAGAGTCCAGAAGAAACCTCTGGCTTTGCCCTGGCTCAGGCCTGGCCACTGCAGCCATTTGGGGAGTAAACCAGCAGGTAGAAGTTTCTCTCTGTCTCTCCTTCTCTTCCAAATAAAACAAATCTTCCTTTAAAACATAAAGCAAATAAGCAAATTCCCCTGACCCCAGAAGAAATCAAGGCAAACGCAGAGGGTGTGTCCGAGTGTGGGTTCTATGACCTCAGGGCCCGGGTCTTCCCTGTGCCCCTGGTCCCCTGGGCCCCTGGGTCCCCTCTCTCTGTGCCACTTCCCCTGCACACCCACTGCAGGCTTTCCCTCCTCACCTCTGTGCCTGCTGCTCCCTGGCTGCATAGGGAGTTCTCTGTGGCCCTGGCTTATCATCCCTGCAGCTCTGTTCCCCCAAGTGGTGACTTCCGCTCCTCCCAGGAGCCCTGTGCACCTCACAGCCAGGGGCACGCCGGGCACCCCATGCGGTCGGCAGCCGGTCCTGCATGCAGCCGCTCGCCTCAGTGTCTCTCCAGGCCTGGGCCTGGCTTGCCCTCCCAGCCCCACCTGGGGACCCAGCCTCACTTGGTCCTGTCCTTGAGTGAACTGCAGAGCCAACCCCAGGCACCAGGAGCTCATTTATCACGATGGGCAGGGGTGTGACAAGGTGTGTGACACGCAGACCGAGCACTAGAGCCACGATATGGAAAGGGCCTTGTAGCCCAGCACGCTCTACTCGGTCACGGGCGCCTGCACCACAGTGCTCACCCAGCTTAGCTTGCTAGCAGGAACCCGGCTGTAGCTGCCTCAACACTGCCCCCAGAGGACAAGCTCTGAACACCACAGGGACTCTCAAAGGTCAATGTGAAGAACTTTGCTTTGGTGCCTAATCATACACTTGAACACACACACACCAAGTCCACAAGTGTCCACAGAAACACGGGGAGGTGTCAGCTGGCCAGGCTGCTGCCCCCAGCCCAGAACTCAGGCCCCCAGGGTCCTCCAGCCTCTGCGTTCCTCCACGGTCGCGTGGCTCCAGGCCGTGGTGGCTGTGAGCCCCCAGCCCCCTGTGACATGAGTGGTCCTTCCCACCCCACTGGTCTCCAAGCTCTGGTGCAAACCATCAGCCCTTCCTCCCACCTTCCTGAGGGGTGCCTGCCAGGGCATCTGTCCACGTGTTGAACACAGAGAACTCGGGGACAGAGAGGTAAAGGTTTACAAGCTGCACGCACCATCAGACCCTTCGCAAAAATGAAGAGACTGGTCTGGGGCACTGCACATGCGCAGGCCCACAAGGCTGGAAACTCAGAGGAGACGCCTGCCTGTGGCTAGGGAGGCGGGACCGAGAGCAGAGCCACATCCAACTCTGTGTGACCCCGAGCAGCGCATGTGTAACTATGCCTTTTTTACTTTTTAAAGGAAGGGTGTCTTCAGCTTGCAACCCACAGACTGTGTGTAAAACCCCTGGTGGGCAGGGACCTCTTATCAAGGCTCATGAGAAGACTTCAACCTCAATGCCAACGCAGAACCAAGAGCACTCCATGCAACCTCTGCTGTTGCTTCCAAGAAAATTCTCAACAGTCAAGTGCAAAAGTGGCGGGCTGGGGGGAGTGAGAAGCAGCAGCATCAGTGTGGAGAAGCCGCTGGGGCTGGGGGAGGGGAAGGGACTCCAGGTCCGACTTACCGCCAAGATCCCAAAGCGCTCGGCCAGGCTCCAGCCACAGAGAAAGTCAATCTCGAACTTGTGGTTGAGGACCACGATGGCGCTCTCCTTGCCGTACAGGGGGTAGGCGTGTGGGTCGGTGTAGATGGTGCACTCCGTGCCCGACCACCACTCCAACAGCATCACCAGCTCTGTAACACAACAGCCCATGCATGCTCAGCCCACCTGGCCAGAGGCTCTGGTCCCCAGCCCAAAATGACAGGGGCCATTTCTGAACCCTGTCAGCCCAGACTCTGGCTCCTGGAAGGCTCTAGAAGGAGCAGGGGGCATAGGTGGCCTCCCTGGGACGTGAATCCTTGACTAAGGACCATGCGTGAAATTATTCAGAAACCTCAGATCCATGGAAAATCCACACCCGTGTCACTCCCCCGGCAGGCAGCGTGGTCCATGACCAACCGCGACAGTTAGCAACTCCATCCCCGGACACCAAAGACCCAACTGTCCCTGCCCAGGTGTGACATTCAAGACCACCAGGAGGCAGGCATGGACAACGCCATATGGATCCCAGCCCTGGAACAGCCAGTGCCACATACAGCTGTCATGCTGTGGCCTCAGTGACAGCCAGAAGGGCCAAGAGCCTTTTTCCAGGAGCAAATGACAAGTCCAACTGCAGCCCTAATGACACCCTGAATCTGGGAGACTGGGGAAAACGCCTGTTGTTAGCAAAGACAGGCGGATGAGCAGCCAGGCGATCACGTGGCACTGCAGGTGGGCAGGTGGGAGGGAGTGTGCAGCTCCTCCCGACCATTCCTGGGTCTTACCATTGGGGATTGCGGCCCACCCTCTGCAGCGGGCTCCCTCATCCACCCCCCCCCCAAGGCCAAGGGTCTGACCCTGATATCAGCCTTGCCTCACGCTAGCCTGAGCAGCTGCTCTCAGAATCTTTTCTCATCGGGGCTCATGGCCTTGTGTCTAAGCAGAGAGCACTAGGAAGCCTTGGGCAGGTCAACTCACAGCACTTGTGTGTCCTAACCCTCGGGATGCAGTGACCTCACCAGGCTTGGGAGAACACAAGCCCACCAAAGCTTCAAGACCATCGGGTTTGTTAGCCACAAGAAGGAGCCCTCCCTTTCTGTTCCCAGGTACAAGAAACAAAGTGCCTGCCTGTTTCTAGGAGCCAACAGAAGACACGGCTTGCTGCATTGTCCCAAGGGAACAACCAGGGTGCGAGCCACAAGTCACGAGCCAAGACACAGGGGCCAGAGTCCAGGATAGGCAGGAGGGAGACAAAGGGACCGATTTAGCAGCCCAGCAGGGAGGCGCTTGAGCACAGCCGGGGTTTCTGCAGCAGGGGCACAGGGACGCAGCCCGCCAGGAGCACAGAGCTGAGTGTCCCGGTGTGACTTGGTGCGGACCATGCAGCCAAGGGCCAGGCCAGTTCCCACCCCGACACACACCACGCCCGCATTCCCCAGCACCCACGACAGCCTCCTCTCCCCAACCACAGATCACAGCCAGGGCCTGGGTTCACTCTGACCTCAGTGCCCAGTGAGCACCTGCACCTCGATGTCTCCAGCACGGGGAGTACCCCAGGAGCACTGCAGACGGGCACTGAATGACAGACCACACCTTTGTCCTGCAAGCCTGCTGCCCACAGGGAAGGAGGCCCGACAGCCACGAGCAGTGCGAAAGGGCAGGGGACAGCGCTGCCCTGAGGGTCGCCAACTGCCCGCACAGCATAATGCCACGCAGAGTAGGAGACTCAGTGATTCCAGGACTGTTACATGGCGAGTCCTACACAGGACTGCTACACACACTGTTGCAATGCGATGTTTTGGGGCACGGGGGCAGAGACTGCAGAGCACATACTGAGAACTTCTTGACCAAGGTGACGATTAAGGCTGCCCTCAAAGGGCAGGAAGGCAGGGGAGCATTTTTAGAGAGGTACTCAGTGGCACGCAACAAGCACTGCTGACCCTGAACAGGTTGGAATGGGAGGCATAGCTGTGGTGCCAGTCAGAGGGGACGGTGGGCGGCCTGACAAACTCCCCATCTCACTGGGTGGAGGAGGGCTGTTCCCTCCCACCAACTTCTGTGCCTTTCGCCAGTGTCAATGCCTTTGAGGATTCAGATGGCATAGGGTGCCCACAGGGAAATGCAACCCCTCCTCAATGGCTTTGCAGAAACGCCCAGCGGGGCCAGCACCACCACTCGTAGGCGTGGAGGGCAGGAGCGGGGCTGTGCACCTTGGAGCTCTCACTTGTCGCTGATCTGCTGACTCACAGCTGGAGCGGCAAGCAGCATCTGGGCCTGGGCTGCTCCGCCTCCCCCAGACTCCACACTGGCTCTGTGCCAAGGGCCCCGTGTCTACAGGATGTGCACGCCAGCCATGTCCTGGCACAGGTGCCAGCTCATTCTCCCGGGGCCCTGGCTCATGCCTGGGGTTCCAACCTCTGGCTCCCCGAGAGTTGACACCCAGCGCCCTCACTCCCCACCACCACCACCAACAACTGCCTGCCCTGGGGATTCCAGGCTCCTGCAGCAGAGGCAGCCACAGCAGCCTGGGGGGCCACCGGCCAGCAGCACAGGTGGACAAGGCGGGTCCCCTGTGACCAGGCTCACATGGGTGCATGCCTGGCTGCACAGGACTCCCCCAGAGGCTCTGCTTCTTGGCATGAACCCAGTTGAGACACGTTCTCGACGCCCCTGCCCCTTGAATCTCGCTCCTCCCCAGTGGTGAGCCACGGTGAACACCCAGAATGCCAGCAGCCGTCCAGTCGTTTCCCTGAGCACTCGTGCAGACACCCAGCCCCTCCAACATCTGTAAACATACACACATTTGTCTTCAGCATGCAGCACATTTTAGATCTTTCCAGGCACGTACACAGTGACACTGGCGAGCACTGGCTGAGCTCTGGGCGCGGGCGCCTCTACATGCCGTCTGTACCACACAGTGACCGCCGGGTGCCACTCTCACCACGATAAAGACGAGGACAGGGAGAGAGAACAGAGTCTCACTCTTTGGTCAAAATAGGAAATTGCCACATTTTAATGCACAAACAGTGAGAACAGCAGTTTCATGAGTCTGGGAGTGTGGACACGGCATGCTCTGTGTAGCCCTGCGGCTGCTGGCTGGCGATGGCCACAACACATGCTGCAACAGACTCCTTTGGAAAGGAACAGTTTTTTTTAAATTAACTTATTTTTATTGGAAAGTCAGATATATGCAGAATGGAGGAGAGAGAGAGGAATATCTTCTGTCCAATGATTCATTCCCCAAGTGACTGCAACAGCCAGTGCCGTGCCGATCCGAAGCCAGGAGTCTCTTCCAGGTCTCCCAAGCAGGTGCAGGGTCCCAAAGCTTTTGGCCTTCCTCGACTGCTTTCCCAGGCCACAAGCAGGGAGCTGGATGGGAAACAGGGCCCCTGGGATTAGAACCAGTGCCCATATGGAATCCCAAGGCAAGTTCAAGGCAAGGACTTTAGCCGCTATGCTATTGTGCCAGGCCCGGAAATGAACAGTTTTGAAAACACAGTTTCTGCAACACAGACACACCAACAGGGAAGAGTTGGATGCTCTTTCGAGAAGCTGGGCAGCGATGACAACGACCTTCACGGCAGCAGAGTCCACTCACCTGCCCAGGGCTCAGTCAACGCTGACCAGAGCCTTCTCCAGCAAACCCCCCAACCCTGAGTCAACTCGGTCAAGCAGCCTCAACTTCAGGCTGAACAGCCCAACTGTGCAACCCCTCTCTGAGCTGGGACACTCTCACTCAAGGCAGATTGGTACCTGCCCAGGACCCAGGGCACAGGGGGAGGCCCTCAGCCATATACCCTGGGATCTGCAGGGTGGGCTGGCTCCATCAGCATTAGCGCAAGCTTCCTCTTGCCCCTACTGCCACCTAGCGGCCAGCAGTGGCAGACCTTGAACTGTTCCAGCTCGCTGATCTGCTCCCTCCTCCCTAGAAATGGCACTAGCTTCCTTTCTAATTCATCCTTTGGCATCCCTATTAGAAAGTAATCCAGGGCCTGGCATGATGGCTCAGCGGCTAAATCCTTGCCTTGCATGAGCCGGGATCCCATTTGGGCACCAGTTCATGTCCTGGCTGCTACACTTCCCATCCAGCTCCCTGTTTGTGGCCTGGGAAAGCAGTCTGTTGGAGTATAGGTAAATGCTATGATAGTATATTAGTACGCTAGAAGAGTGTGTTTTTGTTGGGCAGTGTGAGATTCCCTTGTACTGAGGAAAACTGCTACTTTGCTAGGCCAGGAGGCGCCCGGACTTTGGGAGGATTCTGCTTCAGCGATAAATCTGTTCTTTGCTGCCTTGCAACTTTGTGAACCCAGGTGTGGGGGTTGGGGGGGAGAGCAAGGACGCAATTCTTCTCCGGTCCCAGGAACAGGAGGAAGATTAGGGTGTGAGAATGGGATGAGCCATAAAGATAGTGGGCATGGGAACGGAACAGGCTCTCTGTGCCTGAAGGCCATAAAAAAATTAACATGTCTAAGGTTGTTACTTTTGATGTATTTCCCAGCCCAAAAGGGCCTATATAATCTTCTGTCTTGGGCTCGTTCGGGGTCTCCTCTGTGACACGAACAGGCAAAGGTCCAACGCAGGCAGGGCACACCGTGGAGATCAAACACGCTCAAGTCCCCATGGTACCGCACACAGCTAGCTCCTTCCCCACTCCTGAGGCCACTGCCGACAGCAACAGCTGCAGGGTGCAGCGGAGGCCACTGGGCAGGAAGGACAGGAGTGACGCGGCCCTGCCCAGTGACACTTCTATATGCCAGGGGAGCCTGTCTGCTGTCCCAGCTCACCCTGGTTCCACCCTGTTTCCAGTTCCAAGTTTGTTGGGACCCCATGCCCAGTCTTCTAGGAAGATCCTCCCCGACCTTGCTAAGCCTTCAACAGCTCTGCCCAGGGTGCAGGTGGACAGCCTGGTTGGGCCCTCATCCTGCAGAACAGCCAGGGGACTTCATTTGTGTGTTTGTTATGTAAGTGTGTGTAACTCTATTCACAACAATTGTTTGATTTTGCCTTTAGGTTAAAAACTTGGCCTCTCTCATCTTGGGACCCTGCACCCGAGTGGGAGACCTGGAGGAAGCTCCTGACTCCTGGCTTCAGATCGGCTCAGCTCTGGCTGTTGCACCCACTTGGGGAGTGAATCATCGGACAGAAGATCTTCCTCTTTGTCTCTCCTCCTCTCTGTATATCTGACTTTCCCATAAAAATAAAATCTTTAAAAGAGGAAAAACTTGACCCCTTCAACCTCAAACTCTTCCAGGTATAGACGCAGAGTTGTCATGCTCCCACTGCCTGCGGGTGTTTCCTAGGTGGGGGGACAGCAGGAGGCGAAGGCAGGGCAGGCCTCCTTCCGGGGACGCACCTGCTGCCAGCTGGGCTGGGAGGGGGGAGCGGTGCCCAACATGGCTGTTGCAGGAGGCACCCTGCCTCCCCCCCTCCAAGTTATAGGCAAACCAGGAGGGGGAGGGGCCACACACCACGCCAGTGGGCACGCATGCGCATCTGGAACCATCCACTGAATCCACAGTAAGAAAAAGGGAATTCTCCAAAGCACAACCCCTAAATGCAATGCACAGGGCTTCTTTAAATCCCGATTTAAACAGGCCAAGTATTTTTAAAGATGGTGTTTTAGAAACAACTGGGACATTTACAAATGAAAGTGGCATTTCATACTGTTGAAAAGTACCAGGACCTTAGCAGCTCAATAATCATATTGTGGTTATATTTGTAGGTTCTTGTTCTTTACAGAACATACCTTATGATAATCTGGGGTGGTATTTATAACATGTCCACATTTTTTAATTGTTCAATGGACAATCCTGTAATTCTCATTATGAAGTCATAGCACCACATCCCATATGTGTGCTGGTTCAAGTCCTGGCTGTTCCCCTTCTGATCAGCTCCCTGTTCATGCAACTGGCAAAGCAGCAGCAGACAGCCCAGGTCCTTGGGCCCCTACACCCGCAGGAGGACCCACAGGAAGCGCCTGGCTCCTGGCTTTGACCTAGCTCAGCCTCGGCTACTGTAGCCATTTGGGGACTGAATCAGCAAATCTGAAATGACCTCTGTCCCACTTTTGTCTGTGTCTCTGCTCGGCAAGAGAAGGTGCCAGAGCCTGGAACCACTGTGGAAACACGTGCGGGAAATGGCTCAGTCCCCGAGTCCCGCAGACAGGGCAGGATGGTGGCTGCTTCCCCAAGGTGCCACTGGGATGGAGTTGAGCAAGGGGCATGTCCCCAGGTCGTGGTCATGTGCTGAGGTGCTCACTCTTGCCCCACACCTGAGCCTGGGGCCAGAACATCACGTCAAGGCCACGGTCCTCCCCTAGGGACCTCGGGGGGAGCAGTGCTTCTGCCACTGGGTACGCACATGGCCTCAAAGTCCCTGCCATGGGTGGCGCTGGGCACCAGCATCCTGGGCTGCAACTGCAAACTACTCATCGGTTCCTGAACGTCACTGGCCTCACAGGTGGCTGGGCCTGGGGGATGCAAAGAGTACTTGGGCCATCTCACACAGTCCTACTGAGGGTCTGCTAGCTGCACTCCTGGTTGTGCACATCAGCACCCCACAAGGTGGCTTGTTGCACAGAGCCCGGCAAAAGTGACTGTAAGTCTCTGACCCTAAACACCCGGGGTCCAGACCAGAGTGGGAAAACTCCCTGGGCCATCCGTTCTCATTCCGCCATCCAGCCTGCCCTGCCTCGGTCCGCCGGGCCCACCCCTGCTCACCTGCTCCACAGCCAGGGCCGCCTTCTCTGTCTCCCTGCTGCCTCCTTGGTCCACTCCTTGCCCCTGTGGCTCTTCACCCTTGGCCAGGTGGAAGGTAGATATCCCTGCCCACCCAGGTGCTTGGCCTACCCGCTCTTTCTTCACCTTCTTTCCTACTACATGGCTGGAGCCCACGCAGCTCCTGAAAGCACCCAGAATGCCTGCACCTGTTCAGGCCTCCTCCTTCAGCTCAGCAGAGCTCTAGCGTGGACCTGTCCTATCCATCACTGGGAGAAAGAGGCTGTTTGCGCCTCTTCTACATCCCCAGTGAGAGACACGCGGCTTGGATCAAAGTCCCGTTCCACCACCCGCCAGCTTCAGGATCCTGGGCCTCTCCGGCTGCCACTGTTCTCTGCAGAAACGGGATGAGAAGGACCAGCATGATGGCACGGGGTTAAGGCGCTGCCAGTGAACTAGCTTCCCACATCATGGCACAGGTTTGAGTCCCAGCTGCTCCTCTTCCAATCCAGCTTTCCTCTGCCTGGGAAAGCAGCAGAGGATGGCCCAGGAGCTTAGGTCCTGCCATGTAGGTGGACCCCGGGATCAAGTCCCGGGCTCCCGCCCTCAGCTTGGCCAAGTCCCAGCTGCTGCAGCTACTTGAGCGAATGAAGTAACAGATGGGAGATATCTTTCAATCTCCCCCTCTCTCATGACAGATGTTTTACAAAGAAATAAATATTTACAAAAAAGAAAAGGGGGGGTAGCAATACCCAGAGAACACTGTGCATGTTCGATAAGCCCGGCGCTTGGGAAGCAGCTGCGGGGCCGCGGCACCGGCGGGTCTGCTCCCCTTCTCCGCACCCTTGTCTCTCACGCTCCAGCCGCAGGTGTACTGCTCTGCTGTTCTTCTGCCCCGTGCAGGGGGCCTGGGCCGGCGTACAGCGTTGCTGTTGCTCGTGGCACACAGGGCAGGGTTCGCCCACCTGCCACTCACCAGCCAGCCTGAGAGCATAAGTCACAGAGCGGGACCCAGCCCGTGCGGATAATCACCTGAACAGTCCGAGAACCCGCTTCAGTGTCTTTCCAGCAAGGAGTGTTGAAAGCACACTTCTGGGGCCCGGCGCAGCAGCATAGCGGTTGAAGTCCTCGCCTTGCACGCACTGGGATCCCATGTGGGTGCTGGTTCTAATCCCGGCAGCTCTGCTTCCCATCCAGCTCCCTGCTTGTGGCCTGGGAAAGCAGTCGAGGACCTTGGGACCCTGCACCTGCATGGGAGACCCGGAAGAGGCTCCTGGCTTCAGATTGGCTTAGCTCCAGCCGTTGTGGTTGCCTGGGGAGTGAATCATTGGACGGAAGACCTTCTTCTCTGTCTCTCCTCTTTGTATATTCGCCTTTCCAATAAAAATAAAAAATAAATCTTAAAAGAAAAAAAAAAGCACACTTCAGGATTTCGGTAAGACAGACATCTGCTGAGGACAGTCAGCTCCGTCGTGTTTTTCTCGTCTCCCCATTCCTGGGTAGAATGAGACTCATTTCCATAATTCAAGTTCATACCCCACAGGGAAACACACACACACACTCACACACACCTTTATAATTATGAAAAGGATAAGAAGGAAGACGCTAAGTAGACACGGTGACCAACATCGCTGGGACAGGCAGACACGAGGGCGAAGGTGCCGCAGGCATTTGGTGGAAAGCCATCCCCATGCCCAACATGCTGCCTTCCCTGCGCCTAGGGCTCCTGGCACTCGGCTCTGTCTCCTTCCTAACACAGGACCCACCTCTTCCACCGACAGCTCAGAATGTTCAGTGACAATGTGCAACGGCACGCTTCTGTCTTAGGCCAGGCAGAAATGAGCGCAGGAGCGCCCTGAGGCATGGCCCTAATGCTGCAGGGCCAATGGCTGCCAGCGGTCCGGTCACGTGCCTTACGGAGGCACAAGGTGCTCAGCTGGGTTTGAATTCCAGGTGAATTTCAAATTGTTCCCCAGCATAAGCGTGCTCCCTGCAACACAAAACTGCACACATGCTTACGCTCGATCGTGAACCGTGTCGTGTCTCGAACACACCCAGCAAACGAGTCAGTGTTTATCTGTGTTGGAAGCGTAACTGTCTACCCTGACATCTGATTGTTAAATCTGGCTTGGTCCTCATCAACTCAGCCGTAGTCATGGCAACAAGCAAGGCCGTGGCTTGTGGCAGACACCCTGGGGATGAGGCTGAGGGTAAAGCTTGCGGTGGGTGGAGAGGCAGCGTGGAGGGTCATACGGGGCTCCCACAACCCTCACTCCATCACCCGCAACAGCCAGCTGGCCACAGGACATCAATATCCCATTTTGCCGGTGCCACACCGAAGACTGCCAGCTTTCCCAAGGTCACGTTCATTCCTGTTCTAGTTCCCCTGTGGTCTCACACATGCACACCCTGTTCGCTGGGATCTGAAGCCTGAACAGCAGCTCGTGCTTCTGTCACCTCCCATCCTGAACAGGTTCATGGCAGCTTTGTCCATCCCAGCCGTGCCAGCCAGTGGCCACAGCAGTACCAGCACCACACCCTCACTGCTAGGCAGCCCAGGAAACACAGCAGGAGGCCTTTCTGCCTGCAAACCGTCTCGGCCTCCCACCCAGTCAGTGTGACATCTAAGGCAGGTGCCAGCCTAAAGCATCCACTCCTGTCCAGGCTGGCACAGCAGTGGCACTAGAGGTAGGTCACACAGCTGGGTGGGATGGGTGGCGTCCAGGAGAGGACACCTGTAAGATGGAGAGGAGAAGGGCTATGCCACCCAGTAGCCCCTCTGTCAGCACTGGTACTCCTCTCCATGCACACGAAGACAGGGAGGCCATGTACTCACCTCTGAGCACGCAGAGTTCAGGTTTCTCCCTGTTCAGGGCACTTCACCAGGCAGGCCCAGGCCTCCGGGTCCACCATCCCTGCTTGCTGCTGCATTGTCCTCCGGGTCCAGCCCTCACCCTGTCCTACGCATGCTATCCCGTCCTCTCCCGTGTCCTCCCAACCCCTCCTACTCTAAGTGTGCTTTTTTTTTTAAAAAAAAAGATTTACCTACTTTTACCGGAAAGGCAGTTTTACAGAGAGAAGGAGAGACAAGAAGAAGGATATTCCATCTGCTGGATCATTCTGCAAGTGCCCACAACGGCAAGAACTGAGCTGATCGAAGCCAAGAGCCAGGAGCCAGGAGCTTCTTCCCGGTCTCCCACGTGAGTGCAGGGTCCCAGAGCTTTGGGCCATCCTTTCCTGCCTTCCCACGCCACAAGCAGGTTGCTGGATAGGAAGTAGAGCAGCCAGGACATGAACCAGCACCATACAGGGTTTGAAGGGGGAGGATTAGCCAGTTGAGCCATTGTGCCAGGGAACACAGTGCACTTCTTTTTGTTTCTTGTAATGTTCCAATTTGTCTCCATTTTTGACAAGGCCCTGTATTTACTGACCTGTGTTACATTCTGTCAGTTGTGGGACTTACTGGTTTGCACTGAAACACACTTGAACTTGAACAGTAAGAAGGATCTGTCATAGGCCAGCCAGTGCCAAGGGTCTTCAGTTATAACTGGATTTATCTAGCAAATGGTGAGCCAAGGTTGTGATGAAGGTTGGGGTCTTGCTGTGGAGGGTGCATTTTCATTTCAGTGGGATGCCTCTTTCCCTTCCTTGGAGTTACATCACAAAGATGCACCTCACACTGGAAGTTGTCTTAGGTCTTAGGGAACATGGCATTAAGAGCTAAGACTACCAAGCTGATGTCACCCAGACAAGCTGGCCATGCGTTTGGGAAGAGCCAGGAGTCCAGGGGAGGGAGCAATGGATGGAGGGACACAGGCGACTTTGGGGGCAGTGATCCTGGGCCCCGTGACAATGTCCTATCACATACCTGCTAAGACCTGTTGGATGATAACTCTAATGTAAACTGATAAATAAGAATGTATCAACTAGAATTGATATCACTCATGGGTTCATTAACAAGAATATCACACTTGTGTGAGAGGTTACTGCTAGGGGCAATTGTGCATGGGGGAGCGGAGTTTATGGGAACCACTCAATTTTCCGTGATCCTTAAAGTGCTCTTAAAAATCAAGTCTATTATTTAAGGTCAAAAGAGGGCAAGGTGACTTGATCTTTCCGTATTTCTCCTGTAAACATGTTACAGAAGATGTACAAAGCACTGTTTGAAGTTCAGCTTTTGTTATCTCTGCCCAATGAAAGGAGTTAACAGGATGCTCTCGGGAGCACCACCGAGGCTCTTAGGAAACTCATCACGGGGCTGACAGATCTCGTCTTGCCTTCATCTCCGAATAACCTGAATGTTGTTCTGTGACCACAAGCACAGTGGAGGAGGGGCAGCCAGATGCCAACCCCACTGAAGGATGTACACTTCGTCCAGGGCCTGAAACACCTGACTCCAGCATAGAGACCAGTAGGAAGGACCAGTCATAGGCCAGTCAGTGCCAACGGTCTCCAGTTACAAATGGATTTATCTAGCAAATGGTGAGCCAAGGTTGTGATGAAGGTCAAGGTCGGTTCTTCACACCTGACAAGTGCAACCAGGGAAAAGATCTTCCCAGCGTGGATTTCCCGTGAGAGGCGACGCATCAAGCCTGCTGCTCGTCTTGTGTTTAAATCTGCCCAGAATCACTATCTGGGTCTGCAAGTTCCGGGGTCTGCAGGCAGGGTCTTACAAAGGCTCACAACTTGACTGCGATGTATCCACTAAGTGTACAACACAGGCAAAGGGCAGTGATACCTGCTGTGCCAACACTCTCTCTGCAGTGAGGCAGACCCAGCATCCTTGACAGGTGACAGCTCTCAAGGTCACAGAGCCGGAAGCTGTCAAATCCAGCCCTGCCCAGGCTGTCTGACTCCAAACTCCACATTCTCCCCAGCGCTGTCCTGCACATTAGAGATCAGACGCATGGACACCTTCACGTGACACAGACTAGACCAAGAAACTCACACCACTGCAACCAACAGAAACTCAGGAGTGGACAAGCCCCCAGAGAGCTGTCCAGCCCCAGGCCCTCAAGTTTGGATGCCGAGTGCACGAAGCAAAGAGAATGCCCGGCACACAATACAAGCAGGCAGACGCCCCACTGCCAGCATCTCCAGGGGTGGGCGAGACCAGAGCCAGACAAGAGTGAAGATGGGTATTGATTTTCTCCACCTGTCACAGTTCTGCGTGCAGCGACTGATGACATGAAGGATGCGATCAAGCCTGAGCTGCTGCTAGCAGCTAACATGCCAATCAGACAGACTCCCAGCGACAGAGATCACACGAGCCCGGTGACGGCCTCCTCCACGGTGGAGCGTGGGAGAAGCAGCTGCAGGAGGGACTCGGCAACACCGCAGAGATCGCAGCCAGCAGGACCCAGCTCGGACTCTGAACTCTCTGCTCCTGCAGCCACCAGCCCAGCCACCCTCTGCCAACACCTGAGTCGCCCGCACCCACGGGGCCACAGCTGGGCAATGTTCTCTCCAAGTCAGAGGGACAGCATTTCCTACACCCCATCGGTCCCACACCTTCAGGGTGGCTCTCTCTCTCTCTCTCTCTCTCTATTCTTTCTCACCTTGTTCTGCGACAGCCATGTGATCCTCCGTGCCAGCCTATAAATCACACAGTTAAAACTTTGTCCAGTTAAAACTTTGCCTCCTGTCCTTTATATAACTGTGGCCTCGTATTGGCATCTCAGTGCTTTACTTGGACAAGGCTGACAACCGAGGGGCATGGCGGTCCATTGCTCAGGCGGCACCCTTTGCTAGCTTGTATTCTCACATCTCAGACCACCCATCTCCTCTTTCCTGAAGTTTCTCAGTCATGATCAAGCCAGGCACTGGGCTTTTTATTTTTATATATTTGCCTGTCTTGCTGTGAGGTATTTTTGCTGGGTATAGAATTCTAGGTCAGAATTTTCTTCTGCTGTCAGCACCACATTGACAAGACCATCCATCTTCCTTCTGCCGCTGCTGGCAGGAAGGGAGACTGGGGGTGCGGCGGCTGGCTCGTGCCCTGGCGTGCTGCAGTTTTGCTCCATATGTCCAAGTGTGACTGTATTGAATAAGGTTGTTCCTGGGTTTTGCTGGGCTTCTCAAATCTTGGCTTATCATCAGTTCTAGGAAGCTCTCAGTCAGGTGCTGCAGTGTCTTGCTCCCCGTCCCCTTCCCTGGACGGGGCACAATCTCTTTTTTGTTTTTCTTTTTCATTTTGATATCTTTCTCTCGACTACATCCTGGATAGTTTCTTCTGATGTGCTTCCCAGGTCACTGACACTGAACTGCATTTAACATGACATTAATCCTGTAAATAGTTTTTAAACTGAGTAGTTTGGGTTTTTTTTTAAAGAATTTCTCCAGGTTCTTTGGGTTCATTTAAATACCTGCCATGGCTGTTCTTGCATCTTGTTCCTCACAGGCAGCAGGTGTCAAGCCCAAGAGTACCTGGCCTGCATCTCACGCTTGGGACAGTCCCAGAGCTTCCAGGCCACATGAACACTAACTGCAGACTTGCAGGCTGGCTGCTCAGCTCACTCTCCAGAGACTTGAGCTCAGACCCCCAGGCCTGTGGGGTGGGCTCCCCTGGGAAGGAGAAAGAATCAACGTGGCCTCAGGCTTGGAGCTTTGCTGGCCTTGTCGCTGCTGCTGCCACAAGCCGGAAGGTGCAAATTTGCCCAATTCAGTACATTAGACTCACAGAAAGCTCACAGACAACGCAACTTATGAAAAACCCAAGCAAGACTATCTTCAGAATTTCTGCACCCCAATAAACTTATCTTTAAAAAGTATGTTTTCTGCTGAAGTTTCTGAAGCCCGTGTGCATCCTCCAAGAACTTGGTGCTCTCACCCGCCCTTCCAGTCCTTCTGGGATGCACATACTGTCTTGAGAATGCTTTGAAAACTTGCAAGAAGATGTTAAATCAGCATTTTATCCAGTGTTTACATTTGCTTAGAGAAACACTGGCCCAAGTCACTGCAGCTGGCATATTTCTTAGAAACGATGCTCTATGTTTAGGTGGTTAATTTTTCTTTTTTTTTTTAAGATTTATTTATTTTTTATTACAAAGTCAGATATACAGAGAGGAGGAGAGACAGAGAAGAAGATCTTCTGTCCGATGATTCACTCCCCAAGTGAGCCGCAATGGCTGGTTCTGTGCCAATCCGAAGCCGGGAACCAGGAACCTCTTCCAGGTCTACCACGCGGGTGCAGGGTCCCAAAGCTTTGGGCCGTCCTCGACTGCTTTCCCAGGCCACAAGCAGGGAGCTGGAAGGGAAGTGGAGCTGCCGGGATTAGAACCAGCACCCATATGGGATCCCAGCACGTTCAAGGCGAGGACTTTAGCCGCTAGGCCATGCTGCCGGGCCGGTGGTTAATTTTTCTAAGCCAGGGTCCAGTGTCATGCCATGGCTTGCTAAGCCACTTCCTGTGACACGGGCATCCCACGAGGGCACTGGTCTGAATCCTAGCTGCCCTGCTTCTGGTCCAGCTCCCTGCTCACACACCTGGAAAAGCAGCGGAAGATGGCCCAAGTGCTGGCTCCCTGCCACCCACATGGGCAATGCAGATGGAGCCCCAGAATCCTGAATTCAGACTGACCGTCGTGGTCATCGGAGGAGTGAACCAGCAGAAGGAACTCTCACTCCTGCCCTCTCCCTCTCTCCTACTCTTTCAAATCAATCAACCTTTACAGATATATCTTTTCCTGAGCCATCATTCTCCCTGTCGAGTGAGGGTGAGTGCTGTGGTCTGCCACTGTGAGACGCAGCAGAGCAGCCACTGGCCACATGTGGCTGCTGCACATCTCAAATGTGGCTCGTCCGCGCAGAGGTCTGCTGTGGGCATGAACAAGGTGCTAGAACTTGAAGCCTTCCAACAAAACAAGGAATGCAAAAGCTCCCATTGATACTTTTCATACTGAATCTAGTTCTAAATATTTTGGGTAGATTCACAATCTATCATTAAAATGAATCTCTCACACACAAAAGGAATCTCACCTGTTTGAGTTTTTTTAATATAGCCTCCAGGAACTGTGTGTGTGTGTGTGTATGTGTGTGTGTTCCTGTTCTCTTTCTAGAGGACAGCACGTCTTCCGGGCAACGATCCAACAACCCTTCACAAGGGTTCTGTGTCGGCCTCTCTGTCACGTGTGGTCACCATTCCTTCGTGGTTGTTTGCATGTATGGGTCACAGGTGTGTGTGTGCCCACACAAGTATGTGTCTGTACATGTGTACACACACGTGTGCCAGCTTCCTCGACAACTACTTCACGCTACGGCTTGAAGGAAGGGAGTTACTTTCCTGGTGTCTGTCGTGTTAGACTGCATGTCTGTACACGGTAGAAACTCCAGAAACACCTGAGACATTGAGGACGTGAGGCAGCAGGCTTCACAGACGCACCTGTCGCTCCTTGGGGGAGCACCCCCGTCCCATTCTTGCACCCCTTCACAGCTACCCTGGGATTAGTGGGTGGTTCCTGCGACTGCTAAGGCTGCGAGGGTGGCTGCAAACTTCCTCAACTGTGAGCTCCACTCTCCCACAAGCCACTCTCCCTGACCAGAGGAGGCTGTCCGGGGCCAGCCCCGCCTGTGACCCTGGGGCAGAGCTGGCTAATCCACACTTGCCTCTCTGCCCTGTGGCTCTCACACAAAGCCGCGGACTCTGAGTTACGCTCTATTGCTAGTAGAGGAAACATGGCCACCACTGCCTGTACACCTGCATAGTGAACCACCTGCATAGTGAATTACATTGTTAGGAGCACCACTGAGCAAGGTGCTGCTCACAGAACTCCACTGGAGTGCTTCCCACTGTCCAGCTCCAAAATGGAAAATCCTCCCAAAGAGTATAATATAACTCAGCACCTGAAACACCACTTAGAACCCCTCTAACTCCAAACCCAGCTGAGGGGTATCTCAAGGACAAAAGCTGGCTCCCATCCACAACTCTGGCCCTCCCCTTCCAGGGGCACAATTCCCAAACATGGAGCAGCAGGCAACCACTCAGAGACCACGGCACCGTGATCCCAGCTGCCCCATTTCCGATCCAGCTCCATGCTTCTAGCCCAGGAAGCAGCAGAGGATGGCCCCCGTGCTTGGGCTCCTACACCCACGTGGCATATCTGGCAGAAGCTCCTGGCTTCCAGCTTCAGAATGACTCAGCTTGGCTGTTGCAGCCACTCAGGGAGTAAGCCACTGGATGCAGACTTCTCTCTTGCTCTCCTTCTCTCTGTAACTCTGCCTCTCCAATGAAAATAAATCTTTATAAAATTTTTAAAAAGGAAAGCCTTTTTAGTGGAACTTCACCAAGTGCTCGAAGACACAGATGGAGCAAAGCCACCTTGGCACAGCAAGTGTGTGAGGGCAGTACCATGCCTCTGTCACCTCCAGCTCCCAGGGAGATGTGCAGAGTTCTAGGAAAGCTCCCAGGAGAGCCAGCCTCTCCTGTCCACCTCTCTCTCAGGTCCAGCCCTGCACACAGCACACAGCGCAGAAACCTAAGAAGCTCCCCAGAGCCCACGGCCTTGCACGCTGCTCTGGAGTCACTTCCCTTTGCGTGGGACATGAGGCAGCAGGCAGGAGGGCTCAGCAGGTGGTCCTTCCCCCTGGAGTAGTTTGCTTTTGCCTGGTGACCTGGACAGCCCACCATCAAAGGCTCCAAGACTCATGTGGTGGCCACATACCCTGGTATTATAGGACCATTAAAGGGCCTAGATTGAGGCATTAGCCTAATGGGCCTTAAACAGGAAACAAACAGGCAGCTCCATGGGCATCCTAGAGGACGTGGCTCTTCATCTCGAGGTGGGGAGGGGCGGGGTGGACCTTCTGTAGCAGCCAGGGCGTGAAGAGCAGCCAGTCTATGGACACTGAGTGTTGAGCCAGTACCCACAAGAAGGAAACTCAGGACCCAGAGAGTTGGGGGAGGTGAATCTGGAGGGAGGGCGTCCCAGGAACCTGGAAAGGAGAGCGGCATCGCTGGGGACAAAGGACACAGGCCATGGACCTCCACTCCCCATGCACCCGATGCCTCGCTCGCCAGCCCTTCGTGGCAGGTGCCCCACAGAGATGCGCCATCCATGCCTCTCCCGCTGCATCCCCCCTGTGCCTCTTCTGGATTCAGATACACTTGGCAACTATCTCCCACCTGCTGCCACTGCTGGCACGTTCACCGCACTGACATGCTCCTCAGGTCTGCAGCCCCCCGGTCATAGGCTAGACCATCCGGATGAGGGGAGGCCCGTGCCAGCACAGCCTGCTGTCCGCACCTTAAGACCACCCAGCCACATGGCCTTGTGGGCTTTCTGGGCACACTGCCCAGCAGAGCCATCCACAGCAGCGATAGCAGAGGTTGGCCAAGGGCAAGAGTACATGGACCACACTCACTCCCCTCCCTCCTCTGTCAGCCAGCCACAGCACCTGACACAGCTGCAAAGCCCACACTCACACACGCACACGACCTTCCCCAGTCTCCAGGCTGGGGTAACGGCTGGCTCAGGGCCACAGGTCCTTCTGAGCGCTGGCAGCGCATACGGGAACTTGCCAAGGGGGAAAGCCCCGAGGCGTCCCCGGGGTGACTGACTTTGCACAGCTGGTGCATCTGAGTGGGAAGAGCAAGGAAGAAGCATGGCCAGACTGCAAGAGGGAGCTGACCCAGCACGAAGGACCCGCCTGGCACCCAGGAAGCAGCCCTGAGGGCCATGAGTACTTAGCTGAAAGCCTCGTCCTAACAGCATGGGAAGGGGTTTAGATGGCAACAACTGCCCAGGCTGTTCTTCAAACAACAAGCGTTGTTCCGCTCAGTCCTGCAGGAAGCAACTGGCTATGTGCGGGTGAAGCTGTTCTCCAACCCCTCCCCCGGGAACAAGGCACCTGCTGTGGCATACCCCTCACCTCCTGGCTGCTGCACACGGCTGCGGAGGGAATGATTTGTGCCTCTTCTTGACGGTCCCAGCTCTCACACTGGCTGCAGACACCACATACCCCTGTCCCTTGCCCTGGTCCAAGAATCACATGCCTGGATCCTGGAGCCACGTGCTTCCACCACCACATAGCTTGGTTGTCCTACCTGGCTCTAATTTCTCATCTGTCTGTGCTCCCCGTGTCAGACCTGCAGCTCCCTGTCACAGGTCATTTGCTCAAACCAAAACAACACATTTCAGTCCAGGGGCCCGCTCAGGGCCAACGGGCCAGCCAGGTGAGGGTTCCTCGGCAATACGGTAAGAGCACATGGTGAGAGCGGTGCTTCCTGCAGGTGCCCTGCCCGTACCCTTGCCTGCTCAAGCTGTGGGCTCCACCGAGGAGGCTGCCCCAAATCGGGTCCCATTGATCGACTCAGACTCCCCAGCAGAGTCAATGCCTGGGTCCTTTCTGGGGAAAGCAGACTGGTGAAGGCACACAGGGAGTGGCGGCTCCTCGACAGAGAGACTTAATTCTGCAACTAATCAGATGAAGCGAAGGTTAAGAAGCCACTAATGAAAAGTGGCAGTCATCCTGGGGACTGGGTTAATGAGCACCGCCCGCCCTCCCAAGGGACACACTACAGTCAAGAGTAGAAAAGGAAATTACAGGAACCAAGTCCTCTCTCTCTTTTTTTTTAAGTCTTATTTTTATTCAAAGAGCACTTCAGGTTAAAAATAGCATGGAGAAGGAAATCATTTGAGAAACACACACACACACACACACACACACACACACCAGGGAAGATGGTTTTCCATTTCTCTGATTGGTCACTTTGGGCTTTTACGGCTGTCATCCACCTCCACCTAGCGCACGCGCTGCCTTCAGGGTGCAGGGGAGGGGTGCTCCTAGGGGTGCTCCTAGGGATGCACACAGAGCCTGCCCCCTGCAGCAGGGCTGCCCAGACACATCACAGGGACTCATCCTGCAGCCCAAGAACCTGCACTCCCAGCAGCTCCAGGGGGTACTGATCTAGACTTGGGGATTCTTCCATTCATTCTCCTCCATTCTCTGGCGTGTCTGTTCACAGACCTCGGCCTGCCCTTCCGGGTCTCTACTACACCTGCCTCCTCCTCCGGGAAGCCTGTGAGACCTCAAGAGCCTGGACCACAAAGGGGATTCTGGTGCACACACCCAGCACGCAGGCCCCACCACAGAATTCTCATCGCCAACATCACAAGTGTCCACAGCTCAGCCTGGAAGAGCCATGGGTGCAAATGGCTCAGGCAGCTCTAGGGGCCAGCAATCCAGGCTGCCCAGGTCAGGGCCTTCCTCCGGCCGTGGTCTCAGGGAGCCGAATACCTCCCGCTTGATTGCTGTGCTGGCTGGTTTCCTCCAGAATGGGAGCAGAGCCAGGCACCAGGCAGGAGTGAGACCCTCTACACCTTTACCCAGGAAGTCACATGCCACTGGTGCCACGATGCGAGAGACTCACAGAGCCAGTCTACATCCCCTAGTCACGGGGGCTGGTGCAGTGGCGCAGTGGGCTAAGCCAACATCACATGGGCCCAGGTTCAAGTCCTGGCTGCTCCACAGGAAAGCGAGGTCCCTGCTAATCCACCTGGCAAGACGGCCTAGGTGTTTGGGCCTCTGTCCCCATGTGGGACACCTGGATAGGTTCCAGGCTTCTGGCTTCCAGCCCAGTCACTTGGGAAGTAAACCCAGAACTCTGCCAGAGTTAGCAAAATTAAGTTCCTTTTCTTCTTCTTTTTTTTTAAGGGAAGATTGTTAATGAGGTTTAAAAATGATTAAACCCTTTATGGGCTTGAATCACTCGTGAGCCGAGTGGCTCTGATCCCATCATCCCACGTTGCGGTGCCTGGGCTCCACATCAGGGTCCGGATCCTGGCCCCAGCCTCGAGCTACTGAAGCCCCTGCGAGGCTGAACCTCCCTCAGAGGTTCCTGACTTTCACCCAGGAGATCTGAATTCAGTTCCTAGCTACTGGCCACAGCAGCTGCCATGGGCCTTTGGGCAGTAAGTCAGCATATTGGCACTCTCTCTCTTTCATCCTCAACATGCTATAACTTTCTGAGGTGAGGGCAGGCGAGTAACGGTGGTGGGGAGTGCTGTAACAAGACGGCAAATCCCACAATGCCTTCTACAAACATTGAGACTCAAATCCCTCTCCTCTTGACTTGGGAACGTCACGGACTTGTTGGTGCCCAGAAGAATGCGATGGAAACAAAGACTCCCATGTGCCCTGGGAGCTCTCTCCCTCATCGTCTTTGCAGCTGAAACCCACTACCTGGTGCCTCCCATGCTCCAAGATAGCCCGGGCCACCAGAAGAAGTGCCGTCTAACAGCCAACGTCCACTGGTTGGCTTGGGAGTGGAGAGCCCACGTGCTAACTCCTTTTCCCAGCTCTGCATCTTCCTCAGTAGGAAGCCAGCATCCCAGAGTCAGGCCCGGCATCCCCGGGGGGCTCTGTCCTACCTCCTGACCCATGGAATCCATGGGCAGCGGGGAGGGACTGCTTGAGCTGCGAGGTGACTTGCCACCCGGCATTTGTGAATGCCACACACACTCAGCCCTGTCCTCATCTGTGGGCAGTCTCTGTGTCCAGCCGGAGTCAAGAATGCGTGTCGCTGTTAGAAAGGCAGCACCTGACGTGAAATGCATGCTTAGGAGATGATTATTGAATGACTAGCAAGTGGCTAGTCACCCACCCCACCCCTAACACTTGCTTCCAACCCAGCCTTCTTCTAACCTCCTAAATTCCCACGGAGAGCGAATCGTCAGGAACATGCTGGTAGCCACACACAGGCCTGCATGCTGCCGACACGTATAAGCAGCAATAACCACAGCAGAGGGCCTGGGGGATTGAAGCCAAAGACCCCCTCTTCAGTACAAAGTCCAGAATGTAGAACAGAATCCCAGAGTCCTCAGCTAGCTTAACCTCCCGGTTCTAAAGACACCAGCAGGAAGGTGCGTTTCACAAACCTAGACTCCTCTCAGATGTGTGTCCTTAACTGTACATAGAGAAATGCACAGACTGGGTTCTGTTTATTCATTGCTTTGTCTTTCTCCAGCAATGTAAACTGTATAAGAAATACACCTTCTAGTTGGTTTGGATAAAGCTGCAATCATTGTCTTTAAAAGCCCTTCCAGGGATCAGAGCCATGGTGCAGCAAACTAAGCTTCTGCCTGCAGCACCTGTATCACATATGGACACTGGTTCAAGTCCCAGCTGCCCCACCTCCAATCCAGCTCACTGCTAATGGCCTGAGAAAGCAGCAGAAGATGGCCCAAAGCCTTGGACCCCCTGCACTTACATGGGAGACCAGGAGGAAGCTCTTGGCTTTGGATCAACCCAGTTCTGACCATTGTGGCCATTTGGGAAGTAAACCAGCATATGAAAGATTTTGTTCTCTCTCTCTCTTTTTCTCTCTCTCTCCCTTCCATCTCTCCTTCTATCTGCCAGGTGCCTGTATGTTTTATTTTCTTGGCTCTAATAAGGACGGCCTCTAGTTAACACGCCTGTAATGGGGTGACAATGAGCACCACCCTCGGAGTGCACACCTCCAGGCTTTCCTCCACACCCCCCAGCACTCCCTCCCTAGGCCTGTTTACCCTCCAGCTGAGGACAGAAATCCTGAAACAGCACGCACTTCTCATTATCTCATTATCCCGGGATGAAGTTTAACAATCCTAAATTCTGCAGATGCTAATTAAATCACAAAATGTCAATCAAAACCCAGGCTGCGGTTGCTGCCTGCCAAGAGCCTCTGCGTGGCAGCCTCAAGGTGGCAGGGCACAAGGACAGTGGAGGCGGGACAAAGTGGGGTGACTCTGTGGCTCGTGGAGGAAGCAGGGGTTCCCTCAGAATCCCACGGATGCTTGGATTTCAGGGAAGCTGAGCTTGTCAGAATCCGTTACGCCTTTTCCTCCTCTAGAGCCAGCAATTAGATCGGTTTTGTTGGTGGCTAGAAAAGCAGAAAAAAGAAACTGAGAAAGAGCAAAGAGCAAACGGAATAACCCTCTTACCCTGCCCCGCACGCTTTCCCCGTGGATGTGGTCTGCCATGTGAAGGCCCCCCTTCCCGACACCACCATCTAAACCTCAGGTTAGCCACAGGACGGTGCACAGGGAGACAGCGCTCTCTCCACATCAGCGGCACAGCCAGCCGCACACAGCAGGCTGTTTCAGCCACCGCACTAGGCTGGGATGTCTTCCACTGGGGGCTCCCTCCCTCCCTCCCTCCAGAGCCCCCTGGAGAAACCCTGTGCAGAAAGCCCAATCAGTACTGACAAAGATGCATCACCCAAGTGCCTGGCTGCTTCCTCCTCCCCAGGGCTGGCCTGCGTCCAGGAGCTCTCCAGCACCCGGGGACACTGGGGACCAGGGCTGCATCCCCACCCGCCAACAGCAGAAGCGCTGCTGAGCAGTTTGGCGACGCCTCCCACATCTACCAACAGGACAAGAGCCATCCTTCCCCAGGCAACAGAAAGGAACTGTTGTTTCTCTGATGTGAACCTGGAGCGTCAGCACCGTGGGCCTTGGGCACCGTGGACCCTGGGCATGAACGGAACAGGCAGCGTCTGAAGCCACAGGCCAGGACAGGCCTGGAAGGACATAGGTAGGGCAGAGTTGCCTGGCTGAGCCCAGCGTTGGGGGCTCCCTGTCAGCCTACCAGCTCCCAGAAGGTCTCTGCCCCAGGGCAGGGAAGGGCTCCTTGAGCAGGACTGGCTTCAGCACCGTACTCCCCAAAGGTTTTGCCCGATGCAAAAAAAACCTTAATCGAGGTACACATTCCGACAGGTGGCTCCAGGGACCAGATGGGACCAGCTCCAAAAGGTGGGGCCAGGGACCAGACGAGACCAGCTCCAACAGGTAGGGCCAGGGACCAGATGGGACAGGCTCTGACAATTGGGGCTAGGGACCAGATGGGTCAGGCCAACAGCGGAGAGATGCCAGGAGACAAAACAGGGCAGGTGGTACATGCAGATCCCCAGGCCAAAGTGGGGACCCAAGCTGGCGAGCAGGAGGCCAGAGCTGAGGTCCCATCCCGGTACCCTGTGCCAGGAGCTGCCAGACTTACCCACCCAGCAGGCCATGCCTCCGGCCCGCCATGTTAGTTCCCAGAGGCAGGACTGACCAGAGGACAGGGCCACTTGCAGCGGTCATGGAAGCTCCATCACCTTCATGCCCAGCTCCAAACTCATGGTGCTCAGCATGTCTCTGTGCCAAGGCTATTTAACAGCTCAAATACTGATCGGAGTCTCTTGTAAAGTTCACTGCTTCCATTCGTACATTCCCAAGTACTTCACCAATGTTCATTACCAAGCAGGTTTTCATAATGTATCAAAAGGCACTCTGCCATGGCACCCACGATGCCACCCTTACATAAAGCCCAGGATACTGCATCACAGCTTCCCACCCACTTGGTGGTCCAAGCTCTTCCTAGATCCCTATGTGTGCTGGATTCCAAGCTCCCTGGGACCAGTTTCTTCCTTCTGCTATCTGCCACCGACAGGAGAATACCTGCTGGCCCCCAGGGGGTGTGGACACACAGTGAGAGACTCCGGGCCAGCTGATGCCACCGAATTAGCTGGCATCTTCATGTTTGCTTCCAGGCCAGTACTTCTGGCACATATCACAGACATACTTTTTAAAATTTTTTAATTTATTTGAAAGGCAGAGTTATGAAGAGAGAAGGAGAAAGAGCTCCTCAACCCTCTGGTTCCTTCCCACATGGCCGCAATGGCCAGGGCTGGGTGAATTTCAAGTCAGGAGCTTCTTCCTGGTCTGCCATACGAGTGCAGGGCCCCAAGCTCATGGGCCATTCTCCACTGCTTTTTCAGGCACATTAGCAGGGAGCTGGATCAGAAGTGGAACAGCCAGGACTCAAACCAGTGCCTGTATGGAATGCTGAAACCACAGTTAGAGGCTTAGCCTGCTACACCATGGCACCGGCCCTACAGACATATTTTAAATTCATAATAAGCTCTTTCTGAACCTCAAATACTCTAATATTTCTAGCCTGGGGCCCAGCACACACCTGATGCCCAACATGTGTGAGGCAGCTAAGTCCATGTGACCCACTCTGTGGAAGGGGCATCCCAGTCCAGCGCAGCGGCAGAAACTGCAGGGTCTAAAATCTGAGTCCAATATCCCAGGGGATTCCAAAAAGCTTGTGGAAACACAAGATTAAAAGAAGTTTATCTTAAAATAAACTTGAAACACACACACACAAAAAAAACCCACGAATAGCTAGGACCATCCTGAAGAACAGAAAGTGAACAAGGGAAATCACACTTCCGAACCTCTGGACATACTATAAGGCAGTGATTATCAAAACAGCCTGGTACTGGCACAAAGACAGAGAGGAGGACGGAAGGAAACCCACACAGATACAGCCAAATAATCTCTGGCAAAAAAAAATGACGACAATCCAGGCAAATAGGAAGGTCTCTTCAACAAATGCTGTTGGGACAACTGGTTAATAGCCTGCAGAAACAAAAAGATAGACCCACATCTCTCACCAAACACTAAGATCAAATCTGAATGGATAAGACCTAATCCTACACCCAGAAACCCTCAAACTTTTGGAAGAAAATGTTGGAAACACCCTGCAAGATTTAGGGGTACGCCCGGACTTCCTGAAAAGAACGCCAAAAGCAATAAAAATCAAGACCAAAATAAACAAACGGGACCTCATCAAACTAAGAAGCTTCTGCAGGGCAAAGAAAACAATCAACAAAGTAAAAAAGCAACCCACAGAATGGGAGAAGATCTTTGCACACTACGTAGGTGATAGAGGGCTAATCTCCAGAATGGTGATAGAGGGCTAATCTCCAGAATATACAAAGAACTCCAGAACAATCAAAACACCAAAACAAACAAACCACTCAAGAAATGGGCAAGGGAAATGGGTAGACGTTTCACAAAGGAACAAACCCAAACAGCAAACAATCATATGAAAAAATGCTCAAGTTCCCTGGCAATAAGGGAAATCCAAATTAAAACATCAATGAGGGCCCGGCGGCGTGGCCTAGCGGCTAAAGTCCTCGCCTTGAACACACCGGGATCCCCTATGGGCGCCAGTTCTAATCCCGGCAGCTCCACTTCCCATCCAGCTCCCTGCTTGTGGCATGGGAAAGCAGTTGAGGACGGCCCAATGCATTGGGACCCTGTACCCGCATGGCAGACCCGGAAGAGGTTCCAGGTTCCCGGCTTCGGATCGGTGCGCATTGGCCCGTTGCGGCTCACTTGGGGAGTGGATCATCGGACGGAAGATCTTCCTCTCTGTCTCTCCTCCTCTCTGTATATCTGGCTGTAATAAAATGAATAAATCTTTTTTAAAAAAAACAAAAACCATCAATGAGATACCACCTAACGCCAGTAAGAATGGCTCACTGCAGGCTGGTACAGCCTCTATGGAAATCAGTATGGAGAACATTCAAACAACTCAAAATCAACATACCGTATGATCCAGCAATAGCACTCCTAGGAATATATCCAGAACACTTGTTTTATGAGAAACCAACATGCACTCCTATGTTCACAGCAGCACAATCAGTAATTGCAAAAACATGGAAGCAGCCAAAATGCCCATCAGCAGAGGATTGGACAAGAAAGCTATGGTTCATCTACTCCATGGAATACTACTCAGCTATTAAAAAAAACAAAATGCAGTTCTTTGTGGCCAAATGAGCCAAACTGGAAACCATAATGCTAAGGGAAATAAGCCAATCCCAAAAGGTTAAATACCACATGTTTGCCTTAATTTAAGATGATATGATGTTATGTATAACATGTTATGTATGTTATATGTTGTGTATAAACTAAAATTGAAATGTCAATGAGGTGGTCACAGAAGGTGGTTAAGAACTCGCATTTATTTTTAACATATTGGTTACTCATTACTATGTCAATTAATTCCATAATGATGTAAATTTTTGCTCATGGTATGTTGGAGCTTTTAATTGATCGGGATGATACTCTGCTGGCTCTGTCTTCAGACCAGAGAGTGTATACCTAAGAAGCCGCTGAACTTGACTGGACAATAACAAGCTGGACTCTATGTTTGGTATATGCTTGCAATGAGGGAATCTCAACTGAACTTGAACTGTGGTTATGCAACAAGGTGGAGGAATCCACCATGGTGGGAGGGTTTGGGGAGGGGTGGGGAGAATCCCAGTACCTATGAAACTGTGTCACATAATAAAATGTAATTAATGAATAAAAAAAAGACCCTATGTCACTCAGTAATGGGGTGGGAGAGCAGAGAAATCTTCCATCTCCTTAGAAGGTGTGAGGAAGACGTGAAGTACAAACTATTAAGAATATAACAGGTAAGTTATAGACAACAGACTCGAATCAGCATTAGACATTAGTAAAACTACAGACATACAGGGGGAACCAAGAGCGATCCTGACAACCTCTTAACAGGAGGTCATATGCACAGAGCAGGGAGGGACCCCAGAGTGGAGCAGGGGGACAGGAGGAGGCTTGTATCCCAACCCTGGAGACTCCCGGATCCTCACCAAGGACTATCAGTGTGAGCACCAAGGACTACATCCCAATTGCCAAGGAGACCACGGGAAATTGGAGTGCCTTCAGAGGCCAAGAACTCTGAGGTCATCCACTCACGCTTGGATCTACCACATGGGATGGAAGAAGCCCAAATCCTTCCTCACAGAATCCAAGGTCCTCGGAACAACAGCCAGGAGCCCTGAGCGGTCTGTAGAAACAGAAGAACAGTAAACTTCCTTTGGGACTCAGGATGGGAGCTTTCTCTGGTCCAAGCTCCAACTTTGGAACCCCACCCTCTCCTGCAAGGACCATCAGGGTCGCTCCGGAGCGCCCCCCCAAAACAAGCAAATAAACAAACAACAATAACAACAAAAAATTAGAATAGATAGAGAACAACAAGGAAAGTTTGGAACCAGACAGGAAGCAGTCAGCATGGACTCACATATACCTTACTAGGCAGGACACAAAGATAAGTTACTCCCCACTAGGGTATTGGAGATTTCTCTGCACACCCCTCCTAAAACTGTTCTGCACCCTGACTGTTGATATATGTCTTGTCAGAGTTATAAGCCAGTTTGGACTACCCTAAAATCCGCCAAGTTCAGTAAAAATTATGCTTCAAAACTATAAACCGCTAAATACTAAAATGAAAATAGACACAAGACAACTGAATAGTACCCTACAGCCATATCAAGGTGTATAGAAGCCAGTTGTTTATAAACTAAAATTGAAATGTCAATGAAGTAGTTACAGGATGTGGTTATGAACTTTCATTTTTTTAACATATTGGTTACTCAATGCCATGTCAATTAACTCCATAATGTTGTAAACTGTTGTTGATGTTATGTTGTGGCTTTTAATTGGCCGGGATGATATTCTGCCAGCTCTGCCTTCAGACCAGAGATGGTCTCCCCAAGAAACTGTTGAATTTATCTGGACAATACGATGCTGGACTCTGCTTGGTATATGCTTGCAATGAAAGAATCATGACTGGATTTGAAGTATAATACTGCAACAAGGTGGAGGAATCCACCATGGGGGGGGGGGGACACGGGGAGGGGCTGGGGGAATCCCAGAGCCTAGGAAACTGTGTCACAAAATGAAATGTAATAAAAAAAAACCCATACATACTGTCCTCACATGCATCTTCCATAAACCTTCGGAAAAGCCTTACGCAGTCACCAAGGTGCCATGGTCTCGCCTTTTTGGCCGCCGCTCTCACTTCTTTCTTTCTGACACATCATTACCTCTCAAGCTACCCCCCAAACCATGGCGCATGCAGCACCAAGTCCCCTAATGCCCAAAAGGCACTCTCTGGCTCAGGCCATGCAGGGCAGGATGGGGATGCTCCTTGCAGTTGCTCACGCTCGCCTCTGTCCAGTGCTCCGTCAACAGGGATCAAAGAAAACAAACGAGCCATGCCATTCAACCACGGCCAAGCTCGCGAGGCTGCCAGGAGCTGGCTCTCCCCGCCTAGACAAGGCTCTTTCACGACACAAAGGCAGACTCACACTGGCAGACACGCGTGGCGACGTCTCCGTGTCAGGAGGTCTCTGCTCCCTGGGGAGGCGGGGACGGAGGCTGGGCACAGGGGAAAGAGGCGAGTATCCCTGGCCAAGCAAATGCCCGCGGCCAGTGCCCAGGGGAGGCTGGGCAGCATGCTGATTCTGCAAGTGCACAGTCCTGGCTTAGGTTCTGCTACACAGGCAGAGGGACGTGGTGCTCAACCAGTTCAGCTCACAGAACCCCGAAACACACGTGGGCAGCCTGACTCCCCACACTTTGTGGTGCACCGCCAGCCAGGCGTCCTCTCTGCCCACCCAGCACACATCCTTCCGCATGCTGCTGTGGTTCGCCTCTTCCCACCTGCTTGTATTCTGCATGATGTGCTTGTTCTTCATGCCCAGCCTTCCCCATCCCTGGTCACCACTTCATTCCAGGTTTTCCTTCCTCTGGCCCCACTCCCTTGGCCATTTCAGCTACAGAAGTTGAGTAGACAGGAGGGGGAGGTGTGGGGCAGCCTGAGCAGAGGGGAGAGAGAGTGAGCACAGTGGGAGGTGCAGGGTCAGGAGGACATGGTGGATCCTCTAGGGATCCTGCACATGGAGTGGACATTGGAAAACGGGGTCTCATGGTAGGAACTGGCACCAGCTGTCTCCAGGTCCCAGCAGGGAGAACACAGTCCCTGGTGATGGTACCAGTAGGTGCCCAGTCAATGCAAGGCAGCCCACTGCCTAAGTGTTTTTGAGAACCCTTCAGTCACCTGCACGAGGCTCTGGAAGCGGAATGAGGTGGCAACGAGCAAAAGCCCCTGGCATGTGGCCAACGTGACAGCCCAGGAGAGACGCCTGCCCTCATGCTCTCCTGGGGCCACTCTGCTTAAGTGGCCAGCATAAGCGCCAGTGGCCTCCCTGGTCTCCTCCTGACCACATTCTGCTCCCCTGAGAGGCACTCAATCAGCTTCTTTCTGCTTAAGGAAGCGGCTGCTGCCACTCCAGGAATAATTGCACTTTGCCCTGGTAGCCCTGGGGAAAGGCTTTCCTTGGGAGGCCCGGGGATCAGGCCGGCACATTCAGATTTCTGGAGAAGTGCTTCGAGCCTTGAGCAGGACTGGTCCATTGGTCCAGGGTCCCCTCCCCTACATACTGCCAGCACGTGGGCACTGCCCTGCTCCAGCACTGCTCAGCGCATGGGGCTGCCCTTGCCTTGGGCTGAAGGGCAGTTCTGTCATTGTGGTTTCCTCACCCCATCCAAGTCCTGGTACAGGGCACACACTTTGCTGACACCTGTAGAGACCACCGTCACAACCATTCACTTGGTGATGGCCAGTGGCTTTGTGTGACCAGTGGGGGGCCCTCTATTTCTTACAAGGGAAACCCCAGCTCAGAAGTGGGTGGGCAGGCTGGACAGGGTCACTAGAGAACTGTGTCCTGTGTACAATGACAGCGCAGGTGGTGTGTTGCCCCGACATGCTCAACAGCCAGCTCTTGGCCGAGGGAAGCAGGAGACCTTCAGTGTAAAGCTTTGCCAGGGGTTTGCCTCTTGAGCGGTGCCCTGCCCCCCTCTGACTACTGCAACAGGAGGGTTCTGATTTAAGTAAATCTTGTTTTGCTCACTGCCCTCCCCCCAAAAAAGAAAAAAAAAAGTCAATTTCCATAGCGTGCATATTCACACCATGGCCAAGGTTGAGCTAATAATGTGCCGGAGCTGAGAGAGAGGTTGGCACAGCTGCAGTGGCACACAGTTCTAGGACATTTCTGAATCACCTCAGCAGCATACAGAAAGTACTGGAACATGGACAACCACCTTGGGAGTGATGAGTCTTGAGTACTTCTGCTTTCATTAACTTACTTTTTTTAAAAAAATAATCTTTTTATCTAAAAGGCACAGATAGAAAGGGAGACAGATTTTCCATCCACTGGCTCACTCCCAAATAATTAGAACAGTTTAGGCTAGATCAAAGCCCGGAGGCTTCCCATGCAGGTGCAGGGACCATCTTGAACCATCACCTGCTGTTGTCTAGGTGTGCTAGCGGGAAGCTGGGTCGCAGGTGGAGCAGCCAGGACCCAAACCAGCGCTCACGTGGGATGCTGGCATTGCAGGTGGCTTACCAGTGCCACCACACCAGCCCCTCTTCACTCCAGCTGCTATGGAATCCTAGAACCACAAGTAAAGCTAATTACAATCTGTGAAATAAGTCTGCTGTAATTTTAAGTGACGTTATGATGGGTGAGGCTTGTTGAGGCTTGCTGAAGGCAGAGCCCACCTGCAGGATCTCAAGTCAAGAATGAGAGAGAGAGAGAGAGAAAGAGAGTCACTTACATCTGATCACTGCCCAATGGGCAGCTCTGGAGCTCTATCAGAGCCTTCCACAGGGTGGGAGGGACCCAGGTAAGTTGGACTACCTGTGGCTGCCTTTCCCAGAGCATCAGCAGGAAGCTGGACTGGAAGCAGAGCAGCCAGGAACTGACCCTCACCCCTCCTACAGGGAATGCCCGCAACAAGCGGTTCCTGAACGTGCCTTGCCACCATGCCCACCCCCTTACTGAGTTTCCTAACGCTCCAGCTGGTTCAAAGCATGATTTTTCTTGCCAGGGGTGTATGGACTTTTTAAAAAGCATTTTTCACTGCTCTATAATTGTTCAGCTGGTTATTTGAACCATGCTAAGGAGACTACACAAACTCACGCATCCTCCCTGGACTTCAATGTGCCCAAGCAAAAACTCGACAATTTGTTTTGTGAGGGACATAAATGAATATATAAATTTGATTCAGATTACCATACCACACAACTAGCTGGAACTGAGTCAGGAGGATGACACAGGCAACTCTCACCTCCCCTCATCTACTACTCGCTTCTTGGAAGGAGACTTCGGGAAGCGAAGGACCCTTCTTGTACAACGTGGGCTTAGCTCACCTCCACACCCTGTCCTCCGTGTCACCCTGCCAAAAACCCTTAACGAGGTTTCCAGTAATGCAGCCAAAAGCCTACAAGGAACACGAGACATAAGGAGTGCCTTTGGTTTTCCACCCTAGAAAGAAAGCAACACATTTTAGGGTAGGCCATGAATGTACTACATTGAAAGAGCTTCAACGACAAGGAATTCAAACCTCAGCCAAAACTTTACAATGTAAATAACAGATTGACACATACACTTTTACTATTTGTTTCTCTTGCCACGAGTTTTTAAAAGATGTATTTATTTTTATTTGGAAGGCAGATTTGCAGAGAAGAGACAAAGATCTCCCATCTGCTGGTTCATTCCCAAAGTAGGCCGATCTGAAGCCAGCTGCTTCTTTCAGGTCTCCCAGTGAGTGCAGAGTCCCAAGGCCCAAGTGGGGAGCTGGACGGGATGACGAGCAGCAAGGATACCAAACAGCACCCAAAAGCGTGCTGGTGCCTGAAGCAGGAGGATCTGCCAATTGAACTATCGCACTGGATCTTGCCAGAAGCTTTAAATCTGTTCTTTTTTTCAAAGATTTATTTATTTTTAATTGGAAAGTCTCACCTACAGACAAAGAGACAGTAAGATCTTCCATCTGTTGGTTCACTCCCCAAGTGGCTAAAACAGCCAGAGCTAAGCTGATCTGGAGCTAGGAGCCAGGAATTTTTGTAGGTCTCCCACGTGGGTGCAGGGTCCCAAGGCTTTTGACCATCCTCTATTGCCTTCCCAGGCCACAAGCAGGGAGCTAGAAGGGAAGTGGAGCAGCTGGTGCCTATGGGATCCTGGCGCATGCAAGGTGAGGGCTTCAGCTACTAGGATATCGCACACTTAAATCTGTTCTTAACACAACTTGCTACATTCATCCTTCCACCTGCTATCCCACCAACATCTGCATCATTCTACCCCCCTGGCTTTTCATCAACCTACTTGAAACAAATCTCTGTGTTCTTATGCAATATTCAGTATATGTTTTAACGCATTTCCATGGTGGGTTTCACATGGCCAGTAGACCTATTCACGCAGACTCTCGTGGCCTGAAGAGACTTCGCCTGTCACCTGCTCAACTCGTCCATGTACATGGGAGTCGGAAGGACCCACAGGCAGCCAGCCCCGTTACTGGCCAGGGGAAGTCACACGGGAAGGAACTCAGCCTGTCCCTCCCCATCCCCTAGATGTCTGAGTTCAGCACATTCCTCATCCAGACACGTGAGCACAACCATGCATTCTCCAGGCCACGGCTCTGTGTGCTTCCACCCTGGCCACCTCCTCCACGCACACTGTAGGTGTCAGGGCTCCCTGGGAAAACACACGAGCTCCAGCGAAGCAGGCATAAAGGCATGAGTAACCTCACCTCCCATCTAAGCAGCACGTTACAATGAGTTTCCCTTATTTTATTAACAGCAACCAAGACACAGACTAGCTGAGTCACCACTGTGGTTCCTGACCCACACAGCATGGCATGCATGGGAAACAGGAGTAGGGGAAAGGCTGCCAGCATGGCAGCCTCCGTGTCACATGATCGTAACTTCAGCCACAGTGTGGCTGAGGGCATCGTTTTGTTTTTTCATTTTGCTTTGAAAAACAGAAAGAGGGAGTGAGATAAGAGAGAGATCTTCCATCCACTGATTTCACTTCCCACATGGCTGCAACAGCCGGGCTGGGAGAGGCTGAGGCCAGGGGCTTCTGGGTCTCCCACATGGGTGCAGGGGTCCAAGGGTTGAGGCAATATTCTGCTGCTTTCTAAGGCACAGTAGCAGGAGGTAGCTGGAGTGGAAATGGAGAAGCTGGGACTGAAACAAGTGCCCATATTGGATGCTGGCCTATTGGCATTTTTATACTGTGACAAAAACTAACCCTGCCCCCTCTTCTCTGGAGAGCAGGGCTAGAACCAGAGAAAAGCAGCCTCACAATGTTCGAAATCACATTGTAGCCCATGAGGGCCCAAGACAAACAAAAACAAAGGAACCTATGAAGACCCATTTTGCCAGCGACGTCTCCCTGGCTTTGGAACGTGTTTTTATGAAACTGATGCCACTTGATGCTTCAAACTGCGTCGTGTGAGTGCCACCTCCGTTATGCTGCAACCCAGACCCACTGGCTAAGGCAACTAACTTCAAATGTTTTAGAAGTAAATATGCCAATTCTCTTCAGGCAACATTTGTATTTTATGTAATATAAAAGTATGTTCATTTTATTTTATCCTAGCCAGGTACAGAGTAAAAGAACATAAACAGGGTCAAGATGCCACTGTGCCCGGCTGCATGTCTCATTCCCTTCCCAGACAGACGTATCCACTACAAGGAGTACACTCAGTCATCCTATAAAGTTACCGGGCACCAAGGTCAAGCCCGGGCACCAAGGTCAAGACTCCCCTGAGAACTGTAACCGAAGTCACAAAACCAATCGGGCACCTTGCTTGAAGATAATTTATTTATAAACTGCATCAATAATGAAGGCAACTTGCCTGAAGCCAAGCCTCAGACACTCCAGCCTCACGCCTGTGTCCCTCCTAAACGTGCCGTTTCTTCAGTGGTCTGAGTGGAAGCATGCATCTCCCCACTTCACGCGGGAGACCACTTCACGCACCAAAGGACACAGCTGCATGTCAGAAGAGTGAACACGCACACACATTTAAGTTAGAGCTACAGGGCACTCAATGTTCAACGCAGCCAGGGCTGCATGAGTCTTCTTACAAACTGGAACTTGCCTTCATTCAATGAGATGGTTCCAGCGTCTCCCACACACCATGCAGGTCAGCCCTACAGCCCTGGGCATGACCTGATGCCCAGCTGGCCGCAGCACAACTGGAAACAGCAGATCCCACTACCAATGCCAGCACAAAGGGCTGATTTTGTAGCAAGTGCCATGTGAGAAGGCTCAGCAAGGCCCAGCCCAGTTCTAATTAAGGATGGGGCCAGGAAAGAGAAGAGCACCTCTGCCATGCATGTGGCAGACAGGAGACTCCGTCGTTCAGAACACACACCCCAGGAGAAGCGCGGGCCACACACACACACAGGCTGCCTCGACAAGAGAGCTTTGCTGCAAGCCCCAAGGAAGCAATGGCTTTTTGCCCTGTCCTCGGCCAGAGAGGCTGTAGGTGAGACAGAACCCAACACAGCCTCACAGGCAGGCCATGTTCTCACCGGATCGGTCACCTCTTGGTCTTAAGGACTAAGTCTCGTCTGTCTGCCCTAGACAGGCGCTGTGAAGCTTCAGACCATGGATACAAGGGCTGGAAAGGAATCTTGCAGGGGAGAAACACTGAGCTTTCTCTCCGCCGAGGAGAGGGCCCATGCTTCCTGCACAAGCTGCCCCCTTTCCCATGTCCGGTGTCACCACCACATCCAATCTTCATTTGCTGGACTTCCTGTCTGTAAGAGTCAAGAACAGGGACTCCTGTCCGTGGTGCCTGCAGGGGTGACATGGGGCCTTTCATCTGCATGACCGCTCCTGTCCTGGGTCATCAGCACCACATCATGGGAGGGAGGGGGGGTACAGAGAGGGTGAGAGAGACAGGCATAAGGCATTCAAGTGGGACTCCATTCTGCACCACTCAGCACACTGGAGGACGGCTTAGGGGGAGGTGTGGCCTCCTTCCCTCGGGGAGGGGTTCCAGGATGGGGCCCCTGGCTCCCAGTTCCAGAGCCTGTGAGCGCACCAGCACAGCGTCAGCAGGGTGGCCTCCACCTGAGGGAACCTGTCCCTGGTAGCTCCCGATGCCTCCTCTGGAGGTAGTGCTGCCATTCCTACGCTGCCTTCCTCCACGCACGTCCTCTCCATCATCAAAGGTCCTCCTTCTTGGGATGCAGCTGTGCAGGGTTAGTGATGTCGACCCACTGCCCTCAACTTAACCCGCTCCTCTGCAAAGATCCTATTTTCAAACAAGGTCACATTCATGGGTACAGGGTGGTGGGTGAGGGGACACAGCGCAGACCCCAACCCTGAATCACGGCTTTCATGTCAGTCTCGCCTCTCAGTCCCACCCCCCAAGTCTGGCTCTGCTCAGGCCCAGTCAGGCCACTGCCTAAACCGCCATCCTGTCGTCTGGGCCTGTCACACACCCAGGCAAGAAGGGGCAATCAGCCAGTAATCAATCAATGAAGCCGAGGCTTTGACTCAAGGTCATCACATTCACTCCACACATACACCATTTCCATTTTTACTCCCTTTTCTCTTTAGTCCTTTATTCCTTTGATTGGGTCTTTGGGTTTTCTTTATTTTTTCAGTTTACCAAATACATGCCATCAAATGAGAGACATTCCAAAAGCAAAGGTGATTTAAAACATCTCGCATTATAATATCTAAAAATAGCACTCTGATCAATTGCCTTCCGATCTGCCCATTCGATGTTGCAGCGTGCTAGCAGCTTGGCCTCATGCTATTCTGACTAAATATTAGGTTTAAAGTATAACGCAGTTCCAGAGAACAACCAGCTGGGTATCTTTCCTTAGATTAGGTGTGAAAGGAATTTTTTTTTTTAAGAAAACAAATCAGCTATTTCCCCAGGCACATTTTGTGTAACGTTGCTAAGGGCAAGGCAAAAATAACACTTGCGGTAAACTCATGTTCCCAGTGCTGGGGACCTATCTGGGGACACAGTGACAATGGCAATGAGCCACTGCTGGGCACCCCTGCAGGCACGCCCACTCTCCTCCAGGCTCCATGGGGGCCTCCGAAGGCCTCTTCACCCACATCATAGTCTCAAGGCACGGCCAGGCCGCTGGGTCTCACTGTGTCAACCTCAAGTTTTCAAGTGGAGACTCCAATTCCAAATCTACATGAGGATGGAGTTTGGAGGTGGGAGCTCAGATTGAGTGTGGCATGGTGGGGGCAGGGGGTCCACATGTTGGCATCAGGTGCTTCACCGGAAGAGGAGGAGAGGCCTGAGCTGCACACCTGCTCCCTCTCCCCAGGTGACGCCTGAGCAGTGTCACACTGCAGCCAGTGAGTCTACCCAGAAGGCGGCACCATGCCCTCAGACATCCCCACTTCTGAAACCGTAAGCTGCATAAGCCTCTCAACTGCACAAGCTACCGCATAGGGCAGATCAGTAACAGCAACAGACAAGGATAAGTTCAAGGCCACGTTATCCACAGCAGCCACAGACAGCTGTGCAGGTAGAACAGTAACTCCCCTTGCCCCACAACTTCACCAGGGCCAAGCCTGCCCACACTGGCACCTGCTGAGGGCACCAGCCAGAGTTCCTCAGGGCCAGGGCACTGCTGCCAGACCCAGCAAAGCCTCAAAGACACGGTCATTGCTTGGTACCTGCCAGGACATACAAGGGTGCTTCAAAGCGTTCATAGAAGAGGGCATTCAAAAGATCAAGTTTGAGGCAAACACACTTAGAAACCAAAGCACAGCTTTTTTCATAATATTTAAGATCTGCCACAAGGTTTTTTTGAAGAGTGAAACCCTGTCGGACCAAAAAACCCAGAAGAGCTCCCTTTGCCAGTTGCTGAAACCATCACCGGGGAATCCCTTTTGTGACTGGAGCCTGGTGAGACACCTCCCCCAAGCTGTGTCCCAAACCCATGCATATAGGAGAGTCCAACCTGCTCATCCTTCATACAGACAGAGGAGGCAGGGCAGGGTTGGGAGACTCTGCAGGTGGGAGGGCAGCTCGCTGCTCAAGGTGGGCTGGAACCTGCTTGCCCTGGACTTCAAGGCTCAGCATTTTTAGCTCTGGGTTCCTAACGGTGACCAAGGATGCTTGACCTTCTCCTTCCAGAGGGTTCTTAGCTTCTGCTAGGACAATCTTCCTTACATCTATCCAACATCCTCAGGTTGGGGACATTAATGCCACCCCACCCCCTGCCAAAGCAGGACAGGTGATCAACTTTCAAAGAGCCACATCTGGGATCCAGATGATGAGTGCACACTGTGTTGCTGCTCCTTGAGACTGGTTAATGTACCCGGAAAGTGGAAGCTAGGGCTGGGGGCAGAGTGAGGGGCAGGACAAGGACACGCAGGCAGCCAGAGCGACTGGGCATGGGTTCAGAGGACATGCCGTCCCAAGAGCCAGCTGCCATCCTTACCTTCCAGCACTGGGTAGCAGAGGCCAGCACTGGCCTGTGTATAGAGAAAGGGGTCAGAGGGAGACACCACACAAGATTTGCTGCCCCTCCACTAGAGAACGGGGCCCTGGGAGGGTCATTGAGCTTGGCTAAACTGCGGAGCCAAGCGTGGAGGTCTCTTCTGTGCACCATCCCAGCCCTGCTATCTGTCTCTAGGGTGCAGGGTCGAGGCTGGCACTGACATCTGCCCCTCCCTAGGCAAGGCCAGACGCGAGATCACAGCTTCCAGCTCCTGACCAATCACTCTGCTTTATGAGCTGCTGCAGTGTTGGGAAATGTAATGGACAACAGACTTTGTCCAAGCTCAGACCACACCCGAGACTGGCTTGGAAAGTTCTAGAAGGCTCCTGCTCTACTCTCTCTGTCCAGGAGGGCCATCAGACCTAGCTGGTGACATCGGGGTCATGAGAGGAAAGGACAGGAGCACGGTGGGAACCAAGGGACCTTCACCCTTACCCAGGAGAGAGCCATGAGATGCCCAGTTCCTTCAGGTGCTTGTTCCTGGTGAAGGTGTTCCTGAGCAGGACAGAACAGCCGCCCATGCAGGCTGCAGGTGCTTGCTGCCCTGGTCTCAGGGCCTCCTTCTCTCTTTAAGCTCAAGCACTTCCAGACAACAGTACCTACGAAGGGGTCTCCAGAGAGTTCAAGGACAAGACACACTACAGACAGACTGCACACAAGTGTCAAGGCACTATTATTATTATTATTTTGACATCTTGGTAAGCTTCATCTTTTAATTCTAATACTCAGGGACTTTTTCAAGTTGTACTACAGGCTGGGAGTGGGTGCGTATGAGTGCAAGACAGGTCCTTTTGCTGGAAAAACACTGGATTCGTGGCCAGTTCATCCTTGTGACTTCCAACACAAGTGTGGTTTGGCAAGTCACCTTAAAAACACAAAGGCTTCCCAGCCCACCTGCTCATTCTCCTTGGTGCTTTCAGCTGAGTGGGTGCTGGACTGTGAGCAGGGGCTAAGGCATTCTGGTGCCTCAGGGGTGTGTCCTGTGACGGGGGCTCAGCGTTGGCCTGGCTGTACCAAGGTGACACAGCCTATAACCAGGAGGGCAGGCACTACCTCGTGCCATGAGCATTCTTTGTCGTGCGTGGCCTTGCCCGTGACCAACCCTACAGAGCTGTGCCCAGGGCAGTGTGGTACACCACTTGTGTCTACTCGCAGAAGCAACTCTGGACAGCGATGGAAGGTGGAGTGTGCAACAGGGCTGGGGTGACGGGGTTGGGCAATGCTGGGGTGGGGGCAGGGCTGAGGCGAGGGTGGAATAGGGATAAGGGGTGTCCCTTTTTGTGGGGATTCATGGGCACCGCTCCCCACCCCCACTTTAGTAGGCTTTCCGACTCTGTTGCTTTTCTATTTAACCCACAACATCAGGATAAAATGAAAAAGCTCGTCTCAGCCACCCCTCCCTGGTGCCGTCATCTGTGACATGGTGGCTCTCTGTTCCACCCTGCACTGACCCTGCTCCTCCTCCTCGCCTAGCACACTGAGTAGCCA
The DNA here is from genome assembly GCF_030435755.1 of Ochotona princeps. Taxonomy (NCBI): domain Eukaryota; kingdom Metazoa; phylum Chordata; class Mammalia; order Lagomorpha; family Ochotonidae; genus Ochotona; species Ochotona princeps. The sequence goes on along the minus strand of NC_080832.1, from coordinate 6,003,048 downwards.
CAAGCTAACCACCTAAGAAGCAGCCAGCCATGCAGATTAAATTACAGTTAGTTACTCCTGAAATTCCATTCAGTTACTCAGCCTTGACCTACAATACAGCTCAGTGGGTCTTCCGTGAGCAGGCTCTCCGTCAATCGCATTAGTTTCTGCTCCCTGAGCGTGGCCAGCCAGGGCTGGGGCTGATGTGAACTTGCTTGTGACAACACCGACCTCTTCAATATTTAATGAGCGCAGGAACAATGCGCAAGCTCCTGTAGGCTGTGACGGGGCGATGGGGGATCTGTGTCTTGAGCGAACCATTCCTCGGGCTTCCTGCTCACCAGCTTGGCTGCATGTGCTGAATGCTGCCAGTTTTCCACGCTGAGAGCGAGTCAGAGGCCACAAGACACCATCAAACCACGAACAGCTGCTAGCGTCCCCCGAGAGGAGAAGCCACACTCCAGGTGTGTGGCTCTCATTTCACTGGGCCCAAGAAGAACCTGCGAGCAGCGGGGGCAGCAGGGGCAGCGGGGGCAGCAGGGGCAGCGGACAGGGGGGACGGAGGAGGCACAATGGCCCTGCCAAGCATCCCTGACAGCACACCTGTTCACACAGCTTTGACAGTGGCAAAACACTCAGGGTGCCAAGAGAGCTGTCAGTTACAGAGAGTGAGGAAGGGGAGCAGTCAATGAGGCCAGTCCTGCCACCCAACACCTGCTGGGACCCCAGGCAACGACAGCACTGCACAGGGTGGGCAAGGTCACTAGACTAAACTGACCAGCCCATGAGCTGCACCCATGGGAGACTGCCCTCCCCTCCCACCATGACCCCTTGGCCTAGGAGCCAGGAAAGATCTAGAGAAAAAAAAAATCTTGCTTTCTTCTTCCAGTTTGTTATAGCTCTGCAACTGCTTAGCTCCAAGCTCAGGGCTGCTTTCCTGTGGGGGACAGGCAGTGACCGGGCACTGTGTGATGCGCCTGGACCTTTAGCCCAAGGCCCCTGTGGCTTGGGTAGTTGATTCTTGAGTTTCATTTAGAATTTGTGGGAGAAAATAATCCAGCCTATTTTCTGACTTTGCTACTTGTCTTTTTTTTTTTTAAGATTATTTATTTAAAAGGCAGAGTTGGAGACAGGCTGACATACCTTCCATCTGCTGGTTCACTGGCTGCAACAGCTGAGGCTGGGCCAGACGGAAGCCAGGAGCCTGAAATTCCATTAGGATCATGGGTGCAGGGGCCCAAGGACTGGGGCCACCCTTCGCTGCTTTCCCAGTCACATCAGCAGGGAGCTGGATCAGAAGTGAAGCAGCCAACTCAATCTTACCTATCTGAATGGTCGCAGCTCCTCACTGTGCCGCAGCGATGGCACCATTTGCTACAATGAGGCAAAGGCATCCCCAGGAAAGCATCTACACGATCCTACCATAACTTTGGTACACACTGTGTCTGCCAACAAGCCAAAGTAAAATAATCTCAGGCGCTCTCATCCTACATCCACCCCTTCTCCTTAACTGCCCAGAGAAATGTGCTTCTTCACCACCTGCCTGGAATTGCGAGAGGGACAGCAGAAGTACACACACACACACACACACACATGCTCTGACACATCGGTGCGACTCCAGAGTTCTGTACCAATCTTACACAGGCAGGTTTCAATGCAAAGTACAATCAGCATAGGCTTTGCTGAAACTAACTTTTGTTTAGATAGTAACCTGTTTTTCTTGACCATACAAGGACTTTACCATTAGAGGGCCAAGTTCCAGCAACTGTCTACTTTCCCTGGACAATGGAGCCCGCTCTCCACCCAGACCAGCCCACCTCCTGCTGTTCCCGCCCTGCTTGGACAAGCTCCTCCTTTTTGTGTGGCACGTGTAGCACCTAAACACTAGAGACTGAGGTTAGAGGAAAATAAGAGACAAGATCAAGTGTATCAGCTTGCACTGGGCGGAACGTGAATGCATAACACTGGCCGCAGACGCAAGCATCTACATATATTTTTTCATTGCTGTAACTTGGCCTTCGGGTCTTAGGAGCATTTTCTAAGACATACTTACATAGAACACTGACAAACCCACTAGGACCTGTGCTCCAACCATGTCAGAAATCGTCACCAAACGTCATGTGCTTCATTGAAGGCTTTTAAAAAGATACCAATAGTTCCAAGCTTTTGGAATAAAAACTGGGTGTCTCTCCCCGCCTGCCAAGGAGCTCCTACTTTGAAATACACTTGCACATACACATCATTGCTAGGGAGTCACTATGTTCTCTTCCCTTGAGAGCAGGTACACACTTAAGATGAGTCAACAGCAACGACAAAACACGGCTCTATACTCCAATGCACCAGTTGTTCTTTTATAACCGGCGAGACTTGGTCTGGTAAATCAGTCAAAGTGGCATATGAATAGAAACTGTCTCAGCTTTTAAATTAGACCTTAACCTGGGCTAAGTGACACACCCTAGGCTCCTCTCTTGCCCAGAGGGGCAGTGGCGGTGGCCACAGCTGGGTCAGCCCTCAGCAGATTCAAACAACACTGAAGAATGCTCCACTCTTCAGCCAGGATGCGTGGTAGGGCAGGTGGATCCAACACACTTCCATCTTAACAGCATTACAACTTATGAGCAACTCCCGTATATACAGGTAGGAAAATCTTAACAGGGCTGGTAGATCATATCAATGTTAATTTTCTGGATGGAATTTTATGCAAACGTTAGTGTTGGGGGAACTCCAAAGGATAAGTGACTTCTCTTGTTTCTAATAACTGTATGTTTGTTTATCTGCAAGTAAGTCAACATCAAAAGCTGAAGGAACAGCAAAGCAGAAGACACTCCAGGATATTGCCATTTGGTTTAGACGAGAGAGTCTGCCTATGTTTGTGCATATACACCGCTGCATGTGTGCACACTCTCAGAGGCACCTGTACACAAGACAACTAAGACTTCGTCACAACGATGGCTCTGAGACCTAGAGCAGGGGGTAGGTGCTTAGTGAGTGTTCCCAGCACATTCTTGTGCACCGCTAAAGTGCTAGGCTGTCGACATTGCTCCTTCAAGAAGTAATCATTGCAGAGTGGGGACCAGCATCAACGTTCCCAACATGCAAACACAGAACAGGACCCTGCTGGGCAGCCGGTGGGAGTCAGCTAGGCGCGCCAGGAGTGCCGTGGTAGTCACAGCCCCAAGCGGCAGAGGTAACGGCCTGGTGAAGATGGGCCTGGTGGGGACGGGGCACTTACGGCTGGAGATACAGTAGGACAGCCTACAGTTGATCTTCCGGAAGAGCTGCTTGTTGATGGGCCACAGCACGAGCGTGAGGAGCTGCGTGGTGTTGATGATGAGCCCCGAGGCGATGAACACGTAGCAGAGCACCAGGTGGCACAGGAGCTGGGGCTTGAGCAAGCCGGCCAGGTCCATGGTGGCGGGCTGCTCTCCTTCACAAGTCAGCAAGCCGCCCGCCGCACAGCGCGTCCGGAACGGAGAGGGAGACCCGAGGCTCGGGGAAGCGTCTGGAACACAACCAACGCTCAGCGTTAGGGAGAGTAGGCGACGGTTTTGAAGGCACACACACAAACCTCTTCAAAGCAAACGTCTTCCCCAAGATCAACACCCACAGTAGCAGACATTATTATTTAGCAAACACCCAGGCCCAGCCTGGTTCTGGCCCATGCCCATCCCACCTCTCCCCACTTCTGCAGCTCCTCCAGCTCTCAGACTGGCAGTCTCATCTCTGAAACCACACCTGCTGCCCAGGCAGGATGAGGGGGCTCACCTGGGTCAAGCTCTACCCCTCAAGGCCCCTACACCAGGAAGGCACTTCCTGTATTCCATGACGGCCTGCTGAACTGTTCTCCATGCCCCACCGGACGGTCACCTGCTCTAGGACCTGGACTGCTGGCAGATCGTCCTCCCCAACACCTGAGTGGTCACTGGTGGGTGACTGCAGCTTGATTTTTTTTTTAAAGAATCTTTGCGGAGTGATTTAATGAAGGTGGACAAGGCTGGACGTTGAGGATATCAGTAAATACAAGTAACTAGGAAGACAAAAGGCGCATCTTGCCACCCACATCTCAGGGCCTGCACCCAGGTACCAGTTTAGCTTCTGACTCCAGTGCTCCGCTGATGCGGACTCTGGGATGCAGCAATGATGGCTGAAGTACATGAATCCTTGCCACCACAGGGGAGACTCCAGAGTGAGTCCTTGTCCCCTGGCTCCTGGCTCCAGCCTGGCCCAGTACTGGCTGCTGTGAGCATGTGGGGAGTGGGTTGCTTTGCTGTTTGTCTACCTTTCAAAGCTAATGAAAACTAAGTAAACAAATGCATGTTTAAGAATACCACTGCATGCTCTATTGACCCTTTGCACCCTAACCAACTATGTAAAAATCATCAAAAATAAAAATACAATAAAAAAATACAGATATATATTACTGCACCCCGACCAGTACTCCCCATCCACACACACACCCTCCTTGAGTTGTAAGATCAGGAAGATGCCCAACACACACAAAGCAACGAGACTCAGTGTTCCGCCTCCAAATGGGGCCAGTAAGACGATGTCACTGTTCAGCTCCACAGTTCGGTCTTCAAGGAGTGGGCAGAGGTGGGGGTTAAGAACACTCGCATGAACAAAGCAGACGACCGTGGGACCAGGACTGGCTTCTCCTGGAACAGGCCGTCACTGCCAATTGGTGCTGGGAAAAGCTCAAACATGAAGGTCAACTTTCTCACAGTGACAGCTGGGAGGGTCTGGATTTAACCCAATCTTCATTGGTTGTGCCAAGAAAAAGGGGTGGGGTGATCTGGAGCTCACAGCTCCATTCCCTCTGCTAGGAGGGAAGGCTGAGCCTACCTTCTTTGCCATCCCCTTAGCCTGGGTGCCGCAAGCTCTGTGGCCAAGAAATTGCACTTACTGGCACCATGCCGTGCCAGCCACCGTGAAGTCTGAATCACCACATCCCAGCCTTCCCTGGGCCGCTTTGGCAGACATCTTCAGGTTGTGAAATCCCTCCAGTGGCTTTAGCACCAGTCCTCTCCAAGGAGCAGGTGTGAAGCAGGTGGCTCATTCCTGGTGCACCTGACCCCAAGAGCCATGTTAGGCAAAAGTCACTGTTGTGTGTTTGCCTCCCTAGCTTGATGCTCGATATTCATGCAACTCATCCAACGTCCCTGATGAGCCACTAACAGCTTCAAGATGGCAATACTGGGCACATGGGGTATGGCATATGTGAAATGCTTGACAATACTTTGCCTTGGGGATCACAGCTGCCTCTCTCGATGTCCAGTTCTGTGTTACTGCATTATGGACACAGTGAGATTTTTCTTTCCTCTTCAAGTTTCCAGGATCATCGTGCCCTCAGGTAAAATCCTACCCACATACTCCCCCATCTCTCCCCACCCCTCCATACACAAGGACTGCACGCCCCAGGGTCTAACACAAAACTGGCGGTGTTTAGAGGAGTTGTGGACAAGCCTTGAGATGAATCCAGCAGCCAGGCCTTGTCTCAGGTCTCTTCCTAGACCAGGTGGCTGAGCCCGGTTTGGGAAGCCCCTCCTGTGAGTTGTTTTGTTTTTCTGAGAAACACAACAAGAGGGAGATAGGCAGACGCAGAGGGAGAAAGAGGGGCCATCGAATGACTCACTGTCAAAAGGCCTGAGATGGGTGAGGCTGGTGCTTGCCTGTGGGTGGCAGGGACCCACTGCTGGAATCATTGCCGCCAGGACAGGCATCGGCAGGAAGCTGGACTTGGGAGCTGGAAGCAGGACTTTGATGAGGGCCACGGGCGCCTTAACCACTGGCCAAATGCCTGCTCCCGTTGGCCTATGTCTGAAGCTCTCTTGTTGGCTGTACTGTGGGGAGCGGCCGACCCCACATGGATGAGGGGCTTCAAGATGGCGGCTGGCCGAGTGCCAGGAGGCAGGACTTGTCCCGCCAGTGGGCAGGCAGGAAGTCACAAGGATAGGCTAATTCTCCCTCGCTGCAATTGCTGGCCTATCAGATAGCGCCCTGTGGACCACAGGGAGAAGTGATTGGTGGAGAACTGTATATAAGCAGCCTGCTTTCAGCAATAAGGCCCTTTTTTGGCTCGTCTGCCTTTTTTGGTTCGCCCTCTCTTTTTGGTTTTGTCTCTCTACCTTTTGGTTCGTGGCATTCTGGTGGCCCATACGGGGGGAATACAGAAACGGGAAGAATTGGGAAGAAGGGTGGTGGAAAACGGGAGGAAGGGTGGCGAAGAAGCGGGTAGGAAAGCTTAGACAGACGGGGACAGGAGCAGCGGAGAAAAGGTTTTAAAACACAGCCGCCTTTGCCAGTTTTTCCCGGACCTCCAAGAATATGACTCGGCGTTTTTAGTGTTGCCGCTGCCAGAGCGGCGGCGACACTGTACTTCCCAGCACCAATGAGTGCTTCCAAACCTCCATTTCTCTCCACACAGAGATAAGAGGATCTACTCCAGTGCAATTTTTCTTTTAAAGATTTATTTGCTGGCATCTTGGAAAGGTAGACAAGCGCCCTAGACAGCAGGAAAAGAGATTTCACCTGCAGTTTCAATCCCCAAATGCCTGTAATTGTTGGGGCTGGACAAGTCGGCAACCAACCCAGAGTTCCATTCGGGTTTCCCATGTGGATGGCAGGAACTCAAGTGCTGGAGCCATCATTCGCCACCTCCCAGGGGCATCTGCAGAAAGCCAGATCAGAAAGCAGAGGAGCCTGGACTCAAACTAGCCCTCTGATGAGGCCTAATTCACACCTGCTGAGAGGGAGGGTTTGATGTGGTCTGTCCCAAGGGTCCCCAGTCTTGGGATGTTAAGAGGCAGGCCCCACAGAAATCATTCAGACCCTTCGGGTCTCTGCTGAGTGCTGTATTAACAGTGCCCATTCTCTTGAGAGTGAGCTGGTACCCAACAGCAAGTCCAGCCCTTTGCCCCATGCAATCATAGTCTCCTGCACAGGGCCCCACTGGTGTGGCGCCGTGTAGCCCCGGCCAGAACGAAGCAAGCAGGTACTATGCTCTCGCACTTCCAAAACTGTACACCAACTAAACTTGGTTTTTTGTTGTTGTTGTTGTTTTTTAAGATTTTATTATTATTGGAAAGCCGGATATACAGAGAGAAGGAGAGACAGAGAGGAAGATCTTCCATCCGATGTTTCACTCCCCAAGTGAGCCGCAATGGGCTGGTGCACGCCAATCCGATGCCGGGAACCAGGAATCTTTTCCGGGTCTCCCACACGGGTGCAGTGTCCCAAAGCTTTGGGCCGTCCTCGACTGCTTTCCCAGGCCACAAGCAGGGAGCTGGATGGGAAGTGGAGCTGCCGGGATTAGAACCGGCACCCATATGGGATCCCGGGGTGTTCAAGGTGAGGACTTTAGCAGCTAGGCCACGCCGCCGGGCCCCTAAACTTGTTTTTCTACATGACCTGACCTCTGGCGTTTTATTACAGCAGTGGAAAATGGACTGTCAAAATTACAAAGAACAAAAATCGTCAAGTTCCTTCCTGTGGAACAAGGTGACTCATGTGTATTAGTCAGCTTCTTTTGTTACTACAACAAAACACCTGAGCTCAGCTACTCAGGGAGGAAAGGGGTTTATTCCACTCCTGCATGTAGAAGGTCCACACCGGGTGGTCCCATGTGGTTAGGATTCTGATGCGGGTGGAGGGTGTGGGCGGCAGAGCACATTCAGGGAAAGCAGAGAACAAGGCTGGGCCCAACCACGGGCCTGCAGGGTCACTCTCCTGTGAGTGAGCCTGATGCAAACCCCTTCAGGTCCACCTGCTCCACATGATTGCAGGATGAAGTTTCCATCCTCTTAGTACCATTCATTTATGAATCTGTCTGAGTTTAGGGGTTGGATTCATTCATGTGCAGGAGGCTTGCTAATAACTAAGTGACATTAATCCTGAAGCCAATTACTATCAGTGAAACAAAGACAGGCATGCAGGAGATAACTGTGTGCTGAATGTCTTACGTTTATTTCAGGTGAAAGCTTGGGGTGCAGCCATCCTTCTCATCTTGAATGAAAGAGAACTTATTCCTCCAGTGTGGCCAACACAGCATCACACTGAGCAAAGACAGTATAAATATCCAACCAGTGATGAAAATAGCTAAGGAGAAACCATTTTAAAGATGCTGCCTATTTTTCTTTCCACGTTAAATACAGAGAACATTATGGAGAGACCCTTTTCAATAAATCCACCTTAGCAGTTTATTATATGAGATAAAGATGTGATGAAGAATTCTGTACTACTTCCAAGAAGATGAGAGAGGTAATTTATAGAGTTTGTAAATCAACAAAGAATCTTGAAGCCGTTTTCATGTCCTATTTCCGTGAATAAAGTGATTTCTCATCACCAACAACAGCACGATGATATTGCTTGTTGCTGGCATTTGGTCCCTCCATGATGCAACAGCAAGGTTTGCACACCAGCAGGCTCCAAATGGCATCGAACCTTTATCCCCTTGCTCAACACGAGCCTGTGACCTTCAGCATGAGCCCTAGCATGTGAAGTGCATCCGCCAAGAGCTTCTGCAGCAAAATTCAGCTCCTAGGCTAGTACAGGCAAACCTCCACTACCACTGCCCACTGCCCCTGCCCACGATCAGGCAATGCACACGCACAAGGCAAGTTTCAGTGGGGTGAGCAGGCTGGTAGCTCACTCGATGAGGAAGGATGATTGGGTCAGCATTCTCACATGCAAAGGCCACTGTGGCCACCGGGATCCAAGCGCTGCAGGTGTGGATGTGAGGCACCAAGGAGGGACCCTGGGAATTGGACAGCTCGGGTTGCAAAGTCCAGCTCCACCACCTGACAGTTGCACACCTTGCTCTAGTTCCCTAGCCCCCAATGTCTTCAGGCGATGTCAAATAATAGCCTCAAGGGGTGAAAGGGCAATCCTGTATTTGAAACATGGACATGCCTGAAGCAGGGAGCATGTGTAAGAGAAGAGAAGGGCCAAGAGGCAGCAGCTAAAACCCACGACTTTGGCCTTTCTGGGGCAGCCAGTCAGACACAAGTCATGCCGTCTTCCTTCTGACCACAGCTTCAGCGCCAGCGTTCCCATCATTTACCTTCCTGCATGGTGACATGTCCTTCCCTGGGCTTTCGTTCTAACCCATACTTTCCTGCCAGTGACTCAGAATTGGGAAATGATGTACCCACAAAACAAAACAAAACTCCTTCTACACTTCACCTTCCTCTCCAGGTCACCATCTTAAAGCACAGCCAGTGGAAGACTACAGCTCATTTCTCAAGGCACATTCACAACATGAAACTCCGCGGACACAGCAAGCTGGAGACACACACGTGAGCAGAGCCGCCCGCCCAGGGAAGCCTGACTCAAGCTAGGGCTGCCAACACAGACAGTGCACAAACTACCAGGCCTGCGTTGGTTGGGAATGTTGGCAGATGAACGCAAGCTCAGGTTCACTCAAGAGTATTCCAAGTCCTTCTTCTCCCAACAGACATACAACTGTCAGCTTTAGGCTTAAACCAGGTGACAAATCAGGAGCACCTTTATGGGGATGGGCGTCTCCTGGCTTCCCCATGTGCCAAGGCCTCACTCGCACTCAGGCTTCCCCCATGTGCCAAGGCCTCACTCGCACTAAACCTCAAGCAGAATGAACTTTCAGTAGTTTGTTGTGAAGGACTGGGTGTTTTTAGCTTGCTTTCTTCCTAAATATTTACATTATTGCACTAAACCAGGTCAGGATGTAGAAGAAGCAAAAACCCTTTCTTCCAAAAAAAACCAGTTCAAACAGAAGTACTGCACTAACATGCACGCTCCATTTAACACTGGGTCCCAGCACATTTCGTTGAGGCTCTTTTGAACTCAACACCCAGAACTCAAAAAAGCACACAAAAAGGTAAACTCATTTGATTTGTTTGCAGTTTCTATCTTAAAGGATAAGACTACAGTCTAAAGGACACGGGGTGATCGGGACTCGGAGATCCGTCCAAAGATCGAAGCCCTCCATCTCTGCAGAAGCGAGCAGCCCACACGCTTCCCACCGCTTGGCACGGGAACAACTTCTGCCTATCTTGCCAGACACAAGAGCCTCCAAGAGGCTCCAAGGAAATGCTCTATATCACATGGCACCAACAGCTTCCATGCACAACCACCAAGAACGGACATATTCTGGCATGAAAAATGAGTGATGGGATGTCCATCCAAGGCAATGAATGAAACATCAGGTTCAAATGTCATAAGATCATAGCAGTATAGTCACAGCATTAAAAAACAAGCCTAGGAAGAAAGCCAGCTGGGAGAAAAGGAACGGTGTACCCAAACAAGAGACCCAAACAGGAACAGCAGCTCTCCTTGTAAACAGCCACACCCACACACAGGTGCACACACTCAATGCGTGCTGGCCGAGTGGAGCCAGGCCTGCTCCAGCACCTTTGTCCCTAGGACCAGCCAGTTGGCTTTAAGAGCCTTGACAAATGGAATAAAAGGATGCTCACCCAGGCAGGGTTTCTGCATTCCAATGACCCTTCCCCAGCGATGCTAACAACAGGGTTCCCTCCATTGCTCTCCCCCAACTGCCCTCTGTGTAGCACGTTCCTGGGTCAGCCAGGTTTCCTCAGGGGACCAGAGGAGAGAAAACCTTCAAGGACCAGCAGTTACAGTACAGGGAGCCAGAGAACTACACTTCTCGACCTACTGCTTTTGGTCTACAAAGCAGAGAATCCCAAAGACGACAGCATCTCCCATAAGAACAGAGTCGGGTGGGGATGGTGCCGGGAAAACGAGCAAGGCGGTGCCCCAGGAATCCCCATTCTGACCGCGGCTCTGCTAGCATCTCCATTAAGACAACACTGAACCCTGGGTACAGGCCAGGAGACCCTCAGCGGTTGGTCCCCAAAACCAAGCCCCAAGTTTACGGTGTGAATCCCTGTAGACCCAGGAGCCTAAATTCCCAGAACAAAACCAGAGGGAGAATGCTCAACTCAACTGAACAGAAGTGTCACCAGGAACCACCTCTAACAACAATATCCTTCAACTGAAAAGTCATGGATGTTTAAGGGCTCAGCAGACGCCAATATAAAATTAGCTTACTTTAAATTTTTATACAAGATCCCGTTGTTCCACGTCTTCGGCCAAGACATGGTGTTCCTTCAGACAACCCCAACTCGGATGAGGCCATCAGTCACCTTAGGGTTTTCCTCAGGCTCTCTGAGGAGTGACTCTAAGCCCCTCGCCACGGTCTAGACGCAGGACGCTAAAAACAGATGCCAACAGACAAGGGCTACTTCGGAGTTTGCATTTAATGGCTGGTTCCGAGGGCTTGGGAGACAAAGGCAAATTGTACAGAGCTTGTGTGTCTAACCATGGAACCTGAGAGTGAGGGGCAAACCCTACTTTCATCCAGCTTTCCCTCCTGAAAGGAAAAACAGAAAGGAATTAGATAATTTTCTAAAGACTTTTGTAGCTTTGACTAGATGGATACTCTAAGAGTTCAACTTTACGGCTTTCGGGGTGGTAACCAGTATAGCAGTCTCGGCAATAAATGTTTCATATGTCTCATTAATTGTCACCAAAACCTACTACATAAGATATTTCACACATGTATTATAGATGAGGCAAGCCAGGTTTAATTAGACAAGGTGACAGGCCAAGGTCAAATAAGGAGCACATGTGGGACCAGCCCGGTCCTGCCCTCCACCAATGAGTTCTACAGAGCCACAGTCATGCTCTGCCCCCAAGTCCCGCCCACCAAGGACACTGGGATCTGCAGAGCTCCGGCTGAGTGGAAAGGAGCCAGCCGGGCAAGTGTATTTGCATCTCCAAGCTTCAATGAGCCCTGTCAAAAGCTGCTCAGCAGGGGCCTAGCAGCCACTTGCATCCCACATGGACACCTGCTCAAGTCCAACCCAGTTCCCTGCTAATGTACCTGGGAAACCAGTGGATGGGCCTTGCAGTGACCCAAGTTCTATCTTTCCTTCTCTTTCTCTGTTACTTTGCCTCACAAGTAAAGTTTTTTTTTTTTTAATACAAAAAAGTTTTTTTCAGTGGAAAGCATATTTTCCAGTTCTGTCCAATCCACGGAAGTTTCTATACACTGTCCTCAAGACCTGATGAAAAACCCATGACTGTGAACCTGGGGCAGAAAGAAGGAACACTACATTGCCCTGAGGACTGTGCAGGTCTGAACAGAGGCATCTGGCACACAGAGGGAAGGCCACGTGAGTGGCCACATGAGTGCTGAATCGGGACCGCTGTGGCCGTGTCCGAGACCTCGGGTCAGTGGGCATCAACTCAGCAATAGACTGGTGAAGGCTGGCAGTGGGCAGAAGCTATGGAAGGCAACAGAGCAGCTGTGCCCCCAGCTGTCCCCTGTGGGTGTCAATGAAGACAAATGGCCTGGGCCTCCAGGAGCAGGCACGGGGGGGTGGGGTTGGCACTACCAGCTGGCACCACACACACACAGTAGGGTATACCCGCTGACACCACACACACACACAGAGCTCATTCATCACAGAAACCGCCTCCCACTCCACACCCCGCATCACCACGACAACGTGGTCAGCCAGTGCCCACAGCTGTCCCTCCCACACAGCTCCACAAAGATGCACAGTGGTGGCGAAAGCAAATGTGGAGAGGCCCTGGGTGCTGACTGTGTGGCCGTGGGCAAGTTGCTCTCCACCACCAGGCTCGTTCTCCGACTGTTTCATGGGGTAACACCTGCCCATGGGGGTGCTGCAACTGAAACACACACGTGTGGGCAGCAGCCCCCCAGGCACCCACTGTGGCCCCACTGGTGGGTCAGCTGGCTTTCAGGAGAGGTTCCTTTCCCAGACATCTTGCTTTCTGACATTCACACAGCTCCACATGATCCCGGGGTTTGGATCCAATGGGCAGAGTCCGCAACGCGCCCTGCAAGCTCTAAGGGAACTCTCCCACCCCTATGCCCGGCCCAAAGCAAGTCAACCCCTGAGTAGGTGGGGGCTGTGCCCCTACCAGAGGCAATAACAACTGATGCTCTGCACGCCCCATTGAAGAGAAGTGCCGCCCGTACAACAAGACCAAGACCAGCCTTGGGGATACACACGCTGCAGACAGACCCAATGTCCCATCTCAGACAGCCTGCCAACAGGGGCTCAGGACATGTGCTCACACATATGGGCTGGGAATGCGGACACGTAAACACACACCTGTCTCCCACGACGCAGTGCAAGACGTCTGGAAACAAGGCAAGAGGCCAGCTCCTCTTAGGCTACCAGCAAATGACGGCACCCAAAAAGATAATTAAAAAAAAAAAAAAAAACTTCAGAGTTGTGGTAGAATGGATAAAGCTGCAGCCTGTTGTGCCAAAATCTCATATAGACTTCTGTTCAAGTCCCAGTTGCTCCATTTCTGATCCAGCTCCCTGCTAACACAGCTGGGAAAGCAGCAGAGGATGGCTGAAGTGCTCGGATCCCTCCCGCCCATGTGGGAGACCCGAAAGAAGCTTCTGGTTCCGCCAGCTGCAGCCTTTACGGCCATTTGGGGAGTGAACAACAGATGAAACTCTGTCACTGTAACTCTGCACTCAAATACGTAAAGAACCAAAGAACCAAAACCTGAGCCTTAATATTCCAAAACAAAATAAGTCACGGTAGAAAGTGTAAAGACTCAATGGCAAAATTCAAAACTGCTGGGACTTTCCCTAAGCGTCTTTTGTTATTTTGGAGTTTTCACTGTGAACACTCAGTAGGGAAAGGGCCACGGCCAGCACCCTTTCAGTACCAGGAGCTCTGGAACCCTCGTGCAGCCAGCAGCTCTCTAAACAAGGCCTCTGGGCGCTGTGAGTACAGCGACTGGGAGCCACAGGATAAAACACTGACACTCTAAACAGAAGTGACACAAATCCATTTACTCTCTGGCGCTATTGGTAAAGCCGCCCAACTGCCCAGCCCTCTCCCTTCACTCCGGCCTCGTGCAGCCGGTCTGCGTGGGCCAGCCATTCTGGTGGCAGTGATGCCTGTGTGTCACCTGACTCTGGCCACATGAGCAGGACTTGCGACTGAAGGCCATCACTGGCCACAGACAGGTGGGCCAAACCATCATGCGGTGGGAGGTTCGGGGTCAGAGACAGGCTATCTTACAAAGCAAAGAGGCCAAGTGACAAAACCACGTTTAAAGGCTGTGGGACAAAGCCACAGGGGTAGGCGAGGCTCCACGGCAGAGAGCTGCCTCGGGGCCCAAGCATGCTCAGTGTGCCTTGATGGGCACTTATTCTCCCTTGGAAACCCCTGGAATGCAGAAGGGGGTTCTTCAGTGTTTAGAGCCTGGTCACCATGTGTCCTTATCAATGGGGCCACTTCGCCCTGGAAACATCAGCTTCCTTGGCTAGCAAAGTCACTGAGCATGCACCGACCCAGCCCAGGGTGGCAGAGCTGAGTAAGTTTGAGGGGCAAGAAGGGATTCAATGGAGAAGATCCTGCCGCTGGTTCTCACTGTCACAGCCCAGAAGATGGGAAGCGTGTCCATTTGTCTGCATGCCCTGCACATGGTACTGGCCTGCAGGGGCAGATGCTGCAGGCTGCTGGAGCATCAGCCAGGAGCAGAGCTCAGAGCATCCTGCTAGCTCTCACACCGCCCTGGGCTCTGAGAGCCTAGCTGGCGCATGAGAAATAAGCAAATGGCTTCGCCAGTCCTTCCTCATCTCTTTGGCCAGGCGCTACTTATCCTCTTCCTTGTTCTTGACATGCCCTCGGCCCTTGAGTTCTTGGACACCCTGGGGCTGTCATTCTTTCCTTTCAGGTAAGAAGGGCAAAGAAGGCAGGCAATCGATATGTGTCGAGCTTCAATCTTTCATTGCCCTGATCTTCATAAAGAGAAGCCAAAGGACTCGCCTGGGCCATTTCCCCAAGTCGGTTCACGTCTAATGGACCCGAGGAGAGACCTATTAGACCACGAATGCATCTACCCGCTTCCCTGGCATGAATCATTTACAGAAGGAGGCACCACAGGCTGTGAGTGCCCAAATAAAGCTGACCGACAGCATCCTTGCTTCTGAAATACAGGCACAAGAAGACTGTGGTACTCGGAGCAGCCCAGCGCCTGGGGTGGCAGTAGGGTCCCCACAGACGCACCAGCCACTTCTTGGAGGCTTTCATGGTGTAACGGCAGAGAAAGCCTCCTGGCTCCCTCCTGTGCTCACTCCACTCACAGAGTTCAGGCAGTGGCTGGGGAAGAAGCAGTGAGCTTCCTCCTAGCTTCCAAGCCAACTCCTGGACCAGGAACCTGAAGTCATTCAGACATTTATTTATCCATTGAGAAGTTCATTCATCCCGCAGGTTGCCTGGTCCATGGAGCCAGCCACTCATTCATAAGTTAAAGTTTCATTGATTCCTATTGAAACCGTAGCTTTTCACATAATAGCACTTCATTGGAGTGGTGAACATGGGCACAGTTATACTCCTCGCCTTAGGTCCACGTTGGACACCGCCAGGCCCAGGGTGAATTCCCACCCTTCCATCTCTTACTGAAGACAGATGCCTAACAACTGTTGACGCAATCTGATTCCCCCATATAACGGAACCTCCATGTGGGCAACTCTGATGTGTCAAAAACGGGCAGGAGTGACAGCATGAGTTGATGCAGTCCTGGGTTTTGTGCCATCACCCTAAGGCCAGGGTGGATGACCCATCAGTTTGTTCTCCCTGCACAACCTTGCAGATAACACCACATGAGGGTTCTCTCAGCTGCCACACCGCAGAGGCAGCACGAAAAGTCTTTATCTACAAACACTGAAATGGCACAAGGCAATCCATCAGCTCGACGTGCAAATGACCAGCATGAAAGCCAATCACCTACTTACACCAAAGTGGGGGAGCTGGGTGTTGGCCGAGGAACACAGAATGGATCTATTTTTTTTTTTTGGAACAAAGGTTCTTCCATTAAAATATAAATCCAGGAAAAGAAATTACACTCAGTGTGAGTCACTTACCCAAACCTATGAATCCTTCGAAAGGTGATTTTCTCCCATTATCACAGTCATTCACATTTGTTATGAAAATCTGTAATGTTCTAAAATGTAGAAATTTCACCACCTACAACAACCAGTGACATTCTTCCCTATTCTCTGGGTGCATGTGCAGGCTTTTTTGTCTTTGCCGGATAATACAATTACAGAGGGTATTTTGTTTTAAAAACACAGCTGAGATCTAACGTTCTATTAACTTGTACGCCCTTTTCATAACCTTGGTGTGAAATCATATCCAATTTCCATAATGTGATAAAATGATCCTTCTTGTATTACCCTAATTATTACCTTATGGCCTCATTATTGCACTTTAGGCTTTGTTTTCTGTGTCTTTTCAAGAATAATTAATGTAGTGATTAACAATTCTGGGTGTAAAGCTCTCCCATTTTTGAGTTTTGGGTTATTTCTTTGGAATATGTTTCCAGAGCCGGGATTTCCGGGCCCCAGGAACAAGCATGCTAAGATGCTGCATGATCTCCGTTCCCCACCGCAGTGTGGCAGCACCCACTGGGTTACACTCTCCTCAGCAGTGAGGATTCTCCTAGCACAGCCACTGTGAAGTCAGTATGGAGACTGCTAAGAGAACTGAAAACTGGCCTGCATATGATCTGGCGGGCCACTTCTGGGAACACAACCAAAGGAAATGAAATCTGCTTCTGAAAAAGAGGTCTTACATGTATATCCTGTATTCACAGCGGCACAATCTACAATAGCAAAGACATGGAAATAACCCAGATGCCCGCCAAAAAAGGAGTGGATAGAGAAACTGGTACATTTGCTCTAATGGAATACTATTCAGCCATTAAAAATGAAATTCTACCATTTACAACAAAATGTATACACATGTATTCTCATAAATTAACTATATTATGGAGACTAGCCTAGGAGAAGTGAGGCTACATTGCAGCATGTATCTCTACTTCAGAATAAAGGGAGGACTCCCAATGGAAACAGTTCCATCTACCTTGACAATACGATACTAGATGTTCTACCTTGGCCTATACCTGCAACACCATGATACACTGTTACTAAAGTTACTAAACAGTAATAAGAATCAGCACAGTAACTGTTCATTGTAGAGAAAACCCACGGTGAGGCTGGCCACCCAGGCTCTGCTCCTGTTGCTGGTTCCCCTGGCCTGAATATCCCATGGCCTGCCTCTCTCCCTCTCTCTCTCTCTCTCTCTCTCTCTCTCTCTCTCTCTCTCTCTCTCTCCTCTCTCTCTCTCTCTCTCCTCTAGCTCTCTATCTCTCTCTCCTCTCCTCTTTTTTTTCCTCTCTCTCTCTTTCTCGATCTGTCATGCTCTCAGATCAGCCCCTGTCACCAGGAGCAAAGCACAGGGACATGAACTTGATCCAGAGCTTCCGGAGTTCCCCTCTTCCCTCCAGTCCCGCATGGACAGGGGTTGGTCAGGGGCTGCAGAGGCTACATTTCAGCTTCCTAAGCAACGATGAGGATGTGCTCTCCACCACGCGAAGGGTTTTGCTACTCCAGACACGGCGCCGATGCTCAGGACTCAAGGCCCAGAACTTTAAAGGGGACACTGCACCTGTCGGGGATGAGGGCACAGCAGCCCCAAACTGGCACAAGGTTGGGGGCCTCTTGAACTGCTGCATCCCAAGCACTAGCACTAAAAACCATCCTGCGAGGCAGACAAAGCCTGGACAGGCCATGGCCATATGCCTTGTTGAAGGACTGTGGCCTGGGACAGAGAAAGTTGTAGGTACTTGGGCCAGCTGATCAGGCTGGATTCTGATCGTGTGGGGGCGAGTCCTCTTGCTGAGACATTTGTTGATGAAAGGCTGTCATTGATAAATCAATGAACCTTCCATGGAGTGAATCCCAGTCTCTGGAGAACACCCTAATACACTAAATGGGCTCCATGTGTTCTGCCTGAACCAGACTGGAATCTGGTCTCTGCTTTTAGTTGATGAGCCCCTTCAGTGGCCAACAGGCTCTAAGTCACCTATTGTCATGAAGAATTAGCTAAAAGCAGCAAGTATAAACAGGTAGAAGACAGCCCAGAGACTTGGCTGCTTCTAGAAATGAGTCTCAGAGAGCCCACATGTGAGTAAGCTGCACTGGCCGGGGCAGCAGTAGAGGGACTGGACAGCAGCTTGACCTACAGGGTCAACTGACCCACGCAGAGACTGAAACAAGGACAGCCAGTCCAACCGCTCACTTGTCAAGCTTTCCCTTAATGTCGGAACTATTGTGAAAGGAGGAGACAGCGTGTTTGAGCACCTGAACAGCGTGTGTTTCCTCACACAGACGTCATGCCGTGTATGCTTCATCAGTTCAAAAACCTCAGTGTCCTAGGACTGAAGCTACTTCCCCATCCATGCTGCTGTTCTCTTATCGCAAGCCTAGGAATTCACAAAAACACAGACTGCACAACCTCCAAAGTCCTCGTGATGGCCTTTCTGTAACTCAAGACATCTCGACTTCACATGGTGAGTTGCACCCATCTGGAGTAGGAAAAGCACTTTCCTATGACCACATCCTATTCTCCTTACACCACTGCACAGTGAGCACCCTGTGGCTTGCTGTTTCTGTCCCACTGTCCTGGAGACCACAGAGCTGAACACCACACCATCAAACACACACCCATTCAATGTTAGCACACAGCAACACGGGGCGCTTCCAGGAATGCTCACCCCAAGCAGTGTTGGACTTTTATACACAGTCTTCCAAAAGTTCATGGAGCAGACACACGGTACTTTCACTCCATTTCTCCATGAACTTCTGGAAGGGTTCCTGCCTTTCCAATTACTCTGCCAAAAATGATATATCACTTGGTCAACACATTCAAGTTTAAAAAATAAACAAACTTCTGTACTTTCCTGATTACATAAGTGTGTTCATGTTTGTCACCTGACGGTGAACCAGTTCTAGGCTTATTAGCACATCCATTTTTCAGGTTAAGAAAATGGAGGCTTGGGTAAGTTTTAAGACTTATTTAGTTTGGTCACTAATTCATTCAGTTGCCCACCTTCTCTGAATCTATTTATGCCATAAAACAGGATGGTTAGACACACCAAGAAAGATCTAGGTGATTAATGTGCACACGTGAGCATGTGCATGCGCACGCGCACACATACACACACACACTCATTCACTCCATTAACACGGAGACAGCACCACTGGCAACTTGCTCCATAGTCCTGTTTACTTCTATCACGTTTCTGCTCACAGTACCCAATAAGTAAACACTGGGAAATCAACACACACACACCCTACAAATCCTCAAATCCCCAAAGTACCACCTCTGCTGGCCCTTCCCACCAGGAGCGCTGTGCTCTCGCGCACCCTGATATCGTCCTCCTCGGGCTCAAGGTTTCCCAGGAATTTAATTCTTTGAAATCAGAGCACAGGGGCTCAAGGAGTCCTAGGAGACTGGGGTTCACCCCCAGCAGCACTTGGTTTTAGACCATCATTCCCAAGGCTGCAGCTCCCACGCCTCCCCTCCAAGGGTGCCCCAGGGCCGGGCAGGCCCTGTACCCCGTGACAAGCCCTATGCAAGGGGAGGGCCAGCCTGACCCTGCCCCCTTTCTGCTTCTAGGATGTGGCATACGTACAGCCCCCCAGCATTGTTTGTCCAGGATGCTTCCTGAACCTCAGAGAAGGTTCTGGGGAGGGCAGCAAGAGCCTGTGTCCTCCTTCCTGTGCTGTAGGAGTCGCTACAGCACCCTGCCACTCACTCGCACTGCTCCTAGCATGGAGAGGCAGCCCTAGCGCACAACAGCCGATTCAAGGACAAAGCCAGCGTGGAACGGACTAGTACCCTGTCTCAACAAAGAACATCGACCCATGGCCCAATCGGTCACAAACGACTGTACCTGCATGAGTGTGCGTGAGATACGCTCACAAGAAGCAAAACTGCAGACAAAGAGCAGACGAGTGGCAGCCCAGGGCTGGCATGTGCGGTGTGGCAGACACGGTTTGTTTGTGGAGTGATAGAGATGTGTAAACATAGGTCATGGTGATGGTCAGGTGCTGCTGAGAATGTTAAAAGCAACTGAATTGAAGACTCTGAATGGTAGAATTTCAGGACACATAAACTATGTCTCAGTAAAGCTACTTAATAAAGAAAAAAAAAGTCATGGGCCAAATGGAAGACAACATGGGCAGAGTAAGGGGACCACACGTATTCTCACACTCAGGACATCTGCCTGCACAGCAGGGGCCTCCGCTCTGCCAGGGCACAGGGCAAGCTGTGCCCTGCTGCTGGGACGGCTCGTGTCCACCAAGCACCTGCAGGAAGTAAGGCAGATCGACCTAAACAGATAGTGTCTGAATGATAAGGCCATGAGGCAGAGCGGGTTGGCCCTCAACTGCAATGCCAAGGACAGCTGACAGGAAACTCTGCAAGGAGATTAAGATCTGGCCAGCGGACAGTGTTCTGGTACACTGGGTTAAGCCATCGCCTACAGTACCTGCATCCCGTATGGGAGCTGGTTTGCGTTCCAAGCTGCTCTACTTCTGATCCATGTCCCTGCTACCATACCTGTGAATGCAGTGGAAGTTGGTCCAAGTGCTTGGGTCCCTGCACCCACGTGCAAGACCAAGAAGGAGCTCCCAGCCCTGACTGTTGTGGCCATCCGGAGAATGAACCAGCAGGAGTAGGGGTGTGCGTGTGTGTGTGTGTGTGTGTGCAACTTTGCCTTTCAAATAAATATTTAAAAAAATAAAGAGTTGGCCAGAGTTCTCCAAGCCTACAGCTATTACCTCCAATTGGAAGAATCAGTAAGACCCAAGTACATCTTTTGAGGATCAAAGCTGTTTCTCCCTTCAGGCTGAAGGTCCTGTTGAGGCTCACCACGGTCCCCTCACCACATCTGAGTAACAGAGGGCCACGGGGATGTGGCCATGATCAGACCCAGAGGAAAAGTCAGGGCTCAAATGCACGAGAGAAATTCCGCTGTAGCTAGATCAGGCGAATAGCCATGCCCAGGGGCTCCCCAGGAAACACAGGAGAACCAGGTGAAATGAATGAGGTTTGGTAAATGGTCAAATGTTTGCTTCTCTGATGAAATCAGCAGATAATTGGGCAACTGAACAAAGAGATGGGTAGTTACGTTGGTGACACTCACGTCTCCCCATATACCGGCTAGGGAGACTGAACCAATCAGAGTGAAGTCGAGAACTAACAGGACCAGCAGGCAGCTACACCCTTTGGTTACACAGCAGTGAGCAGCTCATATTCAGTGCAGGGTCTGCACCACATTGACAAACGTGGACATTCCTTTCCAAACCCATTGAGTGTTTCAATCCAGAGTAGGATCTCCCCAAGAGCAGGGTGGGGGACTGCAGAGGCTGCACACCCATGAAGCAGCAGTCACTGTCAGACCTGCCCAGGAGCGGCCCCATGGGCAGAATGGCATCCTCACATCACGTGAGCATCTGGGGCTGATGGTCCCGGGGCGGGGGGGGGGGGGGATGTACACAGAACAAAGCCCCGAGGTGGTGCTGCATCCTCTCACTTGACACCTGAGATGCTGCAGGTGGCAGTAAAGCCGCCAGGCCCCACCCTGTGAGCAGCCCCCTTGGCCCTGTTCTTCCAACTACTTACTGAAGCACCACCCCGGGGGCCAGGACCACAGGAAAGGTCCAGGCAGCCTGCCAAGTAAGGGGTCCTCCTGAAGAAGTCACCTGGTGAAAATACCATGCACGAACTTCAAAAGGCTTTTTTTTTTTTAACATCAAAATCAATATGGGTCTCCATTGTATCTGTCCACAGACTTCTCATACTGTTCTCATGCAGCAGGAAAGCATGACAAGCAACTCAAATGACAAAGTCCAAGGGCAGCTGCCTCCTGCTCTTGGAATGTGCAGTGTGTTCCGAAACAAGCAGCACAACAGCAACTCCTGACTCCAGCGAGACCGGGCAGCGAGGTCAGCAGACGGCTCATTTTCGGAATTTCCCGAGCAGCTTCTGAGCACCTGCACATTCTGTTATATCTACCTGACACTTTCCCTGCCCTTCCTTCCCACCACTAACTCCCTGGATGTACATGCATCCTTTCAAACCTCGCCTTGCCTACTCCATCTTGGCAGCAGGGAGCGCAGCTTGGAAGAGCTCGGAGCTGCACCCGCACACTGCCCAGGTCACTCTGTGTGAAGCCCCGTGCTGGGTCTGAAGCGCTCACGTCCATTCTGTATGATACATCACAGCCTGTCCTTTTTCCTCGATTCCTACAGCGAGCTCCAGGCCAGGTGCACCCCCAGGGTGACTCTGTGCACCACCCCAACTCTGCTAGATCTGCCCCACGTGCAAGCTACTAGTTGGGAAGCTTTCATGGCCCCTGGACCCCGAGCTGACTGGGTCAGAAATGAGATCCAGCCTAGGGACTTGTGGTGAGCCACCTCCCAGCACAGGGGGGCACATACCAGAGAGCGAGCTAGTGCCACACATGGGCCAGGTTGTGGCCTGACAGCCAACCAGAGGCCAGCTTACACACACAAAACTCATGACACTATGTGAGGGCTAGGCAACTCAAATGTTCCCATTGCTTGGGGATTGAGAAGGGAACTCTCTGTACCCAGAAAGAACATCCAGGAGGTTTCAGGAAATGTAAGCATCCGAGCCGTGACTACAGGGTGAAATAGTTCCAGTGTGCTCAGGGCCCCAGCTGTGTGACTCCAGGAAAGTGACTCATCCTCTCTGTGCCTTGGCTTTCCAATCGTCAAGAGGAGAATCACTCAACAACTCTTAGGCCTGGATGAAGACGGAATGAGAGACACCACGTACAACTTCCACCGAAGTCCAGAAATAGCCGCATTTCAAAGGTGATTGGAAAAGCGACCACTTGGGAAGAACACCTTAGAAAAGGCCTCTTATGTGTTGATTGTGCCAGGGGGCCCAGGAGCCTCTACCCAACCAGTTCCCCAGCCCTGCTTCATTCTCAGACAACTTCCGTCTCTGATTCCCTCTCCAGGCCAGGGTTAGCCTGGCATCTCAGTCTCCTGGACTAGGGCCAGCCTAACTGTGGTCTCTGCTTTCTGCTGGGACGGCCCACATGGTGCCCTCCTTGGACTCTGCAGAATGCTGTCTTGCTCCACCTGCGAGGCCCCTCCCCAGGGGAAGTGTGCGCACTACACAGGAGGCCTTGGCTCTTCTCTAACAGAAACCAGGGCAGGTTGTGGCCACCACGGTCCCTGCGCGCACACTCCCCATCCCACAGGCCACAGGAGCCACTCGGTTTCGTGTGTTGCCTTCTGGGCTGCAGCCCCCTCCTGGCCACTGGGTTTACTTGGTACTTCCTCACGCCCCAGTGCCTGGCAAAGAAACGGGCTCCCTGGGAGTGCCATGGCAGGGACTCCCAGTGCGCAGAGCTTCAGCCCAGCACTCACCTCACTCACTTTTGAGCTTTTGGGTCCTGAGAGGGAGGAAGGGGCAGTAAGGAGGCTTTAGAGCAGTTCTGGAAGTCAGGGCTGACTCCCAGAGGTCACGGCAGCCCAGGCCAAGCCAGCAGAGAAAGCGGCCCCAAGCAACGTAGGCGGGGAAGGCCCGACGACACACCGCTGGCACGTGGTGGCTGCTTCCACTCAGTGAAGGCAGAGAGGGCAGGGCTGGTAAGCCAATGGGGTATACTCAGCTACCACACCAGGAGCTGTCTCAGCCCGGGGCTTGGGAGCACTGGAGGCAGGGACAGGATGGAGGGGATCACCCCTATGACACCATCCAGCTATTCCTGCCTGGCTGACCAGGTCACCTCACACTTCCCCACAAGCTCTGCCAGGACATTCAATTCTGTTCTGCCTACTGTCTGTCAGTAGCCCAAGTTATGTGTGTGTGTGTGTGTGTGTGTATGTGTGTGTGTTTCAATTCCTAATGAAAGGGTTTACCAATGTAAACCAACAAATGGCCATCCAGGTTGGAGCCCCCCCCTCTGCAGGCTTGGTCTGGGCATGCGGGCTCAATGGGTTTGCCTGGGTCAGGAGCAGGACCACCCACATTTCCCAGGGCTGTGGCTCCTACAAGGAGTGCTGCTGTCCTCTAGGAGGCCAGCTGTCACCTAAGGCCAAAGATGCAGCCAAGCATTCTGCAGGGCATCCCCAACAAGGTCCATGGTGCCAAGACTGCACGGCCCTGGGCCAGTGTGGCTGGGAGGCCCTGGCTTTGGCAAGGCGAGGCCCTGGCTGCCCTGTTCGTCTTTCGGCCAGGCTGTGCCGCCTGTCTGTTCTCTGTCTGACTGGATTCAGCACAATTACAGCCCCAGGCCTACAAGAAGCACCCAGTCCAGAGTCAGACAGGACTGCCAAAGACTGGAATTCCACAGTCAGTGAGAGAGAGCTCTGTGTGGAACATGGAGTGTAGGGCAGAGGTGAGGCTAAGAGCCTGGAGGCTGGGGAGAGGGCCCAGAGGCGGGAGGGAGCCAGGACTGGGCTTCAGGACAAGGGCATGGCTTCGATGGCAGTGACCCCATCCCCCAGGAAGCCCAGTGCACCCAGAGTAGATGCTTTCTCAACATTTCAGCCACCTCAGTGAACTCTGCCTGCAGAGGACCCACAGCTCTGGAGGGGCTTGCAGAGCCGGGAAACAGACCAAATTCCACTCCTGGTCAGCTCCCCTCCCGGACTCCTCACAATGACATACAAGGTAATGATTGGCCTTTGAATGCGGATGCACTGAGAGCACAGGGACAGGGAGCCGGCTTCATTCCACCCTCCTCAGCCCAGGGACTGCAGGAGCAGCTGCCCCCACCGCCCCAGGGCAGCCGCCCGTGGAGCTACGTCCACAGATCCACACCTGCACCAATTTGTAATTTCACATAAGCACCGTGCTGGAATGCCCGGAGGCCTTCTCTTGCCCGCCAAGTCACATCTTTGGCTAAACCACAACAGGGAAAAGCAACACTCCCCTAGCAGCACAGCAGCCCTGGAAACGTGGCCACTGGTTTTTCCCTAAGTTCTAACAACCTCTTCTCTCCCACAGCTCTGAAAAGCAGGCTAGAGCAGCTGGCGCTGTGGTGCAGCGGGCAAAGCCAGTGTGGCAGGCGAGTACTGGCTGGAGTCCTGACTGCTCTCCTTCCGATCCAGCTCCCTGCTAATGTGCCTGGGAAAGCTGAAGGTGAAAGCTGTCAACAATGTGGAAGACCCAAATGCAGCTCCAGGCCCGGGCTTCACCCTGGCCAAGCCCCAGCTATTATGGCCATTTGGGGAGTGAAGTAGTGGATGGACACTCACTCTAACTGCCCTGGAAAATAAAACAAATCTTAAAAGATAAAATCAAAGATGGAAGATGCGTAAGAGCAGGTGTACACAGCAGAGTTGTTCCTGACTTTACAGTCATGTGGTATACCTCTGAGCAGCGGGCTCTGGGAGGCGCAATTGAGCAAGATGTGGGGGCAGAGCCAGCAATCAGGAAAGCAGAGAGCTCAGATTCTTCAGCCCTGGTGAGTTGCTTTATCCTGTTAAACTTCAATGTGGGGAGCTGTCCCCAATGCATTCGTCTGTCATCCATCCGTGCACCTAGCAGATAGAGTGGAGTGCTTGGTCTCAGGTACCACACACTGTAGGCACAGTGATCAATAGTCCCAAAGCACAGCAAGTGGCCAGGAGACAGACACAGGAACAGCCTCCAAAACTGGTCGGGTTGTGAGGATAAAAATAAACCAGTCAGTGGAAAGTCCATGCACTACAACAGGCTCACACATACTCCCCACACCACTGGGCAGGCCACTCCTGCTCACCTGGGCTCAGGCTGGCCCCAATGCCTTGGATGCCTTGGTTACCAGTCACTCCCTCCTGGGCCCAGTGGTAGCCTAGTGGCTAACTAAAGTCCTGGCCTTGCATGCACCTGGATCCCATATGGGCGCCTGTTCATGTTCTAGCAGTTCTGCTTCCTATATAGCTCCCTTCGTGTAGCCAAGGAAAGGATGAGTCGAGGACGGCCCAAAGCCTTGGGACCCTGCACCCACGAGGGAGACCCAGAAAAAGCTCCTAGCACCTGGCTTCAGATCTGCTCAGCTCTAATCATCGCAGCCACTTTCCAATAAAAATAAATACATCTTTAAAAAAATCACTCCCCCATGCTAAGCAACTACGTGCAGTTTTAAGGTCCAGCTTTAAACTCCCACGGAATCCACAATGCACCTGCAGGCTTACAGGTTCTTACACATAGATCCACCAGACAGCTACTGTGTCCAACCCAAGTAGGGGGACAGATGTGTGGCAACCAGAGTTACTGAGAACAGCTTGTACTCAAGGAAGGATTAAAAGAACAAAGTAGCACTTCCTGCAGTAGGTCAGCTAAGCACAGGCCGTGGCCTTCCCCGTGAACACTCTGCATGTCCATATAATTTCCTGGATATAGGTAGAAGACAATTCTATGAGGAGGCCCATCAAGACATCAGAAACAGCATGGAGCAGGCAGCACAGGGTTCTGCCCTCCTCAGTGTCGCCATTCGGCCACCCACTGGTCTCGGACAAATAGCTTTGGGCATGCGATGTGGCTGGATGTGGTCAAGGAAACCTGCTGATTTTGATACAAACACCACATGGACCAGCATTGCATTACAGAAAGTAAGCTCCAAATGACACAAACCAAAGCATATGCAATTCTGATGCAAGCAGGAATTTTTCTTTACAAAAATTCTTCTGAACGGCTGGAGAGGAAACTGGACCCCGGATGTTTACGCACAGCTTGCGTCAAGCGGGGTCCTTCCACATACATGCCCCTTGCTCTTCTACAGAAACGAATGCATCCCTCCGTCCCCAGGTGACAAATGCCACTTCTTCCCATTTGGTTCCTTTAAAAATGTTTACCATCTTTTCACCCAACCAGTGCAGAAGACACAAGAAAATTATGAAATACACTATAATAACTAACAGCTAATCACTTGGGCCCTTCCTGTCCAGCACATTCTACAATGAACCTGTTGGGTATAAGACACATTGAGTGTCACCAGCCCGCACTGACAGCAATCCCCTCTGGTTTAAGGGGCTGACTCTTCCCAGTTCCTTTAGGAAAGGACTGTCTTCCCACCTATTGCTGTGCCCAGACTATTTAGTGCCAGAAACATGACACTCAACTCTGTTGAGGATCTGAACAGAGATGGACAGCAGCATGTGCATGGGAGGAGACAGGGGGGCAGCAAGAAGGCAGACAGGTGGACAGGTACCTGTGAGTGAGGGAGACACAGAGGAAAGGCAGGAAAGGCAATGGGAAGACCCTAAGCAAACCAGATTGGAGGAGCAAAAGGAAGGTCAAAAATGAAATAGGTGGAAATCCTATGTGGAGCTAGGGCACATTTTGCTGCATGATAATGTTCAACAAAAAGCATTCTGGGCCCGGCGCGATAGCATAGTGGTTAAAGTCCTCGCCTTGCATGCTCTGGGATCCCATATGGTCACTGGTTCTAATCCTGGTGGCCCTGCTTCCCATCCAGCTCCCTGCCTGGAAAAGCAGTCAAGGACGGCCCAAAGCCTTGGGACCCTGCACCCGCGTGGGAGACCAAGAAGAAGCTCCCGGCTCCTGGCTTCGATTGGCTCAGCTCCAGCCATTGTGCTCACTTGGGGAGTGAATCATCGGATGGAAGACCTTCCTCTCTGTCTCTCCTCCTCTCTGTATATCTGACTTTCCAATAAAAATAGATAAATCTTAAAAAAAAAAAGCATTCTGGCTTTAAGATAGTTCCTCTTACTACATAACTAGAATAAAATGGAACAGTGCCAGAATTGCCCTTTAAAACTCTGCAGAGTTGAAAATTGTAGCTAAACTGTATCTTATTTTGTTCACAATTGAGTCCATAACAGATACATTAGTATTTGTTCAAGTGTAGGCTTTAATCTTTCCCTTTCCTTGATCCTGATGCGGAGTCAGCCGTAATCAACACGCGAATCCCAGCCGACCTCCGTTCGTTCTTCTCTCCAAGCTGATTCAGACTCGGAGGGAAAGTGAGTTCGGAGGCCCCCAGGCTCTGGGTAAATCAGGTGACTACCAAGCCAGGCTCTGTCACAGACTTCTCCAAACATGTTAGGTGTCAAAAAACCACTCTGAAATGTACTCGCTGCTGCTTCTGGCCAGACTCACCGGAAGTCCTCTTTAGAACACAATGTACTTTGTTTACCAAACACTCATCCGCACATTCCACTGTTTAGGGCAACAGCAACCAGAAAATTCTAAGGATGATGTTCTAAGTAAGCCTGCGGTTTCCTCTCCCCAGATTGCTTGTTTCAAGTTTGGTATGAGGCTCATCTTTAGTCTTTAGTTTAAAAAAGAATTATTGGCTTACAAAGGATTGTACCTTTTGTTCTTTCCAAGTAATGTTGCTTCTTACCAGTCCTTGTCCTGAATGGATTGTTATTCTCGGCAGGCATGAGGCACCTGCAATTTCTACACTGGAAACTGACTTCTCGCTGTGTTGAGCAAGCACCCCAACCCCTCAGCCATTTCTTATCATCCATCGCTGGCAGCTGAGGTATCTGCTTCTCCCCCGCACCCCTCCTGGTTTTCTTCCAGCACACCTGCTTGCTTATC
Source organism: Ochotona princeps (assembly GCF_030435755.1). Lineage (NCBI taxonomy): Eukaryota > Metazoa > Chordata > Mammalia > Lagomorpha > Ochotonidae > Ochotona > Ochotona princeps. Next base: position 5,974,627 of record NC_080832.1, on the reverse strand, counting down.
TTACTCCTCAGAGGATTCTTCAACTCCGCGAATCAAACAAACCTTCCACTTTCCAAATGACCAGCTTCACAGCAGCTGGGTGAGAGCCTTGCCGGGTGTGGAGCCCAGATCTGGCGCTGACCACATGAGTCCGTAGAAGTCATTCCCTTGGCGTCACCTCCTGCAGTACTCACGGCTTCACTGACCAGCCCCTGCGCAAGGGGCACTTTTTTAACCTCTACATGGACCTACACACCGGAACACAGTTTTGTTTTTGTTTTTCACTTGCTTTTTCTCTCTCCCCTGGATTGTGCCTCCGAGCAGTTTTGGCTACTTCTCCTTTGAATTGCAGCCCAGTAGGTCTTCAGCTGGAAATTCCCGAGTGGAGAAACTTGTCAATGAGCTTTGGAAGGTCCTGCGGTAAGCACAATTTCCAGGCTGGAAAAAGACTGTGTTCTAGAATCTGTTACAAACGTAGAACTCACAGCCCAGCCCCCATCTCTGCGTGAGAAGCGTTCCTCTCATTTCCACAATGAGTGGCAGGCTCTGTTTTCAGCCATACTTTGCATGCTTTGTGCTTTTAAAGCAGACCTCTAACTCCACTCTGTGCCCTCCAGTGTTGCAACTGAAACGCCCCAGGCCTCTCACAGGATTGAGTTTTGTAAGGCACAGATAACAGCATGTTGAGACTAGGACTTCCGCAAGCAGGACCCCACCAAAGCGCTGCTGGCCCCTCACAAGTCAACGCTGTGGTGAAGGCCATTTGGGGACCTCGGTAGCTAAGGGTTGCATGACCTTCACAAACCTGTATCTGAAAGGATAAAGAATCAAAGATGGGATGCTGGCTGGCCTATCTTACAAAGCCTAACTGCCATCTGAGAAGTCTGTCCAGAGGATGGTAGTGCCATCAAAGACCTCCTCAGATGCGCTGAGTGAAGCGGCAGCTCACCTGGCCGTTGGACCAGCATCTCTCTAGGCGATGTGTTGAGTTAAGCATGTTGACCTTTCCTTATTACTAAGTGGTTACTCATTTTCTCCTATTTCACGTTTTTTGTTTCTGAAGATCAGTTTTCTCCCCATAAAGAACTGAGTTGTTAATTAACACTTCTGACTCCTGAGTATCATCCCACTTCCCTACACAAACACACACACACCACTCACAAAGCATATACTTGCAAATGCATGTCTCACACACATTTTCTCCCCTGTCTCAAGATAACGTTTTTTCCACCAACAGCTAGGTTGCTCCTGATCTGTGTTGGGAGAATCCATCAACCCTTCCTCCCCTTAAGGAAACACCAGCATGGGTTATGGGGCGGGAGGAGAAACAGAGGCTCCTGCGTGGCAGCCTCCGTTCTCTCCTGCCTGCCCCCACCTGAACTTGGATTGTGAGCGGAATTAAGTTCAGAGAAGGGCAGGGACACTTGGGCGGCAAGCACAGCCGGAGTCGCTGTGGTCAGGGGCGCACACCCTCCAGTGCCCTCCCTTGGAAACTCCAAGGCCCGAGTAGGGGCGGGGTCTCGCCTCCTACAGAGAACAGAGTACCCTCTGCCTGGACCGATGGCGACGGGCACCGTCATCATCAACACCATCGCGTCTTGAAAAATGTTTGGCTGTCAAACACACACCCAGGATCTCACACACCCCCTCCCCCAACACGGACCGGCCTCTCCAGGAGATTCCAGGCTCTGACGGACCAACCCGCGAGGCAAACTGTCCATCAACACAGAGGTGATTACAGACACCCGTTTCCTTGACGACCCCTCCCCCCACCCTGCCCTCCCCCGCCAAGGGGCAAAAGCAGAATGCAAGTGAGGAGGGGGTGGCCGCCAAGCCCCTCGCGAGGGGGGTGGGGGCTCCCGATCGCCCCGGGGGTCGCGGTGGGCGCAGAGCCGCCCCTAGGGCGGTGAGGGGCGTTCGAGACGGAGATTCACCCGCAGCCCACCGCGATGCCCCCGGGCGGGGGGTCGCCAGTCCCGCTGTCGCCATAGGAACGCTGGCGAGGGAAAAGACCGCGTTGTCAGACACAAAAGAGAGCCGTCCCTGAAAGGCTCACGGCGTCTCCCTGGCTCCCGCTTTCGCGGGCGGGGACCGCGCCCCAAACCCTCCGGGGCAGGACCCAGTCAGCCGGGAGTGCACGGGGAGCCCCCCGCCGCCCACGCCCGTCTGCCCATCCACCCGGCTCCTCTCTCCGCCTCCCCCTGCACGGACGCCGGTGGCGGGAGAGCTCCGCGCCCGGTGACCACACCCAGGGCGGCTGGCGCGGGCAGCACCTACCTTCTTCTCCTCTCCTGCTCCTCCTCGGACAGCCAGGCACATGGAGCTGCGAGCGAGCGAGCTAGCCGGCTCGCGCGGAAGCTGCCGCCGGTTTATAGCGGCGCGAAGTCGGCCCGCACTGGCGAGCCGCGGCCAGACTCCACCCAAGGGGTGGACCGTTCGGGAAGGTGGGGGGAAAGTGGTCCTCGGCTGACGTCTCTCCCCACCCATGTCACTTCCTTTTAAAGCCGCGGACGATCCGCCAGCAGCTCCGAGGAGGGAGGGAGGGAGGCTAGGGCCTGGGCCAGGGCGCTTCCCCGTTCGCGGTCCTACCGGGCGGGCGGCGCTGTAGCCGGGCCGCAGGTTGCCCCGGGCCTGTTGCATCCCCGGGCTAGCGGGCTCCCATTGTGATCCGCTGCCGGAGTCCCCTGTCCGGAGTGCGTGCTGCCGGGGCGGGAGCCAGCGCCAGGCCGAGAGCTGCAGGCCCCGACCTGGAGCGGGACCCCGCACGCGGCACGTGCGCTGAGTGCGCGCGGGTCTGGCCCGAGGTAGGACGCTGCTGGCTCATTGCCACGTTGCGAGCCGGCGGGCTGCTGGCCACCGCGGCGTTCCTCGAAATCACGCCTTCTCTCCTCTTCCGAGCGGGTGAAAGCTGTGCGCTAATTTCCGCCGAGGTTCACCTGCTGGGCCTCTGCGTCCTGCGATCCGCCGCGGGGACCCGAGACCCGCGCCGCGCTGCGCTGCCAGGAGAGAGGAGGGGGCGCTGCTGTGGCCCTTCCGAGGCCCACAAAAGGGACACTTCCCTTGGTGTGCAGGTGGTGTCCAGCGCACAGGGAAACCTGGCTCCCACGAAGGTCCTTCCCACCCAGCAGTTTCCAGGAGTCCTTTCCTAAATTCTCCAGTTTACCATCCTTTGGCGCCTAGGCATGGTGAAGACTTGAGAGGGGATTTCCGTTTTTGCGTGGCTGGGTTTTGAAAGCGTGCTCCTTGGGAACTCTGCGTGTTTGATGAATTCATGAGCTGCTTTACCATGAATATAGTCAACGACAGTAATGGGAATAAGAGGGATTAAACACTGACAAACCAACTCTGATCTTAATACCTTAAGATCCATTAGTAGGATCATCATTATCATCGTGCTTATTATTGGGGACATCTTGTCTTTCTGGAAAATCTTGCTCACTGTCTTTCTTGAGAAATGTGTAAGGAAAAAAATTACCACACTTAAAAATGTAGGGCGGAAGCGCGAGGTTCCTGGCTGACATCCTGGGCACTGTGGTTCGGAGTCCCGTTTGGAGTCCGTCTCTAATTCACATGCGCCGTCTTTCCCAGTGAGAACTGTCCATGTCGCTAGCCACCAGCCAGCCATTCAAACCCACGGTTACTTATCGGGTAGCCATGTCAGCTGCCGGAGACAGGAAAACCTGGGGAAACCATGCCCATGGCCCTGAAGGGCCAGAAGCTTAGCTGGGGAAGAGACTCAAATCACGAGACAAGGAAGGCCCTGCCTGGTGACTTCATGGCTTCAGAGATGGCCCAGAGAGCAGGAAAAGAGGAGAGCAGCCATAGTTTCTTAGCTCAGACCAGCTCTAAAAGGGATTAACGTGGCTAGTGTAGTCTTCACCAAAGCAGTAGGAAATAAATACCTCTTTTTAAAAAGCAAATAAAGACCGAGCATCCCTAATCAAACGCTGAAAGTCCGCAATATTCCAACATCCAATTTTTTTGATCTTTGACAAATTGAAAACTCCACACCTGATCCCACAATGATCCACAGTCAAAATGCAGGTGCATCAGACAGAGAACGTACAGTAATCTGCAGGCGGTGAACATCAGTGAATCCTGTGCCCAAGACACATCATCATGTAATAATGAGTGCAAATATTCCAATTTCTTTATTTTGGATTTATTTTTTATTTTTATTGGAAAGTCAGATATACAGAGAGGAGGAGAGACAGAGAGGAAGATCTTCCATTCATTGATTTACTCCTCACGCAGCTGCAATGACTGGAGTTAAGCCAATCCGAAGCCAGGAGCCAGGAGCTAGGAACCTTTTCTGGGTCTCCCATGCGGATGCAGGGTCCCAAAGCTTTGGGCTGTTCTCGACTGCTTTCCTTGGCTACACGAAGGGAACTAGATAGGAAGCAGAGCTGCTGGAACATGAACTGGCACCCATATGGGATCCAGGTGCATGCAAGGCGAGGACTTTAGCCACTAGGCTACTGAGCCAGGCTCAATATTCCAAATTCTAAGAAATCCAAAACCCTTGTTATGTCAAGGACTTTAGGAAATCTACTCAACCTGTAAGTGAACAGAGAAGAAGCAAAGTTTGGAGGAAGCAGGGATTTGAGCTAGGCTCTCAGAGAAGGATGCACAGAGAGAAAATAAAAAGAGATGCAAGCTTATAAACATACAACGACAAGAAGCCATTTGCCTGCCCTGCTGCCAAACATTCAAGACAGTGCACCGTGCAGGGTTAGCAGGGTGCGGCAGCGCCCCTGCTGCTCTCTGGCTGGTAACAGCAACTCGACACAATCTCTGGAATTCAATTTAACAAGATTTTTCATGAGCCTTTCAAATGCTTATGCTCCATAATCCAATAATTTAGCTCATTAGAATTTATACCAAGGAAATAAGCAGAGACCGATTCAAAGACTTGGGGACTCACATATTGCTCTGAGCCATTTATGAATAATGACTGGAGACTGTCTAAAGGCCCGTCTGCGGTAGCAGATGCTGTGAACCTTGCACGACCTTTACGTCGGTGCTCTTCTGAGATATTTTATCACAGTGATTGTGAGAGAGTGAGTGGAAAGGAACAAAGCCATATAATCTTTACTAGTTGCATTTTTTAATCCACTCTGATTGACTTTTTAAACAATATAAAGGCTGTTTCAGGAGGTTCGTGGAAAATGGAATTAAAAGAAATCTATTTTGGTGCACAATAATCTTGAAATCCACGCGTATCAGAGTTTTTGAAATAGTTTCACAAAATGCATGTTGAAAAAAAAATCATGATCTCATTTTAAAAGACAAGGTAGCACAAGACAAATCCCGGAGCTTATCGCTTGTCACGTACGCTGCTGCATGAAGAGAGCACGGGCTAGCCGGGGTGGTGATTAACACTGCTCTCACTTGCTAGGATGGCATGATTGTTTTAGGAAAAAAGAGAGAGGCCTGCATTACATCCGTAAGCAGACAAGCCAAGTGACTTCTCATTATCTAAAGCAAACATGCTCTGCTATCAGCTGTTGACACAATGTTTTCCTTTTAAGCTGCTGGCATGAGGGCACCCATGTGGTCAACCACATTAGAATGCAGACCAGCAGCATGGGCACTGACCTGGAGCATGTTAGAAACACAGTCTCGGTCCCAGCCAGTGCCCGTGAGTCAGCCAGCCTCCCAGGAGGTGGAGGTACGCATGAGGGCTGAGAAGCAGGTCACTGAAAGCTCAGAGGAAGGACCTCAGCCCGGGAAGGCCGTGCTTGCTTGTCCCAGGAGACAGCTGATTAAGTCCGGCAGGTGCAGGAGTCTTGCCTAATTCTTCCCATTCTGTTTTCTAAAGATGTCAGATTAAAAGGCGCATCTAAGAAAATTCATTGATTAAAATGGTAAAGAAGACCAAGTTTTACTTCAGTTCTGGACATTGTAGGAAGCAACATGATGGAAGTTCCTTCTGTATGTTTTGAATGTGTCTTCCCTGCCCCTCCCCACTGCCGACAGCCTTGGACCTGGACAAACGTCCTTATTTCTCCTGCTTTTCTCTGTGAATGCTCATCTCAAGATGATGCAAGCCAGTTCCATTTCTCTCTCCGGGGTCCAGCACTTGCCTCCCCCACACTTTCCCAGGGGCCACCCCCTCCAGCCTCCAATACCTGCTTTCCTACCCTCATTGCTAGAAATGTGCTTCAGCTTGAATGTAATTGGTTGTCTTGTGTGTACTCCCTGCAGTCTGTAACGGGGAGGTCCTTGTTTTCAGGGATAGGTACCATACACTTGTATAAATGCTAACCGAATGAATGCAGCATCGTTGGTGCTATCCTTTCATCTTTTTGTGGGCTTTCAAAGAAAGCACGTGTGGGTTAGGAGGAGACTAATCCCATGGGAGTCCGGGGTGACCTTCCCCCCCCCCCGGACCCTGCTCCCCCTGGGGTTCAGGAACACAAAGCTGAGGAAGTCCAAGGCGTCCCCTCATCCTCCTTGTTCTCCATGGCCCCTAGGCTGGAGGACTTGACTCCTGCCAAGCAAAAGCTGCTGGACTTCCCAGAGCCAAGGGGAGAGGGCTGGAGCCAGTGGCTGAGCAGCAAGCTTCCTGGCCGGAGGAACAATGCAAGCAAGTGGGCACAGGCCCACCCCGAGCGGAGGAGAACCCAGCCAGCCTCCAGGAAGAGGCCGGGGAGAGGCGCTGGTGCCTTCTCCCTTTAGCGCGCCCTTCCCGATGCTGCAGCCTGTCTCCCTGGGAGCCCCTGGTGCCTCCTCCAGGGGCATTGCCCGGAAAGCGGATGCTGTCAGTTCCTCTTCTTGGCTGATGGCCTTGGCTCTGGAGGAGGACCTGCCTTGGAATGTTTCCACAGTCGCTGTGCTGTGAGGCCGTGGGGCCGTGGGGCTGTGGGGCCGTGGGACGGAGTTTCTTGACTTCCTCCTCAGCCTTTGCCTGCCGCCTGGCTCCTCTGCTGATGAGTCCATGCTGCACTGCCCCAGCAAACAGATGGAGATGGGGAAGAGGACTGGGGTTTTCCTAAGGGTTTCCCCCACCGCCCCCCCCCCCCCCAGGTCAGTTTTGCTGAGAAGAAGAGAAGCTTCTGATTTGTCTCTCGGAGCAATCTTCCAGTGGGTTCCTTAACAGCCAAGGCTTAGCCAAATTATGAAATAAATATTTTAAACCATTTTTTTCGTTGCGCCTCTGGGGAGAGGGAAACCATAGAGAGTTTCAAAACTTCCCCTTTAGGAAGAAAGTGGCCCCAGCTGCTCTCCGTCACCCGCTCCTGCTCCGCTCTCTCTGTAATCACAGCATGCTCCCACCCTGCCACAATGTTTCAAAACAGTTGCATCTTGAGACAGGAGGCAGAGTCAATCCAGAAGAACAACAGAAAGTTGGCAGAGAAGGGTGGAATAGGTTCTTTTCATTGCTCAAGAAAGAGTTCAGATGTGAGATGAAGAGCCATGGTAAGCAAAAGTAGCAAGGTTGACCGGACAGGGGGCAGGGCGCAGGTCACCTGCCAGGTTCTCCAGACGGGATCTGAGAGTGGACCTCCTTCCAGTCACTCAGCCTGGGACATGCAAGGTGGCACGGTCTGATGAGGGCACACACAGGACAGGGCCAGGCAGGCGCTTCAGGAAAGGGCTGAGCGTGCAGCTCACACAGACCGCGGCTGGGCTTGACCTGCTCTGCTCCTGGACAAAGGGCTTGCGAGGTGTCCCAAAGTTTTATAAAGAGCCTCCCAAAGTTTTATAATCCAGTGCTGGCCCGCATGGCATTGGGCAGGGAAGACTGCCCTTGAGGGGTGGCTGGGAGCACCTGGAAAGCTACCAGGATATGGGCAGGATGGGACGTGAAAAATCCTGGGCTGCAGCTGGCTGCCACAGTGTCTTCCGTGGTCAAGCCTTGTTTTTCTTACGCTATTTTCTAACTGCCGACCTAACAGAACCAGTTACCATCCAGCAAAGACACTGTTGACTAGGAAGGGAGAGATGAGATTGGAAAAGAAGATAGGCGAGTGTCACTATTTGCAGAAGCCATGCTTGGGTGAAATTCTGAAATAAACCACAAGTTCGTAGAACAAATGAAGAAACTGGGCAAGACCAGCATGTACAAAGCCGCAGAGTCTCCACATTGGACGAGATTGCCTTTTCCAAAGGTGCCCAGTAATGCCCGCCATCCTTGTGGCTCCTGGGCAGTATGACTTATCTTCCTTTCTGCCTTACAGCCTGGTGGCCTTGTGACTCAACCGTCACTGAAAATGTGGGAGAAGTGACACCATGTGTCTCCCAGGGCTCCATCTGAGATAGCCACGCGGCTTCCTCCCTGGGGGGCTGGAGAGGGCTCGGCCTCCGGACGTCACTCTCAGGGCTCCCCGCAACCTGAAAGTCCAGCCTCTGATGTTGGTCGGGTTATAGGGCTTAATGACCAGCACCAGCTGAACTCAGCTTGAGGGTCGCTCCAACCCAGGTGCCCAGCACGAGGGCAAAGAGGCCTTCCGTCTACCGCAGCCCCAGGCACTGGGTTGAAGGCTTGTGGTCAGAGCTGGCTCAGCAAGGCCCGGACTGCTTGTAACACAAAAGCCTTCCTCTCTAGGCCTTGCCTAAACTGTGTGTGCACAGAGGAGCCTGCAGAAATGGCTGTTGCTCCTTGTAACTGCTGCTTGGGTTGGTTTGTGACATGGCTTCAGAGAGCAAAGGCATGCAGCCCTAATGAACGGATGAGTGACATTTAGCAAGTGCAAATATTTATAGCAGCATCAAAAAGCTCGGCTCTCAAAGGAGGAATCTAATCAGAAGGGAGTAAGGTCTTCACATCAGAAAGCTAAACTTCTACTAGGGAAGATTGAAGAAGAATTTAAAGTACCAGGGGAATCTGCAATGGATGCAAATTCAAAGTTGTAAATTTCCCCTACAATGGTCAGCAGTTTGAGTCCACATTCAAAGGCATGAAGCCGTACAAGCTGTTTCTCACACACACGTGGAGACACAGAGAGACAAGCATAGCCAGAAAGAATCAGGTGTGTGTGGGGGGGCTACACTGCGGTCATGCGTTATGTCACTACAGTGATGAAGATGGTGCAAGAACAGAAACCAGACCAATGAAATAGAACAGATAGTGCAGAAATCAATCCCGATATTTACAGGGACCTGATTGATGAGGAAGGTCACAGGGCAGTGGGGGACAGAATAGTCACTTACAAAAACAGTGCTGTATTGACTGATGGCCACACAGACAAAAAACCAAACACGGTGCCTTGCTCCCACCGCAGGTGGAAGTCATGCACATTTGCCTTGGATTTAAACACAAAGAATGCAACAATACAGCATCTTGAGGACTATACACATACATACATACATATATACACATATACATATATGTATTTTCAGAGAGACAGTTTTATTCAACTGGATTCAAAAATCGTTTATTGTAAAACTGAGAAATTGTATTGCTTTCACGTGAAATTCCATTCCTCCAAAGATGCTAGGAAGAGCATCAGGAGGCAAACTATACAGCGCCAGAAAGAACCTATAACGAGTACAACTGGCAACAACCCCTTCTTCAACATTCAGTGAAGTATCCTTGGGGGTGGATGTTGAGGTACAATGTTGAAACTTAGGACAGGCACCTGACAAGACACCATCCACCCCGCTGGCCACCATTGCAAACTACGGACAACCCCACTTGCACGCACCCATCATCTGCGTAACTGCAAAGGATGGGCTGACCGGCTGCTGGCCAGAACAGGGAGGTGGGCTGCTGCAGCCTCGCCACCCTGGAGACTGACAATGGGTCGTGTTCTCACAGAGTGGAAGACGTAGCCTGTGAGCGCGCAATTCCACACCAAGGAGAAATGCAGATACTCCAGCACCAAACCCCATGCAGTAACTTCCCCAGCCTTAGCTGCAACAATGGCAACCAACCTGAGTTCATCAGCCACAAAATAAATACACTGTGGCACTCAGCAGTGAAAATTCACCTTGGTGTAACAACAAATACCACTGACCCACTGAGAACTCTGACCCCAGGGACAGCAAGCCCACGTGCGGTGGGTCAGGGCTCCAGCGATGGGGAAGTGGGCGGGGGGCCAAGGACACTTCGGAGGAATTGATGGTATTCTCTTTGCTCCTGGGGGAGTAGGGTCACTGTCTGGGGGTGTCCTGTGTGAGGGACTGCCTGAGATGTACACTCTGGAGCTGTGCCCTCCTGTGTGTTCGTGTCATTTAATAAGAGTGCTTCCATCTGGTATCCAGGAAACAGCGCTGGATCTCCCCTCCAGCACAACAGATTTGAGGTACTGATTTTGAGGCAGATGTCTCTTTGTTCAGCGTTCCCAGAAATGGAGCCGGTTCCAGCTTTGGTTTGTCCCGAGGACTTCAGGATGAATATCACGGCAAACTTACGTCTGGATAGACAGTGTGAATGCTAATGGTGTGTGTTCACTAGCAATTCTTTATTGCATGTGGTTGTGTCTCCCCCAGCATGGTCTACTTTTATTCCTTTAGTATGTGGACTCCTGCAGTTTAGGATTCTTTATGACAAACAACCAAAAAAAAAAACCAATATATTTTATCATGCCTCTAGTATAACTGGTTTGATTATCATTGCAAAACATTTGGCAGTGTCTGAATCGGTTACAGTTTGATTCTAGAAAGATGTCACAATCTGGATGAATGCAAGTGGACTGGAGTGTACCGGCCACTACAGCCTGTTCCCACAGTGTCATCGCGGGAACCTGATGTGTCTGGCCATAGCAGAGATGTTTTATGTGGAAGCTAGCATTCATTTTTAAAGTATGATTTCATTGTTGCAACATTTTATTCATCTGTAAGACAGTTAGAGAGAAAGAGCGAGAGCATGCTTCCCTCTGCTGTTGACTCCCCCAAGGCTGGGCCAGGCCAAAGTCAGAAGCCAGGAACCCTTGGGTAGCAGGGACCCAACGACTTGAGCCATCAACTGCAATTCAAGCAGGCAGGAAGCTGCCGCTGAGAGCAAGGCCAGGACTCCAACCCAGACGCGGTGCTACGGGGTGAGTGCTCCAAGTAGCTTCTTCCCTGCTGTGTCGAATGCCTATCCCAGAGTCTCCCTAGAATGCAGCCTCTGGGAAATGGGGAGGTAAACCTTCAGCTGTGAGATGAAGACTTAATGTACAACATGGTGAGTACATGCTACACACATTACTTACACAATATTCATATCTTACCGCACACATTCAGAAAAGGAGCTATGTGAAGGGAAGGACATGCTGCTTGCCTATGCTCTCATCTCACAGTGTATACCCAAATCACGTCACATCAAACCGGGCAAGATGAGCACACACACTTCTTATTTGCTGAACAAATCTCAGTATTGCAGTTGTATGAATCCTTTTGACTCAGTATCCCTACTTCACAAAGAGGAAAATCAGGCTTACAGCAACCGCAGGCAGGAGAGCTGGACCTAAGCCCAGGTCAGTTAATCTCCCAGGACTTCCTGTCCTCGTGCCCAGGAGGATGTGCTTGCGTTGATGCTACTACAGGGGAAGTGAGTCCAGGGACTTAGGGAGTCATTCCAGCAAACATGTTGATCCTTTCTCCTCCTATCTCAGTCTCCCAAACACAGCATTCCAAGGATACTTCAGATCTCAAAGTTGCAACTTTGTCTGAGAAAAGAGTTCTTATTAACCAAGTCACATTGCTGCAATCCCAAGGTGGCCAGATTCTTTTGGGTGTGCTCTGTTGGTGGCCGGAGGCTCCCCAGGGGCCCATCAGCCCCTGAGAAATGAAGTCCAATCCCACAGCCCAAGAACAAACAGTTCTTTGTGAACCTTGGAGTTAACCTCTGGGGAAGGAAAGGTGGGGCCTCTCTGCAGCGACCTCACGTGTGGCTGAGACTCCTCCTGCTGATGGCCCAAGACAGCTCAGCTGGTGGACGCTTAACCTACCTGTGCTTACCAGTGAGCACTGGGGAGCCAGCTAGTTCTCAGAGGGACTTGTCTTAACCCAGTGCCTGGGGAGAAGTATAAGCTCACAGGGACCTGGGTTTCCTGTAGATTCCCTCACCCTGATCCATCCATCTACCCACCGTTCATGCAATACCCACCCCCCAACTCACCCACCTACTCATCCACCTGTCCATGCACCCACCCACCCATCTGCCCATCCGTCCATCTAGCCAACAAAGCTACTTGTCTGCTAGGAAGCAGGCCCTCTTCTGGTCTTTTAGGGAATTGGAGCTTTCTAGTGGTGAGAGAACAGCAACAACTAATGACCGCAGTAAATGATATGTTAGAAGTTGGTCGTTATGGAAACATGAAGACTTGGGAAGGAATTTGTGCAATGCTGGTGGGTGCCTAGGCTGGCACATGGCCAGGGTGGTCAGTGCTGGCCTTACCGAGAATCTGATATCGGAGGAGAGATCTTGGGAAGTACAGGAGGTGTCACATGGCAAAACATCCAAACCATGAGCAGCCAGGGAGGCAGGCAGGTAGGTTAGGACCAAGGCTCTGCAGCAGGAGCAGGGAGCTGTGGGGCGGCATGGAGTTCAGGCAAGAGGAGCTGAGGTTGGGGAAGATGGGCGTTGCGCTGGACTGCGGGGACACTGTAAGGTGAGGTGAGGACCCCTAACTGTTATGCTGAGTAGCATGAGGTGACTACAGGACACAGTGAGGCAAGAAGTGCTGCTGGTGCAACCCAGTGGGAGCAAAAGGCCTTGCTGCCTGATTGGACAGGGGGTATGGGCAACGCAGAGGAATCATGGTCAGCCTGGGAACTGAAATGGAGGTGAAGGTTAGCCTTGATGTTGACAGGCTGAGATGGAGACACCTGTTAACTATCCCAGTGCAATGGGGTGAGGGCAGTAGGAACCTCAAGTTCAGAAGTGAGATCTAGGTTAGAGATAACATTCGTGGAGGAACCAGAACACAGATAGTGTTTAAAGCCACAGAACTGGATGGCATCATTTTAGGATTGACAGATGAAGCACAGCATGCCTGCTAAATCTGAATTCAAATAGTGAATAATTTAGCATAAGCATGTTTGTCATAAGTACGTTAAGCAGTTTTAGTAAAACATGTTTCATGAAATATTTACATGCTAGCCAAGTAAATATTTGGGGCCATGCACTCTCTGGGACATACTTACAGTATCTGGGAAACACTGAACGCTGCAAAATGATATGCTGTTGAACTGAAATTCAAATCTAATGGAGTTTTGCGTTGTTCTCTGCTAAGTGTGGTAACTCCACAAGGAGAATGAGAGGAGGAAGAGAACGGGCTGAGGGCTAACATGCGGAATGGAGGGGGATGAGAGAACACAGCCCTGGAAGGCCGGGGAGGAAGGTATCAGAGCGGAGGAGACCCTCAGGCCTCCATCAAGACGTGCTGGCACTGGAGAAGCCATGGGTGGCCTGGGTAAAGCCTCCCAGTGCCCCATGATGTGCAATACCATATGTTTCTGGTGTCTGCCACCCCAGGAGCCTGCCATGCCAGATTAAGCTCATCCACACCAAGATGCAATGAGAGTTCTAGGGGCTTTACTTGTATGCTGGCTGGAGCCCCTCCTGGAGACAAACTCGACAGAGTGGGTTTTTTTCTGTTCTCAGTGCCTGTGTCCCCACACACGGTGATCAAACGCACACAGACAAATGATCGCATGCCTGAGGATCCCGGAAGCCAGCGGACCAGACTGAGGACGGGAGAGCTCCTTGGCGCACTGACCCCGCCAGGTGCAGCGCACCTGCCCGCAGCCTAAGCTTAGCCCCTTTCCAACGCTCAGATTTCACATCAGCTCTTCTGGAAAAAGTATCCCCATGACTGGTGCCACTTAAATCTTTTTTTTCTTCCTGTTTTTAAGGTTTGTTTTGTTTACTTGAAAGGCAGAAAGACACATGTGCATATGTGCACAAATAACACACACATACACACAGAGGGAGAGAGTGAGCGAGGGCTCGCATCCACTGGCTCCCCTCCCCAAACGGCCACCACAGTTAAGGCTGCGTCAGGACGAAGCCGAGAGCCAGAATTGACCAGGTCTCCCACATGGGTGGCAGGTGCCCAAGCACGCAGGCTGTCATTCGCTGCCTTCCAGGGGCATCAGCAGGAAGCTGGATGGGATCTCACCTCTTCTTGTGGATTCACTGTGAACTCCAATCATGAATCCAAACCAGAGAGTTTCATTACAGAAAGGGACCTTAGAGGTAAGCTGGCTTCCAGCCTGTATCTGCCAGGTACATAGTCATGCTTCTTCCACGACCTGTCCCCTCCCTGCCCATGCTGGCTGCCCTGGATCTGTGGCCCTGCCTGGACAATGTCCCTGCCTTCTGAATCCCCACCCCCGCCCCTTCTGGCCTGATGCATAGGACTGGGTTTTATGAGGTGGCTCAGATCACAGAGCTTTGTTTCTCATGGTTTTAGGGTCTGACGTTGGGAACAAGGAGGCAGCGGAGGTAGCTGGCTGGGATCCTGCCATGCCTTCGTAAGTCTTCCTCTAGACTTGCCTGGTCCCCTAACTCCTCCAATGGCCTTAACTTAAGTGTTTTTTTCACATTTCTCTGCCCCTAAATCAAGTAACCACAGATTAGGACTCAGCATGTAAATTTTGGAGGACATAATTCAATACCTCCCCCCCAAATCCTTTTTTAAAAAAAAAAACTCAAAGTGACAAGAAGAGAAATAGGAGGGGGAGTGGAAGAGAGAGAGAGCTCTGCCATTCACAGTCTCACTCCTTAAATGCTTGTCAGGCAAGAGCTGGGTTAGGTTCAAACCAGGAGCAAGAAATTCAATTCAGGTCTCTCAACGGGTGGCTGAGATCAAATGACTGGGCTGGAGTCTGGAGGAGACAGAAGTGGGTGTGGTTGCAGGGTAGGGCTGTGAGGCTTACTGCAAATCATGCTGAAGCAGCAGCAGGAACTGTGCTGAGGGACACAGACAAGGGCAGGGCTGGCAGTAATCACGTGATCCAGGCCCCTTACAGCCCTGTGCCTCCCCCTCCAGGGACAGCCAGGTGGTCATCTGGGTGCTGGGCAGAGAGGAGATAAGATCTGTCTGATGAGCACAGTTCTTCACAGGCACGGGGGACTCAGTGCCAGGAATCCGGTCTTTGTAGGACCTGCTGAGCCTTCAGCTCAGCCCTGAGCCCTGGGACAACTGTCTTCCCTGACCCAGAGCCAGCCTGTACGACCCTGTCGCGTCCTTGCATCCCTACCTCAGAGCCCTGACTCTGGCAGGGCAGCCAGACCACACTTCTTCCTTTGCACCTCTGTTGTTCCTGTTCATCCTCAAATTCACCAAGAAGCCTGCAGCCAAACGAGCTGCGAGTGTCCTGAACTGCAGAGACTAGAGCTGGTGGTCCTCGATGCATCCTTCGTCCCTGCAACTTCCTTCTCTTCTCTCACAACTCCTCCAGCTGACATGCTCCTTGTTTGAGAAAGATATGCTTGAAAAGGAACAGAATGGAAGGGGTGAAGGAATTCATCTGTAGAGACTCCATCAGGTAGAGGCAGCTCATTGCTTGGGAAGCCTCATCCCGCCTCAGAGTGCCTGGGTGTGCACCCCGCCTCCACTTCCTATCCTGCTGCCTGCTATTGTACACCTTGGCAGGGCTGGACGGGGAGGAGAGGAGGACAGCAGATGGTTCGAGAACTGTCATTGGGAGTTACAGCTCCTGGCTTTGGCCTGGCAACCCTGACTGCTGTGGGCAGTCGGGGAGTGAATCAGCAGCTGAAAGGTCTCTCTTTCTCTGTTTCTTTGACTTTCAAAATGCATCAATCAGTCCAATCAACTTTTAAAAAATACTGGACCCTCTCTGGTCTGAAGCTAGAGCCAACAGAGTAAAATCCTGATCAATTAAAAGCCCCAACATAACACCAGCAATAATTTATAACGTTATGGAATTAATTGACATAGTATTGAGTAACCAATATGTTAAAAATAAATGCAAGTTCTTAACCACATCCTGTGACTACTTTATTGACATTTCAATTTTAGTTTAAATACAACCGGGTTCTATACATCTTAAAATAGCTATAGATTACTGTTCAGCTGTCTTGTGTCTATTTTCACTATAATATTTAGCCTTTTATAGCATTGAGGCATAATTTTGCTGAACCCCAAGAAGCTGTTGAACTTATTTGGACTCTATGCTTGGTATATGCTTGCAATGAAGGAATCTCAACTGAACTTGAACTGTGGTTTTGCAACAAGGTGGAGGAATCCACCATGGGGGGAGGGTTAGGGTAGGGGTGGGGGGAATCCCAGTACCTATAAAACTGTGTCACATAATACAATGTAATTAATAAAAAAAAAAATACTGGACCCTAATTAGACCCTGATCCACTGTCTTCTATGTGGCTTTGTTTTCAGAGAGGAGGTGATTTTCAAATTTTTCAAATCTGCCCGTTTGTTTCTTCCCTGCCCCATGCCCCCACGCCACTGACCCTGAACCCGTTCTTAGCTAGCCCAACTCAGGGTCTGCCAGAAGACGATGCCAGTGGAAACCTCTGAGGGAGTGCCAGATGACTGAATGAAAGGAGGGACGAGGGGGGGCGAATGGATGAGAGACCCCCTCTGTGCCTCTTCACACTGGAAAAGACAGGTGGCTCTTTGGGTGACTCCCCCCACCAGTTCTCCCAGTCTACACTGAAGTTTCGCCCCTGGTAGGGTGTGCTTCGCAGCCGTGGCTGTGGACTTTATTAGGGGACACTGAGTCCCTAGTGGTTGAGAAAATCAGCAGCTTGGCCAAAAAGAAGCAGGCTGGTGTCCCTGCTTCTTCATGTGTCCTGCACCTCAAGGGCAGCCAGGCCACCGCCCTGCAAGCAAGCACGGGCAGGCAGGAGGAGGATTCCGCCGGGCTCCCATTCCCTGGCTGGGTGGTGGCTGTGTACAGAGGTCAGTTCCAGGAGAGACTGTGGTTTAAAGAGTGACCTTGAGCTGGGGACATCTGTGTCCAGGGCAGGGAGGTCATTGGCATTTTCTCATGGGCTGTGCATGCCCCTTTGCCAGTGGCCTTGGGATGGATGGGAGAGAGGGGTTGGGAACATTGGACTGTAGCAAAAACAGGTCACTGTCACGATGACTCAGCATTCAAGCTTAGAAGAGCGGAGTGTCAATCTCTCCCCATTCAGTTTGTTCTTTCCCTTTTCTTCCTTCACCACGTCCTGAGCATCATGGCCCAACACATCCCTGGTTGTAGCATAAATAGGTCAGCAAGGAGTTGCTCTAAATGTCCTGCAGGCTCATCAAAGCCATGATCGCCAAGCGTTGTGTTAAGAAGCATCACTCTTGTAGGAAACTCCAAGTTATGAACACATTTCCTCGGTGCCTCTGGGCCTTTTTCCTCCAGTTTCTTTGAACAACCTGAGATTTGACTCTTCGGGTCAGAGGGGGAATTTTTGCATCCTCCCCCCTCTGGGTTCCTTCTAGAACTCTCCCTGTGATGTGTCCTGGTGAAAGCCTCATTTGTTTCACATCTGAAGCCATCTGCGGGTAGGCGTGACTGATGGTCCAAGCTCATTGTCCAGTGACAAAGCGTTCCCCAGCAGGACAATCACCCGTTGTCTAGTCAAGAGCGGCTTTCTTTTCAAGAAGCCACACCTCCGAGCCAGGCTGAGAGGAAGGTTTTTCTGCTCATCAAATGAAGAGGAAGGAGCCTGGTGGCTCTGGCAGGTGAACTGTATGTACCAGATCCTACAGCAAACTGGGTGTTCCTTTCCTTTCTCCATCACTGTGCTTGCTCAGCAGAGCCCAAGACTAAATCCCCAGGGCTTCCTCCTGCATGCTGGTCCTTTGATTATTACCTGGCTGGAGGCAAAGGGCATGAATGACAACAAAACACATCGCGCCTTTCTCATCTTATTGTCCCAGAGAATGGCTTCCTATAAGTGATAGGATTAATGTTCGAGCGGTGGACCTAACAATTATGTCGGAGTGATTTTTATACATCATGTTACTCACGTTTCATCTTGCTAAACCCAGCAACATGTTTGCAAAGTGGACAATCACGATCGCTGATACAGAAAGTAGCCATTGATGAGAGCGCTGACTTCTCGGATACAAGAGGAGAATGTGGCTCCCATGGCACTGGGAAGACCCAAGCTCAGAGCGCAGTAAGGGAAGTAGGACATTGAAAAGCTCCCAAGATGCAGTTGGGCCTGTCTGCATCCTGTCGCAGGGGGCTTGGCTCCATCCCCAACTCAAGCTTCGTGTAAATGTGTGCCCTGAGAAGTAGCAGCTGAAGGCCCGGGTTGTTGGGCTCCTGCTACGCTTGGGGGACCCAGACTGGGTTCCCAGCTCCTGGCTTTAGCCTGGCCCAGTCCAGGGCATTTGAGGCACTTGGGGAGTGAAGCAGCTGATGGAAGACCTCATCTCTGTTTTAAACAAACAACGCAATTTAAACCGAAGGAAGACTTACAGAAGTGCTGCTGAGGGCAGCGAGCCTGAAAGGTGCTCGCTCTGTGCTTTCCTCCTACCCGGCAAATGGACCTTGTTCCCCCGGAAACGGCAGAACAGCCAAGGGAGGCTGCCTCGTGTTTTGTTTTCCTTACATTCCCAGTCCAGAGGGTTTTCGCAGAGTAGTGTGTCCTTAGGTGAGCCGTGCAGGAAACTGACACTGCCTGGCCCAGGAAGTCCCCCAGGGGCCACCTTTCAGCCAGGGCGGAGTGAACCGCTGTGTCTCGGGCTGAGCACCGACTCCATGTGGCAGATTTGGGATCTCAGCAAGTGAGGCTTTCTATCAGCACCCAGGGCTGGGTGGGAGGCACAGCTGGTCAGGCACTCCCATCAGGCAGCAGGGTTAATGTTCTGTCTGTCTCGTAGGAGTGCAAGCTGAGAGCAAGCTTTAAAAACAGTCATCAACGTGAGATTGTGAAAGTAATATTGGGTAAAAGGCCACATGGATCAATTCTGCTCTTGACACACCCTTTTGTTACTCAGGGAGTGAGTTCAGCTATAGAAGTACAAACACATCTGCACATTTTTTTTCTTATTTGTTTTTGTTGAAAACCCAGAAATACAGAGAGGAGGAGGGACAGAGAGAGGAAGATCTTCGGTCCATTGCTTCACACCCCAAGTGGCCACAATGGCTGGAGCTGAGCTGGTCTGAAGCCAGGAGCCTGAAGCTTCTTCTGGGTCTGCCACTCGCAGGTGCAGGGTCCCAAGGCCTTGAGCCATCCTCGACTACTCTCCCAGGCCACAAGCAGAGAGCTGGATGGGAAGCAGGGCTGCTGGAACATGAATCGGCACCCATATGGGGTCCCCGCGTGTTCGAGGCCAGGACTTCAGCCATTGCGCATTTTTGGAAATGGAGCTGAGAAACAGATGGTCCTGCTTGGTCAAGCAGGCCCCCAGAGCTGGCGGATGTGCTGTGGAAGAGCCTGCACTTCTGTTCTGAGGACAGCCGGGTTGTCTTGTCAAGGCTGGGAAGGAGTCCCAGAGAACCTGAGGTTAGTCCTTGGTTCTCTGCGGCAAGGGGCAGCCCCAGGCAGGCAGAGGGCGTGCTCTAGGCCACCAATGGCTCCATGGTGGGTTTTTACCTCCACCCCGATGCCACCTCACCTGGAGTGAAAAGTGCAGCTGACTATTCACTACCAGAATCATGGGGGCTTTCTCCACAGCGCCACTCCTCTACTGGTGCCCCTCTTTACCCAGGACTTGTACAAGATGACTGCCCACAGATGTGGATCACAAACCAGCCAGATCTCCACCCGAGTGACTCTGAAGGGAAGATCTGAACTCACGGTATCTAAACATCCAGGCGTGTAGAAGTAGGGCAGGGTGTGGGTGCTCTCAGGGAGTGATTTTTGGCAATGTCTAGAGACACTTGGGGTTGTCACCAAGAGTGTGTGTATGGGGTGACAATGGGCATGCTGCCAGCATCTGCGTAAACCCACAGCGCACCGGCCACATCCAGGTCTGCTCTGCTGCCTGCCCCAGCAGGGGGTTACCCTCTACACCTGCCATGACCAGCTCTCATCAGATGCTGGACTAGGGGCTGGCCAGTCCCCTGACCATGACCTGAAGCAAACCTTTTCTTTTCTAAAGAAGTGACTCCCAAACATTTTGGTTGAAGTTGTGAAAAGGAGAATTGTGTAGAAAATGAAGTCAGCTTTGATCCAGGGGACCCATCAGGAGCTGGCACAGATTTTCAAGCCCAAAATTTTGTTCCCACTTGCATCATGTAGGTGCTTTCTGTCTTATCTATCAGCCGATTGCAGGCGAGTGTTGGGAGACTCAAGGTTAGTTTTTCTTGGTGTGTGCGTTATCAGAGCTGATGGTTAGGAAACTATTTTTTAAAGTATGAGTTCTAGCACCAAGAGAACAAAGCTGCCCTAGTTTTTAACCAGAAGTCGGGGTCACGTGCTGTTGCCACATTGTCACGAAGGCAAAGAGCACGCTTAGAGGTCATCCCCAGGGCTGGAAATGCCTGCAAACTGTGGGTCTCCGTGGTCTGCCGCTGTCCTGCAGGTGCCAGGGTTTCCTGTTCCCATCGCTGTTCTCCAGAAGAGAACAAATACCCGGGCCCAGAGCCTTGTTTTGAATGGGTGGGGACTTTGGTGTCTGTCCCATGTTAATGCTTTCTAAGGAAATTCTCTCCGGTAGCCCATCCCCTGCAGCCCACAGCGGTGTAGGGCAGGTCTATGCTCCAGCCCCCTGGTGGGGCCTGAAGGATGGAGACAATGATGAGCAGAGTGCCTATCGGATCCCTGGCCAGCCTATTTGCTTGGGCTGGTGCTTGTGTTAATCCTGCCCTTGCTTTTCTGGAACATTCAGTCACTCCTCTGGGTGTACAACTTGTGGTTCCTGGCATAAATATGCTTGCAGATTAAACTTACCTTCACATCTCTTCCCACCAGGTCTCCGAAAGGTGACGGTCAAGCCTGTTTGTTTCTCTACTTCTGCTCCTTCTCATTCTTTTTAGGCATATTTCTGCCGGGATGCAATCCACACACACATGCCACCCGCTGCAGTGTACGAGCTAATGGCTTCTAGAATGTTTGCAGAGTGGTGTGCCTACCAGTATCATCAGTGTGAATGCCTCTGTTACCCTCTGAAGAACTGCAACCCTCACCAGCCACTCCCACTCCCTGCTCCCAACCTCAGGCAAACGACCAAGCAACTCCCTGTCCCTGTGCATTGGCCTGCTTGGACAGTTTGTATAAGTGGGGAGCCATAGGTGTAATTCATAGGTAGTCACTTGGGCCTGGCTTCTTCCGTGCAGCACACTGCTTTCAAGGTTCATCATTGTTGCAACACGTTTCCCTGCCTCATTCCTCTTTATAGCCAAAAAATCTTCCATTCTATGGCTGGACCACAACTAATGTCCTGCCCTCAGGAGCTCTGGTGGTGATTAACTCACTAATCAGACCTATGTGGACACATTCACACCAACCCACACACTGTCAGCGCCCCGCTGAGAACGCCTCAGCACACCTCGGTAAGCGAGGCTGCTCTGTAGGCTCCTGCAGGCTTTCTCTCTTGGACTTTTTCATTGCTGTCTATGAACAAAGAGGCATTTTTGTTTTTTTCTTTTTTAAGATTTATTTATTTTTATTAAAAGGTGGATATACAGAGAAGAGAAGAGAGAGAGGAAGATCTTCCGTCCGATGGTTCACTCCCCAAGTGACCGCAACGGCTGGAGCTGAGCCAATCCAAAGCCAGGAGCTCTTCTGGGTCTCCCACACGTGGGTGCATAGTCCCAAGGCTTTGGACTGTCCTCAACTGCTTTCCCAGGCCACAAGCAGAGAGCTGGATGGGAAGTAGGGCCACCGGGATCAGAACCGACGACCATATGGGAACCCCAGGCGTGTAAGGCGAGGACTTTAACCACTACGCCATCATGTCAGGCCCAAGAGGCATTCTTGTTACAAAAGTTTCCAAGTAATCTGAAAAATTATACAGATAAAAAGTCCCCCCCAAATCTCACCGCCAGCCTTGCTATGGTAAGCAGCACTCCAATAGTCGACCTTGGCCGAGCGCTCAAGGAAGGATCTATGACTGCAAATCAGAATTTTGTTCTAATAAAAAAGGACTCAGATGAGAGGGCTCTCTTTTCCTGCTTGTTTTCATTATTTTTTTTAACCTGGGAAGGGGAGCGGAAGAAGATGAAGTATGATGGAATGAACGGCTGAGCGGAAGCATATATAAATATTCCTTCACAAGATATGATGGTTTCTAAAGTAGCGTCAGAGGGTTGCAATCACCACCCAGAGAGTAAGACTACCTTCCTTTTGCCACATTTTCTCCTTTTAGACAATCTGGATTGGCTTTGCTCTGCAAAGGCGAGTGAGCATGCCCGTCTTCCACCCTCCCTTCCCCAACATTCTACCTCACTCCCTGCCCACTTTCAGTGCTGTGAACAATTCCTCCAGGTTTGCTTGCTTCCTTTTCATTAATCCTGTCTTTGATTTGGCCCAGGGAGAGCTGCTGCTCAGCACATGGCCACCGGCCACGACCCCTGTCCACTCTCACTGAAGAATACATTCACTTACAATCAGGTAATCAGATGATTCGCTGGGAAGGAGGCTGTTTATTCTAAAATGATGTGCAGCGAATGACTAGAAACACGTGTTTGATCTTGCACACATGGTTTAAGGTCAATTCTTTGGTCAATTCTTTGAGTTAATTTTGATGACTTGGTTTAAACCCTATTTGGAGCATGCATTCATGAAAGTAGGTTAGTGGTGCTAAGAGGGGGGAAAGTTGATGCAATTAGGGTGTTTAGCAGGTGGGCCTGGAGGAAGGCCCTAAGGCCCTGGGCATGCCTTGGGAGGTGATTCTGGTGAGAGGGGGGTGTGTGAGAGTCAGCCTCTCTCTGCTCCAGGTACTCTACCCTTGCCATGCACGGCCCTCATCAGAGAAGAGCCCCATGGGATCCCTCCACCTTGAGCTGTGACCAACAGGAACCTCTGTGAACCACACGAACCTCTCTCTGGCAGAGGTGGCTTGTCCAGGTATTTCATCAAGGGTGACACATGAAGATGTATTAAGGTGCCTGAAATTTGTTATTTTGAGAGGTCTGGATTAGAAATTCTTTTTAGGAAGTGCAGAGTGCTACACAGAGCGTGCCTCTGGGGATGTGCCTCCTAAGACTCAGCTATTTCCTGAGATGTTTCCTAGCAGCAGGCATGGTTGGCCCAGAGCTGCAGGAACCACTGCTTTCCTGGTTCCCCAGGCTCCAGAGGCAAGGGGCAAAGGACAAGGACCCAGCCTGGGCTTCTCTCTGATTCCTTTAACCTAACCCACTGATGACCAAATTCCACAACTTTTTAAAAATTTGAAGCCCTTAACTTTCAGAGTGATTTTGGATTTATGGAAATTTTGCAGGTAGAGAGAGTATTCCATTGTACACGGCACCCAGCTTCACCTAATTTTAACATCCTACATAACGGGGCCTGGTAGGGTGTAGGACAGCAGCGCTGCCCGATGAGGCTGCTGCCCGCTGCCTGGCTTCTGGCTCTAAGCTCCTCTGTCTCAGCTCTCTCTCTGTCCATATCCTTTTAGCCATGGCCTATGCAATGATCTTTCTACACTGCTAACTGCTTGTTGCTTCCTTTGTGTCTTCCCCTGACTGTTTCCCATCACCTGCAAGACAAAGCCGACACCCTCCAGCTCAGCTGGCTTTGAAGCTGGCCCATGTCTGCCTCTCCCAGTCCCTGCTCCTCCTCTGAGGGAAGCAGCTGTACTGACCCGTGCCCTGCATCTTCCCTCCCACGGTCCCTCACTGGCTCCCACTCACTCTTGCCCAACCTGCCCTTAGGAAACTCCCCAAGCCAGACCTTGACCTAGCACAGCTTCTACAAGATCTGCTGCTATGTGAGATGCCTGGCTTGGTCTTGTCTGCAGGCCCAGAGGAATGCTGAACCCAGGGAATCGGGCCCTCAGCTCATCTTGGTGCTCAAGAGTTACTTGCCGAGCTGCTAACTGTGGTGTTTTGTGTATCTCTCTTCCTGTGATTTCACATTTGGAATGGCAGGAGGTTTTCCAGGGACTGTGATGCATGTGTGTATGTCACCATCGGCACCTGTGTTGGTTGATTCTTGGGTCGAGAATAGCCACAAGTGTTTGCATCCTGTTTATGGCTGCTTTTGCTTTGTAAAGGCTGTGCTGTATCATTTATTCTGAACGATCTTTTGAAAAGATGTATTCATTTGAAAGGCAAAGTTGTGGAGAGACAATGATCAACAGAGCAAGAGTGAGAGCAGGAACAATCTCTCATTTGCTGATTATTTCCCAAATGGTCCCAGTGGCTGGGGCTGTGCCAGGCTGAAGCCAAGGGCCTGGAGCTCCACCTGGATTTCCACATGGCTGACAGGACCCAAGTCCTGCTGCTTGGTCAGGTGCCTTGGCAGGCATCTGGACGAGAAGTAGAGCAGCCAGGACTTGCTTGGGCCCGCGTGGGATGCTAGTGTTTACAGACGGTGGCTTAACCTGCGGCATTTGCATAGTTTTGACAGACTTACGCCTGCAAAGCCCATGTTGTTTGCTCTCTGGTCTCTGGCACCTGGGAGTCACTAACCCACTTCAGCTCCTGGCTTCCTTGCTTGCTTGAGTGCTGCCTTTGCCAGAGCCCTTTCTGGTGAGCAGGGTTCCCTACACAGCCATGGCCAACTCTGCAATGGTCGTCCCCATTACCTGCTTCCATCTCTGCCATCCGTGTCACCCTCAGGGACAGCGGTGAGTATTGGTAAGCAGTTCAAGGAAACGCGTTGCCGTCCTTAGGCAGTTAGCCCAGGAATCACCAGAGCTTGTCGATGTGCCTTTGTCACTCCTTTCTGGGGACCCCTGGGGCCTGATGATACAACCACAAGCAGTTGTCAGGTACTCCTCAACAACTGGAGGTCCACTGAGTGAGCCACGCCCACAGCTACTCACCAACAGTGTGCGCTCCACTCCACACGAGAGTCCCTGGATGCTGCCAGCTCCACTTGCCTGGGCTCAGAGCTACCATCACACACACAGGACCGAGGCAAAGCTCCTGCCATTGTTGAAATGATACTGCACTGGCTCTCATTTGCCACATCACTGGAGGAAGCGCAGTGGGCAGCAGGAAAGATCCAACTGCTGGAAGGCTTCGTACATCCTATTATTTAGGAAAAGATGCTTGGGTCACTAAGACAAAAAGCGAGGGGAAGCCTGCCTACCAACAAACGAAATTTCACCTTGTGCTTCTAAGAGGGAAAGGCAAGAAGATGAAACAGCAATGACTTCTGTCACCCACACCTTAGGAGCAATAGCATGGCCATGGCACTTGGCAGGGGCGGCTCCACCTGCCCAGGCACCATGGGATCAAGTGCTTCAGCAGATCCCAGGGAGCTGGGCTTTGGCAGGTGGGCCGGGAACGTCCTCTTCAAGGACTCCGGTGTCCTGCAAGCCAGCAAGCCCGACAGGGAGCAGCCATTGTGAGCTTATCCTGCAGGCAATCAGACCTTTTCACAGGGACGAGCTCCTTGGAAGGCTCATGGAAAGCTGGACTTGCGCTGGCTCGGGAAGCTCCTTGGGCAAGTGGCAAGGCCTGCTGGTGGCGAGGGAGCAAGCTGCGTGTGGGAAGAACATGCCACGCCTGGAGACCTACAAGGAGCTCACCATGCAGGGGGGAGGAACAGGATTACCCTTCCACCCAATGTAACGAATCTGCTGGAATCACAGGAAATCAGCAATCCTGAACGCTTTTATGAAAAAGGGTCCAGCAAACGCAGCCGGGTGCCAACAGAGGGCAGACCCCCATGCACCTTGGGTGGATCCCTGGGGGACTAAACGGGGCATGCCAATGATGCCACTCATCCCCTCCTGGACAAGCCCCTCTGGGAGGCATTGGTGTCAGAGACCTCGGCGTCTTGGTTTGTTTGGCTGAGGGAGAGTCAGGTGGGTTTCAGAGGCAACCTGCAGAGGAATGAGTGGGAGCGGCCCATGTAGCCAGGCTGGGCTGATGGCTGCGGTGCCCACAGCAGGCCTGTTGGTGCCCGGCTACTTCCTGGTGCCTCTCATATTTTCAGTGGGGCAGGGAGGTGTCCACTCCATTCCAGCATACATGGAAATGTCATGAAATGCCACGCTTAGCAGCCAGGGAGATGGAAATTCAATCGTTTGCACATTGCCCCATCTTTTCTCAAATTCATTTAGCAAAAATTCCTTTGAAAGAAGCAGTGGGAGGCCTTTGCTAGGGTTCACAATCATTTTGCTAAAGTTCAGGTCATCAGAGAGCAGACTTTTATTGGGAAATCTTTGCTGCTAAGCGGTAGGAGATATGGGCACCTTCAAGCGTCACGGACATTAAGACGATCCTACTGTAAATGCTGTTGTCACTTTGCCATAAAGGCAGGGGAGACGAGTACAAACTCGCCTCGGTGCTTCTCCCCGCAGGAAGCTGCCTCTCAGTGGGTCCAACCCTAGACTGTTCTGGCTGTGCTAGCAACACGCCACCAAAGGGTGCCCTTAGAATAACGGAAACATGATCCTCTGAAAGCTCCAAACCCGGGTCAAGGTGCTCACTGACGCCCAGTCCAGAGGTGGCGCCTTCTCATGGTGTCTTTGGTGAGAGGGCGAACGGGGGGTTCTCTCGCTCACCTCTTCTGTGAGGGTGCTAATTCCATGTGACTCTGTCATCACCTTGGGGGGCAGCATTTTAGCATAGGAGTGCACAGGAAACCCATGTGATCCTGCAGGTACTGCTCACAGAAACTTGCTTTATATATATAAAAAAATCTAACTGCAATTAGAGAATGCACAAAGCTTTGACCAGCTCTGTCACTGAGCATTGCATCATACACATGTTTACATCTGGTACAGGTTTCCACATGTAAGCATTTATATGACTGCTCACAGAGAAAAAAGAAGGCTTTTTGATTAGATCTGGGCATTTAAAGAAGCATTCAAGTACGGTAGATACAGACCACAGGGATGCTTTGAAAAGCTGTCATTTTATAAATCTATTGACATGTGTTCTTAAGTGGAAACAAGAGGCAAAGTAATTCATTCTGGAGGGTGGGTTTTATTTTAACTCCTTCTTTTTACCTTGTGTAAGCAACATGCAGTAACATGATATTTGCAGCAAAATAAAGCAAAAATATAAGGAACATTTTGTGGGACAGAACTACTGTGTGGAAATGTGATAGATACTAAATAGCATCTCAACAATACATTCAAGTCACTCTCTGAGTTTGAACTGGAGAATCCAAGAACTGTAGATTTTTCCATCTGCGTTGGCCTGTGTCGGGTTCTGGGGGCTTTCATAATGACCTGGAGTGCGGTTGAGGTGATCTTAGCTGGGCCACTGAGTGTGTGAGGGAGGTAGTTCAAGGTCAGGCCCCTTGTACCATGCATTGCTGGCACCTTGGGAATTAAGGGTACCATGATCTGAGAGCCAGGGTTTCCAACTGGGCCATCCTTACCTTTAATGGAGCAGGTGCACCTGGCCAGGTGATGCTGACAAGGAAGTGCAGCTAAGTCCTGGCTGCATTTGGAAGCTCCATGCACAGCTTGATTTCCCACATAGATGAGCTCAGAATTCCAAAGGCAACTCTATTGCCATGACATCCGGCAGGTGCCTGGCCTGGTCCCAGTTGCACTGTGGTGAGCGCAGACTGTTGTCCTCCATATCTGTCCCTAGTGGGGTGGGGTTAAGTACGTAAGAGGTTAAAGTTCACATGTACAACGCTACGCTTGGGGCAGGACATGCAGAGGGGCGCCTAGGTGGAGATGTGGTGGAGAGGTTGATGAACCTGCACCCAGGCGCCAGCCAGCCAAGGGTGAGGACAGAGCTGCGGAGACGTAATTCCACAGAATGGGAAGCATGGTGACAGCAGGGGGCGCCCTTCTCACTGAGCAGACTTGTCATGCACTCACCCTTCAGCCTTCCACATCTTCTCCTCTTACCAGCTGGGCCAGTGTGTGTAGTCATCTTGGGTCCAGCCACGTCTCCAGGCAGTGGCAGTAGCTGCTGAGGGCGAGGAATCCCGGGGGTCTGCAAGCCCAGGCCTCCGATCTGTGGTCAGGCAGGCCGTCCCAGACGTCACTCCCTGCTTTCTTTTTCATAATTTCCCAAACTGCAGTCACACACACAACTCTTACATACCTATGCCTGGGCAGCCAATACCTGTGCCTGAATCAATGTTACTTAGAAATATGATTTTTTTAAAGGAGAATTTGAGCATCAGTATTCTCTGTGCTGACAGGAGCTGTCTCCTAGGGGTGGTGGTGTTGGTCTGCACTCACGTCCCCGGTAACTGCTGGCATCACCTACAGCGTCTGGCTTGTCTCTTCACAGGCATGCTTACCCACATGCAGCCAAAATGTTAGTTCTTTCATTGACACAGTGGCTGTCCTCTGCATGTGCGTGCACACATAAATAACGCAGTTAGCGCAGCTTCCAACTCGGCTCTCCAGCCAAACCTCTGGGACCAGGTGTGGAAGACCCTGACAACGTAAAACCCACACGACTCACCCCTGTATCTACCATGAATTGGCTAAAGTTCAAATAAACAGATATGGTCCCATTTTGCACTTGGCACCAGTCAAGACACTCACATTCGTTTCAGGCTTTTGGGTTAGCTCGTTCTGATGCTGCTGTTGACTTGTTCTTCCATTAATAACAGTGAGCAGTTCACTGTGCACTAGGTACCGTTCTAAGCGACTCAATTCAATAAGCCATCCCAGCAGCCCGATGAGGCAGATGCTCACACACAGGTGGGGGATGGAGGTGGCGATTCCACTCCCGTCTCAGGACACACACCTCACTCCCTGGGACTGTGTCCACACCAGGCCCTGGGTCATGCCATCCTTTGGATTTCTTGTGTGCCACCTGTAGTGTTAAGCACCCAGGGGCCTTGGGTGTGTATTGCTTGACTCGCGTCCTTACAGGAGTGTTGCACTTCAGGGCCAGGTCTGGTATGGTGGGTAAGGTGTTGCTCCCACCCACATCAGAGAGCCTGGGTCTGTGTTCTCTTTGCTTCGGATCCCAGCCTGGTGCACGTGGGAGGCAGGAGGCGAAGGCTCAAGAAGTTGGGCCCATGCCACCCATGTGGGAGTCCCAGGCTGAGGCCCCAGTCCCTGGCTTTAGCTTGACCCAGCTCTAGCATTTTATTGTGGGCATCTGGGGAGTGAAAACAGCAGATGGGAGCTCTTTCACTCCCGGTCTCTCAGCCTTGCAGATAACCAAAATTAAATTAAAATGGCACTCACATCACTCCAGCGTGCACTCATGGCTGCTAAGACAGTTCATGAAAACGCAGGGTCAACACCCTTGGATCGAGAACAAAGTCACGCAAGTCTTCCAAAATGTCAGGCAAGAAATCCTTCCTAACGCGACTGCGCTTTCTGACGCCCATCAGAAACCTTCTGCTACTTTTGGGCACAAGCACCTGCTTCTCAGGGTCCTTGCAAATTGTGATGACCTCATTTTAAAATTAGAAGCTGTCAGGCTGAGTTGGAGCTGGGAACAGAGATAAAAATGGCCATTTTATCACCAGGCGATTCTTCTGTGCCCCCTGGGACAGCGGCGCTTCCCTCCCACATGGTCAATGCTGATTGAAAACAAATCCTCAAAGCCAACGACACAGCTCTTTGGATGCTTTTATTGTCAACTTGAGCACAAACCTTAGACACAGCCATCAGAGACTTCTTAGCACATTTCTTGGGGAGTGGGGGTGGGGAAAATAAGGGCTCTTGCACAAAAGATTGTATTTCCATTCTTCTAATATGCCCCCATCAGGCACACCATTCACACTCCATGCTCAGATTGCGTGGCATTCGTGTTCGTGTACAGCGCCGAGATTTTAAAATCCTACCTTAAGCATCACTGTTCTATTCTCAAGGGAAAACAAGAAAGAAAAGATTCCTGCTACTAGGCAGGAAGAAGAGATCACCCAGGAAGGCCCAGGTAGGGACAGAGACCACCGGGATGGTCCAGCAGCTCCTGGACCCTGTGGTGTGTCCAGTAGCCCTTGCAGAGGTAGAAGGTGACTGTCCCAAAAGGATCATCTTGGGAGGAACCCAAGCTGTGGGTTGCAAAGATGCCCAGCTCTCTCCTCTGTCATGCCCGGGGCAGTGGGAGGAGCTGAGCTGAAATGACCAGCCTGTTGTGATGCGAAGCCTTGACGGTGCCCTGACTGGGCACTTGGGCCCAGTGCCCACATGGAACCCATCGCCTCCAGCATTTCCCCATGGCCTCAGGTGCAACTGTGTGTCATTGTCCAGGCTGCGGGACATGGCACCAGAGCCCCACAGTGCCCCGATGAGCGGGGAATGGGAGCCAGGAGGGATTGTCACTGTGTGAAGGCATAGCCCAGCTGAGGCACTTTAGGCAGGAGCGACAGACGTCCTCGCTGTGTGGCCTGCAGAGGGTCCTGTCTACACGGCCCCTGTACTCTGTGTGGTGGAAGATGCAGATTCTTGAATATGGTGTAGACCCTTCGGCGCTGCGAACGCCTCATCTGACTGACACTTGGATGCAATCCATCCGTGTTAGTGGGAGTGATAGTGACCACGAGTGTGTGTGGTTCTGAGAGCAGGGCCCTCCATCTAGGATTGCACGGGGAGGGAGCACCGGCCCTTGGGGCACGTGGGTGTGTCCACAGCCTTGGACATGCTCCTTGCTGACAGTTCCAGAGCCATGGCCTGTGTCCTGTGAACACTGCATGCCACCATGAAACAGACTGACCGTGGAGCTCCTGGTGTGAGTCCTGAGGAGTAAGTGATGATTCTCTATCGTTCCCAGAGAAACCCATTATCTTGAAGACCCCAGCGATTAAGCGGAATGAAGCTGATTGAGTTTTGACTTCCTTCCCGCCCTGTAAACTTTCAACTCTCAAATGAGCTCAGCATTTCCTCATTTAATTGACCAGCAGTTAATGCTTCTTACTTAGGGTCCTTTACAAAGAACCTGGAGGCGTGTGGGGATGAGCAGGTGGTTTTGATTGCTGCCCAGGGTTCCTGGGGAACAGAAGCTATGTGCGAAAATTCACAAGTGCACTGCTCTTACAAAGAGATGAACACAGGTTTGGGTCTCTGTCACAGTTAGTGACAAAGAACCACAGCGAGCCGTCCCGGGGATGATCCTCTGCTTCGCCAGCGGCTATTTCATGGTGTTTACTAAAAGTGAAACGTTGGAAATGGAGCGTGAGAAGCCTCTGTAATGTGCTGTGGCATCGCTGTGCCATAATCCTGGGGCCTGCCAGTCCCTCGTGTGGGTCCCAGTCAGCTCTGCTGCTTGCCATGGATGTAGCGCAAAGGGTCCTGGAGCCCATGATGTTCTACTTTTAGAGAGAACTCAGCATGTGTGTATGTGTTTGTGTGTGTGTGTGTGTGTGCACATGTGTGTGAAGGGTGAAAAGCCATGGATGAAATCAGCATGCTGTGCTTTTCCAACAAGGTGGCCGTGGGGGCAGCGGTGCCCAGCTACACATCGAACCAGTGGTCGCCCATGCAGGTACGGTTCCACTCACAGCTGCAGTGCCAGCACCACTCAAGTCGGCACTGGGGCTGCGGACACTTCATGTGCATGCATCCTCCTGTGGGGACAAAGGACAGAGTTCAGTGGGTTCACGGGCATTGCTGGGAGGACCCTCAACGCCACACTGCTGACCCACAACACGCCCGGCTGGCATTCGCTTTCTCCATGAACAAACATGGATGCAACCGAGGCAGAGGGAACCTGAGCTGGGGCTAACAAGCAGAACTCTGACGCTGGGACATTCATTAAGCAACAGATGAAACCTGCCTGACTTCACTGTGGGTGGGAGAGTCACTATAAGTCCATTTGGAAAATGCTAAGGGAGCTGAAACTGCAGCTACCATATGACCCAGCTCTCCTGCTTCTGGCAATGCCAAAGGAAGTGAGATTGCACATGAGGAAGTGACCTGTAATTCTATATTCACAGCAGCATAATGTACAATAGTAAGGACATGGAAACAACCCAGATGCCCATCAAAAGAGGAATGGATGAAGAAACTAATACAGCTGCTCTATGGAATACTACCCAGCCACTAAAAATAATGAAATTCTACCATTTGATCAAAATGGTCCTATTAGAGATTATTATGCTCAGTGAAATAAACCAATGCCAAAAGGACAAATAACCTATGTTCTCTCTGATACGAGACAACCTTCCTGCAAAATACAAGATCAATGGCTACATAGCTAAGCACATATATAGAGACATTTATAGAGCGTCTGTAAAATGTAGGCAAGTATGCTCTGAAGAGGAGATACATTACAGCACGAATCTGTACGTCTGGATAAGACACAGACTCCAATGAAACTGTGAAATCTGTCTTGACACTAGAATGCTGGGCTTCATATTACTGTGCGTACAATGTCAGGATACACTTCAATAGCAGAATGATGGGCTTGTGACTGTTGTTGAAGGACTGAACTATTGTTACAAGATACGGGCAAGCAGTCGGTGGAGGAGCAGTTGGGGGAAGGCTAGAGGGGAAATCCCTGAGCCTAAGGAATTATATCATGAAAAATAAAAATAAAAAATTATCAATCAATAAAATAAATGCATAGATTCGGATTATTCCTCCAAATACAACAACTCCAAGTGCTGAAGCTGGACGTCTGGAGCTCCTTCTGGGTCTCCCACGTGGGGAGCAGCGATCCAGTTACTCAAAACAGTGCTGCCCCCCAGGCTAGCTCAACGGGAAGCTGGGAGTGAGAGCGGAGCGAGTACTTGAATGCCGCCATCGCCCACGGGTTACAGGGGCCCAAGTGGCATAGTGACCAGTCAGGGGCCAGTCAGCGCCCCTATTTGGGGCTGCTTTTGCATGTGCTCACCTCCCTGCTGGTGAAGAGGATGCTGTTTGGAGGATGCTGTAGGTACAGAACTGCTGTTGATCGAGTTTTCTGGATAACTCAGGCAAACACTGTTTTTTTTAAATTCTACATGGCACCGAATCTGCTCCATTGTTCGATTTTGCTAACTATCTCTTCATTTCTCTTTTTTTCCTCTTTCCATATTGTCCAAGGAACTACTCCAGTAGGACCTTATTTTTACTATTATGATCCTAGCGTGAGAACAGCCACTAACTTGAAATACATCTGACTGTGTTTGTGTCCGGGTAACAAGGGCATGTTGAAAAGGCCCCACTTTCCTGCCTCCTTCTGCTTGGTTTCAAAGATCAGAAAATGCTACAGGTATGTGAAAAATGCAGGAGACATCCCATAGTACCTCTGAAATAGTTTCCTTTTAGGAATGAGTCATTTTCAAGGCACATTTAATGGTTGTACAGTTACGGTGTGACTAATAGGATAGCGCAGCGTGCCGGGGGAGAGGCATTTAAGTCTGAGGTTTGGGCTGCAGTGCGACTCCCCCCGACGCCCGCCCTTCCACTTGCCCACTCCCTGAGCTTGCCACTGCTGTCCGTTCCAGCAGGAGCAGGCCAGCCACTGGCTCCCCAATGGCACTCCAGCCCGAGGAGAGATGATGGAGGCTCACAGGGTCAATTCTCTGTCCCCAGGACACTGTTGCTTCAGAGCTAGCATTGTGGACCCCGCCAAGCCTGCTCCCACCACTCTGAGATCCTGCACAGCTGGCCAGCTGTTGGCCACTGACCACCCAGGCTGTTGATAATTCAATACAGAGACCGTGGGAAAAGCTACATCTGGTGCTCGGTTTTGCTGGCATTTGGGATCCTCTCCTACTCACATGCCCACACACATGCAACACATTTAGGAAGGGCTCCGAGCATGTTGCCTGTGCCGGATGTGTCCGGGATGGATGGTGGCAGAGCGTCACGGTCACTCAGTGGGAGTGGCGCAGACCCAAGGGGTACAGTGAGTACAGGCCAGGGGGTAGACTGAGCTAATGGTGCAGAGCTGGGCAGGCCACAGGAGGATGGCAGGTGGTGACAGGGCCATCCCGGGCAGCCACAAAGCGGGTGAGAGGCCACCAGAGAAGAAGGAAGAGACCACAGCCGCTGGCCGGGCCAGCCACATATCCTGAGCCATGTCCCATACCTCTGTCCTCGCTTCCCAACCGCACAGACACCCACTATCTGCCTGAAAGCCAAGAACTTGCTCGTGAAGTATTCTTGTGCAGCAAGAACAGCAGTAACTGGGAGCAGCATTTCTGGGGTGGGGAGAGGGGCTGGCAGGGGGCGGGTCATGACTGCGCTCAAACCGCACAGCAAGTTGGTGGGAGCGGCACGGACAGCCTGGGTCACAGGGTACATGGGCTTGGGAGGGTGAGCGGCAGGGGTGGGAGTCCCCAGCCTAAATTCCATTTCGGTCTCTGAGCACCCACTGGAAAAGGCCTGCAGGAACACCCAGGAGACGCCAAGAGCAGGCACTGCATGGGTGGGCAATGCCTGGCTGTCTCCCACAGCCAGGGGACAGCAATGCCTGGAAAGGGAAAAAGGAACTTGGCTCGGGAACAGAGTGGCTCATATCCCAGCAGTGTGCCAGGCAGGCAGAGTGAGGCCCCTGGTAGGAAATGCAGGATGCCCTGGGGCCAGCGTGGGCCACAGCCGGAAGCTGCTTGCTGCGTGACACACCTGCCACGCCTGCCCAGAGCCTGAGCTCCTTGCCGCCCAGGCGGGGGACCATGATGGAGTTCTGGCTTCTGTCTGTGGCCTGGCTCTAGCTATGGCTGCTGCAAGCATTTGGGGAGTGAGTCAGCAGACGGAAGATGTTCTCTCTCTGCTGTTCAAGGAAATAAATTCAGAAAAATTTAAAACAGATGAAAGAAGAAAAGAGAGAAAGATAATAAAGCTCTGGTTCCCTCCCACCAGGGCCCAGAGCCTTAGTTCCCTCCGGGGAGATGTCGCAGGAACAAGGCGAGATTTGTGACTTGGGTTAAAAAGCCTGAAGGGGAGAGCTGAGAGCCACAGCCGAGTCACACTGGTCCCACCGAGCCCTGTGGACAGCCGTGAGTCTGCAGCTCATCCTCCCCGGGCAGGGCCCGCCTCACCGTTCTTCTCCACGGGCACGTGGCACCGTGGGCAGGGCTTGGTGGTCTTCTGGATGGTTTCCTTGGAGGCCTCCTCCCAGCGGGCTTGCTCAGCGGCCCTCTCGTCGACCCTGTAGGCCTGGGGAGACAGACGGAGGAGGCGTGTCAGCGTTCCCGGTGCAGGGGGACAGTGAGGATGCGCGAGCATGGACAGCCGTGTGACACACAGCCCTGGCGCATGGCCCAAGGGCGGGCAGACGGCAGGGACGGGAGGAGCCAGAGCTCTCCTGAGGGCGTGTGGAAGGAGCACCTGGCGTGTTCTGTTCCCGGCTGACTGTGACTTATTCTGGACCAGGAGCACAGCTCCTTGGGTTCCTTTAGGGGATCTGCTACGCGGAATGCCTCACCCCAGGGACGACGAGTCCAGCGGCTGCTACCTCACCTTCAGACCCGCCATCATTTCTGGGAGGTGTTAAAACTCTTTGGTTTTTTATAAATGAAGCTCTGAAGGAGAAGTAGCTATATTTATGCCTCAGCTGAGAGCGCAGTGACAAAGCTGGGGCTGGGGCCGGTGTGCTGGTGTAACATGCTGATGCTCTTAGCATTAGCATCCTATATGGGTGCTGGTGTAAGTCCTGGCTATCTCACTTCTGATCTGCCTCCCTGCTGCCCGCCTGGGAAAGCGTTAGAGGATGGCCTAAAGCCTGGAATCCTGCGCTCACACGGGAGACCTGGAAGAAAGCTCCTGGCTCTTGGTTTTGGACCAGCTCAGTCATTGAGACCACCTGGGGAGTGGAGCAGTCGATAGAAGGTTTTTCTCTCTGTCTCTCCTCTCTCTGTAACTCTTTCAAGTAAAATAAATACATCTTGAATAAAGCTGGGTGTGAAGAGGGTTGCTTCAGGGCGGGTCCGTAAGCGCGTGCCCTGATTGGCCGGCCCGCTCAGTACCTGTCTGCCACTTCTGATGGATGTTGGCAGGGCCTTGCTGGCCTGGGAGGGGCAGCTCCTCCTAGGCAGGGCATCTCCCGCGGGGGCCCACACCCACCCCTGCAGGAGACCTTCACGCTCCAGGCCACCATCACCGCAGGGCCAGGTGCCCCCCCAGAGAAACAATGCCCACCACCCCAAGCCTACACACAGTCAGCTGACCCTGTCTCACCAGCGCCTTCCCGGGGAATGCAGAGTCACGGCCATAGTGCACCTGTTCCCCTTACGTGCCTGCTGGACCTTAGCGCTCAGGGGCAGGTGTCTCTGCCTACCCAGGGGATGGTAATGAGATGGTGAACTCCGTGACCGAGGCCAGCGGCCCATGGCCAGCACACACACCCAGACGTGCTGTTACTGGCAGCTCTGGGTCCCAGCCAGATCACCCGGGAGAAGGAGGGCTGA
Organism: Ochotona princeps; assembly: GCF_030435755.1. Classification (NCBI taxonomy): domain Eukaryota; kingdom Metazoa; phylum Chordata; class Mammalia; order Lagomorpha; family Ochotonidae; genus Ochotona; species Ochotona princeps. The sequence continues at coordinate 5,938,446 of NC_080832.1, read as the reverse complement.
GGGTCTCCTGTCTTGGCTTCTTGTGCCAGCTCGGTGGGGTCCAGGAGATGTAGCTGGAGCCCAGCCTGCCGGCGGCCATCCAAGCAACAGCTCCCTGGAGATGGGCGTGTCCTCTGAGTGTGTCCACGCTCACATCAGCCCTTCTGGAACGGTCTCGTTTTAGAGCTGCGTGTCCACCGGCTTGGTCACTGATTCTTGGGATTTGGCATGGGCAGGTGTGATGGGGCCCAGAAGTTGGAAATGCCTCTAGGGGGCGTTATCTGTGAGTTCTACCAACTTGCAGAAGTTCCCATGTATATTTCCATGGAGACAGAGAAAGGGAAAGCAAAAATTAAAACAGGAATAGAGAGACAGGGCAAGAGCCAGGCTGTCTCAGGATCGCTAGGACAGCCCGTCCATGGCTCTGGCAGGCGTCGCTGTTCCGTGTGGACAGGTGCACGGGTCTGAGCCATCAGGAGTGGGCACGGGCACGGGCAGGGCATTGCAGTTACCGTGTCTGGCAATGCCCGTAACGGCCAGGACGTGGTCAGGCTGGGGTGAAGCTGGGAGCTGGCACCTCAGTGCAGGTCTCCCACACAGGTTGCAAGGACTTCAGTGTCTGAACCATTGTCTGTTGCTGCCCAGAGTGCGCATTAGCAGGGACCCACAGTCGGGAGCCCAGTTGGGACTAGAACCCAGCGACTCTGACAGGAGATGTGGACGTCGCCCCCTCACCCCGTCGACCCCAGCCTCACTCACTGTATACTGGCTGCATCAAACCTTGAGCACACAAGCTAACCAGGGTGCCCGCGTGCCAGCGCCAAGGAGACAGGCGCAGTATAGATGCAGCGTGTGCAGACTGGGGTACACTGAGCGCCTCTCCTGGTCCTCCTCCTCCTCCAGCCTTCCTACCAACTGGCGGATGCCACTGTCTGGGAGCAGCCTGCCCCCTGCTGGTATCAGGAGAATGGCAGCTTTTTCAGGGCCTGGAACTAATTATTATCCAGAACAGACTGCTCAGCAAAGTATGGCAACAACACTCCTTTTGTTGCTTTCATTACAAGTGTTTCATCAGCTAGTTCCCTCCCCAAATGTCCTCAACAGTCCAGGCTGTGCCAGGCAAAAGCCAGGCACCCTATCCGGGCCCCCCATGTGAGAGGCAGAGCTGTCTTGTGGGGTGTGTTAGCAGCAAGCTGGGTTAGGGTGGAGGTTGAGCAGGGTTCCAGGCACCCTGACTCAGGGTTACGGGTGCCTGGCTCAGCTGCACCTGCTGTGCCACAACAACCACCCCACACTCTTTTCTTGCTATCTTCTTTTTTGGTGGGAAAGCTGGACATACATGTGAAAGAAGGGTTTAAATACATTAGCCATCAGGGTGCTGGGTGGGTTTGATAGACTTTTAAACCCCTAGGCTGCAAGCTCCCCCTCAAGAGATTGTGGGAGGTTGTTGGCAGGGGGCCTGTGGAGCCCCCTAGGCTGATGGAATTCTGGGTGCAATTCAGGACTACCCCACGAGTGCCCCCCAGATCTGTGCACTCTGAGCTACTGTCACCCCCGGCGTTATTTCATCAGGTCCTCTCAGTTTAACATCTGGTTACAGATTGGGCTTCCTTGGCTAGGAGGTAACCAAATGGGGCACATGAGCCGTTTTCCCCACCAGGACCGGGGCTGGTGTCAACACGACCTGCCGGGGTGACGAGAGCTGGCTCTGCCAGCCTGACTCCTAAGCTGTCAGTGAGCAGAGGATTTAAGGCAATTGGGCCTCAGTTCTTGATTTCTCCGTCTCCTCTGTGCTTTGCTCAGATGGGCCTTTTGCTGCCCTTGCCCTCTGCTGTTGTGAGCTGTGCCGCTATGTGGAGGGAGGGGGTGACCCTGGGTTGGGGGGAAGGGAAAGATGTGTGAATCAGATAGGGGCATCCACCCGTTTCCCCCAGTGTCACTTCCATCTTAGGTTTTTAAGATTCTTGACTTGGACATTTAAGAGTTACACATGCTCATGGGCCACAGGCGAGCACCTTGCAAGCGTCCAACTTTTTATAGGGTCTAGCGCCATCTGGTGGCTCCGTGCCTCTCTGCTGCTCCAAGTGGAGGTGCAGAGAATGGATTCATTTCTGGCAGCGGAGATCACAGTAAGTTGTGTGGTGTGCAGTGCGTGCATGTGCGTTGTGTGCAGCACACCCGTGTGGCATGTGTGAGTGTGCATGAATGAGTGTGGTGTGTATTACAGATACATAGTGTATAGGTGTGTGTGTGCAGTTAGAGTTCTGTCACTGGCTTCCCACCCCCTTGACTCTGTGGGTTAATGAAGTGCATGCGACGTGCACACACGATACAGACTTGCAGAGCTGGGGGAGGGATTTACACTGGGGAAATCTTTCACAGGGAGTTGGCCCAGATGCTGAGCCCCCTGGAATTCAGTTAGCCCCATTTGCAGTGGTCAGCCCAGCTCCCTGGATGGGGTTGGGGTGCTGAGCTCGAACGGGGGGTGAGAGGGTAATGGTCCTGTAGAACTGTCAGATTGTGTCTCTCAGGGTGGACGCCGGGCTGGAGGAGCTTCCTGCAGCATCAGGGGTTTGGGGATGGAGTGGACGCCACTGCCATGCCCTTGAACTCCCTGAACCCGAGCCAAGATGAACCCTTGCCTTTATGCTCACCGGCTCTGTCAGAGTGGACCAAGTGGTCAGTGTGTGTGTGTGTGTGTGTGTGTTTGCTTGTGCCCATGCGTGAGTGCAGCTATACACATGGGTGTGCCTTCATGTTCCTTCAGACTGGACCCGTGGCTTCCTCTCTCTTCAGACACCCACTCCCGGGACTGACAGAGTAGCATAGTACACTAAGCCTCCACCTGTGGTGCCTATATTCCATTTGGTTGCTGGTTTGAGTTCCGGCTGCTCCATGTCCAACCCAGTTCCCTGTTTATGGCCTGGGAAAAGCAGCTGAAGACAGCTCAAGTCCTTGGGCCCCTGCATCCATGAGACATCTGAAAGAAGCTCCTGGCTTAGGACCAGGCCAGTTCTGGCCATTGCAACCATTTGGGGAGTGAACTAGAGGACAGAGGAACCTTTCTGTTTTTCCTTCTCTGTAACTGTGCCTTTCAAATGGATAAACAAATCTTAAAAAAAAAAATCCACTCCCCAAAGTTTGACTTGCATGGCTTTGCAGTATTTCCTGATTTACAAAAATGTTTCTTGCAATTGTGATTCTCACTGCCAAGTTCTCAGCTCAGGAGGTTGTTGGAGGTGGTGTGGGAGAAAGGAGGCCACATGGAGGTGCCCCCAGCCTGCGTCCTGCTGGCCTTCAGAGCAGTTCGCACATGCTCCACAGTGGGTATGGGGTGGCCCCCACACTTCCCCACCTCCCTGAGGTGGAATGTCTGGGCAGAGGGGCAGGGGAAGTGGCCTGGCTGGCTTTGTTGGTGACTGCAGCAGTCCGCGTCAGGGGGTTAGAAGTGGCACCCATCGCAGTGTTTTACTTATACCAAGAGATGACTGGGAAATGCCAACCCAAACCAAGGGTTTGTGGGAATGGTGGGGAACAGCCAAGCAGTGACGGTGGTGCAATATGGGGGCCAAGACATCCGAGAGCAAACCGGGGCAGGTGGTACAGCCCTGGCCTAGAGTACAAATCTGCGGGGACTGTGGAGGTCCTGGGTGAGGAGCAGACAGCTGGTGACAGCCACTCTTGTCTTCCCTGCTGGCTGCAGTCCAGCTGTGCCCTCAGGGCTCCAGGCATCTGGGGCTGTTCCCCGGAACACCTGTTCACAGGGGGCTCACCGCTGCCTGCCCAACCCACTTCTGTTCCCGCCCTCCTGCCTCACCACCTTCCCCCTAGGAACTGCAACAGGAGTTCGTCACCTCCTACCCATCTTCTCCACTGCCCAGACCAGGGGTGGGGCTTGCCTGCCTCACACCCGCCTGCTGCCTGTGTCCCCCGCTGTCCTCACTGGTGCCCAGTGCCTCTGGGCCCACACCCATCAGGCATCCAGCAGAGACCTCTGGCTTGCCCCGGCTTGGCGCTGAGGGTCCATGTTCTCCCTGGGTGCTGGGAATGCCGGCTGCTGCTGAGTCGGTCGCGGCCGAGATGCAATGTGGGGAGCGCCTCAGCAGAGGCTGCCTCACTTGGCCACAGCCATGCACCAAGTGGGGCGACTGGACTCCCATCCCACAACCAGGTAACGCCCAAAGCCAAGTCCACAGCCTCCTCACCTTTGCTCTCAGCCCCCGAGTGCCCTCCCCTTCTGCAGCTGCACCTGTGCTGCTGTTATCATTCCCAGCTGCCCAATCCTGCCGCCTTCTCCTCCTGAAGAAGCTGCTCCCGGGCAGTGCCACCCCCGAGATGGCTCCTCCGGGCAAGTGGGAACCCCACCCCTCCCTGCCCGAGGACCCACAGTGTGGAGCAGGTGTTAAAGGTGGAAGCCCTCCTGCCCGTTGCTAGTGTGAGACCTGGCGCTGGGTGCTTTGTGTGCTGCACAGGGCTGTGCCAGGGCCAGGCTTGCTGCTGGCAGCCCTTAGGGCAGACGGAGAGTCCAGCGTGGGAACGCCTGTCACACAGCCAGCAAGAGAGCTGGGAACGTCTCAGTAGAGGAGACCTCCAGGGCTCTTGCAGCTGAGGCTTGTGCAGTGTGAGGAAAGGGGCTGCTGGTGTGGCCCGAGTCCCGCGAAGATGGCACTTCAGAGCCCCCATGGGGCACATAGGTAAGGCCATGGGCACCGGGGCACAAGCAGAATGCGTGGATGCTCCAATGTGGCACCGTGGTCTCCCTGGGCGCACAGCGGTGGTGCTGCTTATGGGCCACGGGAGGAGGACCCAAGCTGGCTCCCAGCTGCGCCTGCTCAGTACATGAGTACAAGTGGTAACTGGATGGCTGAGATGTCTCATTAGGGGGGAAGGAGTGTGGTGAGGTGAGATCCATTCCAGGGCAGCGCTCTGGGCCATGCAATAGTAAAGGCTGGAATGTTGGTGCTTTGGGCAATGTGACAGTTGTGGGTGTCATGGTGGTGGTGTGTGTGTCCCCTGGGAAATCATACATTGGAATCTGAGCACCGAAGTGGAGGTGTCCCAAGGGGACCCTGTGGGAAGGGGGTCCCAGAGAGCTCCATGGCCTCTTCCCTGTATTGCCATTAGAGGGCGCCATCCCCTCTCAGGAAGCAGACCAGTTCTGGAGGCCAAATCCGCAGGTGGGCGGTCCCTTAGCAGCCCCTGCTCTCCTGCTGACAAACCAGCCCAGGTTCCGTGTTTGAGCCAGGAAGCCTCCCTCCGAAAGGGATGTGCTGGCATTGGGTCTGGTGCATCCCATAATCACTCACTCTCCTCCCATACATCTTCTGTGGGCGTCCTGCTGGCCACTGGGACAACTCCTCAAGGCCACCTCAAAATGTCACCTCCCTTCCTCCTTTCTCTTCCTTTCTTCTTCCTTCCCTCTCTCTCTCCCTCCCTTTCTTTCTCTCTCTTTCTCTTATAATGTGTGAAGATGTGTGCTATGAAAAAAATGTGCAGAGTTTTATGGGCGTTGCACCCACAGGGACCCTCAGCCTGCCATGTGTTGGCCGCCTCTGCTTGTGGGTGGCCTCCTTGACTGTGGCCATCTGTGGTTGATCTCTGTTTGATTTTGCTGAATGAAACGTGGATGCTTTAGTGTTTTTTTTTTTTTTAAACTGGGGCAATGTAAATTTTTTGCACTAAAGAAGAAAATAAATGGGGTTTGGCTCTCGGGCACCTTCTGGCTAAGCAGCTTTCTCTTCCCCTTGCTACTCCCGTTCCTAAATGAACATAACCAACAGAGGCCCGGGGTGGCCGCATGTCTCTTGTCTACTGAGCATGTGGGTAGTACCTGCCAGGCCAAATCTGCTCCCATCCTCTCAGGTGAACTGAACGCTCAGAGGATCCACGGAATCCTGAGTCTCCCCCTCCGCCCAGAGCCACCAACCCGGGAGCTACCGAAGAAGACCTGCGTCCACTGGTTACGTTCATCTAAGCCCCGACAGGGTTGGGTCCTTGCACCTGCCAATGTCTGCTGGGCAGCCCATTCTGCATGGGCAGCCCATTCTGCACGGGCAGATTCCGTGGCATTCAGATCTTTAAAATTCTCCTGGGAAACTCAACTACGTGGGCAGTTGTGGAGCCGTGTGGGACCTTGCCTGGCTCCTGTTCCAGCGTCTCCATCTCCCATCCAGCTGCTCATGGGCCTGGGAAGATGGCAGAGGACTGGCAGAGGACACGGGTCCCTGACATGCACGTGGGAGACCTGGCTAGGCCGTAACTCACTCAGCCTGGGCTCGGGAGGGTGTTTCAGATCTCTGTCCCTCTGCCTTTGAAATGATTAGAGAAATAAAGAGCAGTTCTGGGAGTTCTGTGGATACCAAGTTGCTGTCAACAAAATGACTCACAGGTTGACCTGCATGGGTTTGGCATCTGAAGCTCCCTAGGTTTTCTATTGAGAGGAAATTTATCCACTGTGCTGGGCTTTTACTCCTCCCTTCTGAGGTTTGGTGCGTTGTAATTAACTAATAAGATGTGTTTGCTTTTCCCTAGGCCTAGGAGCCTGCACCTGACACCAAGGCTCTGTAGACCTTCTTTTTGATCATGGCTGTTACAATGTAGCATGGTTTATAAGCTGGATAAAGACAGCCACATCCTTGCCGAGCACACTGCTTCTGCACCTGTGTTCATGGGGATTGTTCTCACCAAGGACTCCAGACAAAGTCAGCAGGGTGCCTATGGATTTCTCTGAGTCAGTGACTGCTAACGGGCTTGGCCTCCACGGTACCTGAGCTCCGGATCCCGAGGCCTCGATGGGCGCGCTGCACTCCCCCTCGTGGTATGTGTCTTTACAATCCCGGCAGAAGATGAACTGCAAAGAAACAGAGCTGAGTGAGTGAGGGACAGTGGGTGGCTGCCTTCAGCTGCAGCCTGGTCTCCCTCTGACTGGCAGAATCACTTCTAGCAAAGGTAAACCAGGTGTTCTTCTGATGTGCATTGGGCCAAGTCCTGAGCTTCCAGGTCCATATGGATTAGGGCTGGAAGGGGCAGTGCAGGTGAGGTGAGGCCATGGGGGACCTTCCAGCTTCCCCTGGGGCACCAGCTGCAGCTGGATGAGAAGGGAAGTGCCCCCTGGTGCTCTAGGTTGCCTGCATTCCTGGCACTGTGCCCACAGGATGTCCTTCAGACTTTGGCCAGTGCCAGCCTTGCCCCAGAAGGTGCAGCGGGGCTAAGGATCTGTATAGTAGGGCCCACCTGGGGCACTCTAGAGGAGCTACCAGGGCTCTCTGGGTGTCTGAAAACCTCAAGCCAGGGTGGTGGTTGTCTCGTGTGCCCACAGTGAGATTCCTACTCTACCCACTCCTGGACACCGCCGTGTTCTGGACTTCAGTGCCACAGAGCCCATGGGGAACAAGGGCAAGAAACTTGCTCCTTCCAGGGTGCACTGGTTGAGTCAGGGGCCATGTCTCTGGCCAGCAACGATTCTGATGAGGTGTTTCAGCCACGGTCACTGTGTGTGTGTGTGTGTGTGTGCGCGCACGGGTAGACAGGAGTAGCTTCACTTGATTCCCAGGGAAAGGTACGTTTTGCAGCCCTTCCCCCAGAGCCCAGAGACCATGGTGGGGAGGAGGCCAGGCCATTTGGGAGGCCCAGGCTTGGGGCACCTGCTCCAGAAGGCCAGTCGCCATTCAGGGAGCAGAGGCCCTCAGGGATGGGTACCCTTGCACCCTCTGTCCTGGCTGAGCATGGGATGGGTGCTCCTACACCCTCTGTACTGGCTAGCACAGGGAAGGGTGCTCCTGCACCCCGAGCCTCAGCTAAGCACGGGGATGGGCGCTCCTGCATCCTGAGCCTCAGCTAAGCATGGAGATGGGCGCTCCTGCACCCTGAGCCTCGGCCGAGCACCCCCCGTGAGCCCTGTGACCAGTTGGTGGTGGCTGCCCCACTGCCACCTGCCAGGCTGGCTTCACGCAGAGCTGGGCCAGCAGTGTCTGCAAGACTCAGAGCTGCCCAGTGTCGGGGACGTGGTTAGGTTGTCATTCGGCAGCACAAGACAGGGACTGAGCTCAGTTTACTTAAGAGAAGCTTTGCTGGAACTGGAGAAAGCATCAGGACACAAACAGCACCTGATAAAGCTGGGTTCTACTTCCCTCCTCTCTGGGTCCAATGTATTCTTGTAAAGACTCATCAGGAAATGATTTTTGATGTTTAATTTCTGCCCCCTGTTAAGGCACTGGCTGTACAACCTGTGGGATGCAAGCTTCCACGTGCAGTGGGAGAGGCTGTGTGTGCCTGTGTGACGCCCTTAGACAAATCCCCGGTACCACCAGGCTGGAGCTTCTAACATCTTCTCTGAGTTGAAAGCGAATCCAAGGCACGATGAGTAGGGTCGCCGTGGTGATTTTGGGGTAGTGCACCTGCTGATCTTGCCTTCTGCCTAAGCCCTGCCACCATACTCGCCCGTGGATCTGCTGGGAGGAGGGGGCCATGAGGCTCTGTCGCCCAGGGCCGCTGCCCAGTGGTCTCCTCCCTCTGCTTCTCAGAGAAGCGGCTCTGATGGCTCCGCATGACAGAGAAACGCTTCACATCTTACTAGCCAGGAGATGAGATATAAAATCAGTTTCACGGTGGAGGAATACCCGGGAAGTGGATCAGTTTGTCAGAATAAATAGGCCTTTCCTGACATGTTCCCCTGCGCCCTGGTGCTGCGGCAGGGGCTCACGTGGGGAGGAGGAGCATGCATGGCAGAGGGCCTTGCCAGGCAGCGTGGCCAGTGACAGGGAAAGCTTGTGTGACAGGCTGGGATGGCACTACATGGATGCACCTGCCAACTGGCCTCCACTCCAAGAGTGAAAGTTAAAGTTAGATGATCAGGAGCCTGAGTTGTGGCGTGGTGGGTTAAGCTGCCTGTGGTAATACTGGCATCCCCATAAGAATGCTGGTTTGAATCCTGGATGTTCCACTACTAATCTGGCTCCTTGCTAATGAGTCTGGAATGAGCAGATGAAGGCCCAAGTGCTGGGGTCCCTGCCACCCACCTGGGAGCCCGGATGGAGCTCTTGGATCTGGCACTGGTCTTGGTCCAGACCCGGTTGTTGTGGCCATTTGAGGAAAGGACCAGAGAACAGAAGTGCTTGCTCTCACACTCCACGTCTGTGCATCTGTGTGTCCCTGTCTCCACTATTCTACCTTCAACTCTAGGTTCAGATACATCATACAGTGAGTCTCTCTCATACTGAACAGAAAGCTTGATTTGATCTTGAAAATTTCAGGTTTTCAATGACATCGACTGGGTGCTTGCACAAATGTTCAGTCCTTCATTCCCTCCCTGCACACCCACAGTGAGCCCACAGGGGTGCCTGGGTGGCGTACACGCTGCACTTGAGGCCCCCTGGGTGCTGTGGCGGCTGCCAGGCCGAGGTGGTCCAGGGGTTAAAGGGGATTCTCCGACTCTGCTTTTGGGGATGTTGTATCTGTGGGAAGCTAGGTTTTTTGAAAGGTCCTGCCATGAAAACTAAACAAGTTCTCTGTGAACATTCTGGTACAGTAGATGTGGTTATGTAAGAGTGAAATGAAACTTTTCAGTCTTTTTCATTCATGCGAGCTGTTTTTCCAGGGATGACTGAGTGGCTGAGATGCAGGCGTTTGCGGTGCTTTTAGGACCCACGGCTCGAATGCCTGGAACAATCAGGGAGGTATTCCTTGTGGTGGCCCATGGGTGTCATGAGGGGCTCCTCGAGCTGCCGAGGGCATTGTGGGCAGAGTCCTGGGGAACGCAGGCATGGGCAGAGGGCAACCCCTCCTGGAGCCACTGTGCTGGGCCAAGTGTGCAAACTCTCCAGAAGGGACAGCTGCTCCCAGGAGCTGGCAAGTGACAAGATGGAGCCAACTCAGTGTCTGGCACCCACTCTGCTGACCTGCCTCCTGTCCCCACGTGCTTGGAGCTTCCATCCACCCACACGCAGAAGGCTGCCACATCCCGGCGGTCTGTCTGGGCTCCCTGAAGACACACCAAACCAGAATAGGGGAGTCCCTCTCCCTTCCTAGGATCCCGTCTTGGGACAGTTCTAACCAATGACACCCCTGTCTATCAACTCCTTTTTCAAAGCCATCTTTTTCTTGTCAAAGTGCTGTGTCCTTGTGTGAGCAGGTTCCCTACACTCTGCTCACTTGGGAAGCAGTCACACACCACCTGTGCTAGCTGCATTCCTGTGATGTCAGTATCACCCACCAACCCTGCTCATCTGACCACCTGCTGTCCCAGGTGCTGCTGTGAGTTACCCAGTACATGGGACAACCAGGGAAAAGCAGCTGGCTGTAGGTAGGGGAGCGTGTCCTTCTCATCTGTGTGGGCTCCCCTTCGACCCCGAGGAAGGAGGGAGATTCCATTTGCGCACTGCAGGGCCAGGTCCTGCCCGCCCTGGTACCCACGCCATGCACTCTACACGTGTCTAGCCAGCAGCACAGCCAGGAAACTGCGTCTTCCCATATATCTCTATGTGGGAATGTGCTCATGTGTGTGCATGTGGGTGTGTGCACATGTGTACACACAAACGAAGGGCTCTCTAAGAGCCTGTGGAAAAGAGTAAAAAGATGCTTATTTTGGTGCAAATGTTTTTGAAATGGTTGAATAGTTTTTTTTTTTTGCTGATATATGTTTCTTGTGAGTGTTGGAAGACATTCCGTATGCATGCTTACTGACACGCTTTGCATGGCAGCATACACACCCTGGATGTGTGTGCTAACACGCATTCTGAGTGTTTAGGTGGACCTGCCCTGCATGTGATTATATGATGTCCTGTTTGTGTGTGTGATTACATACATACCCTGGGTGTACATGTTCATATACACACCCCATGTGTGTGCTTGCATACATACCCTAGGCACACATGTTCACAGACACTCCCCGTGTGTGTGCTTGCATTCATACTCTGCACGGGTCAGCCTGTACCCACACCCGCACCACCACTCCCCGGACTTGCCACTCTGCCAGGACTCCGGCTGAAATGGCTCTCACGGAAAACACTGGAGCCAGGTCAACATTTTAAATCATTTTTAAGAAATGATGTAAAAAAATTGATTTAAAATTCCTTTTTTATGTGCAAAATTGGAATCCAAACCTGCTTGCATTTTAAAACAATAAGTCCCAAATAGTCCAGGGATACAGTCCTCCCTTAAGTTATCGTCCGGAGAAAGTTCTCCATGCCCAATGGCGTATGTGCTTCCTGCTGCCTGACCATGCATTGCTGTTGGTGTGTTTTCAAGGCTGGCAGCTTGTAGTGAAACTTGCTACTTCGCTGTCACCATCCCAGGTACATACAAAATTTGAAACCATTTAATTTATTAGGAAAATTTGATAGGTTCATTTTTTCTACTATATTGCAGCTTAGCCCTTCTTACTATTGAAATCAGGTTTTCCCTTATAACTTCGCAGTGCTATGCCCAGTTGTGGGCCACTGAACAATATTTTGGCTGACAGTGACCCCAGGACATTAGAACGGAGCGGAAACTCCTACAGCTTACTGATGGCTCAGTTGAGGCTGCAGGGAGGAAGTCCACAGGCAGGGAAGGGCGCAGCACGAGCTTTGCAAACTTCCAGGTGCTCTCTTCAAAGCTTTCCTGGGAAAATTGCCCTGGCTGTCATTCCCAGCACAGTGTCTACACAGGGTCAGGTCGCTGCTGCCACAGGCCACCCTGAGGACACACTCCTGGGAAGAGCCTCAGGCAGGTGCCCAGAAGAAGGTGTGGCCATCACAGGAGGCACAGGGACACGGTGATATTGGTGGGCCTGACCCTGGGTAGGGTCACAAAATAAGGAATAGTAAAGTAGTGAATAGCAAAGTAACGAATAACTTAAACAGAAAGGAAAAGTATGCAGAATACCAGTATAAAGGTGGTATTTTTTTTATAGCTGTACAGTGTGTTTGAGTTATGAGCTAAGTGTTAATATGACAGTTAAAAAATTAGAGAAATCAGAAGTTCGTTAATTTAAAGAAATATTGTAATGTTTGGTTGAATTAGTGAGGAACCTTCTACTATGAAGTCAGCCATGGTACACTTCCAGGTCAGAGGTCTCAGGTCTCTGAGTTGGTTCCACGCCCTCTCACTTGCCCCAGAACCTTCTGGTGCGACAGGCTCCATTCATGCCAGTGCCTTATTCAGACACCACACACTTACTTCGTATTGCACACCTTTGCCGAGCCTCCCCAAGGGTGGGATCTGTTGAGATCCACACACACAGTAATCTTAGCATTGCTGAGTTTTCATAGCAGCAACGTGCTGTCTGGCCTTGCTGCCAACTGGCCATGCCATCGGTGCTGTGGTCCACACCATGTGTGTGGGCAAGTGCAGTCTGTGGTGGCTCCGGATGAAAATGTCAACTAGGGATGTCTCAGGGTCTGTGTGGACCCCTTCCTCATCCTCCATCCTTGGCTACATCCACTTTTAGGATGGAAAACACCTGGTGCTGAGGAGCGTGTAGGGATTCATCACATTGTGAATCGCCAGGCCACCTTATAGACAGCTGTTCTCTCCAACAGGCATAACTGGCTTGGTGTCTGGCAGGAGAGCCTTTGCGCTGGGGAGAAAATGCATTGGAGGGCTTCCTAGATTATTTATGACTGGGGTGATCTTGACAACTCTTTGCGTTAGATTTTGTACCCGTACAAAAGGAGCCAGGAGACCATGTGTATTGAATGCAATGTCTGGCATGTGGCAAACACAGTAAAAGGCTTTCTCATAGGGGTGTGATGCTCACCAGAGAGAAAAACTTGCAGAACAGAAGCCAAAAGCAGGCCCCTTGCTAGTGAGAGGGATTTCCAGGGTGACTGACCCTAGCAAGGGCTGTGGCAAAGTTCTAGGGGCTGCCACGAGTGGTCAGGGCACTGCAAACTCAAGTCCATTACATACGCAGGAAACTGACCTCACTCGGTTGGCCTGTCACCAGCAACCCTGCTCCTCCCAGCCATGGGATCAGGGCGGGCAGCCTCAGCAATGTCCCGGCATGCTGACTGTTGGTGTCATGTCAGTGGAGCAGTCATGTGATAGAGCACTGGGATTTGATTTCCCATAAGCCTGTGACAGAGATGTTCAAAAAGAGATGGGCGTTTGTCTCCTCTTGGTGAGTGTGAGAAGGGACCAAGGACCAGCCAGCAGGTGCTGGTCAATCAGATTGGGATAGCCCTTAGATTTGCAGAATTTCCAGAAATATTAAGTAAATAAGAAACGTCCCAGGGCTGATGCCATGGCACAGTAGGCTAAGCCTCTGCCTGTGGTACTGGCATCCCATGTGAGCATCAGTTTGAGTCCTGGCTGCCCTACTTCTGCTCCAGCTCCCTCCCTATGGGCCAGAAAAGTGGCAGAGGATGGTTCAAAGCTTTGGGTCCTTGCACCCATGTTGGAGACACTGAGGAAACTCTAGGCTCCTGCTTTTGGATTGGTTTGGTTCCTGCTGTTGTGGCTATTTGGAGAATGAACCTGCAGATGGAGGATCTCTCTGTTTCTCTGTGAACTTATCTTTTAGATAAAAAAGAAATAAATCTAGAAAAAACTTTTCTACTAGGTGCCACTCATTGGAGAGAATCAGTCCAGGGGAGCATCGGAAGCAGCAGGTGCATGCTGCTGCTTCTTGGGGAAGCGATGTAGTGCAGAAGATTCCAGAAGATGGCAGCAGAGATACATAAATCTGGTCTTTTAGAAACAGTTTGTGTACCCAAAGAATCAGGTTCCCTGTGGGTCGACCAGTGCTGACGTGTGCAAAACCGACTTTGACGAGACAGAGCTGAGGAATGGAAGTGGTATTAGGTAATAACTCACGGATACACAGCATTGCAAAGAAGCAAGTGACGGTTATTTCTTATCAAGGACACGGTGCCTTACAGACACAGAATTCCATGGTGGTAGGCAACCTCAGGCCTGAAGGCAAACTCACCAAGAAGTGCTTTCCCTGGACATGCCAAATGGCTAAAAAGAAACCCCTTGAAGGTGGCTGAATATACAGTAGGGACCAAATCCCTTAGTCTTTCTTTTTTTTTTTTCTTTTCCTAACTGAGTTTCCCATAAAAATACTGTGAAATCTATTGCCTTGCAACTTCTGAAGTTGTTTCTGTATTTGGTTGGCTACTGAGAAGGCTCCTACTCCCTGGGGCTTCATTTCTATTCATGGGAAATCAACAAATTCTAAAAATCTTGGGCAGGCTGCAGTGGCAAGCTAATCCTCCTTCTGTGGCACCAGTTCAAATCCTGTCTGCTCTGCTTCCAATCAAGCTCCCTGCTGACGTGTCTGGGAAAGCAGCCGTGGATGGCTCAAGTCCTTGGGTCCCTGAACCCACATGGGAGAGCCAGAGGAAGCTCCTGGCTTTGGATCAGCTCATCTCTGGCTGGTGTGGCCATCTAGGGAGTGAACCAATAGATGGAAGCTCTCTGTCTTTCCCCTGCCCCTCTGTAACTCTCTCAAGTAAAAAACAAATTAAATTTTTTTTAATAAGAAAGAATTCTGAAAATCTCAAGAAGTGCATGCTTATTTTCATTCAATTCTTCAGTTATGCAGAGTCTTACTGTATGCCCCTGCTGAGTGTATGATATATTCAAACTGTACCATCTGGCACAGTCTGGGCTTGCTGACAGGAAGCCCACACCTGATGGAAGGACTCTATCCACTGGTCTCCTTCCAGCCAAGCTGGGCTCAGGTGTCTTCTTAAGAGATGTACGTGGGGGCAGGCGGCTAAGGCACCAGTGAGACATACTGTTGTTTAAGTTGAAAGGCAGAGTTACAGAGAGATGGAGAGACACAGAAAGAGCTCTTCCATCCACAGGTTCACCCCCAACATGGCTGCAGTGGCCAGAGCTGAGCCAACCTGAAGCCGGGAGCCAGGAGCTTCTTATGGAGCACGCAAGTGAGTGCAGAACTTGGCCCACCCTCCGCTGCTTTCTCAGGCACATTAGCAGAGAGCTGGATCAGAAGTGAAGCAGCCATAACAAAAACCAGTGTCCAAATGGAATGTCGGCACCACAGCTGAAGGATTCACCTGCTATGCCAATGCACTGGCCCCAAAGTACTTCTATTTATATAATACACACTTACATATAAAAATATAATCTATAAGAATATGGATTATGTATGTATATTTAACTTAAAAGTATTTACTGGTCATATATTTTTCTCCTTTTCTTTACCAGCTCAGTGGAGATGTCATTTTTTGTGGTCATGTGCCTTAAACAAGCTTCTGTAGGTTACCAAGTGGATAGTATGTAAATGTAGCACAAATTCCAAAGGTGGAATAAGAAAGTCCCTTTTTTCTCTCCCTGAGCAGCTTACAAAGTTTCCCAGAGAGAATTCACTGCCCATCACTGTGTGGATTGTTTCAGAAAAAAATGGATGTGCTTACGCATGCATCTGCGGTATTTTTACAAAAACATTGTCTGAGACACCACAGTCCACACCTGTACGCTATTCACACACCACATCCTACAGCCGCTCCATGCCAGCGCACACCAGGCTGCCCCGCCTCCCTGGACAGCTCTCAATAGATGAACCTTCCGTGATCTCACCAGCCCCCTACCATGAGCACTTAGGTCTCTTCCAATATTTTGTCACTATAAAGTCACGAAGAATGTCCTTGACCATGGGTTATTCTGTACATGTGCTAGGAAATCTGCAGGACACCTGACTAGAAGTGAAGCTGCGGGTCCAGGGGTGTGAGGGCCTTATGAACAGGATCACCTTTGCGAGCTCGGCGGGAAGGGGTGGGGAGGCTCGTTGCTTCTGTGTGCAGCACACTGGCCTCCCCGTGGCAGGGCTGGGAAAGGTGCGTCACAAGGCTCTTGAGTAAACGCACACGTTTCATGTAAAGGCTGATCACCACAGGGACCTGTGCCTGGCCTGACAGGTCACCATGAACCCCTTCTGTGTCTTGCCCACGTGGCTGAACCAAGGCAGAGCACGGGCCGTGGTCTCCCGACCTCCTGTTTCCTGGCTCCTTCACGGTGCTGTCATCTGCTTTCTCACCCTGGACCTCAATCTTGCCTGCATTCAGTGAAGTTAGGGTTAATGATGGTCAGCACTGACCGCCAACATGTTGCAAGCACAGGTAAGAAGGACAAGAGCAGCAGACGGGAGAGCCTCAGACCACATCACCGGGGAAAGTGTCCAGGGCACTCAACACTTTGCATGTTGGCACTCAGCATCTCTCGCCAGAAGCCTCGCTGGGGATGGGGGGTGGAGCAGGGGGCAGTGCAGGGGATGGGGAGTGGGACAGGGGGCAGTGCAGGGGATGGGATGGGGAGTGGGACAGGGGCAGTGCAGGGGATGGGGGAAGCTGGAGCAGAAGGCAGTGCAGGGGATGGGAAGGGGAGTGGAGCAGGGGGCAGTGCAGGGGATGGGGAGTGGGACAGGGGGCAGTGCAGGGGATGGGGAGTGGGACAGGGGCAGTGCAGGGGATGGGGAGTGGAGCAGGGGGCAGTGCAGGGGATGGGGAGTGGGACAGGGGCAGTGCAGGGGATGGGGAGTGGGACAGGGGGCAGTGCAGGGGATGGGGAGTGGGACAGGGGGCAGTGCAGGGGATGGGCAGTGGAGCAGGGGCAGTGCAGGGGATGGGGAGTGGGACAGGGGGCAGTGCAGGGGATGGGGAGTGGGACAGGGGGCAGTGCAGGGGATGGGATGGGGAGTGGGACAGGGGCAGTGCAGGGGATGGGGAGTGGGACAGGGGGCAGTGCAGGGGATGGGGGAAGCTGGAGCAGAAGGCAGTGCAGGGGATGGGATGGGGAGTGGGACAGGGGCAGTGCAGGGGATGGGGAGTGGGACAGGGGCAGTGCAGGGGATGGGGAGTGGGACAGGGGCAGTGCAGGGGATGGGGAGTGGGACAGGGGGCAGTGCAGGGGATGGGGAGTGGAGCAGGGGGCAGTGCAGGGGATGGGGAGTGGGACAGGGGGCAGTGCAGGGGATGGGGAGTGGAGCAGGGGCAGTGCAGGGGATGGGGAGTGGGACAGGGGCAGTGCAGGGGATGGGGAGTGGGACAGGGGCAGTGCAGGGGATGGGGAGTGGGACAGGGGCAGTGCAGGGGATGGGGAGTGGGACAGGGGCAGTGCAGGGGATGGGGAGTGGAGCAGGGGGCAGTGCAGGGGATGGGGAGTGGGACAGGGGCAGTGCAGGGGATGGGGAGTGGGACAGGGGCAGTGCAGGGGATGGGCAGTGGGACAGGGGCAGTGCAGGGGATGGGGAGTGGGACAGGGGCAGTGCAGGGGATGGGGAGTGGAGCAGGGGGCAGTGCAGGGGATGGGGAGTGGGACAGGGGCAGTGCAGGGGATGGGGAGTGGGACAGGGGCAGTGCAGGGGATGGGGAGTGGGACAGGGGCAGTGCAGGGGATGGGGAGTGGGACAGGGGCAGTGCAGGGGATGGGGAGTGGGACAGGGGCAGTGCAGGGGATGGGGAGTGGGACAGGGGGCAGTGCAGGGGATGGGCAGTGGAGCAGGAGGCAGTGCAAGGGATGGGGAGTGGAGCAGGGGGCAGTGCAGGGGATGGGGAGTGGGACAGGGGCAGTGCAGGGGATGGGGAGTGGGACAGGGGCAGTGCAGGGGATGGGGAGTGGGACAGGGGCAGTGCAGGGGATGGGGAGTGGGACAGGGGCAGTGCAGGGGATGGGGAGTGGGACAGGGGCAGTGCAGGGGATGGGGAGTGGGACAGGGGCAGTGCAGGGGATGGGGAGTGGGACAGGGGCAGTGCAGGGGATGGGGAGTGGGACAGGGGCAGTGCAGGGGATGGGGAGTGGGACAGGGGGCAGTGCAGGGGATGGGGAGTGGGACAGGGGCAGTGCAGGGGATGGGGAGTGGAGCAGGGGGCAGTGCAGGGGATGGGGAGTGGGACAGGGGCAGTGCAGGGGATGGGGAGTGGGACAGGGGCAGTGCAGGGGATGGGGAGTGGGACAGGGGCAGTGCAGGGGATGGGGAGTGGGACAGGGGGCAGTGCAGGGGATGGGGAGTGGGACAGGGGCAGTGCAGGGGATGGGGAGTGGGACAGGGGCAGTGCAGGGGATGGGGAGTGGGACAGGGGCAGTGCAGGGGATGGGGAGTGGGACAGGGGCAGTGCAGGGGATGGGGAGTGGGACAGGGGATGGGGAGTGGGACAGGGGATGGGCAGTGGGACAGGGGCAGTGCAGGGGATGGGGAGTGGGACAGGGGCAGTGCAGGGGATGGGGAGTGGGACAGGGGCAGTGCAGGGGATGGGCAGTGGGACAGGGGCAGTGCAGGGGATGGGCAGTGGGACAGGGGCAGTGCAGGGGATGGGGAGTGGGACAGGGGCAGTGCAGGGGATGGGCAGTGGGACAGGGGCAGTGCAGGGGATGGGGAGTGGGACAGGGGCAGTGCAGGGGATGGGGAGTGGGACAGGGGCAGTGCAGGGGATGGGCAGTGGGACAGGGGCAGTGCAGGGGATGGGGAGTGGGACAGGGGCAGTGCAGGGGATGGGCAGTGGGACAGGGGCAGTGCAGGGGATGGGCAGTGGGACAGGGGCAGTGCAGGGGATGGGCAGTGGGACAGGGGCAGTGCAGGGGATGGGGAGTGGGACAGGGGCAGTGCAGGGGATGGGCAGTGGGACAGGGGCAGTGCAGGGGATGGGCAGTGGGACAGGGGCAGTGCAGGGGATGGGCAGTGGGACAGGGGCAGTGCAGGGGATGGGCAGTGGGACAGGGGCAGTGCAGGGGATGGGCAGTGGGACAGGGGCAGTGCAGGGGATGGGCAGTGGGACAGGGGCAGTGCAGGGGATGGGGAGTGGGACAGGGGCAGTGCAGGGGATGGGGAGTGGGACAGGGGATGGGGAGTGGGACAGGGGCAGTGCAGGGGATGGGCAGTGGGACAGGGGCAGTGCAGGGGATGGGCAGTGGGACAGGGGATGGGCAGTGCAGGGGATGGGCAGTGGGACCGGGGCAGTGCAGGGGATGGGGAGTGGGACAGGGGCAGTGCAGGGGATGGGCAGTGGGACAGGGGGCAGTGCAGGGGATGGGATGGGGAGTGGGACAGGGGCAGTGCAGGGGATGGGGAGTGGAGCAGGGGGCAGTGCAGGGGATGGGGAGTGGGACAGGGGCAGTGCAGGGGATGGGGAGTGGGACAGGGGCAGTGCAGGGGATGGGGAGTGGGACAGGGGCAGTGCAGGGGATGGGCAGTGGGACAGGGGCAGTGCAGGGGATGGGCAGTGGGACAGGGGCAGTGGGACAGGGGATGGGGAGTGGGACAGGGGCAGTGCAGGGGATGGGCAGTGGGACAGGGGCAGTGCAGGGGATGGGGAGTGGGACAGGGGATGGACAGGGGATGGGCAGTGGGACAGGGGATGGTCAGTGGGACAGGGGATGGGCAGTGGGACAGGGGATGGACAGGGGATGGACAGGGAATGGGCTTGGGACAGGGGCAGTGCAGGGGATGGGGAGTGGGACAGGGGCAGTGGGACAGGGGATGGGCAGTGGGACAGGGGCAGTGCAGGGGATGGGCAGTGGGACAGGGGCAGTGCAGGGGATGGGCAGTAGGACAGGGGGCAGTGGGACAGGGGCAGTGGGACAGGGGATGGGCAGTGGGACAGGGGATGGGCAGTGGGACAGGGGATGGGCAGTGGGACAGGGGATGGGGAGTGGGACAGGGGATGGGGAGTGGGACAGGGGATGGGCAGTGGGACAGGGGATGGGCAGTGGGACAGGGGATGGGCAGTGGGACAGGGGATGGACAGTGGGACAGGGGATGGGCAGTGGGACAGGGGATGGGCAGTGGGACAGGGGCAGTGGGACAGGGGCAGTGGGACAGGGGATGGGCAGTGGGACAGGGGATGGGCAGTGGGACAGGGGCAGTGGGACAGGGGCAGTGGGACAGGGGATGGGCAGTGGGACAGGGGATGGGCAGTGGGACAGGGGATGGGCAGTGGGACAGGGGATGGGCAGTGGGACAGGGGCAGTGGGACAGGGGATGGGCAGTGGGACAGGGGATGGGCAGTGGGACAGGGGATGGGCAGTGGGACAGGAGATGGGCAGTGGGACAGGGGCAGTGGGACAGGGGATGGGGAGTGGGACAGGGGATGGGCAGGGGATGGGCAGTGGGACAGGGGATGGTCAGTGGGACAGGGGATGGGCAGTGGGACAGGGGATGGACAGGGGATGGACAGGGAATGGGCTTGGGACAGGGGCAGTGCAGGGGATGGGGAGTGGGACAGGGGCAGTGGGACAGGGGATGGGCAGTGGGACAGGGGCAGTGCAGGGGATGGGCAGTGGGACAGGGGCAGTGCAGGGGATGGGCAGTAGGACAGGGGGCAGTGGGACAGGGGCAGTGGGACAGGGGATGGGCAGTGGGACAGGGGATGGGCAGTGGGACAGGGGATGGGGAGTGGGACAGGGGATGGGGAGTGGGACAGGGGATGGGCAGTGGGACAGGGGATGGGCAGTGGGACAGGGGATGGACAGTGGGACAGGGGATGGGCAGTGGGACAGGGGATGGGCAGTGGGACAGGGGATGGGCAGTGGGACAGGGGATGGGGAGTGGGACAGGGGATGGGCAGTGGGACAGGGGATGGGCAGTGGGACAGGGGATGGGCAGTGGGACAGGGGATGGGCAGTGGGACAGGGGCAGTGGGACAGGGGATGGGCAGTGGGACAGGGGATGGGCAGTGGGACAGGGGATGGGCAGTGGGACAGGGGATGGGCAGTGGGACAGGGGATGGGCAGTGGGACAGGGGCAGTGGGACAGGGGCAGTGGGACAGGGGATGGGCAGTGGGACAGGGGATGGGCAGTGGGACAGGGGCAGTGGGACAGGGGCAGTGGGACAGGGGATGGGCAGTGGGACAGGGGATGGGCAGTGGGACAGGGGATGGGCAGTGGGACAGGGGATGGGCAGTGGGACAGGGGATGGGCAGTGGGACAGGGGCAGTGGGACAGGGGATGGGCAGTGGGACAGGGGATGGGCAGTGGGACAGGGGATGGGCAGTGGGACAGGGGATGGGGAGTGGGACAGGGGATGGGCAGTGGGACAGGGGATGGGCAGTGGGACAGGGGATGGGCAGTGGGACAGGGGATGGGCAGTGGGACAGGGGATGGGCAGTGGGACAGGGGCAGTGGGACAGGGGATGGGCAGTGGGACAGGGGATGGGCAGTGGGACAGGGGATGGGCAGTGGGACAGGGGCAGTGGGACAGGGGATGGGCAGGGGATGGGCAGTGGGACAGGGGATGGGCAGTGGGACAGGGGATGGGCAGTGGGACAGGGGCAGTGGGACAGGGGATGGGCAGTGGGACAGGGGATGGGCAGTGGGACAGGGGATGGGCAGTGGGACAGGGGATGGGCAGTGGGACAGGGGATGGGCAGTAGGACAGGGGATGGGCAGTGGGACAGGGGATGGGCAGTGGGACAGGGGATGGGCAGTAGGACAGGGGATGGGCAGTGGGACAGGGGATGGGCAGTGGGACAGGGGATGGGCAGTGGGACAGGGGATGGGCAGTGGGACAGGGGATGGGCAGTGGGACAGGGGATGGGCAGTGGGACAGGGGATGGGCAGTGGGACAGGGGCAGTGGGACAGGGGATGGGCAGTGGGACAGGGGATGGGCAGAGGGACAGGGGATGGGCAGTGGGACAGGGGCAGTGGGACAGGGGATGGGCAGTGGGACAGGGGATGGGCAGTGGGACAGGGGATGGGCAGTGGGACAGGGGATGGGCAGTGGGACAGGGGATGGGCAGTGGGACAGGGGCAGTGGGACAGGGGATGGGCAGTAGGACAGGGGATGGGCAGTAGGACAGGGGATGGGCAGTGGGACAGGGGATGGGCAGTGGGACAGGGGATGGGCAGTAGGACAGGGGATGGGCAGTGGGACAGGGGATGGGCAGTGGGACAGGGGATGGGCAGTGGGACAGGGGATGGGCAGTGGGACAGGGGCAGTGGGACAGGGGATGGGCAGTAGGACAGGGGATGGGCAGTAGGACAGGGGATGGGCAGTGGGACAGGGGATGGGCAGTGGGACAGGGGATGGGCAGTGGGACAGGGGATGGGCAGTGGGACAGGGGATGGACAGGGGATGGGCAGTGGGACAGGGGATGGGCAGTGGGACAGGGGATGGACAGGGGATGGGCAGTGGGACAGGGGATGGACAGGGGATGGGCAGTGGGACAGGGGATGGGCAGTGGGACAGGGGATGGACAGTGGGACAGGGGATGGGCAGTAGGACAGGGGATGGACAGGGGATGGGCAGGGGATGGGCAGTGGGACAGGGGATGGGCAGTAGGACAGGGGATGGGCAGTGGGACAGGGGATGGGCAGTGGGACAGGGGATGGGCAGTAGGACAGGGGATGGGCAGTGGGACAGGGGATGGGCAGTGGGACAGGGGATGGGCAGTGGGACAGGGGATGGGCAGTGGGACAGGGGATGGGCAGTGGGACAGGGGATGGGCAGTGGGACAGGGGATGGGCAGTGGGACAGGGGATGGGCAGTGGGACAGGGGATGGGCAGTGGGACAGGGGCAGTGGGACAGGGGATGGGCAGTGGGACAGGGGATGGGCAGTGGGACAGGGGATGGGCAGTGGGACAGGGGATGGGCAGTGGGACAGGGGATGGGCAGTGGGACAGGGGCAGTGGGACAGGGGATGGGCAGTGGGACAGGGGATGGGCAGTGGGACAGGGGATGGGCAGTGGGACAGGGGATGGGCAGTGGGACAGGGGATGGGCAGTGGGACAGGGGCAGTGGGACAGGGGATGGGCAGTAGGACAGGGGATGGGCAGTAGGACAGGGGATGGGCAGTGGGACAGGGGATGGGCAGTGGGACAGGGGATGGGCAGTAGGACAGGGGATGGGCAGTGGGACAGGGGATGGGCAGTGGGACAGGGGATGGGCAGTGGGACAGGGGATGGACAGGGGATGGGCAGTGGGACAGGGGATGGGCAGTGGGACAGGGGATGGGCAGTGGGACAGAGGATGGGGAGTGGGACAGGGGATGGGCAGTGGGACAGGGGATGGGCAGTGGGACAGGGGATGGACAGGGGATGGGCAGTGGGACAGGGGATGGGCAGTGGGACAGGGGATGGGCAGTGGGACAGGGGATGGGCAGTGGGACAGGGGATGGGCAGTGGGACAGGGGATGGGCAGTGGGACAGGGGCAGTGGGACAGGGGATGGGCAGTGGGACAGGGGATGGGCAGTGGGACAGGGGATGGGCAGTGGGACAGGGGATGGACAGGGGATGGGCAGGGGATGGACAGGGGATGGACAGGGGATGGGCAGTGGGACAGGGGATGGACAGGGGCAGTGGGACAGGGGATGGGCAGTGGGACAGGGGATGGACAGGGGATGGACAGGGGATGGGCAGTGGGACAGGGGATGGACATGGGATGGACAGGGGATGGACAGGGGATGGGCAGTGGGACAGGGGATGGACAGGGGATGGACAGGGGATGGGCAGTGGGACAGGGGATGGACAGGGGATGGGCAGGGGATGGGCAGTGGGACAGGGGATGGGCAGTGGGACAGGGGCAGTGGGACAGGGGATGGGCAGTGGGACAGGGGATGGGCAGTGGGACAGGGGATGGGCAGTGGGACAGGGGATGGGCAGTGGGACAGGGGCAGTGGGACAGGGGATGGGCAGTAGGACAGGGGATGGGCAGTAGGACAGGGGATGGGCAGTGGGACAGGGGATGGGCAGTGGGACAGGGGATGGGCAGTAGGACAGGGGATGGGCAGTGGGACAGGGGATGGGCAGTGGGACAGGGGATGGGCAGTGGGACAGGGGATGGGCAGTGGGACAGGGGCAGTGGGACAGGGGATGGGCAGTAGGACAGGGGATGGGCAGTGGGACAGGGGCAGTGGGACAGGGGATGGGCAGTAGGACAGGGGATGGGCAGTAGGACAGGGGATGGGCAGTGGGACAGGGGATGGGCAGTGGGACAGGGGATGGGCAGTGGGACAGGGGCAGTGGGACAGGGGATGGGCAGTAGGACAGGGGATGGGCAGTAGGACAGGGGATGGGCAGTGGGACAGGGGATGGGCAGTGGGACAGGGGATGGGCAGTGGGACAGGGGCAGTGGGACAGGGGATGGGCAGTGGGACAGGGGATGGGCAGTAGGACAGGGGATGGGCAGTGGGACAGGGGATGGGCAGTGGGACAGGGGATGGGCAGTAGGACAGGGGATGGGCAGTGGGACAGGGGATGGGCAGTGGGACAGGGGATGGGCAGTGGGACAGGGGATGGGCAGTGGGACAGGGGATGGACAGGGGATGGGCAGTGGGACAGGGGATGGGCAGTGGGACAGGGGATGGGCAGTGGGACAGAGGATGGGGAGTGGGACAGGGGATGGGCAGTGGGACAGGGGATGGGCAGTGGGACAGGGGATGGACAGGGGATGGGCAGTGGGACAGGGGATGGGCAGTGGGACAGGGGATGGGCAGTGGGACAGGGGATGGGCAGTGGGACAGGGGATGGGCAGTGGGACAGGGGATGGGCAGTGGGACAGGGGCAGTGGGACAGGGGATGGGCAGTGGGACAGGGGATGGGCAGTGGGACAGGGGATGGGCAGTGGGACAGGGGATGGACAGGGGATGGGCAGGGGATGGACAGGGGATGGACAGGGGATGGGCAGTGGGACAGGGGATGGACAGGGGCAGTGGGACAGGGGATGGGCAGTGGGACAGGGGATGGACAGGGGATGGACAGGGGATGGGCAGTGGGACAGGGGATGGACAGGGGATGGACAGGGGATGGACAGGGGATGGGCAGTGGGACAGGGGATGGACAGGGGATGGACAGGGGATGGGCAGTGGGACAGGGGATGGACAGGGGATGGGCAGGGGATGGGCAGTGGGACAGGGGATGGGCAGTGGGACAGGGGCAGTGGGACAGGGGATGGGCAGTGGGACAGGGGATGGGCAGTGGGACAGGGGATGGGCAGTGGGACAGGGGATGGGCAGTGGGACAGGGGATGGGCAGTGGGACAGGGGCAGTGGGACAGGGGATGGGCAGTAGGACAGGGGATGGGCAGTAGGACAGGGGATGGGCAGTGGGACAGGGGATGGGCAGTGGGACAGGGGATGGGCAGTAGGACAGGGGATGGGCAGTGGGACAGGGGATGGGCAGTGGGACAGGGGATGGGCAGTGGGACAGGGGATGGGCAGTGGGACAGGGCAGTGGGACAGGGGATGGGCAGTAGGACAGGGGATGGGCAGTAGGACAGGGGATGGGCAGTGGGACAGGGGATGGGCAGTGGGACAGGGGATGGGCAGTGGGACAGGGGATGGGCAGTGGGACAGGGGATGGACAGGGGATGGGCAGTGGGACAGGGGATGGGCAGTGGGACAGGGGATGGACAGGGGATGGGCAGTGGGACAGGGGATGGACAGGGGATGGGCAGTGGGACAGGGGATGGGCAGTGGGACAGGGGATGGACAGTGGGACAGGGGATGGGCAGTAGGACAGGGATGGACAGGGGATGGGCAGGGGATGGGCAGTGGGACAGGGGGATGGGCAGTAGGACAGGGGATGGGCAGTGGGACAGGGGATGGGCAGTGGGACAGGGGATGGGCAGTAGGACAGGGGATGGGCAGTGGGACAGGGGATGGGCAGTGGGACAGGGGATGGGCAGTGGGACAGGGGATGGGCAGTGGGACAGGGGATGGGCAGTGGGACAGGGGATGGGCAGTGGGACAGGGGATGGGCAGTGGGACAGGGGATGGGCAGTGGGACAGGGGCAGTGGGACAGGGGATGGGCAGTGGGACAGGGGATGGGCAGTGGGACAGGGGATGGGCAGTGGGACAGGGGATGGGCAGTGGGACAGGGGATGGGCAGTGGGACAGGGGCAGTGGACAGGGGATGGGCAGTGGGACAGGGGATGGGCAGTGGGACAGGGGATGGGCAGTGGGACAGGGGATGGGCAGTGGGACAGGGGCAGTGGGACAGGGGATGGGCAGTAGGACAGGGGATGGGCAGTAGGACAGGGGATGGGCAGTGGGACAGGGGATGGGCAGTTGGGACAGGGGATGGGCAGTAGGACAGGGGATGGGCAGTGGGACAGGGGATGGGCAGTGGGACAGGGGATGGGCAGTGGGACAGGGGATGGGCAGTGGGACAGGGAAGGACAGGGGATGGGCAGTGGGACAGGGGATGGGCAGGTGGGACAGGGGATGGGCAGTGGGACAGGGGATGGGCAGTGGGACAGGGGCAGGCAGTGGGACAGGGGATGGGCAGTAGGACAGGGGATGGGCAGTAGGACAGGGGATGGGCAGTGGGACAGGGGATGGGCAGTGGGACAGGGGATGGGCAGTGGGACAGGGGATGGGCAGTGGGACAGGGGATGGACAGGGGATGGGCAGTGGGACAGGGGATGGGCAGTGGGACAGGGGATGGACAGGGGATGGGCAGTGGACAGGGATGGACAGGGGATGGGCAGTGGGACAGGGGATGGGCAGTGGGACAGGGGATGGACAGTGGGACAGGGGATGGGCAGTAGGACAGGGGATGGACAGGGGATGGGCAGGGGATGGGCAGTGGGACAGGGGATGGCAGTAGGACAGGGGATGGGCAGTGGGACAGGGGATGGGCAGTGGGACAGGGGATGGGCAGTAGGACAGGGGATGGGCAGTGGGACAGGGGATGGGCAGTGGGACAGGGGATGGGCAGTGGGACAGGGGATGGGCAGTGGGACAGGGGATGGGCAGTGGGACAGGGGATGGGCAGTGGGACAGGGGATGGGCAGTGGGACAGGGGATGGGCAGTGGGACAGGGGATGGGCAGTGGGACAGGGGGCAGTGGGACAGGGGATGGGCAGTGGGACAGGGGATGGGCAGTGGGACAGGGGATGGGCAGTGGGACAGGGATGGGCAGTGGGACAGGGGATGGGCAGTGGACAGGGGCAGTGGACAGGGGATGGGCAGTGGGACAGGGGATGGGCAGTGGGACAGGGGATGGGCAGTGGGACAGGGATGGGCAGTGGGACAGGGGATGGCAGTGGGACAGGGGCAGTGGGACAGGGGATGGGCAGTAGGACAGGGGATGGGCAGTAGGACAGGGGATGGGCAGTGGGACAGGGGATGGGCAGTGGGACAGGGGATGGGCAGTAGGACAGGGGATGGGCAGTGGGACAGGGGATGGGCAGTGGGACAGGGGATGGGCAGTGGGACAGGGGATGGGCAGTGGGACAGGGGATGGACAGGGGATGGGCAGTGGGACAGGGGATGGGCAGTGGGACAGGGGATGGGCAGTGGGACAGAGGATGGGGAGTGGGACAGGGGATGGGCAGTGGGACAGGGGATGGGCAGTGGGACAGGGGATGGACAGGGGATGGGCAGTGGGACAGGGGATGGGCAGTGGGACAGGGGATGGGCAGTGGGACAGGGGATGGCAGTGGGACAGGGGATGGGCAGTGGGACAGGGGATGGGCAGTGGGACAGGGGCAGTGGGACAGGGATGGGCAGTGGGACAGGGGATGGGCAGTGGGACAGGGGATGGGCAGTGGGACAGGGGATGGACAGGGGATGGGCAGGGGATGGACAGGGGATGGACAGGGGATGGGCAGTGGGACAGGGGATGGACAGGGCAGTGGGACAGGGGATGGGCAGTGGGACAGGGGATGGACAGGGGATGGACAGGGGATGGGCAGTGGGACAGGGGATGGACATGGGATGGACAGGGGATGGACAGGGGATGGGCAGTGGGACAGGGGATGGACAGGGGATGGACAGGGGATGGGCAGTGGGACAGGGATGGACAGGGGATGGGCAGGGGATGGGCAGTGGGACAGGGGATGGGCAGTGGGACAGGGGCAGTGGGGACAGGGGATGGGCAGTGGGACAGGGGATGGGCAGTGGACAGGGGATGGGCAGTGGGACAGGGGATGGGCAGTGGGACAGGGGATGGGCAGTGGGACAGGGGGCAGTGGGACAGGGGATGGGCAGTAGGACAGGGGATGGGCAGTAGGACAGGGGATGGGCAGTGGGACAGGGGATGGGCAGTGGGACAGGGGATGAGGGCAGTGGGACAGGGGATGGGCAGTGGACAGGGGATGGGCAGTGGGACAGGGGATGGGCAGTGGGACAGGGGGCAGTGGGACAGGGGATGGGCAGTAGGACAGGGGATGGGCAGTGGGACAGGGGATGGGCAGTGGGACAGGGGATGGGCAGTAGGACAGGGGATGGGCAGTAGGACAGGGGATGGGCAGTGGGACAGGGGATGGCAGTGGGACAGGGGATGGGCAGTGGGACAGGGGGCAGTGGACAGGGGATGGGCAGTAGGACAGGGGATGGGCAGTAGGGACAGGGGATGGGCAGTGGGACAGGGGATGGGCAGTGGGACAGGGGATGGGCAGTGGGACAGGATGGCAGTGGGACAGGGGATGGGCAGTGGGACAGGGGATGGGCAGTAGAGGACAGGGGATGGGCAGTGGGACAGGGGATGGGCAGTGGGACAGGGGATGAGGCAGTAGGACAGGGGATGGGCAGTGGGACAGGGGATGGGCAGTGGGACAGGGGATGGGCAGTGGACAGGGGATGGGCAGTGGGACAGGGGATGGACAGGGGATGGGCAGTGGACAGGGGATGGGCAGTGGGACAGGGGATGGGCAGTGGGACAGAGGATGGGCAGTGGGACAGGGGATGGGCAGTGGACAGGGGATGGACAGTGGGACAGGGGATGGACAGGGGATGGGCAGTGGGACAGGGGATGGGCAGTGGGACAGGGGATGGCAGTGGGACAGGGGATGGGCAGGGGACAGGGGGATGGGCAGTGGGACAGGGATGGGCAGTGGGACAGGGGCAGTGGGACAGGGGATGGGCAGTGGGACAGGGGATGGGCAGTGGGACAGGGGATGGGCAGTGGGACAGGGGATGGACAGGGGATGGGCAGGGATGGACAGGGGATGGACAGGGGATGGGCAGTGGGACAGGGGATGGACAGGGCAGTGGGACAGGGGATGGGCAGTGGGACAGGGGATGGACAGGGATGGGACAGGGGATGGGCAGTGGGACAGGGGATGGACAGGGGATGGACAGGGATGGACAGGGGATGGGCAGTGGGACAGGGGATGGACAGGGGATGGACAGGGGATGGGCAGTGGGACAGGGGATGGGCAGGGATGGGACAGGGGATGGGCAGTGGGACAGGGGATGGGCAGTGGGACAGGGGCAGTGGACAGGGGATGGGCAGTGGGACAGGGATGGGCAGTGGGACAGGGGGATGGGCAGTGGACAGGGGATGGGCAGTGGGACAGGGGATGGGCAGTGGGACAGGGGCAGTGGGACAGGGGATGGGCAGTAGGACAGGGGATGGGCAGTGGACAGGGGATGGCAGTGGACAGGGGATGGGCAGTGGGACAGGGGATGGGCAGTAGGACAGGGGATGGCAGTGGGACAGGGGATGGCAGTGGGACAGGGGATGGCAGTGGGACAGGGATGGGCAGTGGGACAGGGGCAGTGGGACAGGGATGGGCAGTAGGACAGGGGATGGGCAGTAGGACAGGGGATGGGCAGTGGGACAGGATGGCAGTAGGACAGGGGATGGGCAGTGGGACAGGGGATGGGCAGTGGGACAGGGGATGGCAGTGGACAGGGGCATGGACAGGGGATGGGCAGTGGGACAGGGGATGGGCAGTGGGACAGGGGATGGACAGGGGATGGGCAGTGGGACAGGGGATGGACAGGGATGGCAGTGGGACAGGGGATGGGCAGTGGACAGGGATGGACAGTGGGACAGGGGATGGGCAGTAGGACAGGGGATGGACAGGGGAATGGCAGGGGATGGGCAGTGGGACAGGGGATGGGCAGTAGGACAGGGGATGGGCAGTGGGACAGGGGATTGGGCAGTGGGACAGGGGATGGGCAGTAGGACAGGGGATGGGCAGTGGGACAGGGGAGGGCAGTGGGACAGGGGATGGGCAGTGGGACAGGGGATGGGCAGTGGGACAGGGGATGGGCAGTGGGACAGGGGATGGGCAGTGGGACAGGAGGCAGTGGGACAGGGGATGGGCAGTGGGACAGGGGCAGTGGGACAGGGGATGGGCAGTGGGACAGGGGATGGGCAGTGGGACAGGGGATGGGCAGTGGGACAGGGGATGGGCAGTGGGACAGGGGATGGGCAGTGGGACAGGGGCAGTGGGACAGGGGATGGGCAGTGGGACAGGGGATGGGCAGTGGGACAGGGGATGGGCAGTGGGACAGGGGATGGGCAGTGGGACAGGGGCAGTGGGACAGGGGATGGGCAGTAGGACAGGGGATGGGCAGTAGGACAGGGGATGGGCAGTGGGACAGGGGATGGGCAGTGGGACAGGGGATGGGCAGTAGGACAGGGGATGGGCAGTGGGACAGGGGATGGGCAGTGGGACAGGGGATGGGCAGTGGGACAGGGGATGGGCAGTGGGACAGGGAATGGACAGGGGATGGGCAGTGGGACAGGGGATGGGCAGTGGGACAGGGGATGGGCAGTGGGACAGAGGATGGGGAGTGGGACAGGGGATGGGCAGTGGGACAGGGGATGGGCAGTGGGACAGGGGATGGACAGGGGATGGGCAGTGGGACAGGGGATGGGCAGTGGGACAGGGGATGGGCAGTGGGACAGGGGATGGGCAGTGGGACAGGGGATGGGCAGTGGGACAGGGGCAGTGGGACAGGGGATGGGCAGTGGGACAGGGGATGGGCAGTGGGACAGGGGATGGGCAGTGGGACAGGGGATGGACAGGGGATGGGCAGGGGATGGACAGGGGATGGACAGGGGATGGGCAGTGGGACAGGGGATGGACAGGGGCAGTGGGACAGGGGATGGGCAGTGGGACAGGGGATGGACAGGGGATGGACAGGGGATGGGCAGTGGGACAGGGGATGGACAGGGGATGGACAGGGGATGGACAGGGGATGGGCAGTGGGACAGGGGATGGACAGGGGATGGACAGGGGATGGGCAGGGGATGGACAGGGGATGGACAGGGGATGGGCAGTGGGACAGGTGCATGTACAGCAGCTGCTCTCCATCCTCCTTCACCTTACTCTTTATGGAAATGTGATGCTAATGTGATGCTAATGTCCACACCAGCTGTGGTTGCGTTGTCCTCTTGGCAGGATCTTTGCAAAGCTAACCAAGAATTCCCCAGGGCACATCTTCCAGGCCAGCCCCATTCTGTTTGAAATCAGCATTCCCAGCTCTGCGATGCAGCAGTTGGCTTTGTCCAGAAACGGAGCCCCAGTCAGAGTAGCCAGTCCCACAACACTCTCAAATATTGCCATTAATTAGTGAGCCTGTTTCAATGTGGCCATTCATTAGCAGAAAGCACAGCATATGTCTTCTAGAATTTTTAACTGGTCTCTAATCCTTGTGACCTTATCATTTACAACCTGTACAGGCACTGGACTCTGAAAGTAATTGTGTGATGCCAGGAAACACGTGAGAGCTGAGCCATATGGCGGTGCTAGCCCAATGTGCCCTGTGTGCCTGCGGGTACCCTGATGCTCCCCGGCATGGCAGGGATGGTGAAAGGCTTGCCCTGAACACCTGGCCCTGCTGTGGCCACCTGGGTGGCAAGCAGGTTAGGGAGGGGCCCAGCTGAGGTGGACCATTCCCCAGCACAGCTCACAGACTTCTGTCTCTGAGCTCAATCAGACCTGCACAGTCAGCCTCCATCGTGCGCACCCTCCCCCCGAGCCCAGCCAGGACGGCCCAGGTGTTGTCTTTCTCACACATGCTCTGTTAAGCCATTTCCTCCTGCAATAGGTGGGCAGCATTGGTGATGGCCTCAGGTTCGTTCCCCTGGGACCTGGTGTCTGGAATGCAGCAGGCAACTTGCTGCAATGTGGGGGCGGATGGGGGCTTGAGCCATGCAGCTTCCAGCTCAGGTGGGGTAGCAGTGACACACAGAGCAGCGATGCTGGAGAAACAGTGCATGCTGTGTGACATCACTATTCCTTGTGAGACATCACTGTGTGTGCTGTGTGACATCACTGTGTACTGTGACATCACTGTGTGATGTGTGACAGTGTGCTGTGACATCACAGTGTATTGTGTGACATCACTATGTGCTATGTGACATCCCTATGTCTGTTGCAGTTTAAAACTCAACTTGTGTTCATGGCTTCAACCAAAAGTTCCTGAGTACACGTGTGTGTGGGCGCCTGAGAGCCCAGGCGGGGGGGGCATGTGATTCCCAGGACCCCGGGGAGTCTCAGCTCACTGCCCACTCATCTTTTCTGCTGTCTACCCAGCTTTCTCCACTCAAGGTGCACTTCCCAAGACTGTATGGTGTGCCTGTGGTTGCTCACGACACAGTCAGCCATGCGCATGCTCACTCCCTGGCACAGTCAGCCATACTTGTGGTCGCTCATGGCACAGCCAGCCATGCGTCTGGTTACTAACACACTGGCACAGTCAGCCATGCGTGCGTGTGGTTGCACACTTGGCAGTTAGCCATGTCTTTTTTCTGGAGGTCTTAGACTCTGGTGAGGTCACAGGGCTGCACACCCAGCACTGCAGTGTGGAAGTTCCTGCCGGTGTGCTGAGCTCCACGCTGTGGGGCTCAGGCACTTGGGAAGCCTGGAGCCAACCCTGGGTCACTCAATGGCCCACTAAGGAGCAAAGGTGCAGACACTTCCTTAGAAAGTCAGTGCTGGGTGTCCCAGCACAGTAGCCTAGCGGCTAAAGTCCTCATCTTGCATGTGCTGGGATCCCACAGGGGCGGCAGTTCGTGTCCCGGCTGCTCCACTTCCCATCCAGCTCCCTGCTTGTGGCTTAGGAAAGCAGCTGAGGATGGCTCAAAGCCTTGGGACTCTGCACTGCGTGGGAGACCCAGAAGAAGTTCTTTGCTTCTGGCTTCGGATTAGCTCAGCTCTGGCCATTGTGGTCACTTTGGGAGTGAATCAGTGGACAGGAGATCTTTCTGTCTCTCTATCTCTTTCCAGTAAAAATAAATAAACCTTAGGAAATAAAAAATCTTAAGAAATAAAAAAAGTCAATGCTGGGGCCCAATGTAAAGCCGCGGCCTGTGATGCTAGCATCCCATATGCGAGGCCGTTCGTGTCCCGACTGCTGTGCTTCTGATGCAGCTGCCTGGAAAACTCAGCTGAGGCTGACACGAGCTCAGGCCTCTGCCATCCATGTGGGAGACCTGGAAGAAGTTCCTGGCCAGCTGCGTGTCCTGGCCCAGTGCTGGCCATTGTGGCCATCTGGGAAGTGAGCCAGGGGATAGAGTATCGGGGTTTACCACCCTCTCTTTTCTGTAACCGACTTTCAAAGTAAATAAATAAATCCTTAAAAAAAATAGGAAAGTCGGTTTGGGGCCCCAAATCCTACTATTGCTAATAGCACCGCAGATGTCAGCACTGCTAATGGATCCAGCTGTGGTGGCCCGTGGCAGTGTCATTCTGTCTCTTTCCCGTTGAAACCTGTGGGAAGAGACAGTCTAGAATAGCACTGGGCTGCTGGACCCTTAGGAGCAGTAGTGAAGCGGGGCAGCAGTGGGACGAGGTTGGGGGTACCTCAGGCAGATGGTTGTTTTAGTGTACAGCAACCCCAGGCTTTGTTCCTAATGAAGGCACCATGTACTTTCAACAGGTGGAAGACTCAGGCGAGCTTCCCTTGGCCAGGTGAGGGAAGTGGGCATTGCAGGTGCAAGAAGTCCCTTGGGCCAAGGAGACCTAGGTGGGCACATGCGGGTGGGTGTTCCTGCTAAACACCCGGAGTTTTCTTCTTCTTTTATTTAAGAAGAATCAGAAAATAAGAAGCATCCTGGGTTATCTCCAACACTCCCAGAGTCTCTGAGGTGTCTGATTTACTGGCTTGCTTGCTTTGTCAAGCCTTGGCTGAGAACAGATAGCATGCAGATAGGGGCTGGTTGGCAGGCAGTTGATCAACGTGCCAGGGGCAGGGGACTGCTCCTGCTGTCGGCCACATCAGCCTCCACAGAGGCGGGGACATAATGATACAGTCGGTCAAGTCACAACTCGGGCTGTATCCATCCTGGGCAGCCACTGCCGCCTCTAGCTCTGGGTGAGCACGAAGTTTGCGTCAAGGATGTTTACTGCTGAGCGCAAGGTTTGGTCTCACATGGTTTAATTTGATCTATTTTTATGCATGAGAGCCCTTTTGCCTGGTTCACTCCCCAGATGCCTTGAATGGCTGGGCCAAGCCAAGAGCTGGGAACTCAACCCAGGTCTCTCCGTCGGTGGCAAGGACGCCTGCCTCCCAGGGCTTGCACCAGTGGGAAGCTGGGGCGTGGGAACCGAATCCGCTGCTCCAGTGTGCGTTGTGTGTGTGTGAACTGCTGTACCACCATGATCCCAGCAACAGGTCATAATGCAGATCAACCCTGGATAAACAAATAAGGCCCACCCTGCCTCAGGACAGTCATGTCTGAACACCAAAGACCAGTGCTGGAAGTTAGGCACGCTCTGGTCAGGCACAGTGTGGAGTTCACTCTTGAGCTGAAGCCCATGCTGATGGCATAGCTGTGAGGAAGCTCAGAGCTCCCCACCCCTTGCCCAGCTGACGCCACTCCACGAGCTCTTGGACACCTTCATTTGGGCTTGGGATGATTCCCTGGGACTTCAGGAGACTGCCTTGTGACTGCTCACCAGCTCCAAGTCGGGGGAAGAGAGTGCAGACTGATTTCCAGCCTCCTGGGAGCAGAGCCAGTTGTGCTCCTGCTTGCTCTGGTGCTGGGGACTGCAGTGGGAGCACTCCCCACGTCTGCCCTGGCTCCCTCTTCCTCCTCTGATAGGTGTCTTCGCCCTGGCTGCAGACTGTGGCCAGGAGCCAGGCACTCAAAGGGCTGCTCCCACCTTCCCGCAGAGGCTCTGACAGCCACCAGCCTCCCCCACCCCATTCTAGGCCCAGCTGGAAGACCCCTCTGGATACCTGTTAGCGGGAGATAAGGCCTGCCCCGGGCAGTTACCAGCAGGAGGTGACCTGACAAGCCTTATCTTCCCACAACACTCACACCTTGCAGCCTTGAGCTAAATCATAAAAGAAAAACTGGAGTTAGGAGCCTTGTCCCTTGCCTAAGTATTTTCTTCCGCTCCTAATTTTATCGCCTTGCTAAGGAAGTCAAAAGCAAACTAATTAAGTAAGAGCTAAAGGCCAAGTACTTGGACTGCGCTGGCCGGCTGCCCAGAGCTGCCAAGATAACGGGAGGTTCAGGTGAGTGAGCTGGGCACAGCACATCATTACTTCAGGGTCCCTGACACCAGAGACGTTCATGAAGCCAAACAGCCATGAGCACAAAACTGACCACTTGGCAATGCCCTTCTGCTTTCCGGCAGCATGACAGCCTTTGGATGGTCTGTAGGGATCGTCTTCACAGTGGACTGGCTCCCAGCTCCTTTGGCACTCTCTCTCCGCTGGGGACCAACTTTTATTCTGGACTTTCCACTTAATGATTCAGATCACTGCAAGCACAAATGGACCATCAGAAATTAAGACTTTAGGAATAGGGGTCATTGCTGTGGTATGGTGAGTTAAGTGGTGGCCTGCAATGCCAGCAGCCCCTATGGGTACTGGTTTGAGTCCTGGCTCCTCCACTTTTGATCCAGCACCTTGCTAACATGGCTGGAAAAACAGTGAAGGATGCTGTACTCACTTGGGAGCCCTGTAAGAAGCTCTTGGCTCTTGGCCTTGGCTGAGATTGAATCAGCAAATGGAAGACCTAAATTAATTGGAAATAGTTGCCAGGACCTAACATCCTAGTCTTGGAAGTCCTAACGCCCCACCTCTGGTCATCACCTCTCCCTGGACTTCTTTTGGGGCTCCCCCAAGTGTGCTCAGCATGCGATTCCCAGCACTTGGTCTTGAGGAGATCAGCAAGTCTCCCTCCTCAAGGCGGGGGTGCGGGGAAGGAGGCAGACACTTGCACAGACAAGTGAGTGCCCTTCAAACATCATGGAAAAATGTATACTATGAGTAGTCCATGTAGTACCCATCTCACGACCTTGCACCAAAAGCCTATTTCTTTGAATTTCACTTGTCATGAGCTTCTGGATGTGACCATAGTCCACCGGGGCCACTGTGGCACACCAGCTAAGGTGCTTGGGAAGACAGCAGAAGATGCCTCATGAACCGGGGTTCCTGCCACTCATGTGGGAGACAGTGACAGAGTCCCAGGCTCCTGGCTTTGGCCTGCAATGGCCCCTGCTGTTGCAGTCATTTGGAAAGTGAACCTATTTTCACTGAAGCTGGGAAGACTGATCAAGTCGCAGCCTGGCCATCCACTATCTCCTCTAGTTGCACAGCTTTCTAACCTGAACACGACCTGGGTCCCCAAAGATGTCAGAGGCCTTTACTTCATGATGGATGGACAAAACTTAGTGAGTAAACAATGACAAGATTTGCCATTGGAGTTGGGGCTTGAGCTACATACTCACGCACCTGTTTCCCAAGACTGTTGCTCGTCTATGGCACCTCTACTTGGAGGTGGGTCTTCCCATCCATATTTCCTGCTTCTAGGTGGCATGAAGCAGAGCCCGTGGCTCTGAGCCCTCCCAGCCGGGCGTGCTCCTGCGGTGAGCCTCACACCAGCTGGGAGATTCAGAAGGTGGTTGCAGAGGACAGAGAAGATGAACGGAGGGTCTACACCTGTCACTACTGCAGCCCTACGTGACTGTTCCCAGGGAGGACTGTCCTTCAAAAAGGGGACTTTTCTCCTCTGGATAGTGAAAAACGTGATTTTCTACAGGGGACCACCAAAAGTGATTGTGAAGAATCTAAGATTTCACAGAGGTGGGGTGGGAGAACCCACTTAGAGCCCCGGGAATAAGCCTTGAGCAGCAGGGCGTCAGCAGAGTCTGAGCGGGCCACAGTGACCCCTTCAATGTCCTCCCCTGGCTGTATTCTCCCTCCCTCTCTATGTTCCAACCTGAAGCAGTGTCTCTGAGTTATGCTTTATGACATTAACAACAAGGAGGCTTTATATGTCAAGACAAAGTGGTTCTTAGTCTTTTCTTTTTTATGACTGATTTATCTGTTTGAAAGTCAAAGTTACAGAGAAAGGGAGAGAAAGAGAGCTTTCATCTACTATTCACAGATGGCCACGATGGCCAGGCTGAAAGGCAGCGCCAGGAGCCTCATGCAGCTCTCCTTGGGTGGCTGTCCAAGCACGTGGGCCATCTGCTGCTTTCCCAGAAGCATTAGTGGGGAGCTGGAAAGAAAGCGGAGCAGCCAGTGCCAGTGGTGGGTCAATCCACAGGGCATGCCACAATGCCAACCTATTTGAGATGTTATGTGCTCTAGCAAACCAAGAGTTTGGGTTTGTTTGGTGCTTTTTTTTTTTTTTGTAAAATAGAAACTTAGAAAAGTTTAATTAAGATTTACTTTAAAACCACCAAATTATATTTCCATAAAAGCCTCTAAAATAAAATGCTGTATTTGTTGAATTTTTAAAAAATATTAGTTTTATAAACATGGTATCATATTTTTTTACAGTATAAGGAGATTTATAAACTGCATAGAAAGCAAGAAAGTCATACTCACATGGTCATAATTTCTAAGAAATCTGTTAATAGTCATTCATTATTAATGAATCTTAAATGTAGAAATGTGCTGACTCAATAAATAAGAAATTCCGCTTCTCATTTGCCCAAAGTGGAGCTGGGGTGTGTTGGGAAGGGAGGTTAGTCCCCCCGCGGGGATGGCCAGTCCAAGTGCTGGCATGGGTCTTTCTGGGAAGCAGGCTGCCACCAGGACTGAACATGCATCCGTGATCAAAAGCAGCTTTGATTGAATATTAACTTGGCAAAACTTTCCCAATGTAAATATTTTTTCAAGACTAGAAGAAAAATTGTATAGGCAGAGCTTTAGAAACATGCCCATGTTCACATCCTCAAAACTCCCCCTTTATAATCCTCCCTGACACCCCCAAGCCATCCCATAGAGACACACACTGAATGTGAGGCACAGGAAAGCTAGCGCCAGTCTGAAAGATAACCACTGAAATCAATCCTGGTGTCTTCTCGTGAATGGTCTCCATTAGAGAGGCTAGAGGGGCAGGCATTCGGTCCGGGGCTTAAGACCTGCGTTAAGACACTGATATTCTCTGTCAGAGCTCCTAGGCTCAGCACCTTATGGCTGGTCGTTCACTTCAGCTTAGTTCACAAGACTGGGTTCCTGCTATGCACTGTGGGAGCTCGTACTGAGTTCCCAACCCCAGGCTTCAGCCTGGACCTGGCCATTGTGTGGGCATCTGGGGAGCGATGCAGGAGTGCTCTTTCTCTCTGTGTCACACACGCATGACTAAATGGAGACTTAAAAAAATGCTATTAGGGAGAATCAAGATGGCAGAAGAGGGTAAGATCACGTAAAAACAGATGGAAAAACATTAGCCAGTGTGAAACAGAGAGGGCACATTCTAGGAAATAGGAGAGTACAGAACAACAGCAGAGGGGTACCTGGAGATTGACAGACACAGAAAGCAGTGGATGCAATGGTGTGGTGTTACAGTGACTGATAACCCAAAGCATTCAGCCAGTGATGATCTGAATTGTACTGGCCGCCGAAACTCCACCAGCAACCAGGTAGGAAGGGATTTTCACTGGGAGCTCAGGAGGTGAACCCAGACAAAGAACTGCCTGTCTTACTGGTCTGTTTGATTTGACGAGGAGCAGAGACAGAGCAGCAGATCCCAGATGGGCAGTGCGGGAACAGGGTGGATTTCACAGCCCAGTCTGCCCCCTAGAGCCATATAGGGCGCCATTTAGTTTAAGAAGGCAAAGGCTATGCAACAGTACTGCAGATGCACTGAGCTGGGAGTGAACTGATTTTGGGCTCAGCAAAATGCAACAATGTGGCATCCTACAGGTTCCACCCAAGATAGGTCTGGGTAGTCATCAGATCTGATAGCCAGAAGATCAAGAACTCTAGTAGTGGCACATTAGGCACCATTTTGTGCAGTGTGGTAAAGAATTTAAGACTGCAAGGACAACAGTGAACTGCGCATGTGCTGAGCTGGGAAAGAACTCACTAAGCTCAGGGCATTGCACTGGTCACACAGGAAAATAATACCAACCATGGCATCATATGGGTCAAAATAGGTCTTGTGTGGCCCCCAGACCTAACAACCAACAGGTTCTAGCAACATCAGCACCAACAACAACCTAGCTATATAGGACACCTGGTGTTTCCCTAATCCTGGGACCTGCTCCAATCGGAAGTGGGAGAAAGGTTGTACAGACAATTGTGCAGCCTCAGCACAGTATCACAGGAGCTGGAGAGTGGTGAGCCAGGAGCTGGGGCTATGGACACCATAGTGGAAATCTAACGTAGGAACCCAGACCTGGAACTCGCTTGAGGGAGTGGCACAACTGGCTGCAAACAAAGTGTACCAACTGCAATAAGTAAAATCAAACTGTAGACCTGTGGGTGACAGAGCTTAGAAACCTGCCCTATGGAGAAGAACCTGTTAACCAGAAGTACAATGACCAAGAGCAAAAGAAGAGACAAAGGCACAATGAATATTACTGAAGACTTCCCTGCAAAGGAGCAAAACCTTTTGCCAACCTCAGAGTTCACTGAGGAAGACATTGAGAAAATGGGGCATACAGAATTCAAATCACTTCTTATAAAACTTCTATCAATAACAAGAAGCATGTGTAGCAGGCATTCAAGGAATTTAAGGAATATGTCACACTGGAAATGAATCAAAAGAAAGCTGTTATATCAGAAATGAAGAATACAGCAGAGCAAATTAAAAGTACAGTGGAGATTCTCCAAAATAGAATGGAGGCAGAACAAAATAATTTCAAAATCAGAAGATATTTCCTGTTACCAGGGGAAAAAGCTGGAAGCAGAGCTGGATCAGGCTAAAAAAAGTATTCAAGAATTGAAAGAGACTATTAAAAGGCCAAATAAAAGAGTTACGGGAGTCCCAGAAGGTGCAGAAAGAGAAGCTGGGTTTACAAATGTGTTTAATGAAATAATAAGGGAAATTTTCCCTAATCTGGAGAAAGAATTGGGAAACAAGATCCAGGAGGGGCACAGAACTCCCAACAGGATTGATCAAAAGTGATCTTCATCATGACACATGATCATCAAGCTCTCTTCAATCGAATATAAAGCAAAGATCCTTAAATGTGCATGTGAAAAAATCAACTGACATATAAAGGAATACCAATTAAACTCACAGGAGATCTCTCACAGGAAATTCTACAGGCACGAAGAGAATGGAGTGACATATTTCAGATTCTAAAAGGAAAAAATTGTTGGCCTAGGATAACATATCCAGCAAAGTTTTCTTTGGTCCTTGAAAATGAAATAAAATTCTTCCACAGTAAAGTTAAAGAATATGCTTCTTCCAAACCTGCCCTACAAATGATACTTCAAGATGTTCTCTTGACAGAGAAGAAGAATAGTGCCCACCAAAACCAAAGGCAAATGTGAAGAACATCCCAGTAAAATGACAACAGAAGACCAAACCAATTAACAACCCACTGCTGAAATGACAGGGCCAAATTACCATCCATACATATGAACCCTGAATGTAAATGGCTTAGACTCATCAATCAAACATAGATTAATAGACTGGATTAAAAAGCAAAACCCATCTATTTGTTGCCCACAGGAAACTCATTTTACCAACAAAGATCAGCAGAAACTGTATTTCATGGATTTTGATTTTTTTGGTAGTTTCATCTCATCAAAACACTTTCTTCTGATTAAATCCTTCAGTGACTCATAGGTCATACAATAGCATCATTTTCTTTAAGAAGATTCTTGATTTTCTCTTTCATTTCTTTAGTGACACATTAGTTATTCAGTAGCATGTCATTTAACTTCATGGTATTGTTGATTTCTTTTTTCTTCCTGTTGTTGGTTTTGTATTGTGGCTTTTCATTTAAGGGGATGTACAGTAACTGTGTAATGGAGACTGTCATATCCAGATGTAAAGATACAATGCAGTATGCATCTCTACTAGACAAAGATGGACACCCATTGAAACTGTTTACTATATCTTGACAATAGGATGCTGGACTCTCTGCCACTGTCCATGCCCACAATGATGGACATATGATTGTGTATGAAGAATTATACTATAGAAAGATATGGGGTAACTCAATGAGGGGGGAGGGAATTGGGGATGGGACAAGGGAAATCCCAGGGCCTATGGAACTGTATCATAAGATGATAATAATAAAAAGAAGTAAAAAAAAAGTTATTAGGGTCCAGTGTGATAGTCTAGCGCTAAAGTCCTCGCCTTGAACATGCCAGCATCCCATATGGGCACCGGTTCTAATCCTGGCAGCCCTGCTTCCCATCCAGCTCCCTGCTTGTGTCCTGGGAAAGCAGTTGAGGACAGCTCAAAGCCTTGGGACCCTGCACCCATGTGGGAGACCCAGAAGAAGGTCTGGGCTCCTGGCTTCAGATTAGCTCAGCTTTGGCCATTGCAGCTGCTTGCGGAGTGAACCATCGGATGGAAGATCTTCCTGTCTGTCTCTCCTCGTCTCTGTATATCTGCTTTTCCAATAAAAATAAATAAATCTTAAAAAAATGCTATTAGAGAAATAGAGTGGTTTATGGCACACTGTTCAGGGTGGAAGGCTGGTGAAGAGGCAAATTAGCATGAGCTCATTTCTATTAATGTGTGTGTGTGTGTTTGCATTAGTAAAAAAAAAATATTCACAAAGCTCCCTACTGTTCCAGCTCTGTCGGATTATGGTTGCTTTCCATTGTTCCCTCTTTTTCTATTTCTGTACAGTTTTCTGCCCTTTTTTTTTTTTTTTTGCAATAAGCACACGTTGTGTTTGTCATGAAAGTTTTTGTTTTTTTTCCTGAAGAAATGTTCTTTGGCTGAGTCCCTGGGTTGGGGTTCACATGCTGAGCCCCACTTAGGGCTGAGGGGGCATTTCTGCACTGGCCAGAGGGTTGGCCAGGAGCAGGTGCATAACAGATGCAGGATGCAGAGACTGCGGGTACACCATGGGCACCACTGCTTGCAGGACACTTTTGTACCTGCACATGTCCCTTGGAATGCTTCACAGACCTTAACAAAGAGTCATTTCCCCCACTGTTTTGCTGAAACAGCATTGGGAGACGCCTGAAGAAATGCTACCCAAAACAGGGGAGGCCTCTGTTCATGTGTGTCTGAACCCCTCAACATCACAGACAACCATGCTGTGTCTTGCAGACGCTGCAAACAGAAAGGGGAATTTCTAAGACTCCAGCTACATGATGGAAAACATGCTTCATTTGGACAGCAAATCTGAGGCTATTAGACTATCACGTGTTCTCTGATGTGCCAGGTTATTACGGCCATATGGCTCCCAGAATAGAGTCTTTGGGATGAAATTACCAAGTGGCTCATGGGGACGCTGTATCTGACACAGGTGAGCCAGACTGGAAAAGGCCCAGTTCCTTTTAGGGTGGCCCCTTTCTCAAGGCACGGGTGAGCAGCTTGTGTACCGGAAGCCCTTCTCACATCAAGGGGAGGTGATGTGCTGGCTTGACACTTTTACACTGCCGGAAGGTTCCAGGGACTCACATAATGCTGCCACTGTACAAACGAAAACAAGTCTTGACATCCTGATATCCTTTGCAATACACACAATCCCCGGAATGAGAATCTAAAGCCCTCTTTCAGAGCGCACTCCACAAATGCAGGTCCTGCAGCCTAGCCCGGCCCTGTGGCAGCGCAACCTTCAGGGCCAGCCTGAAGAACGATGCAGTCCCGGTCCTGGCTGCCTCTTCCTCATTCCCCAGGCTCTGGCAGTTGGCTTCGATCAATAGACCTGCTAGGTATCTGTAAATCTGAGTACAGATCCATTCTCATAAAAGTCCAACACATTTTGCTTCTCAGCCGAGGTGCAGGATCGGAAGGTATTTCAGGGGGTATTTGAAATTGGAAGATTAAATTCTGTCTTCATGCACATCGTGGATAGAAGTGGTAAGCTGGGTGCCAGTGACCTTTCTGGTTGCAGTCCCTGGGGCAAAGCAGGTGACAGGTGCAGGCCCAGAACACACACGGGAGCTG
This sequence comes from Ochotona princeps, assembly GCF_030435755.1. NCBI lineage: Eukaryota > Metazoa > Chordata > Mammalia > Lagomorpha > Ochotonidae > Ochotona > Ochotona princeps. The sequence goes on along the minus strand of NC_080832.1, from coordinate 5,895,565 downwards.
CTGGCGGCAGCATGGGGCTGGAGTGCAGCTGCCTTGAGGGGTGGATGGGGAGGCCTGGTGGCATAGGCCTGTGCCGCTGATGTGAGCCAATGCGTCTCAGCCGGCAGCCCTTGGACCACTGGAGGGCCCTGGCATGTCCTTCTCCTGTGCATGTCCTATGGCACTGCTAGATGTTTTCCACCCCATTTAAGAGTGATTTTTAAAAAATTAAAAAAAAATTATTTATTTTTTAATGATCTTACTTAGTTGAAAGTGGGTAATACCATTGTTTCCACACTAATATCACTTTTTCCCCTGTATCTGGGGTCAGGGGAGAAACAAAGGGAAAAGCCCCACCCAGCCTCCCGCCCGTTCCAGGTCCCCAATGTGAGGCATAGTCCAAGAGTCCTGCTCAAGCAGTTTTGATAGTTCAACAGGTCTGAATTGCTGCCAATCTCGCTGTTCCAATCATGATGAAACCTATTCAGAGTCCACTGGCTGACACAGTCTCTTCATGGTTGGGGTTCTGAGATCAGCAGTTCAGTTGGAGGGATCTCCAAAGAAACTTCATCTGAGATGATCCCAAACCTGATTCTTGTGTGAGTTTGCCAGTACAGGGTCTGGCACAGTCTGTCGCCCCAATCAGCTTTTGCAATTGCTGGTCATTGCAATTGCTGGGTCAGTTCTGTTTCCAGCCCTGCCTTCCACTTGAACCAATGGGTGTTGCAGTCCAGCCCGATCGTACCCACTTCACACTCAGTCCTCATGCAAACCAGTGGGAGCTGCAGCCTAGTTGGAATGACTCCCCGTAACCCCCACCAGGCCTGCCCCCTACCCTGGTTCCCCTGCATGCCAGTATGTACCGCAACTTTCAATTTTAGATTCTGTAATCATTATTAAGTGCGTATATTTGTGGGGAAAAGATCTTTAATGTAATGCTTTTTAACAGCCGCTTTGTGCTTGAACTTATGCATTTCCATTGTTGTTTATTATCAAATAACTGGTGATTCTTTATCTTTGATAATGCTAATAATTACTATTGACTTTTAAAATTTCTTATTCTAGACATTTAATTTAAATTTCCTGCTCTAAAAATTTTCATTTCAATTCATTCATACAATAGGAAAAAACATTCTTTCTGTTTCTGGATTTCAGTTAATAAAATGACACATTTTGATCAAAGGGAAATAAAGAGTGATTTTTTTAAAAGAGATATTTTATTCATTTGAAAAGCAGAGTAATGGAGAGACAGAGAGAGAAAGAAATCTTGTGGCTACCGGTTCACTCCCCGTAACAGCTGCAACAGCTTGGGCTGGCCCGGGCTGAGCCAGGACATGGGAACTGCTGGGTCTGCACAGCAAGGAGCACAGAGGCCGCTGTGCAAGTCCCTGTGGCCTGGAAGCTCACTCACCCACTCACTCACTCACTCACCCACTCACCCACTCACCCACTCACACGGTCACTCACCCACTCACCCACTCACTCACACGCTCACTCACTCACTCACCCACTCACTCACCCACTCACTCACTCACTCACCCACTCACTCACCCACTCACTCACACGCTCACTCACTCACTCACTCACTCACCCACTCACCCACTCACCCACTCACCCACTCACTCACACGCTCACTCACTCACTCACTCACTCATGCGCTCACTCACCCACTCACTCACCCACTCACTCACTCACTCACCCACTCACTCACCCACTCACTCACTCACCCACTCGCTCACACGCTCACTCACTCACCCACTCACCCACTCACCCACTCACCCACTCACTCACACGCTCACTCACTCACTCACTCACTCATGCGCTCACTCACCCACTCACTCACTCACTCACTCACCCACTCACCCGCTCACTCACCCACTCACTCACTCACTCACCCACTCACCCACTCACTCACCCACTCACACGCTCACTCACCCACTCACTCACCCACTCACTCACTCACTCACCCGCTCACTCACCCACTCACACGCTCACTCACCCACTCACCCACTCACTAACACCCACCCACCCACCCACTCACCCACTCACTCACTCACTCACCCACTCACTCACCCACTCACTCACTCACCCACTCACACGGTCACTCACCCACTCACCCACTCACTCACCCACTCACCCACTCACCCACTCACTCACTCACCCACTCACTCACTCACCCACTCACGCGCTCACTCACTCATTCTCTCATTCATTCATTCATTCATGCATTCACTCACTCACTCACTCATTCAATCACTCATGCACTTACTCCACAGTTCACAGTCCCTTCCTCCATGCATCCAGGTCACATCTGCTCGTGTGTTGGGTACAGAACAGGATGAAAGATGAGCCCGTCTGTGCTCCCACTGGCCTCCTGACCACAGACCTGCAGAGTCTCAGGAGCGGTCCTTAGGCCAGTGGCAGCAAACTGAAACTTGGCTCCTTTGCAAACTTTACAGCCTTTTCCAAACCCCGGAGTGATACCAGCAAGCCAGGTGAGGAAAACCTGAAAGGAGAAGTGGGGACATGTGTGGGCTGTTGCGCCCTCTCTGGAGGGACTCTCTCCTGGATCCCGGCCTCTGTGGCATGGGCATTCCTCACCCCATGCCAAGGCCCTGGCCTCTCTTCTGTGTAGCTTAGCGAGGAGCCTGTTTCACACACTCAGCCATCTGTTGACACCGCAACACAGCTGGAAGGAGCCACACTGGATTGTGGGACACTGCAGTGGGGGCTTGGGAGGAGGCAGCCCCAGGCCGAGCAGGTGACAGCACCGTGGGTGGGTGGGGACAGGTGCGGCTGGCGCGGTGGGTTGCAGTCCTAGGAGCCGGGCTGGCAGCACAGCAGGGTTTCTGCCCAAAGCTGTGCTGGACCCCAAAGCCAGCTGCCAAGGGCTGACGACTCCTCTGTTGGTAGGCCACGTGAACCAAGCAGAGGAGGGAGCCACAGGGTCCCTCGAGGGAACGGGGATAATGCCAGACGAAGGAGATGTGGATTCTCCCCAGATCCGAGGGAGCTAATTTAAAAATGCTATTTTTAATGACCACTCCTTTCCTGCACCATCTTTCCAAATGGGGTCAGGGGCACGGCTAGATTCAGTTCCCCTGTGGGTGCCACGGTGGGTGGGTGCTTGTAGACCTGGCTCAGGCTGCCCAGGCCAGCACCAGGCTTCCTGCTCAACCCACATCACCTTGGGAACCTTGGGAATTCCTGCCTGCACAAAGCTGCTGGGCGCTGCTCACCCTCCGCCTCCAGCGGGAAGTGAAGAGCCACATCTGCCAATCTCCTCTGGAAGACCAACTCTGCAGCTCTCGCTGAACTTCTGCCCTTTTGTTTTCAAAGACAGAAAAAAGCCAGTTCAATGGGGCTGTTCTCCTTCTGCTAATGTGCGTACCCCTCAAGACTTCACGGCCACTCTGCAGAGCGAGGGGTAGGCACAGCTCCTCCTCCTGGCACCCTGCAACAGAGGGAGGGAAGCTTCCTGATGAAGCCCAGAGCTCAGAAGGCACGGAAGGCAAATTACCCTCCAGCAGCCGCGGAGCAGTCTGCAGCTAAACGCACGAGGGAGAGCCTGCAGTTGCCAAAGACTCGATTATGCACGGGCTGGAAAATTCATGGGTTTCCGTGTTAAATACTAACTCTCTTATAATTCACAGGAAATTAAACTCATCTTGCAGAGGAGCCGAGCCTGTGACACGGATGCAGTTCCTCCCACCCTACCCGTGGCTGGCGGCTGCGTGAATGCTGTGGCCGTCTCCGGCCCTAAAGGAGCTCAGACGCGAGTCTGAGCTCTCATGCACGCACTGGTCCCTCTAGCTGTTGACCCCGGCAGGACTTCTCCAGTGCTACTTCTGCTCTCTCTCTCTCCATCCCTCTGTCACCAAGACAAGGAGCGAAGGGTCCTGCTCACAGCTCCCTGCCACTTCCTTCCCACCTCATTGCACCCACTGGCCGCATGAGATGGTGGTTTCTGTGCAGCCATTGTCACCTCCGATACCTACAGGCATGACTCAGCGGTGCGCGCCCTGTCCCATCTTTGCTCAACTCCCACTGCTGGTTTTCTGCTTCCTTGCCGCCCACCTTCCTAGCGCGGGTGCTGCCCGTCCCGTTCACCTACACGGCAGCCCCTCTGTTGTAACGATGAAAGAACGGCCGTGATACAGTCACGTGCCACAACCTAACACCCCACTCAGCCGTGGGCCTCATGTATGATGGTGGGCCCCTAGTATTGTCACGGAACTAGACAGCCCCATCACTCTGTGCCATGGTGGAGGTCAGACTACCGCAGCCCAATTCAATGTACGCACATGTGTGTGGAGGTGCTGCACACCCAGTCACTGGACAACAGTCAAGGCCAAGTTTGCCGACTCAAGGGTTTACTATACTATACTGCTAAATTGTGCTGTGCTACAACCCTTTGCCTTACCCTTTCAGACCACATTTCTATTTAGTAACACTCTGCTGTGCTCCACGCCGCAGGCTTGCCTCTTCTTACGTTTGCACCTTGTTTGTTCAGCAGTAGACTGTACACCACGTACAGGGGGCCTTCAAAAATACTCAATGGAAATGGGATTAAAAGGCAGGTTTATTTTGGTGCAAAGATTCATGCAGCATTTGTTCATAATACACGCAGGTGAACTTTATGAGAGGCATGGTTTGATTTTTTTTTTGCAATCAAAGACACCTAATTTTAAATCTCATTTTCCATGAACTTTTTGCAGTCCCATGGGCGAGCCTAGGCATGCACTAGGCTAGACTGTCCTGGTTTGTGTCAGCACACACAGGATGTTCTTGCTGCAATGAGATTCCCTAATGATGCAGTTATCAGTGTCCCCCATGCATAACACACTATGTGACAGGTCATCAGGCTGTGGCCATCTCCTTTCATTTGTGTGCTGTCTGGGCCACTTTCCCATCTCAGCGGTGGAGTTAGTAGCTGCAAAATCTGAGGGGTCGGGGCTTGGCAGCGTGGCCTAGTGGCTAAGGTCCTCGCCTTGATCCCATATGGCCGCTGGTTCTAATCCCGGCAGCTCCACTTCCTCTCTATCTCTCCTCCTCTCAGTATATCTGACTTTGTAATAAAAATAAAATAAAAAAAAAAAAAAAAAAAAAAAAAAAATCTGAGGGGTCTCCCACCTGCCTTTTATGGGAATTGTGTCCACCCACCCGCCTGATGTGCCGGGACAGGCAGGCATTGGTTGGTAGAATATAAACAAATGAGGGCAATGGCCTTGCGTCTTTGGATCACAGCTGTGTCTCACACCTGCAATGCACCCTGTGCTCAGACGGCGCCTGGTGCAGCAGTGTCCCAGGAGGGGGTAAAGCAGGGCTCGTGTTGCGGTGCAGTGCATAAAGCCGTCGCCTGTGATGCCGATGTGTCACAGGGGAGCCAGTTCAAATTCTGGCTGTCCCACTTTGCATCCAGCTCCCTGCTAACGGCCTGGGAAACACAGTGGAAGATGGCCCAAGTACCTGGGCCTCTGCCACCCGCGTGGCAGACAGGCAGAAGCTCCTGGCTCCTGACCGTGGTCTGCCTGAACCCCTGGCCACTGGGGCCATCTGGGGAGTGAACCAGTGGATGGAAGAGCTCTCTTTGTCTCCACCTCTTCTTCTTTCTCTATAGCTCTGATTTTCAAATAAATAAATCAACTTTAAAAATAAAACCATGTGTGAACAAGGATCGGAGCTGCTAAGTATCTCTCTTGAAGTCACTTTAGCAACTGACTGACTCTCCCAGTCGAAACCCTGGTAGACTGACCGCGGCAGGAGTAGAACTAGAGAACTGTGCGGCTCGCCTGCTTCCCCCACCCAGAACGCCTGCTGCCTGTCACCACAGACCTGCGTTCTGTGCTGGCTCAGCCCCAGCAGACAGGGTAACGCTCTTGAGCTCTCAGCTCTGCACTGATGCGTGCCTCCACGGCAGACTGTCCGTGAGCAAGCCCCAGGGACCTAGCTCTCCTCTCAGGGTGGCCCCGGGCTGTCCATCTGGAGGGGTGGCCACTGTCCCCCATCATTCTCACGTCTGACTGACCTGTCTGCTCTGACGGGAGGTCTCCTCGCTCTTTGGAGGACTCCCTTTTCTGGATGTCCCAGCAGGTGCGGGAGGGCAGGACTGAAGCTCTGTACGGGAGGACTGGCCTTGGGAGCCGGCTCTCAGGAGAAGTAACCACGGTGTTGGCAGGGAGAGCCACGGTGAAAGGGAAGACTGGGGAGAGGACTGGGTGGGGGAACGGGCAGGGTGTGGGGAGGGAGGGTGAGGCATGGCTGTGCTGTTCACGGAGCCTGGGGCGCACTCATCCCTCCCACGCCCTTGGGTTCACAAACTCCAGTCCTCCCCTAGGCACGAAGCCCGCTCCTGTCCCAGCTTGGGGGTAAGGGGCTGCCTGCTGCGATTTGCACCTGGCCCAAGGTGGCCATGTGGACTCTCCCGCAGTCAGCTGAGCAGTCATGGAACCTAGACATATTCTGACACTTCCTTCCTGGTGGCTTGTGTTAAGTTCTATGCTGTTCTGAAAGCGTATTGCTGCATATCCAGATGAATTTTTAAATAATGGGGCTATGGCACTGGAACATGGAAATGTACTTGGGAAATATTAATATGTAAATGAGTGAAACAAAATGCGCTTTTGAGGCAGCTCTCTGCCAATCTGCTTCATCAACACCAGGAAGAAAAAGTAGGTGGTTCCAAACATTTTTTTACTTGGAACTGGAACTAAGTCACTTGGAGCCTGTCGCACAAGCCTATTTTTGTGGGAGGAGAAAATATCCAACAATTTTATAGGAGACGTGAAAGTGAATTTTTCTACTGCATTCACGCGTCTGCCTCTCCAGCTTTTCCTCTGTCACTCCGGCGCTGGCTTCTTGCTCTCACACGCAGCCATCATTTTTGGGCTCAGAGAGAAGCCAGCTGAGAAGAAATAAACCATGCCCTAGCACTAGGTGTCGCTGTTCCCTTATCACAGACGGGGACCCGCATGCAAGGCAATTTACCTTGGCTAAAATAACAAGCGTGTTTTCTGGAAATAAAATAACCAGTAAGCACTGGGAGAGGATTATTTGCTTTCACAGGTGTCCCCGAATCAAAGCTGAAGTGTGAACAACAATCCACTCTTTCCATGGGCCTCCCACGTCCTTTGGGCTTCTGGAACCTCGCCACTGTGGCTGAGCCGCGTTTGTATCTCGGACCTAGCCGCCTGACTCCATCAGCCCCAGTGCATGAGTTCGGTATTTTCAGCAGAGCGAGCGGCATCAGCGTTTTCCACCGTTTTAGCATAACTCACACACCACGGATACTTGGAAAGGAAACATTTAAAGCAAGGCTCCAGAGATCCAATATTGTTTCCACCAAGGGCACAAAATTCCACGTTTATACAATGACACACGCGCCACACACACCCCCGCTGTTAGCATGCATTAAATAAGTGAACACGAAACGCAGATGATAGCAGCCCCCTCCCTGAGCGGATGCTCGGGGTGTGAGGTACGACTACACTTTGCACACCTGCCTCGCTGAGCTCCATCCGCATCACCTGTTTTGTGAACCAGGAAGTAGATACTTCTGAGGATAGTGAGAGCCCAGGACCACCTTGGAGGACAGAAGATGACTACCCCAGCACCAGAATTCCTAACCGTGACACACACATGGCCCTCTCTCCCATGGCTGGCTGGCTGGCCTGCTTTCTTTAAAGGTTTATTTATTTTTATCTGAAGGATGACTTGACAGAGGAAAGGGGGGATGGGGGGAGACAGATATCTTCCATCCACTGGTTTCTTCTCCAAATGGCCACAATGGCCAGAGCTTAGTTGATCCAAAGCCAGGACCCAAGGACTTGGGTCGCCCTCTGCTGCTTTTCCAGCTCTCAGGAAGGGAGCTGGATTGGAAGTGGAGTGGCTGGGACAGGAACTGGTGCCTATATGGGCTATAGGTGCTACAGGCAGAGGATTAGCCTATCGAGTCACCATACCTCTCCTTCCTTCGATGCTCTTTGATCCTATTTTTGTGGCAGAGAGAGGCCTGCTGCATAGCCCTGAATTCTAACTCTACTCCTCCGCAGGTGAGCTGTAGCAGACCTGAGAAGTGCCTGTCATATCAAGTTCTCATATTCTGCATTGAGGGATGGCGGAAGGGACCAAGTTCCCATCTCCATGTGAGGCCATTACCGGGATTAAGCATGGTGGGGCAGCAGCTGAAGATGTTGCTTGCTTTGCCAGCATCCCAGAGGACTGCCGATTTAAGTCCCAGTGGCTCCGCTTTCAACCCAGTTTCCTTCTAATGCACCCAGGAGGCTGCAGATCTAGCCATGAGGGAGGCCTTGGCCAGGCCCAGCCCCAGGTGCTGCAGCCACTTGAGGATCTGCAGCAGTAGGTGGAGGCTCTCTGTCTTTCCTTTCTCTCCATGGTTCTGCCTTTCAAATAAACAAATCTTTGCACAGTGCCTGTCCCATCCCATCCACTCATTTGTAGACTTGCTGATGCATTTTTAAAAGCTGAACTCAGGAATAAATAATGTGTTGTGAGTTCTCCTTCTCCCAAATGAATCTGGGGAGGTTGGGAGTTGGTCTTAATTAAGCAGGTGCCCAAGGCTTGAGGGCCGAGATAGCCCAGCTGACTTGTTCAAAGGGATAACTTATATAAATAACCTCAGACGTCCTTGTGGGCCACATGGGCAGCCCATGGGCTTCTGGTGGGCCCAACAGTTCCCTCTGGCTTTTCAAATTAATGTCTTGATTTTACCAAGAAGGGGACAAAAACAGAGAGGTTAAGTCTCACTTGCAAGGCAACCTCAGTGAGGGGAGAGGGTCACTTGTTGGACCTGGGGACCCAATCTTTTCCCGGATTGCCATACTGAGTTGGACTCTGCTTAACACTGACAAGTTTCATCTCCACAGGGTTCACTTCCTTGGAATCTTTATTCCTTGATAACTTTGAATTTTTACCAGCAGAGACAGGAAACATCACAAAACAGTGCTAGGAGAGGCACCAAGTGCTGCAAAAAACAAGAAAGATGTTTGCTTTCCTTATACGTTTGGGTGACGATGTTTGGGAAATAACTGAAATTCCTGCGGGTGAGTGTGGGTAGCTGGCTCCCAGAAAATACCCCCTGGAAATAGGGTGCTGTTGACTGCTAGTGGGAGTTGATATCTAGGCTGGACACTTCTGTCTTAACTGGGACATGCTGAATTGTCAACAGGCATGGAAATGCACAGGTTGATTTGGAGCTTCAGACCCAGTCATAGCTAAGCGATCAAGGAGAGGATGCAGAATTTCCCTGCAAAGGAATGCAGTTGTGTAGCGGTGGTCATGCCTACTGCTTCGCCACCCTCTGGGCCCATGCACAAACTACATGTGACCCTCATTGATAATTAAGAGGGATCAACAGAAGGTGGTTGGAGGGTGACACTTATCTTCCTAGACCCACACACTGTGAGCAGAGGAATGTGGGAGCAATCCAAGGCTACCCCAGGGGCCAGTTTGGGATTTTCTTCTTGGTCCTGCTTCAAGCCTGGCTGCTGTGTGCTGCTAGGCTAGGGAGATCCCATGAGATTACTCAGAGAAGACTCAAGGTTGTGTCAGTGGATGTGAAAACTCTGTGCTGAAACTACACAGAAGACATCACATAGAGCTCAAGAAACTTGTAGGAAACAATGAGTTAAAACTTAGACATATGTGCCAATTACCCGGTTTACTCTGGGTTCGGGACAAAGGCTCAGCGTTGTTTCTTAGGCAGCAGAGTGGACACCGTAATGGACATAGAACTGAAACTGGAGGGTTTTGGAGAAGTAGAGAAGCTGATAGAAGAGAACAGTTATGTCCCCATGGGATTTCTCGGTAGCATAGGACATCAATAAGGATTCATTCCCAGCAAAGGCACAAAGTTATTTGTTTCAGATTTTAATCTGAGAAGTTATTGAGGATGACTCAAATGGGCAAAGAGAGACAAGTCCCCAGGTTCCCGGGGAAGTGGTCAGATAATAAAACTACTGCGCTAACCAACCAGCTGAAGAAAGGGGAAAAAAACCCCTGTAAAAATTAGCAATCGTGCCTCTCCCTTTAACGCCTAGAGCATACTCCAAGGAGTTCACAGAACATACAATTAAAAGGCAAGTTCATTTTAGTTCAAAGCAGTTTTGAAATCCATGCAGTCTTTTTCTTCACCATTTGCATTGTCCATGAATTTTTAAAAGCACCCTTGTGTAGTCTTGTTCTTCTTCTTTCTGTCTATAATTCCTTTCCGCTGCATCTTTTTTATTTTCCGTTTACATTGAAAGTATTATGGGGAAGGGAGAACATTTTTAAGAGGAAAGGGAGGCAAGTGACTTATACATTGAAAGCTGCATCTCTCAAGCTCTCTGTTTTCAGATAAGAAATTCCCTGCTGGCCTAGCCTCTTGGACATCAACAGGAAGCAGGTGACAGAGCAAATGAGCCAGATGCCAACATCTGCCCTTTCCTTCAGTATGGTGCCCGGTGCCACATCACTCATGCACGTGGACCAAAATATGAGACAGACTGGGCACATGCTTGGACACTTTATCTGTGCCTTTCCAGAGTGTTTACATTTCCTACAAACACTCTCTCATCTTGGCATCTTACGAAGTGATAAAAGCACCAATGACGTGCCTGGGGGCACCAGGAGCAGCTGTCAGAGCACACTTGGTGGGTCTGGAATCTGGGCAGCTTTGACGCATATTGTCCTTGAATGGGTTTGATTTGCTGTGCTCCTCTGAGAAGACATGGTGCTCCCTCCTTGGGTCAGCTTGCACGTTAATTGCTGATGGATGGCACCAAAAACTCAGCTTGCCTGTGGCTGCTGTGGAGGTGAGAGCTGTGGTTCAGTTACATGCTGCCACCATCAGTATTTTAGCTGGGGACCTTGGCCACTTCGTTAGATCGGAATGGGCATCATGCTCTGTGAGTGTTAAGCTCAGTAAGGCGGATGGCAAGATGTATCTTAAAATTCCTTGTTTTGGGGACCCAGTGTGGTGGTGTAGCAGTCCTGTGGTGCTGTCACCCCATATGGGCATCAGTTCCTGTCCTGCTGCTCTACTTCCAATCCAGCTCTCTGCTTATGGCCTGGGAAAGCAACGGAGAATGGTTTAAGTCATTGGGCTTCTGCACTCATGTGAGATACCCAGAAGAAATTTCTGGCTCCTGGCTTCAGATCAGTTCAGCTCCAACTGTTATGGCCATTTTGGGGAGTGAGTCGGTGAATGGAAGATTTCTCTCTGTTCTCTCTCTACAACTTCAATAAAAATAAATAAATCTTTAAAAAGATCCTTGATTTGGGACCTAAGAGAATCAAACATAGAGTCTTGTTAACTCCAAGTGGGGATGATGGAATGTGCTGGCCTCGGCTGAACAGTGGCCACTCTGGAAAAGCCTTCCCTGAGAGCCTCGGCTGGCGCAGGTTGCGCCAACCACACCACTGCTCCATCGATGCTTTTTTCCCCCCCCTATTTCATGAACTTATTGGAATAATTTCATTATCATCACTATTGTTTGGTACAGGGATGGGCTTTTGGAGTTGCTTACTGTGCAGGAACTGACTCTAGAAACCCCAGTTTCTTGATTTGGCATAGGGGGAGGCACTATGTGGAATGGGATATATAATAAGCCAGAATAAGACGGTCACTTCCACGGCCTTCCAGACCACTCTTGCCTCAATTCCAGAAGATTCTTTATCTCTGGGGCTTGTTCCTGGGTTATCACGCATAAGCAGCAATGTCCTCCCATTGCCTTCCTGAGAGGTGATAGTTTTTGACCCTTATTACTGTTTGGCATATAGTATGTCCATTTGCTGTCTCCGTCGCTAGTAAACCTCCACGTATGCAGGAGCCTCCTCTCCAATGTCGCATATTCCTAATTTCTGGACACTGTTGGGCATGCTGCAGAATGCAGTGAATATCTGCAGAATAAATGGGATTTTTGATTTCTCCTACTGCATTTTGTAGCGCTTCAAGCAGGCTAACTATAAAGGCTGTCAGTGTGGACACGGAATGGACCATGTGTTTCTGGGTGAAGACAACGCTGGCAGAGAGAGGCTAATTGTAATCCCGTATTCCCCATGACTAGGCAGAATTTAAATTGCTGGAAGACAGAAAAAATTCTTTTGAATTCTTACTTTTTATGTATGGGGTTGATGTATTCTCTTTTTCTCTCTGGGTCTTTCATTTATGGAAAGGCAAAGGAAGGAGATAGGGAGAGGCACAGAGAAAACCCCCCATCTGCTGGCCCATCCCCAGTGCCCGCCATGGCTGAAGCTGTGGAGGGCCAGAGCGGAGCTAAGCTGAGGAGCAGCCCACATCTTTTAGAGGAATGGCGGGAACCTGATTACAGAGTCTGCATTTAATAGAAAGCTAGAGCCAGGAGCCAACGCCAGGCCTCAAATCCAGCCACTCTGTCAGGGAATGAGAATATCTTAATAACTGGCATCTGAACTGCGGGGCTATTTGCCCCCATGCCCTGCTTTTTATGAGCGAGAAATGGGCTTTCATTTTACACGTAACTCCACCAATATACCATCAAATGAACACAGGGGACAAGGCACTGTGTTACAGAGGCACAAAGATTGTATAACACGGGCATTGTACTGTAGAGAACACGAACAGACTGACGCCTCCTGAAAATATGACAAAGAACGAATCTGATGATTAATAAACAAAAAACGGCGTAGTCAGGTTACAACTAAGATCTTCTTTCTATTAAGGTGTATCTATTTTACCTCAAAGTCAGAATTATTGATAAAGGCAGAGAGAAGGGGAGTGAGAGAGGTGGAGGGGGAGAAGGGGAGAAAAGAGAGAGAGAGAGAATCTTCCATCTGCTGGTTCACTCCTCAAATGGCTGCCTTGGTTGGAACTGGGTTCTCCTTTTGGGTGCAGGGTCTCACCCTCTGCTGCTTTCCAAGGTGCATTAGTGGGGAGTCGGGTCCAAAGTGAAGCAGCCAGGACAGGAATCAGCACCAACATGGGAGGCTGGTGCCACAGGCAGAGGGCTATTGCACTGTGCCATCACACTGGCCTCAAGATACATTCTTTTTTTTTTTTTTTACGTATTATGAAATAATTTTAGACAGTAAGGTGAAAGCTTATAGCATCTCCAACATCCTCTGAAGATTTTAGGTTGATTTTCTGAGAAGGTATTTGTAAATCATTTGCATAGAGATTTCCTTGATTTGATAAGATTGGAAGATCGGATTATGTTTCTCGATGTGAAAGAGTTAAGTCCAGAGAGTAGTCACAAGCAGCAGCACTTCAGCCAGTCGGGGGAGAGGACAAAGCGCCCAGACCAGAGGCATCTCTGTGTCTTAGCGAGGCTAGGAAGGGATCAGAGGGGAGCACATACAGGAAAAAAAGCAAACGTACCACGAACGGCATTATGGTCGTGTGTTAGTACAATATGTGCTTTTCATTAGGCTGCTTCGAACCGGGGTGACCATCTGTTGTCCAAGCAGCGTTACTCTCGAGTGTGTAGGTGTTGTTGCCAGAAAGGGAAACTGGAAGAATGGATGTCAAGCAGGACCGTCCCGAGAAGCCAGGAAGCACTTCCCTTCAGACTCGGTCGCAGTTCCTTCTCAGTCTGGCCTATTTTCTTGGCCATGTAGCAGGCCGGTCTGTTGATGGCTCCCCAGGCTCCGCAGCTCCCCAGGCTCCCCGTCCCTGGGTTGTCGGGATGGAACGATTCTTTCAGGGTTTGCTGCTTCCCCTGCCGCTGCCCCGTACTGCAGTGTTTTGGTTTGCAACTTCAGTAGAGGCAAGCTGACCTTTTATTTTGCTGAATAAGCCACGTTTTGTATTCTTTTTTTTGGACTAGTATTAGAGTGTTTGTGAGAATCCTGGTTGCATCGCCGTAACTGGGATGATTATTAGTTCATGTTTAGGACGTAACACGAGGAGGCTTGTAGCTTCAGTGTTTGGGCTGAACTTGTTTGACGCTGGTGTGTTTTCTTTCTATAGGTGGGACTGTAATTCTGCAACTTGGATCTTCAGAGAATAACTTGTGTTGTATTATTGACTTATTTTTTTAATGTTAGCATCCTATAATGCTTTCATTCACTTTCCAACGCAGTATAAATAAGTATTTTAAGTAAAAAAAACAAATTCCAGTTTATAGGCCATGATGAATAAATGTGAGTTGAATGAATGCCTTTAATCTGAATGGCGCAGTCGCTGTGTCAGTCTACAGACAAGGCAAGCAGAAGGTGCAGATGCTCAGCAAGGAAGCATGCGCCATTCTGCATTCAGTCTGGAACACAATGCAGCATTTAGTGTTCAGGGGTAAACCGAGGCGCCCCTGACATCTCCAGCAAGTCGGTTACGAGCAAGAACTCAATCCACAAGAGCTGATACCTGCACGCTTGAAGGCAGAGGCTTCCTTGGCAGTGGAACAGAGCTTGGGTTTGCAGGGCCCAGCTGAAGGCTATAAGGGTTTGCTGGCAGCTGAGACGCCTCTCGGCAGAGCCTGGATCTAGTTACAGCTCACACCCACAGCACCACTGTGCTGCCTGCATGTTTCAAGAGCCGAACACCCTGCATGGGCTGGACTTCCTCAAAGTCTCCAACCTCGGTACAGTACAAGGGCAAATCTTTGCATTCACATTCCTTCATTTGAGCTCCTTGGCCTTCCTTTCCCCTCCTTCCCTCAATGGGGCCTGAGGTTAAGCAAGGCAAAGGTGGGGGAAGAGACAGATGGAGAGGGACAAGGGGTAGGCTGGGGGACAGAGCCTGCCATCCACTGCACCTGGCAGCAGCGCATGGCAGGACGCAGGCAGGGCCCTTGCCATTAGCAGCACAGCTGGCCTCACAGGTGCCCACATGCAGCCAGGAGGGCTGTAGGTCCCTGTTGTGTCTCTAAGTGTATGGCACTGTGGCTGCATTCAATTGCTCAGAGGATTTGCTGTTTGGGGAAGTGTTTTTCCGGGAGCTTGAAGGGCAGTTCCCTGTTAACTGTTCCCATCTTGCTGGAGAATCAGCAGTTCACACATACGCTAAGGCTTATAACAAAAAGCCCATTCATGGTTTTTCCCTCTTTTATTTTCCTGCCTAAACACCTGTTTCTTTAAAAGCCTCTATTTGCCTGCATAAGTAAGTGTGCCTGTAAAACTGGAAACCAAGGTTAATTTTTTTTTCTTTTCCCAGGCAGATGACTGGTGACTGTGTCCATTCAACGGGGCCACTGTGTCGGTGTGGTGACTGTGCCCTTCCTGTGGGGCCACTCTGTCGGTGTGGTGGCTATTTCCATCCTATGGGGCCATTCTGTTGGTGTGGTGGCCATGTCCCTCCTATGGGGCCACTGTGTCGGTGTGGTGACTGTGCCCTTCCTATGGGGCCGCTCTGTCGGTGTGGTGGCCATTTCCATCCTATGGGGCCACTCTGTTGGTGTGGTGGCCATGTCCATCCTATGGGGCCACTCTGTCAGTGTGGTGGCCATGTCCCTCCTATGGGGCCACTCTTCAGTGTGGTGGTCATGTCCATCCTATGGGGCTGCTCTGTTGGTGTGGTGGCCATGTCCATCCTATGCGGCCACTCTGTCGGTGTGGTGGTCATGTCCATCCTATGGGGCCACTCTGTCAGTGTGGTGGCCATGTCCATCCTATGGGGCCGCTCTGTTGGTGTGGTGGCCATGTCCCTCCTATGGGGTCACTCTGTTGGTGTCAAAAGTACGTAGGCCCAGAGGTCTTGGCTTCTCCCTGTCTCCTTTCTGCTGGCCAGGCGTGTATTTGTGTCCTGACACTGGCAGGCTGCCAGAGCCACCCACGGCAGCTGCTCAGGAGAATTTGCTCATGTCCAAGAAACACTCAGAGTCATCTTCTCTGACACAAGACACTGGCGGCGCCTTTGCTCACCTCGCACGTGGACTCCGGAGATGCACCTGCACATGAGAGCGCGCTGTCTTCAGCAATGTTACCTGCCTGGGATCTAGGGTGGGGTGTGCGTGCTGCTCACTAACTTACTCAGGTCTGAATTCACACTTTCTAGCAAATGATCCGTGCCAGGTACCGGGCAGCTGCAGGCTTGATGGTGAACAAGACAGAGAAGGTTCCTTTTCTGAAGGAGCTTACAGCCAGTCTCGGGTCACCTTAAGGAGTGCCATTGCTGAGTACAATGGCAGTGGCTGCCCTGAGAGCCCATGGATGCGGGAAATGGAAGAGCTGGTGACAATTAACGCCCACCAGGAAGGGCGAGTTTGGAGAGGAGCTTCAGTTATCCATCGCTCGGCCTCCACCGGCTCCCAGGGACGCATCCCTAGGCCCAAGCAGCACCGAGGTAGGGGTGGGGTGGGAGCTGTCCTTGCATGAGACCCCAAGGCTTTGGGTGCAGACGAACAATGGAGATCCACTTCCAGGGCCCCCTTTCCACATGCACATGGGGTCTGCCATCATGCTGGTTTCCCCTGCTAACAGTGGTCTCTCTTCCACTTTAACAAATCCAGACCCATCCTTTGTCTGCTGCAGCAATGGTTGGGTGAGGAAAACAGATCTGGGGAGCAAAGGGAGGATTCTAGACTCTGTTTTGGTGGGAGCCTCCCTTGGGGCTTGGGGTGTTTCCTGCCACAGGGATCCAACGTCGACCTACAGGGCACTCACACATGGGACGATTTCACCCCTAGTTACAAGGCTGGGACTCAGATGTACAGAAGTTGGGCAGCGGAGTGATGCCCATTTTCACTGGCCCCTTCTTTGCTGACACGGCCTCCCCCACCTCCTGACTTGTTGATGGAAGGCCTTCCGCAGTTCCTGATTTGTCGACAAGTGCTCTGTCTTGGGAGAGAATCCGGTGACAGCAGAGAGAACGGGCTAGGAACGCTGGGTGTTGAAATGGCTCTTCCCCAGGTGTTTACTGAGAATAATGATGAGGCACTGGTCCCTACTCCTACGTCCAGAATCTGTCCCTCATTAGCTGGAGAGGCAGCCATGGCCAACAGCAGCAGGTCGCTCTTCTAAAGTACAGCATAAATATTTCCAGGGAGGACGGAACTTGGACATTTAATACTGGATCCAATCAGCCGCTAAAAATTTCATGTGATTTCTTTTAGATTTGGTGTGCATTATTTAACAAGATAGTTAAAACTCTGCTTTATTAAATCATAGAATGAAAATTTCATTCCAGGCACAGCCAATCATTGTCTTCATATTATAGGCTGTTACTTAGGTTCTTTCTCTTACTTAACAAAATGTTTCAAACCGGGTGCTGGCTGCTGAGCCAGAAGAACTGATTATCATTCTAGCTGCCTGTGCGTACCCTTCTACTTTCCCTAAATGATGTAGGAGAGGTTTGATGGTGAAGTTATCTCAAAACTCTTCCCAGATGCCAGGCACCACAAAGCACACAAGCTAGGCCCCCATGTGTTCACCAGAGGGCTTCTGGCGACTCTGCTTCCTATGGAAATTACCCTATCAGCTGCATGGGATACGTCCCTAAGCACAAGAACAGATCGACTCATCGCTAATTTGTTGTTGTTATATAAAGCTAATGTTTATAAACTAGGCCATTTTGATCCTGACTGATTTTTCACAATCCATCTTACAAAGGGCACATCTATTTTTTAATGATACAGTTTCTCAGTTTATGGTCCTTGTATTAAATGTTGCACCAGATTCCTTTTAAAACATATTATTTTTTTCGAAAGGGAGAGTCAGAAAGACAGAGGCTGACCCCACCTCTCTTCTGTGGGTTCACTCCCTAAATCTCCACAGCCATGGAAACTAGGCAAGGCTGAAAGCTAGGAGCTGGGAACCCAGAACCTTCCATATAGTTGGCAGGGACCCCCACACTTGAGCCATCACCATGCCTGTCAGGGTCTGCACTGCCAGGGAGCTGGGAGCAGGCATGGAGCTGGGATTCAAACCTGGGCACTCTGAGACGGGATGTGGGCATCCTAACTGCTCTGCTAAGGGCTTGCCCTCGTAGCTTCTGTTTTGTTACTGCATTTAAGACAAAGGATAAGAAGCATTTTACCAAGTGATATTTTATTTGCAAAGGCTTACTGAAAATAGCAATTCTTAAGATTCCCTTAAATCTGTTTGAATTATTAAATTATTAAAGGTTTCTAAATTTACAGAATAAATGTCAAATTTGTAGCTATTTTGCTAGATTTTCAGAAAGGCTTTGATAGTTTTTTTTTTTTTTTTTTAAGGAAATTGAGAAAGCAAATTACTGGGCTGCTAATTCCACATCAAGGAACAAAAAATTGTTTTGCTGCTGATAATTTGTTTCTAATTGAAAAATAAGAATAGTGATTGATGACACACCCTACATGATTTTTTTTTTTTTTTTTGGTGTGTGTAACAGCAAGGTAGACTTTCAAAAATAGCAGAACAGGGTTGGAGTTGTGGTGTCGTTAGGCGTTAGGCTGCCACTTGGGAGATCAGTATCTCTTACTAAAGGTCGAGTCCTGGCTGTCCTCTGTTTCAGTCTCTGTCTAACACATCCTGGGAGGCAGCAGGTGCTGGTTCAAGTACTTGGGCCCCTGCTGCTCACAAGCACCTGGATGTAACTGTGCGCTCCAGGCTTTGGCCTCATCCAACTCTGGCTAATGTGGGCAGTTGGGAAGTGAACCAGGACTCATGGTTTCTCTCTTGTGGTTCATGTGTCACAGTGGCTTAGGCCTCTGAAGTTGCTTTGAGTATCAGCTACTCCATCTGCCATCCAGCTCCTTGTAAATGCGCCTGGGCAGGCAAAAGAAGACGGCCCAGTGCTTGGTCCCTGCCACTTCTATGGGAGACCTGGCTGGAGTTCTGGGTTCCTCGCTTCTGCCTGGCTCAGCCCTGCCTGTTGAACCTTTTTGACAATTACCAGTGAGTAAAAGATCTTTCTCTGTCTTCTCTCTCTAACTCTGCCTTTCAATTAAAAAAAAAAAGGAGACCTTAGGATTTTTTTCTCTCTCTTTGAAGTAGATGAACATAAACAAACACACTTTAAAAAAATAGAAGGATACATTATGAAAAGGCAGCTCCTTTTATTACAATCTATCTACTTCTCTGGGCCAAGTCCCTCAGTGCTCATTGTTAATAAGAACAGGTAGGTGAGGGATTCCTGCTCGGCCCTGTCTCACAGTGGCTCATTCGGTTCCTTCCTCTCTCCCTTCCTGTTGAAACAAGTTTTCATCAAAACACATAACACGCTTTTGCTGTGGTGACGCACTTATGTCATTGCTATCATACACCTGCTAGTCACTTTTCTAACTAGACAACCACTAACACCTATAATCCCTTGTCTTTTTCAATACATAAAAAAAAAGGCTGAACGCATTTTCTTACAGAGATTCATACCATTCATACCAGATGGTCAAGGGCAAGTTTTCTAAACACAGACACGTGTGATGTTAGCGGCCTGGGCAAAGGGTAGGACCTCGGGGGCAGCGGAGAGAGGAGCGGCCCCTTCCCCTGCACGGAGGGACATTCTGGGCCTCTCCATGAACTCCTTGAAGCCTCTGGGTGCCCAGGTTCCATTTCCGTCCCTGACGAGGGCCTGGCGTCACGGCTGTTTTTAAAACTGGGTGTGTGTTTCTAATATTCTAGAGGTTTCACTTCCTGCACCCATGTTAGAAAGTTTTAATCCATTGGCAAGAAAGCGTGTGAGAAGTCACTCCGTTTTCAAAATTCTGTGTGGGTGGGTGGGTGAGGGGGAAGAAAGGCACCCTCCACCTGGTCCCACTCACTGGATTGCCTGCCATTCCAGAGTCCCAAGTCCCAGGGGCGGGAGAGGACCACAGTCCTTGCTGTGGGCACCAGCTTCCCTCTGCCGTGGCCTGCTGTGCGGGGCCACTGAGGGCTGTCCCGCCAGTCACCTGCACGGGGCCTGTTGAGTTCCTGCTTTTCACTCAGAGCCGCCCAAGTGGCAGGACTGGGGACTCCATCTTGCTGAACCGCTTCCTGTGCTAGTTTGGGGGGAGGGTGTTTTAATTCCCACTAAAACTGCAACGCAGACGGCTCCAGCACACACCCATGGCAGGTCTCTGTCATCCCTCCCCGCCAACACACCACACCTTCTGCACCTTTTGGTGGAGGTAGTGGGGAGTGCTTCAAAGACCAGAGATTGGGGGGCGGAGAGAGCTCTTTGAGAACCCTGAAGCAATTTCAATCATGCAAGTCTGCAAGTTCCTCCCCAAGTCAGCAGCGTTTCCTCCTGTGACTGTTTCGTTTTAAAACATAGCAAAATCGACCTGGGACCCACCGAGACAAAGCGCACCTGCTGCTAATGTGGGAGGAGTTTCCTGAAGGGAGGGGAGAGCCGGCTGCAGCAGGGCTGGCAGAAGCACCGCTTCCTGACTGTGATTTGCTGGAAGCTGTCACCGGACGTTTTTATGCTCATTTATTTATTGGTTCTCTTATGCCCGTAACAGCAACAACACAAATACAACCTCCGGCCAACTGCATTTGTGTTCTGCGGGGAACTAGGTTAATGTGACCTGACAGTGCTGGTGAGATGACACGGGAAGCGGCAATACACACACTTCCGTGCAGCTGGTTAGAACACGGGCAGAGTGGGTGGAAGAGAAAGAGAGGGCAGAATAAAGAGAGGGAGAGCTTCCACGCTAAAGGATTTTACAGAGGCTGGTGTTTGCTGCAGGAGTCCAGCCTTCACGTGGGGTGCCCTGAGCTCTTACTGGAACGCCTAGTTTCCAGGCCTGGCTCCCTGGCTTCTGATCTAACTCCCTGCAATGCACACCCCGGGAGGCAACAGGCCATGGCTCAAGCACGTGGGCCTCTGCCACCAGTGTGGGAGACCTTGCGTGGGCTCCGGGCTGTTGGCTATCGCCTGGCCCAGCCACGGATATTGCACATATGTAGAGCGTGAGTCCAAGGACGGACATGTCTCTTTCTCTGTTTCCTTCTTTCAAATAAAATAGAACCAGATAAGATTTTGCATGACAACAGTTCATGAGCAAGGTTTTCGATATGCATAAGTGGACATGTTGTCACCGTCTTCAAAATTTACATCTTCTTGCTCTCGGACGAGGCTTTTCACACATCCTGCTTGAGACACAACAACCTCTCATCAGAAGATGCAGAGGCAAATGAGATCTTCCTTTGAAGGGCGCTATGACGAGTCATCGAACCTCCACTCCATACTAAAGGCTTTACACATGTTAATGATTCTCAGATATCAGCCAATTCCAAGGTCAGAGACACATGAGCATGTTTGGATAATGACATAGGTGGCCCGGGTCCAGCGAGCCACTGCGGGGTGGAGCTGCCAGACCACACCACGGTTCGTCATGGCTGCTCCAGACACACCCTCCTGACTCATGGTGGAGAGTCACACTGAGATCGTTTATGATGTAAAATACACCTTTCCAGGCAGATCTATTTCTTTCCAGATTTTTCTAATATCTATGTTTATAGGAACCATCCCCTCCCAACCTCAGTGTGGTGGCAGCCTCCTTCAGGAGCCCTGGGGACTGCAGGGACTGGGAGTGGACGCAAAGAGATAACTGTGTGCTCTGATGGTCAGATTCCTGTCTCTGGGAGTGGCAGGGAGGTACCCAATAGAGACGCAGGGTTCTAGACATTTCCTGTGTACTCTGTACAGGAGTAAGACATGTCTTGGGGGTGTGGCCAGTGCTCCTAGGGGGAGCTCAGTGGTTGGAGTTTCTGCAGGTTTGTGCCTGGGAGGTGCCTGGCTGGAGCTTTGGGGAGTGGGAGTGAGGTTGGGAGGAACAAAGCACTCTGGGAGACAGGGTTGAGCCCCTCCCACCTCTGGCCTCTTTCCTGCCTCTGCTGGCTTTCCGCTGTCCAGCTGGCTACTGCCCAGAGCACCTGAATGAGGAGCTCCTTGGGGCCTTGTGGGTATTACATGTAAAATTGCATATATTATTTATGAAGCTACAAATGTTTGAGTGAGCTGCATTACGTTATTTGTCAAAGCAATGGTTCTTATCTGAGCTGGCTCTCTTCCCAGCATCATCACACGTGGTGCTGACTGGGCAGTGCTGGTCAGAAGACCGGTTCTGGTGCCCGAGCCTCTGCTATGGGTTAGGGTGGTGTGCTGGCCCAGCAGCCCCACAGAGGCTAGCTCCATCTGTCCATTCTGGGGGAAGAGGCTCATTCTGACCATTGGTACAGGTCAAAGGTTGTGACCTTGCTTGAGTTGCTATAGGCTGTCTGTGGGAACAGTAAACATTGTGATTGTGGCACATACATTGATGAATTCATCAAGACACTGGCACGCGTGCTCCTCTGGGCCAGCCTGCATGCAACAAACAAGTACAGTGTTTTGGAAGTGGTTGTCACATGGATATTAAACAAAATAACACTAGTCGGCCCGGCGCAGGCAGCTGGTGACTATGCAATCAGTCAACATTTTCTTGCCTTCTGAGCAACAGTTATCGCCTAAGCCTGAGTCTTCAGTCATTCAGATCTAGACCTTGCCTGGAGTTGGGGTAGGGCTGACAGCACAGCAATTCATGGTGTGCCTCCTGGAGAGAGGCTGTCCCTGAAGGTCAGCTGTCAGGTGGACTAGGCAAGGCTTCTGCTCTCTGACAGATGTGCACACCTGGAGAATGATGCTGAACTCTGCACCTAACCAATAGGGCAGAAAACATGCTTTCTGAAAATCAGTGGGTTTTTTTTTTGTCACTTATGTAGGGCTCATATAGAAACTGAGGGAGGGAAGAAGGCAGGGACATAAGAGATGGGTGCTTGGGAAAGGTTAGTGGATTGGAACGCATCACACAGGCAGAGCAGGGATCAGAACAGTCAAATGCATGTGGCCTCAAAGTCAAGCCAGGGACACTAACCAGACATCGTTTATGAACTTGACTTGCCTTCATTTCCTAGAAAGCTGGGTAGGAGACTGAACTGTCTTGTTTAAGAAGCGGAAGCACACGAGAGGGTTTAAGCGACAGGACCTGCGTACCCACTGTGCTGCAGCCAGTTTCTTAAGTGGCGGACTGTTCTTGTTTCATTAATTTTGGAGTCAGGCCACAGTGGCAGCTGATGGCCATGGACTTCTTTTGAAAATCGTGTTTCCTTGAGAAACAGAAGGAAGGTCAGTGTCGCTTTCTGGAGGAGAAAGAGAGGTCACTGTCGTCCTAAAGCACGGGGAAGAGGGCACGGGGAAGAGGGCACGGGAAGAGGGCACGGGGAAGAGGGCACGGGAAGAGGGCACGGGGAAGAGGGCATGGGGAAGAGGGCACGGGAAGAGGGCACGGGAAGAAGGCACGGAGAAGAGGGCACAGGGAAGAGGGCATGGGGAAGAGGGCACGGGAAGAGGGCACGGGGAAGAGGGCACAGGAAGAGGGCACGGGGAAGAGGGCACGGGGAGCATGGGGAAGAGGGCACGGGAAGAGGGCACGGGAAGAGGGCATGGGGAAGAGGGCACGGGAAGAGGGCGTGGGAAGAAGGCACGGGAAGAGGGCACAGGGAAGAGGGCATGGGAAGAGGGCACGGGAAGAGGGCGTGGGAAGAAGGCACGGGGAAGAGGGCACGGGGAAGAGGGCACGGGAAGAGGGCACGGGGAAGAGGGCACGGGAAGAGGGCACAGGGAGCACGGGGAAGAGGGCACAGGGAGCACGAGGAGCACGGGGAAGAGGGCACAGGGAGCACGGGGAGCACGGGGAAGAGGGCACGGGAAGAGGGCACAGGAAGAGGGCACGGGGAAGAGGGCACAGGAAGAGGGCACAGGGAAGAGGGCACAGGGAGTACGGGGAGCACGGGGAAGAGGGCACGGGGAAGAGGGCACGGGAAGAGGGCACGGGGAAGAGGGCACGGGGAAGAGGGCCCACAAGGGCCTCTGAGGTCACAGCTGAAGGCAGCTGTCGCCAAGTGCAGCTTTTCAGAGAACATGATGCCCAGCAGGTGCGAGTGCCCCCCTTCCTGCCCTCACACGGGCCTCCCCCCAAACACGGGGAGGAGGCAAGCAGGGAAGAAAGACGTGGCAAAAGGCTGGGAGTCTGTGCAGCAGGCTCCCTGTGCAAGTGGCAGAAGAACACCGATTTTCAGAAAGTGTGTCTTCTGCCCTACAGCTAGGGAAAAAGTCCAGGGTCCTTCTCCTGGTACGGGGGTCTGGGATTGCTCCTCAGGGCACTCAACAAAGTGATTTGGAATCACAAGCTTTACAAAACAGCTATGGGAGACAGAGCGATCAGTAGGGCTGCACACACACAAACCTGCGTTGCCTACGGGAGCTCAGCTCACAGTTGACGGCTCCTCTGTTGAGGGGTCTACACCCAGCTCAGGATGTTAACTGTGGGAGCGGCCATCCAGGGGCACATAAGAATCACTGCCTGAAGTCAAATGGCCTGTCTGATGACAAAGCAAGGACCCAGGGTCAACCCCAAAGGAAACCATCTTGTGCAAAAGGGCTGGAAGGGTACTGGTGAAATAAAGAGGCTGGGTTTTCATGATCAAACCGTACACCTTAACAGAATTACAGACGTTAATTAAGAAAAGGATGACAGGAGGCTTGGCTTCAATGAACAGGTAGGAAACTTGCTGTGCCATCTACTTCATTATCGCAGTAACCTTGTGGGGTAGAGATTGTGGGTTGTGGTAATCTCGGTCAAGGTCACCCAAGTTGGGTTGTGATTTTGAGCACGAGTAATTGGCCCTGGGTTTTCACTGTCCTCCTGAGGCCAGGGTTTGTCTGCTCCTAGCAGTTGTGTACCCCTGGGGGACCCATGGCCATGCTTGGAGACAGTGTCCACAATTGGCCAACAGGTGGACAAAGAATCGCTGCCAATCTTCCTGTGTTGTGAGAAGCATCCACTTCCTTCTGCTCCCAGACCCTCAGTCCTCAGGCATGGCCTGGCTGGCACTGAGGTTGAGACACACAGCATCTCCTCCAATGGCTGCCACTGTGCAGACTGCCTCAAGATAGAACAGAGTGGTTCTGAGAAAACGGTGGGCTCCGGTGTGGCGGGTCCTTAACAGGGCTCTGGGAGATGCTGCAAATGAATGAGGGATGCTTCATTCCTTGCAGGCACAGAGGGAGGGGAGGGGTGAAGCACCAGAATTTATAACCTGCCGGTTGGCCATGCATTCTGAGGTTGCCTGTCTCAAAATGGCCCTTTCAAAATCCAAGAGGCATTTCCAGTGCCAGCTGGAGCACCCAATGGCTCTCTCACAGCAATCTACAGCAGCATCGGGAGGGAGCAGGGCCTGGGGTCTCCCATGGCTCCTTCCTTTTGTCTTCCAGAGTATTAAAGGCTGGCACCTCTCTGAATATAAAGCACCAGCTAATGTGATAAGGGGCTGGATGGATGGTGTCCCCAGAACATTTAAGACTAAACTGTCAGCTGAGAGACAAAGAGAAAGATGAGATCGCTTCTGAGAAATCTCATCGGTAAAGATAGGATTTGCTGAACCAAAAAGCAGCATTTTCAACGGCAGGCATCTCAGAGGGGTTTTGGATTTAGACCAGATAAACGGCGTTAGGGGTGCTGGGAGATCTGTCACAGACAGCTAGGGCTTGTCTGCCATGTTAAACGGATGGGACCGCACGACACAACAAGAACCATGCGACAATCACTGGATGAGCTGCCCAGAGCGCACCACGAGGAAGGGAATCCTGCTGGGCACCCCATGCCATCTGGCGGCTCAGCTGCCATGGATCGAGTCTCTGTGTTTTTGCCAGTTTGTTGGTGTGTGAACTGTAAGTGGAGTCCAGGGACTAAAGAGCTTCCCCACACAGTGACACGAGCTGCACCTACTGGTGCCAGTGACCCGGGGGACTAAGAGGCCCCAGGGAAGGCCAGGGCTGCAGCAGCCATGCCCCTCTGCCCTCACCCCCGGGCTCTCTGTGAAGGGGAGGGGTCATCTCCTGGTTGGGAAAGGCGTCACCATGAAGAACTCATCCCCAGGGAAGTGGTGAGAGCAGTTCTGCTGTGCCCAGACCTCTCCAGGCATCCAGTCTTGCAGGGACCTCTGCCTGGGAGGCCAGAGCCTCTGGGGGTGGTGAGTGGAGCTCAGGCAGCACACGGTGACACCATCAGCTGTTGGTACATCCCAACTTCCATCAGCATACACAGCCTGCTTGTTGTCAGTTATTTAAAGTACAGGAGTCAGAAGCGAGACCCTCTCAAAGTCTGTCGGGAAGACCTTTTAATCGTCATTGAGTAAACTTGAATTTCTCAGGAATGGAAGAGAATTACTTTTCCACTTTAGAATCCAGAACAGATTCACTGGAGGACCTTCCTGCGCCCTATGCTAACACAAACAGGAGATTATCAGTCAGAAAAATACCCCAGGGAACGAGTCAAGGCCTGACTCTCCAAGGCCAGAGTGAAGACACTGCTGCCTACTGTGTAGAACGAGGCTTACTGTAGTGGAGCGTAGCCAGCGACCCTGTCCTCCACACTCTTCCTTGACATGATTTAAAACCCCAGGCTTCATCTTCCTGAGGAGTCACATGGCTCTTTCCAACCCAGCGGGTGGATACCCTAAAGAATGGACCAGAATGCCGGGTTCAAGGGCACGGGTGAGAGCCGCTTCCCGACACTGTGCAACAGGCTGCTTGTTCACCAGGTGGTGACCTGCAGCCGGGCAGCATTCACTGGCTTGGGCTGTGCAGCAAGCTTATCCTACAGCTCTGCTTAATGTCCCAACAGCTATTTGTGCTTCTAGATGAAGCTGTGGAGATGGTGGCAGTGGAGACAAGTAGTGTGGGGGAGCACCTGTTGGGGCTGTGGGGTGCAGGGGGAAGTCCCTCGCGCCCCTCACTGTGGACAGAACCCTCTGTTACCTTTTGGGCAGCAGGGAGTGAGTGCTCTGCTAATAAGATTGGTTCTTCTTTTCTTCAGTCAGCCTGGGGAAGTTGGGAGGGTGAGTAAGGGCTTAGTGAGCAGGGTGCCCAGGCCCCTGGGTGCACGTGGTCTTTCATGGTGCTAATGCTGCTGGCAAGCCTCATCACGCATGCGCTGAGTCAGTTCACGCAGCAGAGTTTAAGGAACCATGAAGCACATTTGGAGTGGGGGTGGGAGGCTCTTGAAGATGAAGTTCACTGTCTTAGATACTTTGAGATGTCCCCATGAAGAAAACCTGTTGTTAGCTTTGTAAATCATGCCATACACATTATTAATCATAAACAGATCATTCAGAGAGCCCTGGGCAAATACTGTTATAGGTCTAAAAAATGCTCCTCCCCAAATGGGATAATTACTAGTGAGCATTAGTTCAATCAGTTTTAACTTCAGTAAAAACAGATGTGTCCCAGCTACTAATGTGTCCCAGCTGCTAATACTACCCCGGAAGGCGAAGGCTAGGGAGTTACTGGTAAGTCACAGGTTCTGCTGCTTCAGGGCTTCCCCAGGGCTACGTCAAGTAGCACCCACATGGTCCCACTGTGATGTGAAATGACAAAGACTGGGTGGCTGGCCTGAGCACTCCACTGTCTTTGGTGGTGGGTGCAGCTGGACCCACAAAGCAGAGCTGACTGACGAGGCATGGTGCCAGGCTCTCGGCACTGAGTGAGAAGTGTGAGGGGCTGGCCGGCTGGCTGAGTAAACCTTTGGCTCCCGCCCTGCTTACAAGCTGAGCCAGGTCCAACAGGAGGAAACAGGCCATGGCTCCTGCAGAGTCATTCTCACCATTAAGACATGATGAAGATCTGTGCACAGATGCCTTCTCTGATGACCCGGAACAAGATCTGTCCCAGGAGCGGCTAAGCAGGCCACCTTCCTCCAGAGTGCACTGAGACCCCAAATGTCTGAGCTGGGGTCCACTGGCTTACCACGTTGCCATTTCCGTGCATTGTTTCTGTTTGGTCAAACCTGGCACTCTGAGTGCCACCCGTGCCAGCTGCAAGGCCCTTGTAGCCCCTGCTTGCTGTGTGTGGGTAGCAGATCAGCAGGCGCTCTGTTGAATACTGACTGAGGTGTCAGGCCGTGCTCTGAGGGCCGGAATTCCTCCTGAGAGGCAAATTTGCCTGTCTGGAGGGGAGCGAAGGCGTCAGGGCTGGGCGAGAACTGGGTCAGGCCTGCCACGTGGCACTGAAGACATTTGTTCTGGTGATGAATGAGATGACATCCTGCCAGGCCAGACAGGCAGGGTCTGTACATATAATTTATTTTGCATTTCAATTACTGGAGGGAAAAAAAAGCCTTCCTGTGTTTTCAGCTAGACATGAGTAAGTCATCAGTTTAATGAATTGAATCCTGTTTTGCTACAGTTATTTATAACAACAAGCTTTTCTGGTCTGCTTTCTACCCATGCTTATCGCGGTCCTGCCTAACCTGGGTCTCTGGGACAGTGTCCATTGTTTTATTTCTGAGAAGTTCCTGCCCACATTTGACTCTGGACTCCACAGCGCATGCGCTGGCTTTCAGGGCTGGTGTCTATACAGTCCTTAGCTCCGCTTCATTTTGTCCATGCCCTGGCGGTCACTGCGTGTCCACCTGTGTCTGCCCCCGGGGAAGATGAGGCAGGGGT
The DNA here is from genome assembly GCF_030435755.1 of Ochotona princeps. Lineage (NCBI taxonomy): Eukaryota > Metazoa > Chordata > Mammalia > Lagomorpha > Ochotonidae > Ochotona > Ochotona princeps. The sequence goes on along the minus strand of NC_080832.1, from coordinate 5,867,224 downwards.
TGCCCCGGAAGAAGACAGCCAAATGCAAACTACATGGAGCTAACTCAGCAGGGATTACGCGGTGACGGGCTCAGTAGGGCCCCGGGGAACACCTGGCTTTCCTCAAGTGCGGCAGGTAAACGTGGGAGCCCGCGGAGCTGCAGGTGCCACCTGGCCCTTGTTCCTGCCAGTGGTCAAGAGGGAGACCCTGGGGGCCCCTGCTCTTGCGCCTTGAGGCATCTGAGAGGCCACCAAGTGCCCTCCTAGCAGCTGGCAATGGGCAGGAAGGCAGTCCCCACCCCGAGGACTGCACCTGGGCCGTGGCAGCAGCATCAGACTCCCTCATCACGGTGTGCTGGAGGCTGACCACGCAGGCCAGGGGATTCAGACTCGCCTGTAGCACACAGGGCAAGATTGCCTTCGTGGATTGGGTGAAGTTGCTCAGGGAAACGTGAGCTGAGCCTGCCAAGAAGGAGCCTTTCCTTCTGCTGGTTTTGACTTTGTTTTAAGGCAGGGAGGGAATCCGACTTGGGTAGGATCGGTGAGCCTACAGCTGCTCCGCGAGCCATCTCTTGATAACCTTGTTGACCTGGGCGGTCCTCTGAGATGTATGCCAAGGAGAGCATGATTTCTTAGGCCTCCCCTCTCCATGGAATTCAAGCTCTCCACAAATCTGACCACTTCTTCTCTAAGCCCTCACTACCCTCCCACGCTGGGAGCTGGGAAGACGAGCCGGCCGGAGGGAGACTCGCGTGGGAGGCAGCAGTGGCAGTACATGCAGGCACCCTCTGTGTCTTCCTACCCATCCGCTGTCCCTTTGTCCCCACACAGAAGGACAGTGACCCCCACTGTCCCCGTAGAGCAGCCACTGTCTTTCCACATGCAGAAGTGGGCTGTGTGTTTCTTTCCCTTAAGGCTAAATAGGATTTCTTTTCTTCTAGTGTAGGGTAGGCGGCTTCTTAATGGTCTTTTAGGAAAGAATCCAGCAGAGGGAAAACATACTTTTTTTTAATCCCATTTTCCTTCTCACCCCACACTGAGCAGTTACTATGGCAACACCCTACCTGCCACTGGGCCAGTTAAGTCCCCCTGTGAAGTTAACGAAAGCTGCTTTTCACTCAGAGCCGGGCGTGCTGCTGCTCATCGACCCGGTTTTTTTTTTCCCTTTTCCTCCTGGGTGTCTAAATTCTCCAATTCTCCAAGACATCCTTAATCTGGGGCTTCCAGCTGTCAGAACCCGAGAACACTCCTACCAGACTGGTCCCGCTCTACCGGCCTGTGTGGAACCAGTCTCACTCGCAAATGCATCCAGTTTGTTTTAGTTAAAAGGATCTTGTCTTCTGTTCCTTGTGGCTTAAGTCTAAAAGCCCCTGTAAAGAAACACAGTTTCGGGGGCGGGCAGGGTAATCTCGTCTCTTCCTCTGCCGTTCCTCTCTCCTCTCAACATGGTTTTTTTTTTAATGTAGCTACACACAAAGGTCCTTCACAAGATTCATGGAAAAATGAGGGGAAAAGCTAAGTGTATTTTTGTTCTAAAAATGCAGAAATCTGTATTTTTGATAATCTGCATCTTCTGTCATTTCAGGGAGGAGCCCTTGTGCTTCTGATTGTGGATGGATTTTTGCACCAAAAATGCCCTCATCTTTTTCCTTCTGGTTTCCATGAATTATTGGAAGGACCCTCCTCTCTCTTCCCCTCTCTCTCATTGTGTGTGTGTGTGTACATATTCAATGTATGCAGAAAATGTGGAGAACACGTACTGAGTGTTTGCAGTACTTGCCACCTGCTGGTTTCAGGCTAGCAGAACAGAGGTTGCTGGTGCAGAGTTCTCTTGGTTCTCCTTGCCTGCTCCTCCCTCGCTTTCTCCGTCCTGCCCTGCCTGCCTCCCCGGAAGCTGCACTGAGCCTGAGGTTTAGGCTGCTTTTCCACCCAGGTGCTTGCACTTTTGTGACACGTGTTCATGTGTTTCTCCCTTGCAGGGAGGTTGGGGGAGGTGTCTGTGACTGCATACTCTAGGATGGGGCTGTGTTCCTTGGAAATCTGGGAAGCCCAGAGCCCAGGAGCATTCACTGGTCCTCTGGCTTTTCCTGTGGGCAGTCCTGGTCCGCTGGAGTCCGTGAGAATCCTGCCAGATAAATGGCTCTGCTACTTCAACAATCAAGTTGTCAAGGCAGATGGGGACCTGGGGTCCCCTGGAAGTCCAGTGTTTGCATCCTGAGGTCACACTGCAGAGCTGTGGGTCTGAGGTGTCTCCTACTCAGAAGGAGGCCAGGACACAGCAAGGCTGGTCCTGGGCATTGTGGATGGACCATCGTTTATCTTAGACAAATGGCTCGTGGTTATTGATCAGGATAGACCTGACAGAAAAGCAGCTCTCTTTATTATTGTTCCAATTAATTGATTTCTGTGTGCAATTTGTAATTTGCATGCTCAGGCAATTCTGCCAAGATCAGAAAATAGTGCCCAAGTTTCAGAGCTTGACATTTGGATTCTGTCTCAGGATTCCATACCTCCCCCTGAGCAAAACAGCCCTCAAACCAGGTCACTTGGCAACTGAAAATGCAAGGAACCGGGGAGGAAAAACAAACAAGCCCTAGCAACTCCAGTGAGATTTCAAGGTCATCAAAAAGAAAATGGAGCATTCTTCCCATTTGTTCTTGCACAGCCCATCATCACACATGATGTGACCCATGTTTTTGTACATCGCATCATCGCACATGAGGGGACCCAGGGAGGGGCTTCTCTGGTGGAAGGAGGCCACAGAAAAGACAGGGCCATGGCATGTGGCATGTCTGCCAGCATTCCACAGACACTGTCCTGGCATTCACATTCCATGGAATCCCAGAGTCAAAGCAACAAGACAACAAGCCAGCCCAGGAGAATGTTCGGCGGGCAGAGGCTCCGTCTGGGAAAACTGCAGTGGGAACTGTTGAAAACTGGTGCCTTATCCCAGAGAGCAAGTCAGAGACAACAGCAAAGAGTGGTGCTATCTGTTTGGCCACCTGTCCCTCCAGGAGGCAGCTGGAGTCAATTTCAAGGGTGCCCTCCTCCTACCGACCCATTTTTTCCTCTTCACTGTGGACTGGAGGGCTCAGGAACACGTGGTCTGGCTGCAATTAATTTTCTAGCCTTCTAGCACACATTTCACTTACTCTCCAATGATCATCAAAGAAATGATCACAAACTGTTCACTCCTTGAATTTAGGAAGACACCCTATGTTCTCTTTGTACCTTTTGGAGTACCTCCTAAGGTCAGAGAGTAGAGTGAAGAGGGCCGGCAGCCAACAGATGACTCAACCACCATGGGGCATCTGATATGCCCCATGACATCACTCACATGCTCCAAGGTGTGTTCTAGAACAGCCTTCATTGGTGTCTCCCAAAGCCCAGTTATTTCCTTGCCTCCTCTGTAAGTCTGGTCTATCCCTGAACTACTGTAGAACCGTTTGCTGTGTTTTTAAGTCAATTATATTCACTTGGAAAGGAATATCAAATCATTAATACAAATATGAAGCACTTACTTGCCACAACAAGAAGGTAACTGCAAAAATGAGTCAGGTTGAGGCGGAGCCTATAAGGGAACCTGTTGCTTATGCCTCTGCTCCAAGGGACACCCACTTATTTCTGAAGAGGGGGTACCACCCATTCTCAAATGCCTTGTGGCTTAACTCAGGGACACAATTCCAGGAGAATGGGACCTTCGGGACCGGTCTTGTGGAGGGGCCATGCGGGATGTGCATCAGGAGCTGCAGTCACAGCGATGTTAGGTAGCCCAGAAGTGAGAACCAGAGAAGCAAGGAGCTGCTTTGGTCTACACAGAAAGACATGGCCAGTCCACACAGAGCCTGTAAAATAGCTCTCTCAATTACACAGGTTACTGGTGCCACCTTCAAAAATTTAAAATTGGATTTACACAAATTTGATATATTCCTAAGTACTCCCAGGGTTTGATTTTAAATATTAAATTCTTTTTTTCTTTAGAACAAATAACTCATGAATAAATAAATCAATAAAAAGTTCAAGGAGCCTGAAGTTCTCTTAAAAGGTTTGATACTATTTACAGGTTTTGTAGGAGGAGTTCAACTTTATACTCCAAGTCTAAGTCAATTATTTGATTAAATGTTGCAATCTAAGTACACAGGCTGATCCGCATCCTTAATTAAACACATTCCTTTAAACACTTAAGTCCACAAAATTCCAAGCAGAAACATCATCTTCAGCATAATACTTTTTTGGGGGGTTTGTTCTTCTTCTCTATAAATTTTAAATCTTTTTAAGTGTGAAAAAGAACTGGCTCTGGAGGTTACTGTGCCCCACGATTATGTCACATTGTGTTTCCATAACATTTAGGGAATTTTCTTCTGAACTTTCTTAAGGTTGCATCATAAGCAAACCTTTTTTGTTCAGAAGTGATTAAATGGTTCATCATGACAAAAGGGACCCAGTTAGCCCGATTTACTGCTGCCATGGCGAAGATGCCATAGCACACAGGAGATAGGACTGTAGCTCCTGGCATTAGATTCAAATTTATATCTCTATCATTTATACCTCGGTCTATATCTGAACCTCTCCCTCCCAGATCATTTGACTGAATTTTGCACTATTGCACTTTTTAAAGTATAAATGTATCACCATATCATGACCTTTGGTCTTAACAAAATCATGTATTCTGCCATAGTCTATATAGAACCACACAGATTTTTTAAGACATTAATATGTATCTTGCTAAATTTTTGATATTCCCCATGGTTTTGCCTGGTAACTCAATCATAAGTTGTAAAGTCATCCGATTCACATAATCCGTTTAGTGGAAGCTTAAAAATCAGGCTGGAGGCATCATAATATCTGACTCTAAAGCATACTGCAAGCACATATTAGTTCAAACAGTATGGTACTGGCATATAAACTAACACATAGCTCAATGGAACCAAACAGAGCCCAGGAATTAATACACATACACATGGTCAATTGATTTTTGACACAAGTGCTCAGGCAATCTTCAACAAGTAGTGCTGGCAAAATTAGATGTCCATATGCAGAAAAATGAAATTAAATCCATACCTCCCATCACATGCAAAAATCAACTCAAGATGGATCAAAGATCTAGGTTAAAGACCCCAGACTATGAATCTATTGGGAGAAAATGTAGGAGGAAGACTCTATGACACTGGTGTAGGGGATGACTTCTTGGAGAACAATCCCAACCACAGGCAACAAAAACAAAATGAATCAAGTGGATTTTGTCAAACTCAGAAGATTCTGCACAGCAAAGAAAATGATCAACAGAGGGAAGAGACAACCAACAAAATGAGAAAGAATATTTGTGAACTACCTATCCAGCAAAGCATTAACATCCAAGATATATCGGCAACTTAAAAAACTCAACAACGAAAGTCCAATCCAGCTAAGAAATGGGTAAAGGATCTCCACATACAATTCTCAAAAGCTCAACATCATTGGTTATCAGGGAATTGTTAATCAGAACCACAATGCAATATCACCTCACTCCCCCTTAGAAAGGATAAAATCTGAAAGAGAGCTAACAAATGCCAGCAAGGATACAGGAAAGGTGGACATGGTGTCAATGGGGATGTAAATTAGTGCAGTCATTGTGGGAAACAGTGTGGAGATTTCATAAAATGCGAGAAATAGACTTGCAATATGATCCAGCAATTCCATACTGGGTATTTACCCAAAAGATACATGTTGTATCTCTTTAAGAGATACCTACATCACCATATTTATAGCAGCCCTGTTCACAATCAACAGAATCAACCCAAGGTGTCCACATCAGATGAATGGGTAAAGAAAATGTGGCACATTTACATAATGGGATATATTCAACCATTAAAAAAAAGGAAATTCTATCATTTGTAGTAAAGTTAAAATGGATGTAACCGGAAGACATCATGTTGAGTGAAATAAGCCAGACACAGAAAGATCACTACATGTGCTCCCTTGTATATGGGACCTACAATTTAAAGGAAAAAAGCAAAACCCAAAAAAGAAAGAAATGTCTGTATCAGTATCACTCCAAACTCTGTTTTGTACTTTTGTCAAGCTAATGGTTAAGAACTTTGGGCTGGCACTGAGGCATAGTGTGTAAAGCTACTGGTTTCAATCCTGGTTGCTCCATTTCCCATCTAGCTCCATGCTAACGTGCATGAGAGGGCGTGGGAGGATGTCCCAAGAAGAAGCTCCTGGCTCCCAGCTAGGGACCAATCCAGCACTGAAGTTATGCTCAATTGAAGAATGAACTGTCAGATGGAAGGTTTCTCCCCGTCTCTGAAACTTACTGAATAAGGGTGAAACAGTCTTTTTTTCCATTTGATTGTTGTTTACACTCATTGCTTATTTTCTGCTAAGCTAGAGTCTTTTTGCTTTTTACTTGTAAGACTATATATTGGAATATCAAGTAGTCAATTGTAATGTAAATGAAAGATATGTTATCTGCAAAGTGAAGGACAGAAGGGAAAGGGAACATTTGTGAGGTTTTGAAGGACAACAGGAGTGGGAGGGAGAAAGGGAATATCAATATATTCTTAGAGTTATATCCATGAAGTATAGTGAACCTGTTAAAAACTGAATAGAAAAACCATAAAAGTTAAAATTAAAACAAAAATAAAAGAGCAGGAATATGAAAGTCTTGTGGTCAATGAGCGCTTGAACCTTGAACTAGCAAATAATGCTGAGTCCTGGTATCCGATTACTGGGTCTTATTTGTTATTCTTAACCACCATACTGTAGGCAATTTCAGGAGCTCTGTGTGTACTATCAAATGCTTCAAATACATGCCTGCCCCTTGAGATAAAGCCAAGTGCAATGTGCGACTGTCTGTTTTTTGTGTCAACTTGGGTAGGATGCAGCAGCCAGTTATTTAACCCAACATCACTCTGGGCATTGCTATGAAGAGGTTGGGTTGACAGGGTTGAGATGTGCCATCCGTTGGCTTTAAGTTAAGGGGTGTTACCCCGAGTCTTGGAAGACCTCACCCAGCCCAATGAAAAAGAGACACAGGAAATTCTGCCTTAAGACTTCAGCATCAGCACCTGGTCAGCCTTCAACCTGGAGGCTTGTTGCACGGAACCCAGACCCGCCCTTAAAGAAGCAAACTTCATGTCATCCTTTCTGGGAGCATGAGTAGTTATCACACATCGTGTTCCCAGTGAGAAACCAGTAACACACCAATTGCAAGTGTAGTTCTCCTTCCAAGAGGAACATTAAAATCTCGCTTTGTGTTTAGCCAAATGAAGAGCCAAGAGAGCGTTACTCTTCTTCGTATGAGGTATCATAGGAAGGTTCACTGGATGTCTGAAGGTTAATTCTGAGGTCAAGTGCTGAGCAGGCTTTGCTTTATATTTTCTTCATTTCAAGGCAATGGAAATGTGATAATTCACCCAACAGATGCTGGGGGTGTCAGCAGTATTTTGGTGATGATTCTGCGGGTCACAGGTGGGCAGTGGGTTCCACAGGCCAAGGATCCATGGGGATGGACAGTGGACAACCTGTTCCTGAATTCACCTCTCGTACCCTCTTGGGTCCTTGAATTGTTCTCCACACTTGGAGAAACAAACTGGCAGGCACGAGAGTGGCTTCTGGAAGCCTGTCGCGATTGAGAACTCTTTGCCGATGCTGTTATTACCTGATGGGAGAAGTAGCAAAACATTTGTGGTCTTTGTTCAGTTTCCAGGGTTCTAATTTTGGCCTATGTTTCTCGGTTTCATATGCTCTACAACCAGCAGGTAAGGTCAGCCACAGAACCTTCCTAATGTCTGGATTGCTAGCTTCTCTGTGAAAGGCTTAGCTTCATTTAGGGAACTTTGCAGCAGTGTCGAAGTTCATATCAAAGTTTAGGATGTGTAGGTCAGAAAGTGCCAACGCTAGCATATAAAGCTCGAAGCCAACAGCAGAGCTACCGGAACCTTGTTAATTCAGCTCAGCTTCCTGGAGGTCAAATGCCCTTTTCTTGAATTTCTTAGAGGTTGGGTTGAAAAGAGTTTCTGTTGAAATGTTAGCTCTCTGGGTAACATCACCCTCCCCTTCTTTCAATTGCACCTATTGGTCTGTATTTTTCATCTTTGGTCATATTTTTCTTCATCATACTGGGACCTCTAGACTTGATCTTATATACAGAATTGTCTCTTAGAACATAAATTTCTTGAGACCATGAACTTTGTCAGTTTAATTCAGCATTCTGTGTCCTCAGCATTTAGCACAGTGCCCAGGAGGTAGCCGACTGTCAAGCAGTAAAATAAGGCAGAATCAGTAATAAACCGTCCCATTGTTTTTCTTGCACAGCTTTCACCCTCGGATGCTGTACAGGGAAGGTGGGTAGCTGTACCAGCGCAGGAGGTCAAAGAACTCAACAATGGAACTGAACTCTTCTTATTGCTACAAAATGGCCCGACTGTATTCTTCAAGGATACATAGGTCTCACAAATAATTTTTAAAAATTCATCTATACTTACACAGAGTAGCTAGAACAACAACAACACACGCTAAACGTTTGTACTTTTGGAGAGATGAACTAAAAAATGTTTTGTGAACTGAGTAAGAAAACACAGAAAGGGGCAGATGGCAAATGAAGGGATAGACAAGCCAACTGCTGGGTGGAGATGCATTCCTAGAGAAGTTGGTTGTGAGAAAGGGACACCAGGAACCACCCACTCCAGGTGTGGATCACCATCACCATGGTGTCTGGGCCTGGATGAGGAGTTCAGCATTTTGTAGATAACCATGCACAGAAGGTACAAAAAGGTTTTTTTTTTTTTTTTTTTTTTTTTTTTTTTTTTTTTGGGGGGGGGTGTTGTCCTTTGTTGTTGATAATTGAAAAGAAGATGTTAATTGTCAGAAACCCCACCAAAATGATGCTTTTGTGTTGCAAGGGCTGGGGCTTTGATGTGATACCAGTCAATTATTGTGCAGGAAGTGCACAATTAGGTAGGATGCTTTGAAGGGCGAAAACAACAGCCCACGGTCTGTCAGCAGAATGCTCATAGGAAGAGAAAGAACACCAGGACTTTCTAGGCATGTAGATATCCTCCGCATGGAAGCTCGACCCCCCACGAGTGGAGAGAACGTGAAAACCTGAAGAAACCTCAGCGCCCTTGCCTCACTCTCCGGGAAAGGTCGGCTGTCTCCTACCCTCTTACAGATTGCAGGGACGCGTTGCCATGCTGGAATCATGATCATGATTGGAGAGAATGATTGAAATTTTAATTATTAAGCAGAAGCCTGGTGGAGCCTTTTCCTGGAGCGTCTGGCGCACCTGCTGTGAGAGGCCATCAGCTCGGATGGGAACCCGGGAGTGCGTGATGGCTGCACGGTGCCCCCACCGCGGTGGAGGCCGCCTTCCACCTCCGCCCAGTGCCTGTCTTCTGCAACATGGGTGCGCGGTTCACCGCAGAGCCAGTGTTTGGGCAAATGCTCCGTAATGTGAAAACATCAATTATTTCCTCCCGACGCCTAAATGAAGCATGATTATCTTTGATTTAATAGCAAAGGAGCATTTCCAAAGACACAGAAACATTTCCACCATTAAGCACAGAGGTTATGCTTAGCATCCGTGTTTGTTTTCATCTGAGGAACAATGGGCGCCGCATTGATTAGCTTTGTGCTTGCTGCGCTGCTGTTGTGTGTGGCTGGAGCTGGCATTCTCTGCCAGGTGATAGACTGGCGGCAGGTGCGCCTGCTGAAGGAGAAACACTTCCTTTGTCAGAAGTTTGTAAATCTGGGGGCAAGTGAGGAGCACAGGGTTGCTGTGACTCCGTTACCTGAACTTTGCAGTCACCAGAAGCTCCTGTGTGTGTGTGTGTGTGTGTGTGTGTGTGTGTGCAGTGAATATCATTATTTGGGTGGCCTCACATCCCTTCATCTTACCCGGAGGGAGGACAAGAGTGAAACAGGCAAGATTTTCTTTTCTTTCTCCTAGTTTCCTCTTACTCTGTTTGGCAGGCATTTTTCTTGAGGGTCCCGGGCAGCTAGCTAGCTGGAGCTTTTTGCTGCGGTTGTCATGCTTCAGTTATTTAGTTTTGTTTTTGTCTCCTTCATAATCCAAGGGCTTTCAATGACGTGCCCCCTAATGGGAGATTACAGGTCCAGAAATAGGTCAGGAGAAGCTATTACATCAAAAGCAGGGTTCTTGGGGCTGCTTGTCCTATTTAGGCAGGATAATTGCTGTTGACATTTGTGAAGGACACATTTAACCACAGATAACATGTCCCTCTTCATTCGATTTAGCCATCCATCCATCCCATCACTCCGCTTTTACTACAGGTCCGTGGTGTGTAGTAGGCATGGTGCAGGAACTGTAAGAACAAATGTGAATTGTAATTGATCCTGGAGCTGAGCAGGTCTCTGCTTGGAGTGGAAGACAGGCTTGGCGGAGGCACAATCCAAGTTTACCAGTAAACAGTGATTTGTGCTATTTTACAGACTTATAATGCTTTGCAATGCAAGCATTATTTGTGAGGAGTTGCTGATGGCTAGAGTGAGGAGAGTGCCTTTGCCTGAGACCATGGAGAGTGGGTGGATCAGTGCCTGTTTAATGATGATGGGTAACAGTGGTGTAAAATACATCCAAAGGGGTCTCAGGCCCCTCAGACTGTCTGTGCTTCCCTTGGCACTGGGTTCACTTAGAAGGGTACAGGACAGGAAACCCACTGGGTTAGCAGGACAGCAAGGGAGAGGACATTTCCTAGATCAGTGACAACTCAGGCTTGGGAAAGATCATGTGGGTGCATGTGGGAGCATTCTGGGATGGAAGCCCCAGGTCCCCCAAGTGCTGATAGAACTCCGTGGGTGTAATTTCAAGTCACAGGAGACATAATTTCTCCCTTCACCAACTTAACTTGGAGGGAAGTTGGCAGCTATTTATAGTACACATACAGTCCCACCTGTTAAGATTCAGCACATCAATCACAGGCTATTTCATCCTACGCAATTACTGCCTATCAGGGCAATAAACTTTCCACTCATCTTAGGTTTCCAGGAAACAGAACTGAAGGTCAGGTATCTCCTCAGAGAACTGGAGTCTTCCTAACCCATGGCTCACAGGAAACAGTACAGAAACACCAGAAAGGAGGGCTTGTTCTAAAAAGAGTGAAGTATGACGGGTGGCTGACTTGAGAAGAACCTACGCACCTGAAAATATTCATGGAAATGTAATTAGAACATCTGCTTTGGGGTAAAAAAGTGTGGAGTTCTCAACTATAACGTATTTTCAGGAAGTTTGTGTTATGAAAAAAACTATATGTCTCAAAGTTAATTTTTGTAGAAAATAGCAAATATATCTTCCAATTCCATTTTCTCTGCAAACATTTTGGAGTGACCTCGTATGTGATGGGCGGGTATCAGCATGGCCAATGCGCAGTATATCCCAGAAGCAACTGGAAGTGGACCAGTCTATGGTATCAGTTGTGGCAGGGGGCCACGGTGGGCTGCTTACCAGGATAAAGGCTAACTACACATGATTTCACGCATTCTTTTCCTCCTTTGCAGAGTGTTTTCTCCCAGTGTACATCAAACCTAAGCCTTGGAGAGACCTGGGGTCAAAAGTGAGTCTGTAAGTATGGGTATTTGTCAGTTCTCCCTGTGGAAGATTCATCTCCCGATGGCAATGTCTGGGGAAGATCTGGATGTGCAGCTGTCTTTGTTTTTTTTTCCTGTTGCAACACCATAGGGAAAGGTATCTGAAGACCTGATTTGGTATTCAGTTGATACTGTAGCACATGCTCTTCCATTACCTAGAAGCTAATGACTACCTAAATTAGTTATATGGCCCAAAGCAGAGATGAGGTGGTTAGTATGTCTGACCAGTCATTAAAGTGTGTCTTTCTAGAAAAATATCCTCTCAAGTGAAATGACACAGTGATGTTCTATCAGCAGTATAGCTAACCCTTATTAAAAGGTCTATTTTGAATGTCTCCCCAGGGTAATCACATAAAAAAAAAGAATCAAAATTTAATGTGTCGTTAACACAGGTCGACTTGCTGGAAAATAAGCTGAATTACTGGGAAATTCCTGCTAGAGCATTCTGTAGCTGACAGATCTGACTGTGGTTCTCAAGAGAACAGAAGCAATCAAACACATGTAGACTAGGTTCTGCATACCAAAGTTGCTCTACTTTAAACATAATCAATGATTCCACTTCAAAACTGGTATAATAGCTTTTGTAGAGAAGGACCATAGCCTGGGGCTAACAATATTTTTTATTTCTCCAGGAGTTCTTTGCTCAATTTGCTTGATAGAGTGTGGTTTTTTTTTTTTTTCAAACAAGGCACTCTGCTAGGCTGTAGGGGATGCCAAGATGTTAGAGGTTGTGTTTATAGTTCTCTGCAGCAGGAAAGGAGTGCGATAAACACATACTTAGATGAACGCTACATAGAGAAATAGGGAACTAATGGGAATTATGGGCAATGGAGCACTGATGGGTATGAGGTTGGCAGGAACACTTTGGGCTGGAGTGCTGAGTGATATGTTACTGGGGAAGTTGGCTTGTCACACCCAGCAGAACTCCTGAGGCATCCGGCCCAGTCTCTAGATGGCTACTGCCCAGTCAGTGCCACCTTCGGCTGTTATCTAATGACCTCCTCCACACTCCATGCCAAGGACACACAAACTCCTCCTGCTGTTAGAAATGTTGGTCAGTTTTATCTGGCTTTCCTTCTTGCATGTTTTCCTGAAGTCAGTTGAGCACAAGCAGACATCTGAAATCCCAAAGTAACTGTTGAACCCTGCCTCTCCTCGATGTTGGATGGGTGTGTGGGGGTTTTGGCAACACATTCTGAGAGTACCAATCCTCAGAGCTGTAGGTGACTTTTGATCAACATCTGTTAAATCCACTAGAGCTCTCTGATCATTCAGTCCTCTTAAACTGATACTTTGTAGTTAAAGACCAAATGTTTGGGTTCAGAATGTATCAGAAATTCCGTAAGATCTAAGAAATTTGATAAGATTCAAAGATTCCTGCTGGGGTCCGCGAGGTAGCTGTGGATTACAGGAAGGTGCGAAAAGAACAGCTCCCCTGTTTGGCAGGTCCCGGGGGAGCTTCCAGCTGTTTGGCAGGGCCCGGTGGATTTCTCTCTGACCACCTGGACACAGTCTCACCACCTTTTTGCATGGACACTCAACCACCCCACTAAGAATTCTGTAATCTATTGAGGCATTGTTTGCCCCTGTGAGATGGCTTTTGCAACCAATGTGAGCTTGAGAGTTAATGTCGCTGATAGTGTCTTGGTGAGTGGGCCTTTGACAATTTACACACAGGAGCACAATTAAGCCCATGCCATTTCTGGAGATCTTATTGTGTGCTAGCCATTGCCTCAGAATCTGGCCCAGACATGTAGCACACCTTCTGGGAAAGGGCTTGATAAATATCCTAAGTATTAATGCAAGTGATGGGAGAGAGAGCTGAAACTGCTATGGCGATAAATAGTTACTGTGACCTTAAAGGCTAGCCTGTCTTTGCAATTTCTTTGGAGCATAGAAAATGTAACTGTTTTAGCTGCTTCTATAATTTTTAGCTAGAGGAATTAAGAATGCTTTTATTAAAGAAATATGCTTTTAAATATTGTTTCATTGTTTATGGGGTTGTAGGACCTATAGTTGTAGGGGAATTTAACATTTGAAACTTTTGTCTTGGAATTTTGTCGGCAACGCCCGCATCGCCGCGTACCCCGAGCCGAGCGGAGGGACTAGGGTTACAAAAAGACAACACAAGACAACAGGCAGTGGGTCATTCTTGTAAAGAGAATGCCATTTATTTGAGGTTAGCCTGCCTCTTTTATAGTCTGCCCAGTTCCTCCCAGTATTATCCCAATGCTCAAGCAACTCCTAAGCTCCCCTGGGGGCATCTTAAAAAAGGGGAAGTAAGGAAGAAGGAACTTGCTGTCAAGCCAGGGGCTAAATGTATTAGGCCAAGATTGCCCATCCTGTTACCCCTTAGAAACAAGCTAAGCTGTGGAGTTAACCCTTGGGAGACCGGGGCCTACAGATTTTTATGTTTTTTCCTTGTGACATATTTTTCCCATTAAATGATGGGTAAGTTGTAGAAATAGAAATGTGGTAGGAATGTATTACTGATTAGCAGGTAACCGCATGTGCCTTGGTCTTGGTGTCCTGACTGTCACTCCATGGCTACTACTGAAGAATGAATAATGGCTTGCTTTGAAGAATATGAATAGAGTATTTTGTAGAATTATCTTTAGGGGCACCTGCTTAGCCCTGAAGTACAGGCAGAATGACCAAATGTCAGAAGCTTGTGAGGTGTCTGAGTAAATAAAAAGGGACAGCTTCTTGAGCTGTTGCAAGAGTGCACGAAGTGACAGTGTCCGTGTCTTTTCTTTATCGCCTACTCCATGCACCCTTCCTGAGCTCTGAACTCGGCTGGAGCTGGACTCTGGCAGATTCCACCGAAAGCTAGCCCTGGCTAAATAAAGCAATGCCAGAACTCCAATGTTGTATGACTAACTTTCCACAATAGTGGAATAGTTCTTACCTTGGTCAATATTTAAAATTTGGAAGCAGTTAAATCCAAGTTGTGCAACCCTCACACCATATTTCTGTATTCAGTCACACTTAGGAGACCACATTCTGCGGAGCCCAGAGGGTGAACCTCAGAATACAGAGATAACTTGTAGGTACAGTCTCAAGTCAGGGACTGAGTCACGAAGACTGGTAGAGCAGACCAGTTTCGAAGGAGGCTACATTTTATTCCTGGAAACTTTGAGTCCCCCCGAGGCGGTGTTTTTAAAGAAATTCCTTTGAGATATGTTTTTCATTTTGACAAATGTATACACCGAAAGACCCTCCTATTAGGATTAGGATACACAACCAAGTCTTCTGTTGGAGTCAACATCACCCAGTCCATATCCTATCCTAAAGCTAGCTATCACTGAACTCTCTTCTGTAACTACAGATCTGCCTTACCTGTTATATAATTTCAAACAATAGAGGACACTTTATTTTATGTCCAAGTTGCTTCTCTCAGTACATTTGCATAATTTATTCTTGTCGCATGTACCAGTTGTTCATTCAGTTCAATTGTTGCTTTTGTCTTTTGAGTCTATTACAATGCACGTACTTTCTCATCTTTTGATTAATGCCTGGGTTATTTACAGCATGGGATTAATATGAAAAAATATACTGTGAACATTATCATCTTTATGTGAGCAATTTTCCTGTAGAGTTTAAGATTTTCTTGGGTAAATGCAGAGGAAGGAATGGGCTTGCTGAACTTCCCAGCAAGTGGATATTTACCTAAATAAGAAACTGACTAAGGATTTCCAGGGCAGTTGTGGCATTTTGCATTTCCACCAATAACAGTTGAAAGTCCTCTAGTTGCCCTATATCCTCACTAATATCTGATCCTGTCAGTCTTTGCAATTTTAACCATTTTCCTGAGTCTGCATATGACATATCAATGCTGTTTTAATTTCTATTTCCTTGAAGCTACTGATGGTTGATGTGTGCTATTTGGTTTTCTTCCTCATTTCTTTCAGGTTGTTTGTGTTGATTAGCAAGTTGTGAATGGTTTTTATATATTTAGGAAACCAATTCTTTGTCAGACGTGCAAATGTATCTTTTTAGTCTATGGCTTATAGTTTCATTTTCTTAAATTATCTTTTAAAAAGTACTAAAAGTTTGTTATGCAGTCCAATCTACCCTTTTATTCACCACCATGTTCTGTGTTTCCCTCATCCTAAGACATTGCTGCCTTTTAGAGGTGGTTTGTGACTTAAGGGTTCATGTGTGTGGGTCTTGGCTTTTAGTGTGACGACCCTATGGTGTGGCATGAACGTTGAGAAGGTGGGGTATAGTGGGAGGTCCTTAGTCCTGGGGCTAGCTGACCTCAGAAAGGATTAGGCAGCTCTTGTGGAAGCCTTGAGATTTTGCAAGAATAGATTACTGCAAGAGTGAGCCCGACCATTGAACTGTTCTTTGGTTTCCTGTTTCATAGCATAAGCTCTTCCACACACACTGTTGTCTTGATACCATCTGCCATGAGGTCCTCATTGGAGCTGAGCCAATGTGGGCCCCATGCCCTTGAGCCTCCAGAACTATGAGATACTTTACACAGTCGGCCTCAGGTATTTATTATAGAAGTAAAAAGCAGATAGATGCAGAGATCTTTCATTTACTCCAAAGTTTTCCATGTTATAGAATATCTATTTTACATTAATGTCTATTGTGCATTTGTGTGTGTGTGTGTGAGAGAGAGAGAGAGAGAAGAGAGAGAGAGAGCAAGCGAGCAGTCCTTTAAAAATAAATGAATATGCAGACATTCTGTTACCATTTACTGAAAAGGACAGTCTTTATCTACTGAATTACTTTGGAATATTGAAAGTGACAGTTTGATCATACATGTTTGGGTCTATTTTGGGGCTACTTAGCTTTTCCCATCATCTGCGTGTGTCTGCTCTTACAGCACCAACAGCTGTGTGTGGGTACCTTCCCACATGGAGAAGGAATTCACGCAAATGATGCTTTATTCATCTGGGGGACAGGCTTTGGAGCTGGGTTCTTGTGGGAAGAACATCACAGATGAGAAGCTGTTACCGAGAGAGGAAGGGTCTGAAGCCCATCTAGCAATAGCCTAGAGTCTTCCGTGTGTGTCTCACATGCACAGAATCGATGCTCACTCTGGCTACGTGTGCAGGTTGGTCTGTCTTTCCCTGACAACCCCAGGTAGAAGGACCAAACATAACCATACCTTAAGACAAAATCTAACGCTGACGAGGCACCAGATTGGTGCATCCCCTAAGTCCCAGGTGTTGAGGTTGTCCAGCTGATCTCCAGATGTAGACACCTATATTTGTAGGCAGTCTTTGAACTATTTGAAGGTGAAGCTTTCCATTTCATTCAGTATATTCTCTCTCCAGCCTAGTATCAGGCTCTACCCATTGACAAGGAACACACTCGTCAATCGACCACAGGTGTAGCCACAGAGATAAAATGTCACACCCGATATCCCTGGCACAGTCAACAGGAAAGAGCGGCAATGCATCACCTCCCTTCTGGAACTCAGATTGGTTCCACAGCTACTCTTCCATTACCTTTCTTCCTCAAGCACACAAAATGAATTTTAAACATTCATGGCCATGTATCTGACTTTAATGTGTTTGGGTGCTACCCTTCATTGTATATGACACATGCTAGGTGGAGGCGGAAACTGGATTCGCGGCATCTTAAAGCTAATGTTTCCTTATGAAGACACAGCTCTCCTACTTCAACTTCTGCTCCGTGATGGTGTGTAGTCATTGAGGAGGGCTCTGCAGGAAACAGGAGGGTAGGACATACTCCAGGATGGATGAGCTATGGGCTGGGCCACCTCGGGGCTGAAGTTTAGAGCTTGTAAGGCAACTCTCTGAGAACTTGCACTTTGAAAGTAGCTTTCCCATCATTCTCCACCCAGATGAGGCCAGGAACTGACAGCAGTGTGATGATGGTTGGAGTTTTGCTCAAATTGAAACCCCTCCCCTATTCTCTGCTAGTGCCTGGACAATGTGTGAGGGAACATGTCCATCCTCCCTTTCCAAAACTCTTTTCTCTAAAGTTTAGAATTCAGCATCTTCTAAATAACTGACACCATTTGCCAATGCTTAATTCAAGTGCTTGCCGATTCCCCAAATCCTTCGTAGTGCGTCTTTTCTGTACGGAAACCAGACAAACTCAAGACATTGAAGCAGGCTCACCAACTGAGTTGAATCATTTTCTTTTGGATCTGCAGTGGTTTTCAGCCAATTAATTATGAAATGATATGATGTTCCTCCATTTGGCAGTATACTCTCAGCAGATAATTGGTAATTTCTTAGCAAGCATAAATTCACATATATTAGCAGGGAAATAAAATATCAAGTAGTTGAATAACCTCGCAAAAGTAGTTGATCAGCTATCCTTCAAATTCTGATGAATAGGTTACAAGGATTCTTACAAACACCAACGGGCACAAACTATGCAAGTGTCATAAAAGGATCAGGTGGTCAAGGCAAGCTTGTGCATGGTGATTCTCCTCCCAGTGCCTGCCCAGTCACTACTCTGCTGCCCAATGCAAGCTTCATGCCCGCAACATCACTGCAGGGGCTCAAGCCCTTTAAGCAGTGACAATCACTTCTGCATGGCTTGGGCCCCTGTCATCCACACAAGCCATAGGTTGGCAACCTTGCTAGCTCAGCTGACAGGGTGACAAGGCCCACAGAGCTCTGCAAACCCAGGATGCTGAGTGGTGGGGAAGGTATACGAGGGGGCAGCAGCAGAGAGGTGGTCTGCAAGTCTCCGGCCTCCGTGTTGGCTCAAGTCTGGATTGGATGGAATTGGAGACTCTGGTGTGATTTGCTGTTGCTTGCCAGTAGGGGCACCCAGTTTCTGACCTTCCTCTCTTCAGACAGATGACTTCTCAACACTGAGATTTGTTTTAAAAACCATTTTATGGCTGATTGACATTTTTATACATCCTCATCTTCTTCATTGATCTGGGCTTCATTTGGTGTATTTTCAACCAGAGACTCTCTCAGCAATTTCTTGTACTGCAGGTCTGCCAGCTTTTATCTGACAGAAAATACTTTCTGGAGTGGGGACAGGCATTTTGCAGGGGTGAAGACAGCATTTTGGATGCCCCCACCCCATATTTCTGTCTGTCTTTTGAATGCAATGAAAATAAACATATTTGAAGTTCTGATTTTAACTTGAATATGATTTTTACTATAGAATTTTAATATGATCATTTTTTCTTTCCATACTTTGAAGCTACTATTTTATTGTCTTTCAACCTTCATTTAAAATTTTTTACTTATTTATTTTCCACTTATTTGAAAGGCAAAACTAGAGACCGGAGAGAGGAGAGAGGAGAGAGGGGAGAGAGAGAGAGAGAGAGAGAGAGTCTTGCAGTTGCTGGTTCATTTCCCCAATTCCTCCACTAACTTGGACATGTGGGTAGCAGAATTTGAAAGCACAGCTTTTGTGTTTCAAGGCAAGCCAGTCCATCTGAGATTTGCCCCCTTTTCTGACGAGGGCCTAACTTTAAGAAAACATGCAGCCAGCTTGCTAGAGCCAACATCAACACACAAAGCAGCCTTTCTGATGAGTGATTGATGGATGTATTTTGAGCTATCAAGTGGAGAACAAGAATGGGAGGACTGTCGGGGGCTCATGGCGACACTGCGGCTCTCAGTCTCATGCAAAGTTGGGTAATGAAGGCATTTGGCTTTGATTTCTGGTTAAGGGACACACCTGGAGCACCCATCCAGACTGCAGACCTCATTTACAAGTCAACTTTCAGAAATGCATCGTCCACACTGGACACCCTTTTCACCACCCTAGCGTCACACCGAGATCCTTGTTAGTATGTTCGTTAACTTCATGTGGATGAAGGTTCACTGTTCTTTTTTTTTTTTCATTTTTTTGTTTTGTATTTTTAATTTTTCTCCCCTTGGTGGACTGTACTCAAGAGGATACACTATGGAAATGTAGCAGAAGTTAAGAGAGAAGCAAGTCCTCATGCATGGACTACAAGGATGGACTCACAATGAAATAACTGATAGTCTCCTACATTATTGGGAGACACTTCAGTGACAGCATGAAGGACTTGTGAAAATTCACAGCAGACACCCATTGTAAGACTGGAGAGAAGACAGAGGGGAGGGGAGGGATCTTGAGGAGGGGAGGGAAGACCCCAGTGCCTATTAAATTGTATCATGAAATAATAATAATAATAATAATAATAATAATAATAATAATAATAAAGAAATGCATTGTAAATCCCAGAAACTACATTGGCTCTGGCTGATTTCATTTTCCTTCTCTTTGTTGCCTGTGGATTAACAAACCTCTCTCATTACTGCTCATCAGTGTCTTGCTGCTCGGGGTACTGTTGGTACTGATGAACAGTTATCTTCCCAATGCCCTGGAGGAAGGAGCAACTCTCTCATCCATGTCTTTCTGGTTGATTCATTCATCAATGAAGGCTGTGCGGGCAGCCTAGGTGTGGGGCACTGGATAAGACGTTGGATCCGGACATGTTAGAGTGTGGGAAAAATGTTATTGTTGGGCAGTGTGAGGTTCTTTTGTGTGGAGAAAACTGGTACTTTGCTAGGCCAGGAGGCGCCTGGACTTTGGAAGATTTCGCTTTAGCGATAAATCTGTTCTTTGCTGCCTTGCAACTTTGTGAACCCAGGTGCAGGAGAGGCAAGGGTGCAATTCTCCTCCCGTCCCAGGAACAGGAGGAAGATAAGGGTGTGAGAATGGGATGAGCTATAAAAATAGTGGGTATGGGAATGGAACAGGCTCCCTGTGCCTGAAGGCCATAAAAAATTAACATGTCTAAGGTTGTTACTTTTGATGTATTTCCCAGCCCAAAAGGGCCTATATAATCTTCTGTCCTGGACTCATTTGAGGTCTGACCGCCCCGCTTGGCTGGCCTGTGTGCCCCAAGTGTGGTCTGACCCCAGCATGCTGGCGCAATAAACTCTGTTTGCTGTTTGCATTACCAGCGAGACTCTTTGTGGTTCTCTGGGGATTGACTAGCTCACACCCTGATGTCCGGGGGCTTTAGCCTGGACTCTAACAGACACAGCTTCAGCTCATGGAGAGCATGTATGTGATTCATTTCAGATGAGCTCAGATTCAAATACATGTCCATAAGTTCTCTTGGGTGCCAGGCACATAATGGAGTATATATATGATGGGCATCTCTCCCTAAGTTTATGGAGAAAATTTAGATGTAGCTTGAATACTGAGCTTCAATGTTCTACAGTGCGAAACACGGAGATTGCCATGGCGATGCAGATAAGCATTGCTAAGGCCAACACAGGACAGAATGAAGCTTGAGATGAGCCTCAAAGGATGTTCCGGTCATTCAGGAGGGACAGGCTGAAGTGCTTCTCCAGGAGTCACACTTTTCTTCTTTCTCATTATTGCCACACCAACTGTGTGACCAGCCAGGGACTGCTTTGTCCAGTCCTCCTTATGGTGAGCAGGTGTTTTGGGGATCCCAGGAAGTTACATATTTGCAGAAAGATGGTCCAGAAAGAAGGTCTCACAGTGTTTCTCAATTTCCTAATTTCAGCCTTTTTCTGTGTCAGGATGAAAAGCTTCTGCTCTAACTCTCCTCCATTTTTGAAACAAATATAATAATAAACCTAAACTAATGGACTGGGTGAGGTCTAGTAGGCAAAAGAGGGATGGAGGCTGACCTGAGAGACGTGGTGCAAAGGAGATGATAAGCATAATGAGTGTGCAGGCCTTACCAGTGGTAGCTGTACCTGTTACAGGACTTGGGAGTCCTCCTTGTTACGCTCATTCTCAATTACTAGAACATGCTCATTGACATGTGTAAGAGTTGAAAATGAAACCAAGACTTTTTATATATACATATTTTCTTAAAAATTTACTTTCATTGGAAAGTCAGATTTACAGAGAAGGAGATACAGAAAGATTTTCCATCTGCTGGTTCACTCCCCAAGTAGCTACAACAGCCAGAGATGAGCTGACCTGAAGCCAGGAGCCAGGAACTTCCTTTGGGTCTCCTATGTGGGTGTGGGGTCCCAAGGCTTTTGGCCATCCTCTCCTGCTTTTGCAGGCCATAGTCAGGGAGCTAGATGAGAGGTGGAGCAGCCAGGACATGAACTAGCACCCATATAGGATCCCAGCACACACAAGGTGAGTACTTTAGCCACTAGGCTACCACGCCAGGTTCCCACATCCATTGTTTACCGAAATCTGTCCAACAATATCTCTGAATCTGGCATATTTGCATTTTGGAAGGGCCACGGTTTAACTGGAGATGATCAGCGTGGTCTAAGTGAACACAGTCGTTCTCCCATCCAGATCTGGGGAGTACCCAGCTGCCACCCACGGGGACGCCCAGCCTTGGAGTCCTCCGATGCATTCCTCCCAAGATGAGAAAGCTCACGCACAGTGCCAACTTGAGTTCACATGCGCAGTCACGGGTTAAGGCTTTTGCACTACTGTGAATCTAGAATCACTCTCGTGCGGTCCCTCTTATGGTGTGTACCAAGTACAAATCTGTAGACTCATAGAATCAGCTGCAACCAAGGACACTTTCTGTTGCTTCAAGAGTAGGTGGTGCACAAACAGGAGCTTCCAATGGGGCAAACGAGTAGCATTTCCTGATGTATTCATCTGTGAATAGGTTTTTCTTATTTGCTACTATCTATCCTTCAAATTGCAGTGTCAAGTCCAGTGCCCACATCATGGCATACTCAGGAGCCTATGAATGGGAATTGGAAGAGGTTGGTGCAATGGCTCAACTGTCTAATCCTCTACCAGCAAGTTCTGGCATCCCATATGGGCACTGATTTATGTCCTAGTTGCTCTGCTTCCCATCCAGCTCCCTGCTTGTGGCCTGGCACAGCAGCAGAGAATGGCCCAAAGCTTTGGGTCCCTGCACCCATGCAGGAGACCCAGAAGAAGCTCCTAGCTCCTGATATCAGATCAGCTCAGCTCTAGCTGCTGAGGTCATTTGGAGAGTGAACCAGTGGATGAAAGATCTGTCTCTCCTTCTCTCTGTCCATCTGCCTTCCAATAAAAAATAAATAAATCGTAAAAAAAGAGAGGAGGCAACTGGAAATTTGCAGGTCGAAGGTGAGGATCCTGAGCTAGGGAGAGTGTTGCAGGCTCACCAGGTGGTTTCCATGTGATCCAGGGTGACAGAAGCAAAGGATGCTGCTAGTTTCGTAGATGAATCAAGGGACCACTCTACCCCATCCCACAAGCCAAAGACCTCAGGAAGCCTCTGGAACCTGGAAGAGGGTGGGAAACAATCTCCACTGAGCCTCAAGAAGCAGTACAGCCCCGTGACACTTGGCTTTCTGGAGTTTTGAGCCACAGAAGTGTAAGGTGATGGATCTGTGTCCTCTGCAGCCACAACTGGCATGCACGGCAGCAAACTGGAAGGCAGAGAAGCACTGAGTCGCATGTGTCACAGGTGCAGTGCACAGCCCTGCTTGCAGGGGTCACCATGGTGCAATGCCGCTGTTCTGAGATGTAGTCGTACTGTTAACTGACTGGGCTGTGTCAACTTCCTTCAGTTCACCACACAGCCCTTGGAGGCAGACACTCCTTGAACGCTCATTTAATAGAGGACAGCGAGTCCCTGAGAAGCTAGTGTACTCAAAGCCACAAAACTGGGACATGAACTCAAGTCTGACCCCAGATACTCTGAGGCTCTGACATTAAAGTGATGGTGCGAGGTCTGTGCCTGCAACTGTGTGTAGCTACACGTTTCAGTGACATCGCTGCTTCGGACAGTCAGATTTGCAGAGAGAAGATCTTACATCTGCTGCTTCACTCCCCAAGTGGCCGCAATGACCAGAGTTGAGCCGATCTGAAGCTAGGAGCCAAGAGCTTCCTCTGGGTTTCCCACGTGGGTGTAGGGTCCCAAATCCTTGGGCTGTACTCCACTGCTTTCCTAGGCCACAAGCAAGCAGCTAGATGGGAAGCGGGGCCACCAGGATTAGAATGGGCACCCATATGGGATCCTGGCATGTGCAAGGTGAGGACTTTAGCTGCTAGGCTATCACACTAGGTGCACAGACTCTTTATATACCATGGTCACCCTCCATTCCTTCGTGCCCTCATGCCCTCTTCAGGAGCTTTGTCCAGCTGCCCTCACCTGTCTACTCTAGTAGGAAGTGGTGGTTGCAAAACTCTTTCCATCACTAATGCCACCTCCCACCCCACAGGTGGAATCAGCTGTGACCACTCTATGTTCACAGAATATTGTGCCCACTCCTACTTCCTCCTTTGCCCCGTCCATGGGATGCCCTGGGCATCACAGGGTTCTGCTCTGGTTCTCCTCTGGTCACACCTCTTAAAAAGTGATTTCCAGCATAGGACCTGTGCTCTCACCACACACCCAGAGCCTCAGAATTTCATGGCAGATGGTCCAGGGCCAGTCCAGGGCCGGTCCAGGGCCAGTCCAGGGCTTGGGTAGGCCCCCTCCTCCTGCTTATCTTCCTGGAGGTTGGCAGCAGTGTTCTGCTTTAGTCTGAGGGAGCTTCCTGGAGGGTGGGTGCATCTGGAGTTGCAGGTTGGGTGTCCACCTGTGTGCAAGGAAGCTCTTAGAACCTCTTGGATGGGACAAAGCTGTGGGAGGAGAGGTTGGGAGAGGGGCAGCACTCTCAGTTCCATCATGTTCTCATGAAGAATTCCACGGCATTAGGAAGCAGAGGGTCGTCAAATTGTCCTGAATTAGATCTGGCCCAGTGGGTGCTGAGGGAAGTACACTCTCCTAGGTGGGAGGTTAGGGAGGACAGGGCAGATGCTAGTCAACATCTTGTTGCCTTGATGTAGAATGATTAAATATTGAACTATGGGCCATGTGAACCTACGCTTCTTGCCCTAGATTCAAGATGTTAAGAATGATCTTTGGGGTCATTGTTGTACGTTAATCTACTATGTGTGACGCCAGCACGTCATAGGAGTGCTAGTTTGTGTTCCAGCCGTTCCAGTTTGGCCCCTGCTGATGCACTTGGGAAAGCAGCAGAGGATGGCCCAAGGGACCTCTGTCTTCAACCTGGCTCAGTGCTGGCTAATTCAGCTGTTAGGAGAGTAGACCAGGAGATGGAAGATATTTTTCTCTCTCCCACTCTGTCTTTCAAATAAATAATTAAATCTTTTTTTAAATAAAAAGACTGAATTTCTTCCTTTCCTTTTCACTAGACAGAGAGAAAGAGAAAGACCAGGTACTGAACAGTGAAAGAAACAGAACAATTTTCTTTTAAAAAGTTTAGCAAGAAATGTAGCCAAGGATGAGCCAAGTTGGCAGTATCTGGGTTTGGGGAGCTATGGGAATTTTGCTGTCTTTTATCCACAAATATACATTTAAACAAGCTGTTTCCTAACAAGAAGTACATTGATGAATTAAAACCTATAAAGAGGTAGTGCCTAGTGGGCTATCGGCACCAGAAGTAACATTACCAAGACAAAAACCACATCAAACTGAAACAACAAATTCCAGCGTCCAAAAAAGAAAAAAAATGGAGAAACATGGATTGGGAATAAGGAACACAGTCCTCTTAAGCATTGTTTTATTCACAATGTGAAATTTGTGTTAACAAAGTGATAGCATGATGAGCTAACTTCCGTGGGATCCTGAGCTGGAATGTGTGTTGGAAGCAGAAGCCAGACTCATCCACATGCCCCAGCAGTCTGAAATCATGGGCTAATCTGACCAGAGAAATAGAAAAAGTCCTTTCCAGAGCAGGTTACACCCCAACAGGAGAGTCTGCTTTATTGCTATAGTCTCTGTAGGAACCCTGATAAAGGCAAGTCAATGTTTGGCTTGGCTCCAACAAATGATATTATTCTTAGGTAACACCAAGAGCACACACACACAAACTAGAAAGCTTTTCTTTGCTGTGTCGTGGCCAAGATCTCATCTGGATTCCATTTAACCTCAACGCTGGGAGACGTTAGGAAGCACTGAAGCCTCTGGTGGACAGTTGGTGCCTAAGATGCCGCCTGCGTCACCTGCACTCCGTGTTGTCAATGACATGACACCTGCTTGGTGCCCCAGCCACCGGGCCTGAGAAGGAAGGGAGGGGCCGGGGAGCCAGAGCAAGTGTGACTGCCCAGTGGTGGGCGGGCAGAGCAGAAGGGGCTTTGATGCTGACCCAGGCTGAGGAAGGCAGCAGCCCTAATTAGGTAGAAGCCAGGCATGGAATTGAACATTAGTCTGTTAATTGACTCGGCTAAGGTGGGATAGCGAAGCATCCTGAGGAAACGCCCCGACTCACCAGTGTGGCTAATTATTAGGGGACATTACTCTTCTGTAGTTTCCTACCAGTGTTTCAAAGGAGATTTTCTTTAAAAGTGTCAGGGCCATTGACTGCTGCTTTTTGTAGGCTCCCAGGAGGATTGCACCGAGTACAAGGTCAACGAATAAAGGTTATAAAGATGGATTTTCTTAATTCAGCTCCAGCATAGAAGAACAATACTAACTTCATTTGGGGGTGCTCACAGAACGTGTAAAAAGGGAGCTTGCTTTGGTATTTTCAGTCAGGATACTGCTTAAAATGTGTAATTTCAATTTTCCTGATGATAAATGGGAAAACACAAAAATCAAGAGAAGTTAAACAGATCTGTCATATTAGGAGACAAAAGCATTGTTAATATCATGCTGACAAAGGTTAAACATGCGCTGAGTCTGTCCTTCCATCCTTCCTGGAAGCGGTTTGCACTGGGACCAGTCCCCTGGATGGGACATTGAGGTAGAAGAGAACGACCAGTCTCCAAAGCCAAATGAATGACAGCAAAAGTGGCCTGAGCAAAAGATAAATATACAAGGGTACCAGGACTGTGGCACAACCAAGGGTAAACAGCAGTGTGTCCCATGCTGGCTGCTCTGAGGACACTAAGATGACAGCACGCACAGCCATCCTAAGGCTGCTTTTCCAAGACCTGGGGCATGTTTGATATTCACTCATAAACAGCAATGACAACATGATGATTGACCTGAATAATTCTGAGAGATAAAGGGAGTACATGGGCATCAGCAGGGATCCCAAATGGGCGTTAGCCAACTTGCTCTGGGCAAGCCATGTGGTACTGTCTCGCCAATCCCCGTTCCTTAGTTCCACAATTACATGTCACAGATATTCATCATGCCTCTCTTTAGAGTGATTCCCATTGGAATGTAGAATTAACACACAGCAGTACAACATAAGTGATTGCTTTTTTTTTTTACCATTATTATAGTTACACATATTATAATAAATGTTTTGTAAAATGCTTTCCAAAGGAATATTTCATGTAGCTCTCAAAAAATAGTTGCTAAGTAGCCCCACCCCCAAATTTTGAATGATTTATCAAATAAGCAAATGAATAAACTTTATGTATACGCCTTAACACAATATGGATACAATCATTATTTGTAATTAACATTTACAGCAATTTTTAATGATCAACAGTGTCATTTCAGTTTTATTCATACATTGTAAGAAAATAACCAGAGGGCTGGCGGCATGGCCTAGCAGCTAAAGTCCTCGCTTTGAACGCCCCGGGATCCCATATGGGTGCCGGCTCTAATCCCGGCAGCTCCACTTCCCATCCAGCTCCCTGCTTGTGGCCTGGGAAAGCAGTCAAGGATGGGCCCAATGCATTGGGACCCTGCACCCGTGTGGGAGACCTGGAAGAGGTTCCAGGTTCCTGGGTTCGGATAGGCGCAGCACCGGCCGTTGCGGCTCACTTGGGGAGTGATTCAGTGGACAGAAGATCTTCCTCTCTGTCTCTCGTCTCTGTATATCTGACTTTGTAATAAAAATAAATAAATCTATATAAAAAAGAAGATAACCAGAAAAAGAACTTAACGGACATGGATTTTTTTTTTTTTTAAAAAAATTGCATCCAATAGCAGAAAACCTCTACATTTCATCAATAGGTAGATCACCAAACAAAGTATGATCTATTCATAAAACGGAAAACCATAGAACAGTGAAAACAACTTTAGACAAAGAATACAACAATTTGATTGAGAAAGGAAAAATATATAAATGTCTTTACTTCTAAATGCACAGGTACTTTAGCAAGAGCAGCCACTAGAATCTCTAGGACTTAACACTAGAGGTTGGAACCTCTCATACCAGCAGTAAGTTAACCCATGCATGTTTTAACAGATTTGTTTACTTCATTGAAAGACAGAGAGAGAAGAAGAGCCAGGAACCCCATCTTGGTCATGTGCACCCCAGCACTGGAGCCGCCATACTCTGCCTTCCTAGCAGGAGTTGGATCAGACTGAGAGCAGCTGGGACTCACACCAGTGATCTTAGATGGCATGCCAGCATTACAATAGCAGCTGAAACTGCTGTGTGTGCCAAGATATGGCCCCATCTGCTTGCGTCTTAATTGAGGGGGTCGCAGCAGAGACCACTGTTACCACCGTTGATATCACACAGCTCCAAAAAAATAAAAGGAGAGCAAAATTTCCGCTCCATGATGTCAACATTGATGTACCCAGGTCAGCTACAGAGATAGACAGGGCTTTCAATGGAAACTGTACACACGTGCCATTATGACCCTGAAGGATTTCTTTAAGAACTCTACAAGGAGGTGAAACATCGCTTTATCAGCACAATCCTGAAGAGAAAGTACAGCCAAAGCAATGGCAATCAAGCAGGGAACATGTGCGGGCCACTGTTTGCCTGTTGCCTTCTGGAAGGCCAAGGGACAGCTATGTAATAGGACAGTGTGTTCAGAAAGTAGGACAAAGCTTTAGGAGATAAACTCTCAGGAGCGCTCCTCTCCATTCCTCCATGAGGCAGGTGCTACTGTGGGAGAGATTTCAGGATCAATTGTTAGGAATCTGCTCGAACGTCCTGACTTGACCTCTCCTGGCTTCCTTTTGAGTCCTAACCTTACACAAATCTTGCAAGGTTCCTCAGTTCATAGTGGAGGAAAGGACTCCATTCTTAGGGATGAACGAAATACTTGGTGTCTTAGTTTGCAGAAGTGTTTCAAATTTGATGGGCCTTTGAGCTGAAAAAAGGCCCATTTTAACTTTTGTTTCCACATCCCATTTTTGACCAACTTTTTGAAATTTTCTCATATAAACCATGTGCTTATATATCTGGTGACAACTTACTATACTGATGACATTGAAAAATAATAACAATATGAGGCTTGGTACGATGGCCTAGTGGCTAAATCCTCACCTTACAAGCATTGGGATCTCATATGGGGGCACATTCATGTTCCAGTTGCTCCATTTCCTATCCAGCTACTTGCTGGTGGCCTGGGAAAGCAGTAGGAGATGGCCTAAAGCCTTGGGACTCTGCACTCACATAGAAGACCCAAAAGAAGCTCCTGGCTTCTAGCTTTGGATCAGATTAGCTCTGGTTGGTGAGGTCATTTGGGGAATGAACCAGTGGATTGAAGATTTTTTTTCTCTGTCTCTCCTTCTCTCTGTAGATCTGCCTTTCTAATAAAAACAAATAAATTTAAAAAAATAATTATACGTAGCACAGTCATGACCATAGTACTTAGCAATATACCACTCATATATTCATATGTATAATAGTACTAAAAATCTGTAAAATACCAAGTGTGGGTATGTATGAATCCTAAAATGCCTAGAGATAAAACAGATGGAATGAATGGGAGTGGGGTTCATACTGGCTTTAGCATTTGCTTGAACGTGTCCAGATTACACAGCTGGACAACAAGCAGCCAAGCCACTTGGACATTGAGATGGTGACATGCAGGAATCCCCAGGGCTGGTTCAGGGTCACAACTTGGCTTGAAGGGTTTGATCCTGATTCTGCAGCATTAACTCTTCCAGCACAGGCTCTGTTCCTGGGGAAGGTGACAGTCAAGGGAATCTCACATGGTTGGAAAACAAGAAAATGAAGGACTCATTTTCAAAAGGTAAATGATCTTTTGTTTGGGCAGTCTGATGGGCTCTCTCTTAGGAAGGAATTTGCAGTCTCACTATTTGTTCCTCTAAATTTGCCATGGGGTGGGGGCTGCTTTTTAATTACTGTCACTCCGGCTCTCTGCTCTCCTGGTGCTGGGTAGAAGTACATCCTCAACTACCCTCTAAGCCAGCACAGGTGCCGTGAGGTGAGTTTTCAGGGTCAGTGTGCAGTTCTTTGCCAAGTCTAGCAAACTTGTCTCCTTGCAACCTGAATCCTTGGGGTACGTGGTTTCCTTCTATCATGTTCCTAATCACATGAGCACAACCAAGAAATGCACCTTCATTGTACTGAGCACAGAGATTTTGTTGCACTGTATTTAGGATCAATACAGTGTTTCCTAGCTGATCCTGACACACAGTTTGGGAATCGGAGGCTGCAAAATGAGAGCATGAAGCTCCTTATTCTAAAATGATTTAGCATTTCAGGGTGGTGACTGCAGAACGCTTAACCCCAAGGGGACCCTTGGTACAGGTCACATGCTCATGAACCCGACTCGATCTTCCTGTCTCACATCACAATGGCCCTAGAAAACGAATCTTTATCCCTCCCTTTTTCACAGATGAGAAAACTCAGAAATTAAAGCAGTTTGCCCAAAGTCAGTTAGGAGCAGGTGTTGGTTGCATTGCAGCATTACGTAGGTCCCTAGAGGAGTGCACGGTTCTAGCCCAGCTCTGCTGCTTCTGATGCAGGGTCTTGTCAATCCACACCCTGACAGGCAGAGCTCAAGCACTCAGGTTCCTGCCATCCTCATGGAGGTGTGGACTGAGTTCTTGGGTCCTGGCTTCAGTGCGGCATCACCTAAGGAGCTGCTGCAGGCATTTAGGGAGTGAACCAGTTTCCATAACTCTCCTGTCTCTCCCTGTTTCTCTTTCAAATGAAGTGAAAAGTAAAAAAAAAGCAAAAAATTAAAATCAGAAAACATCAGAAGCCAGAATTTGTTGCTAAAACAGGTCTTCGTGATTTGTGAGTCTTAAGCACCAGGAGCCAAGAACACCATTAGAGGAAGAATAAGACTCCGAAAACACTGGATACCTTCACAGAGTGATCATTCAACTGGAACCCTCAACAGAAGGTAAGCAAAGAGGTTTTCTTTGACTCAGAAGTGGGACTGGTAATTTCAGTCTTGGTCTGAAGTACCTGGCTCAGCACATGCTGAAAAGGATCATGCATTAAAAGCAGGCACTGCTTTTAATTTCACTGCAGCAACTAATTCACATCAGAGAACTCATTTTCATAAGCAATGCGGCTAACCCCGCCTCAGAGTGGTAACTGGAAACCAAAGCTGGTGGTGTGGCTTTCTCCATGGTAACCACACTTGGAAAAGAGCCCTCTGTAACAACTTAGTGGGGAGCCCTGAGGGATGGAGCCAGAAGCAGATAGAGGTTAATGTTGCCCTTTAAGGCTGTCCTTGGTAAAGAGAACACAGGCATTCAAGTCAAGTGTGGTCTTGACTTACATACAAAATTTAAAGCACTGAAATATTTTGTAGATATTCCCTAAAACAGAAGCTATTATTGAAAAGGGCTGATCTAATTATATCCACATGGTTTTCCTTTGAGATATCCTATCAGCCCTCCCACCTACCAATTTCCTATGTGGGGGGACAGAGGGCTTGGGGCAGGCATGAAAAGAACATGGGACTCAAAAAGAGGAGAGGCAGAGATCTGGCTAATGGCCAAGGTAGCTGTTATGTAATCCTGGGGTTCACCATGAGACCATATTGCCCTGGCTCTGCTACGGTTCTGTTCCTTACTGGTTACGCCTTAAGAGATCACTGGTGAAATTGGCACAAAACTTGTCCCATTTCCTTCTCTGTGCATACAACCTCAGTGTGACACATTTTTTCAAAGAAAGTAGAAAAAGAAGAAAGGAGAGACCAAAGGAACAATAAATATCAGGGATCTTCAAAGGGCTCATTGAAAATGCTTACTGTGAGACAACTGTGGATAGATTAAAATTTTTTTTTCCATAGGAAATAAATGCACGATTGAATTCTCTTTTTTTTGAACTTTTTGAAGTGCTGCCTTAGGATCATCTTGGGTGGTGGTGGGGTGAATGCGACAATGCCATGATTTGCCAGTGAAGGGTCCAGGGTTTGCTTCAGAGAAAAATGGAGTCAAACAGCCCCCCACAGGGTGAAGAGGCAAGGGGCCCACTTCAACTACGGAGGTTAACTTGCAGAAGAACAGCAAACTGTATTAAAACACCCCACAGACAGCACCTGTTAGGACCACAGACGGGGAAACTTCAGACATTTTGAGCCCCAATCTACCACCATCCAACATGGTAAAGGAGGCCTTTTTCCAACTTGCTATGAAGGAAGAGGCTTAGAGCTGAAGGTGGCTCTGGTGCAGACTGAAGAAACGCCCCTTCTTTGACCAACCAATCAGCTTCCGCACCTGACCCTCACCCCGGCTTCCTTCCTAACTCTTGCAAAATGCTGCTGTTGGGGTAGTCTGATTAGACCCTCGCTTTGTGGCTTTGTGGTTGCTTGACAGCTTCAAGGTCATAAATTGTCTCCCTTCCAAAGACCCTGACCTTGTAGGCCTGTTCCTCAGCTGGGTTTCACATCTGATGACAAATTCAAGGTTGTACAGCTCAAACATTCACATTTTTGAACTTGTGACGAGCTGCTAGGGAGCACCTCAGAAACTTAAGTGATCCCTTCTTAACCCCATGGGGAGAGATCTCACCGTCTGTCACCTTTGAAGTGACTCCTGGACCCTTCATTAGTAAATTATGGCATTGTGGCCCTTAACCCACCTTCTCCCCACATGTGTTTAGGAACTGTGAAAATCAAAATAATCTTGTCCCTTAAGGGGCTTAGACTCCAAGAGGTCGAGAAAAGCATTGCTCCCCATGTGAGAGTGAATTCACATACAGTACATGCAACAATGAAGATAAGTACTTTAGGGAAGAAATCAGTCAACAGGAGCTGGCTACTTTGAGAGCCAGCCTTTAAAATGCCTACCTTTTATGAATCTGAGTATTTTGTAAAAACGCTAGCATAGGTACAGTTTCACACTGGATGGACTGGGGCACAAGGAGGATGCTTTCCGTGTGGCAGCTAATTCCTGGCAATTGTATTTGATTCTCAGGGCACTCGACTTGGGCTCCCTGGCTTGCTTTGACCATGTGGCCTGAGTGGGGTTAATGATCCCAATTCTGGTCATCTTATAATAGATATATTCAGTAGGACTTCCATGAGCACTCTTCAACATTTTAGCTGAGATTGCCTGTAACTCTGCCATCCAGTTAATATTGTACAGTTTTTGAGAGCTTCCATGGGTTCTTTCGGCTTGGTCACTGAGTATAACCATGAGTTCTGGTATTTCAGAACCATTCTTTCTCCCTCAGCTTCTAAGATTGTAGGGGAGTCTGGTTTTGTGAAGGAAGGTTGGAGACAATGTTCTAGAGAAGTCTCTAGACTCTAGAGAAGACTTCTCTAGAACATTTTCTGTTTGTGTTCAACAGATGAGTAATGCATCTGATGTGTGGCAAAAACTTGATTTTCAAAAATAACAACAAAAAATACTGCATAGTGTATATGAGATCAAGCCAGAGCTACCGGGAGCTATGTGGGATGGAGGCAGCTGTTTCCATGCCCACACATCTGGACTGAGTGCGTTTTGTATTTAAGATCGACTTTGAAGCACCCATTAATAGGTACACAAGTGTTTTGAAGGAATTCATCTCACCTCCCACCTCCCCCACTTCAAGCCAAACCAAATTCATGAGAAAAACGGAATGCAGTTCAGATTTCTCCTGCTGGGCCCAGCCTGCTGACTGAATCCTTGCCTGGCACACACTGGGATCCCCGGTGGGCATAGGTTCATATCCTGGCTGCTCTACTTCCCATCCAGCTCCCTGCTGGTGGCCTGGGAAGCCAATAGAAGATGATCTGAAACCTTGAAACCCTGAACCTGTGTGGGAGACCTGGAAGAAGTGTCTGGCTCCTGGCTTGGGATCAGCTCAGCTCTGGCCGTCGTGGACACTTGGGCAGTGAACCACTGGATGGAACAATCTTTTTCTCTGTATCTCCTTCTCTCTGTAGATCTGTCTTTCCAATAAAAACATATAAATCCAAAATGTCACATTTTATATTCAAGTACTATCACATCAATCAGATGGTTAAATTAAAAAAAAAAAAGCAAAGACTTCTGCCTTGGAGCTAATTAGCTGCAGGGATTTTGTGTTAGTATTTCCTCAGCCTCTGTCTGCAAGGTTAGGGAAGGGGTAATAGTAAATTGAATATGACTTCCATTAATATAAACCAATGTGGGGAGCCATGCAGTTGGGTCAGATGGCATGGGTGTGTGATGAGCACCACTCCTCGGTTAGCAAGGCTACGAGAAGTTTCTGGCAGCGAGGCAAGGCCCGGCGGAATGTCTCTGGTCACCTCATTGCTGCCTCAGCCCATTGTATGGACACTCAGTCACCTCTCTGATGTCTCATAGAATTCTCCTGAGGGTGTTGTTGTTGTTTTTCTGCGAATGTGAAGTGATTCCTGTAACTGGTATGACATCTCAAATTGATCAATCATGTTATGATAAAAACATCTTTAGCGATGTAAGGCTATGACACACAGCTAAAAGTATATAATAGTACAATTGAACCCACAATGTCCTGCCCACTTTTGTCCTGGAATTTGCCCTAGTATAAGTAATGTTTTCCTTAAGAAATGGCTTGATAATATCTTGCAACTGATGGCAATCATGGAGGTACAAAGAGCTTGTTTACCATGTGCCTTGAACTGTTACAACACATGATATGATGCATTTTAGTTTCTCACCACAGAAAGCAAAAGTATATGGGGCATCTTCTAAAGGGAAACAAATGTGAACCCCCTCAAAATGGCTTGAAATCTCAATCTTACACTGGCACTTATATTTAGGGAAAGAAAACAGTTTATAAAACTTCTATCTTATATTGGCACTTATATTTAGGGAAAGAAAACAGTTTATATAGATAAAAGGAAGTTTTTTGTAAAGGCCCTCTGTAGATTGGCTGAGTTGCCTTGATCCCTTTCACTGCCCTTTAACAAAAGAATGAAAAACAATTGAATCAGCACTAGGTGAAGGTGACAGTAATTTTTTTTTATAGATTTATTTATTTTTATTACAAAGTCAGATATACAGAGAGAGGAGGAGAGACAGAGAGGAAGATCTTCCGTCCGATGATTCACTCCCCAAGTGAGCCGCAACGGGCCGGTACACGTGGATCCGAAGCCAGGAACCTGGAACCTCTTCCAGGTCTCCCACACGGGTGCAGGGTCCCAATGCATTGGGCCATCCTCGACTGCTTTCCCAGGCCACAAGCAGGGAGCTGGATGGGAAGTGGAGCTGCCGGGATTAGAACCGGCGCCCATATGGGATCCCAGGGCGTTCAAGGCGAGGACTTTAGCTGCTAGGCCATGCCGCCGGGCCCAGGTGACGATAATTAATGCATGATTTGATTATAAGATTTAGCTAAGAATCTATGTTATATGCTTTTATAAAATCCTTTCATTTATGATCTTTTAATTCTGTACTCTTAATATTTTAATCAATATTAGTTTGTGTTTAGTAAAAATTGATTTTGAGTACAAAATTAATTTTGAGTATAAGTAAACTACTTCTCACTATGTAACTGCATGCGCTGCCAATCGTGGAATTCCTGGCTTCAGCCAGGTCACTGCAGATTTCAATGAGTAATGGTTTGCCGAAAATGTCTTCTTTAAAGTAAATAATATTTTTTAGGATTGTTTTTTGCATTTTCTTAACTATGATGTAAAAATGAAACAATTGGATATTGTGCAAAAGCTTGTGATGATTTGTGTATAAATAAAGAAGGCAACTTTTCTGAGTTGTCCGTCATGAGCATCAAGCCATAGTGGTCCGTGTGTTTTCTTCTATCATCTCACTGATCCACACACCCATTGCAAGCTCTCAGTCAGCCGGAGCTGGTCTCCGGCAAACCATGGACATTCATGAGATTCATTAAGCTTCTACCTGTTAATGCGCTCTCCTTCTCTTAAGTCACATGTCTCTGAAAGTGGGTTGTACCCCACCTCACTCCCCACAGACTGTAAGGGGTTCACTGGCCCTATGACTCACTGAGAGATGGGAGTGGCACATTAAGATTCTAATTTTTCGCGCTAAAAAACCTTTTAATTTCGGCATGTGGTGGTTTCTGAATGCTCAGAACCGGCTTTCACACTGTGGTCCTTTAGGAAAGCTGAGAGCTCAGCAGCATCACGGTGGGCGAGAGTAATGGAAGAAGGAGTTCCCTGCTGCTGTTTGCGTCCTCACATCAACAGCAACAGCTAAGGTGTGCTGAGCATGCCACACGTCAGGTGGGGTCCCAGATGCAACTCTCTGATTTTTGCAAGGACCTTGGTTCTGCAAGGTAAACTGTTGGATTCTCACCACCCTGAGTTGAGGAAACTGCCTAGAGGAAGCTCCCGGGTACAGTCAGTGTGCAACCTGGGGAGAACCAGCTCAAGCTTTCTGAACCTGGTCTCGCTGCCTGCTGCCAGCCAGGCTGAGCGTTGCGGCTGATCCCTGACTTGCACTCACTAGATGCCAAATGTCCCTCCTCTCTGCAGGGAGCAAAGTGCCTGCAGCTAAGAGAGTCCAAGAATGTGCTCCTAACCAAGGCCAACTTCCCTGCCCTTGACAGTCCTTTCCCACCTCCTTGAGGGGACGCTGTGGGGAAGGGGCTGGCCCATGTGACAGCTTTGACAACCCAAGCCTATCGGGCACACCTGAGCTTCATGAAGAAATTGGCATAAGTTATCATGACATTTTCAATAAATCAACATTTAGGATATAACAAAACTATTAATATTTTGGGGAGGTTTTTTTTTTTTTTTGTTTTTTTACTGTGCCAAGCCAGTTATTCCAATGGCTGCATGCCTTAGGTCTTTTGCTGAAACAAATTGGATTTACTGTAGTCAACTAGAAGTAGAAAGCAGAGGGGGACCTTTTATTTTCTTATTACACCAGTGTGGACTGAATGATTAACAACAACAGCAACAACAAAACACGCAAGTGTTTGCATCAGCTAATTCTTGTTATTTCTCCATTGTTTCCTTCTTTAACATAAAACCTGTGCCTGTTTCCATTTTGCTAATTCATGTTTGCTGTTGCCTGCCTTCTAATGTCTGCTTCTGATGAAACAGGGCCATATAGTGGGTTCGTCTAACAGCCGCATGAACATTTGGGCTCAGTTGGCATTCTAACCTGACAGCCGTAAACAGCCCTAATTGAAGTTGGAAGTGACACTGACTGTTACGCTCCTATGTAGAATCTGTTTCTTTCAAGCCCAACTTGGGCTGCTTGTCTTCCCCTGCGCCTGTAGATGGTTTGTGTGATGGCGTCCCCTCCCTACAACTGGAAACTGATGGAGGTAATCTGTGATGTAACAGGATTAATAGGCATTGGCCTTTGGGGATAGCTTTGGAACTGCAGTGTGGCAGAGGCTGCAAAGGTTTTGAATTCTGTGCTAGGAAAAGCCGGCCTGGTGGAGCATGGGCTTTCGGGAGATTCTGACGAGGACTAAGGAGGGGAGGAGCACTGTGGAGCAGCCTCTGCCTTTGAAGCTTTCCAGGTGCCTGTGAATGATGGCGTCCCCTCCAAAAGATATCTTGGGATGGAACCCACAGCGCAGCAGCGTTAGAGATGTGTGCCTTGGGGAAGCAATTCAGTCACATCATGGCTGGGACTGACTCCGTCATGAAGGGGCTCACAGTGCAAGCAGCGCTCTCTTGCTGTTCTGTGCCTTCTGCCACATGGGCATGGTACTACTCCCTCTGGAGGAGCCAGCAGCAGGTGCTGTTCTGGCAGCAAGGAGTGGCTCTCACCAGATTCCCCCATCTGGTGAGTGCTTTGATCCTGGAGTACCCTGCCTTCAAAGCCACAGAAAGGGCATTTCAATTGTTTATTTGTTGCCCAGTCTGGGGCAGTTTGTCAGTGCAGCCCTAACAGATGGAGAGCTGAGTTAGGATGGCAAGTGTACACTAGACAAGACTTCAGATGAACGGGATAGAAGTCAATACTTTGGTTGTTGGATCGATTCGCTGGAGAAGATGATGTGAATAGAGAAAAATATCCCTAGAAAACTCACACCTTCTGCTTGGAACTGGAATGATCTAGACTTGGCATATGTACAACTTCTGATAAAATACTGCTTTATACTGATATCTCGTGTTTTTTTTTTAACTGTTAAAATATGGAAAAACTGGGTTATAACAGATACACTATTAGCCTACTGAGAATTTTGTACTTACAAAGTTATGTATTTCACGCTATAAAATTCTATTTGATTTTTGGATCACGAGGGAGACGTAGGAGATGCCTTAAAGATCATCTGTTCACTTGGTTGCAAGCAAAATATTCCCCCGAGGACTCAAGTTTTACAAAACAGATAAGCTGTTTCCTTAACTTTTTATAGACTGAAATTGCTTTAGTTTGAACAAAATTCTGAAGCTGCATCAGCAAGGAGAACGTGAGAGTCCCTGGACAATGGCTCACTCACCAGGGCCTTCCTGCAGAGGGCATGAGTGATGGAGGTACGGGGCAGGGGCCGGGGGACAGGGAGTCACTGACTCAGGGCCACGGCCAGCAGGACAAGGGTCAAAATGTGCTTCCTCGGCCTTTTCAATGTGTGCTCTTTCTTTTTTTTTCCTGGTTCACACCGTCTCTTATTAAATAACTTAATTTATCAGAGCAAGAAGAAAAACCTTAGGGATGCTATTAGCGATTTACCATTCCTGGATCTTTTGGGGATCCATTAATTACCCTTTTATAAATGCTGCTTGTTATGATTAAAACTTTGATTAAAGTGGAAATCTGTAATTTATATATTACAGACATATTTAAAATGAACTCACGGAGCCAAGTAATGCAGATGATGCGTCCCGATCTTTCAGTGCCGTGGGACTCACTTTTAATCAAGCCAGGATTTTTTTTTTGTTTTTAAGATTGTGCTTTATGCAAGTTTGACTGGATTTTCCCCTCAAGAAGCTTATAATTTAATTAAGGAGAGTTCATACAAGGGTGCTTCAAAAAGCCCATGGGAACTGGAATAAATTTATATTGGTGCAAAGTTTCTTTTTGTTTGAAGTCCATGCATAATTGTTTCAGAATATGCATTTTCCATGGATTTTTTGCTGGCCTTTTATGTCTGAAACAATGAACATCAGTGCATCAGTACGAATTCCAAAAAGGGCAGCCTCCTGGAACCAGAGGTGCTGGGGTTTAAGGGATTGCAGTCAAGAGATACCTGGGAGGGACGTACACCAGGGGTATCAACAGGAAGAGGAAGGTGCACTGTGATGACAGCAGGAGGAAGGCAGGTCCTCCCTGCACAGAGTCAGGCTGCTTCAATGGCACAGGCCAGGTGTCCCCAGTGAGCCCTGTGTACAGCCCTGGGGGCCACAGCCCTGCCAATGAGCGAGAAGTGACAGAGACTAAGACAACCCATTTCGGGTGAAGAGAACTTGGAGTTATATCTCAGGCAGTCTGTGGGAATCCTTAGCACAGATGTGCAACGGGATCCGAGCAGTGCTCACCGGGGGCTAGAGGTAAGTATAGGCGCCAGGGTGAGTTGGTTTTTTGCTTTTTGTTTTGTTTTGTTTGTTTAGTTTTCTTTTTTTACAGTGAATCTTGAGAAGTAAGATTGTGGGATTCAGAGTTAAGGGACACAGCCT
Organism: Ochotona princeps; assembly: GCF_030435755.1. NCBI lineage: Eukaryota > Metazoa > Chordata > Mammalia > Lagomorpha > Ochotonidae > Ochotona > Ochotona princeps. The sequence continues at coordinate 5,828,125 of NC_080832.1, read as the reverse complement.
CTGGGCAGAAACTGCCGGCCACACTGATGGAAGAAGACACGTGGGAGTGGGCGGGAGCAGAATAGAGACCCTTGGAACTGAGCTCAATTCTGGGTGATGGCTTCACTCATTGTGGAGCCGAATCTCAAGGAAGACAGAACTAGAAGAGAAAAGTGAATGGAACGGAGGCCAGGCGTTTTCAAAATCCCCAGCATCTAACTCAACCTAAGCAGGTGTCAGTGACAGTCAAGAGGCTTCCAGTGGTTTCCCTGTTGCAGCCCCACACCACTAAAATACGCACCCTCTGTACATGCCAATTTAACACACTCACCTCCCCATTATGCACTTGAGGTGCCTCCGTTCTGCAGGAGACACCATGATGAGCAAGTGGATGGATGCTGAACTCCACCTGGAGACGTCTTGAAACCTTTCCAGAGATCATCAAGTGTATCCCACCCAAATGCCACTGAATTTCCATATTCAGCTAGGGCATCTCTCCCCCCCCCCGCCCCCCGCCGCCAGTCTGATAAAAGGGGAAGTTGAACTGGGGTGGGGGTGATTCTCTCCATGAGGTGGTCCACTCTCACTTACATGGACGTTTCAGTCTCTGTAAGCCATTTCTACTCCCATTCCTGTGCTTTATCTGTGGCTTTGCTTTGAATTAATCTCTCCCGCGGAGACAAAGACTTGGGGTCCAGCTGGGGTCTCTCCACCCCACAGTGATACTTTTGAAAAAAGGATCTTCAAGTCAAACCCAGTTGGGACAGGATACTTCCTGACACTTGATGTCCTTCATCCTCCTCATCCTCCTTCCCTTTGTTGCCTTTCTTTAATGGAACTTATGTTACCGATGCTTTCATAATTCTAGCTTCCTTGTAAGGAAGAGACTGTATTTATACAGGAAAAAATAATAAGGCAGTATAATCATGAAACAGATCTTACGTATTTTTTTAAATGAGCCATCTACTAATTTGATTTATTTTGCTGGGAAAAACATCTTAACCTCCTAGGGATCAAATCCATGAATTACCGATGCAGGGATTCCTAAATTATCATTATTATGATATTTCTGGTAAATTTGCCTCTTAAATGACCAAGACTTGGCTTATTAGCTAAAGGATGACATTGCTTTCAAGGAAAGGGACACTTTTAAAAGCCCAAACATCTCAGTCCATGAAGGCTTTCTTCCAGGTGCTGTAGGGACCTTCTAGTTGTTTGCTCAGTGCTGATTAGGTGAACTCCAAGTTCTGGATTTATCTGAATCCCAGTGGCTCTTGCCGTCCTGCTGGCCGTGTCAGCTGGGCATTCAGTGCCCTCTGTTAACTCCTACCTGCCACTGTGGGGGCATGAAGTGCCTTAAAGCAGGCAGCTGTTAGAAGTTCCAACTCAGTGTCCCATCAAGAGGAACAGAGGCCTGCAATGAACAGTGCAATGACATAACATGCACCTGCCTCTTGTGGAATTGAAGAAGGAAAGAAGGGAGGATACAGGCTTCCGAACAACATTGCCAGCCTGTTCAAGGGTGCCTCAGATGTGGCACCTCCTGGCAAGAAGAGTCGCCAGGCAGGAGTCTGGTTTCTATTGATCCTGCAAGTCTCTTCATATCTGGTGGACTGTACTGCCTGTGTTCACTCTGGCTATCTAGCTGATTAAATATTTTGAACTGATTTATTTCTCTTAGAAAGTTTTATATGCACCACGTGGTGAGTGGGTAGATTAACAGAGTAAAGAATTGCCCATGAGGTCCAATATTTATTTTCCCAAGAGCTCTGGCAACCAGAGAATAGCTGAAGATGTTAATGGGGCACACTGGTTTTAGGCGGGCTCGACTAAGCCAGCTGAATGCTGTGGGTTGAATTGCTTGTAGGGAGAAGGATTCCCATGCAGGTTCGGGATCCCTTATCTGAAATGGTTGGGGACAGGAATATTTTACTTTTCTTCAGATTTGTGAATATTTGCTTATGCAGAATGGGATGTTTTGGTTATGAGAACCAAGTGTAACCTGAAACCAATGGATGCTTTGTGTGTACCTTATATATATAACCTAAAGATTTTGAATAATTTTGTATATGAAATCAAATTTCACTGTTTGATATTTTCCACGTCTTGCATTATGTTGATTCTGACAGTTTCAGGTTTTGTAGTATTTTGGATCTCAGAGTTTGGGATTAGGCATGTTGAACCTACAGTGTGGGTGAGTTTGTTTCTTGAAGAATCCACTTAATAGGCTTGCGATCTCTGGGTAAATGGTTTCATCTGCCTGTGCCTTGCATTGCTAGCACATTCGGTAAAGACTTGGCCCTTGGCCCTGAACATATGCAAGCTCAAGTTACAGTCTTTCCATTTGTTGGTGTATCTTTGGGCAGTTTTTGTAACCTTGCTACTCTAATTTTTCACGTCCTTCAAGAAGAGGTCAAAATACTACTTTCCTTTTTGATTGTTAAGGAATTAAGTGAGATGAAATAGTGTAAAACCTGTCACACTTTAAATAGTCACTCAGTGCTAGCTGCCATTCCTCCGTGCTTTGGAGAACTGAATGCAATATCATTGCATAAGAAAAGCCACTTCATTTTCCATCTAAATCAATCTTAATCATTACAGTGAGGAAGCTTAGTAATGCTCTGTCCCTAGCTCCTGAACCACTCAGTACCTTTGCCTGCGATTTAAAGGCAGTGTGCTGGTCATGGGCATGGTACTCATCTGGGTATGCTGTTTTCATGGCCCTTGGATAAGATAACACATTCTATGTGACACAAGAAAATTGATGGCTGGGAAGAGTAGACTTTCCTGGTAGGCTCAATCACTGAAGTGTTAAAGTACTTATGGGAGGAGGCATGGCTTGGGAGCGGTCAACGTGGCCTTCCCCGTGGCTGTCTCAGGCCGATGACCAGAGCCTCCAGTGCTCTGGTCACTTGGGTATTGGGGTTTTACATTTGGTTCTAGACACCGCATTGCAGAAGGGGCTTTGCTATAATAGGTAAAGTGAGTCTTGATGAGACAGTGGTTTGGAAACATGTCAGATAAGGGGACTTCAGGAGCTGGAAGATGACATCAGGAATAGGGTGTCCCCCACATTAGCGCAGAGAAGAGACCTGAAGGGATAAATGACATTAGCTAATGACAAAGGCCTTACTTGGTAATTTGTAGCCAGATGGGAAGGAACTAGGGACAGTCCTGTCTCCAGTGCGTTTAACGAGGAGGAGCCTCACACCGGGACAGCATCAAGGCCCCTGACTTGCTTTAGGATTCTTGTGCCACAGCAGGCTGTGTGGACGATTTTTACAGCTTTAGTTTTTTAAAGACATAAATAATTAAAGAGGAAGTTGCAAAATGTATACATATTAAATTTCAGTTCAGTGATGTCATAAATGGAAATTTTTCAAAGTGACCTATTGGAAATGTCTTTTGATCATATTGTAAAAGGATTTTAGATGTAGCGTATGATTGTTTTTTATTTATATTTTCATCTCCTGAAAAGCGCCTGGCATATATTTCTTGAATATACATTTGTTTTAAAAAATATTTTAGTTCATTATGCTTAATAACTTATTTCACTGTCAAAACTACCCGGTATGACTGGCACAATCTCAGCCCTGTTTGATCCTCGAGGAGACTAAAACTCACGAGTTGTTCAATGTCAGAAATCTACTAAGTACTGCAGCAGGGGTTTGAACTCACTATGTATGGGTTTTGGGGTCTGTGTTCTCGCTCATCATCCCAAATTGCCTCCCCGACAAACAGACATTCAGTCTTTTTGTATTTATGTAACTGGTGACCTGCTAGGCAGACAGACAGACAGAAGGACTGCAGTGGGATGCAGGATGGAGCAATCTGAGTGTGACAAGTAAGGAGGGGTCAAGTTCCATGGAGCAAAGTATTATAGTGTAGAAAGGCTGATGAATGGGCACCCAGGACAAGTCTGCCCCATCTGCTCTTCGGGCTTATTCTGCATCCAATACCATGGAGAAAGACACGTGTTGGCACAGAGAAACGCAAGTTCTCAGGGAGAAGTCTTCTGAAGCCAATATTGAAGTCCCTCAATTAGTGTTTCTTCTAAATGCCATCTGTAAGTGGCTAAAGATGTGACAGCCTATAGGGAGAACCCAGGGTTAAATCGGAGGAGACCAAGTGAGGAGCCTGGGAAGGTGTAGCCCCTGCGGTAGCTGTGGTCAGTGCAGGACAGGGTCCACCCACAAAGCCAACAAACATGGTCTCCCTGCCATGGAGACAGAGCCTGAGGAGTAATTTTTGACAGTCACCTGTGATTTAGCAGGTGCTGAAGGATGTAGCCTATACTTAGCTTTATACAAGATTTAATAGAATGCTTCAAACTTTCAAAACCATTGGTAACTTGCAAGAAAATTAAGAATTAAAGACAAGGACAAAAACTGAACACCGATGGGGGAGTTCAGAGAAGATGAATGGCACCAATTGAACTCCAGCAGGACCTGGGGACACCTCACCTGCTCTCAACTTTCCCTTTCCCCAACATCTGCTGTCCAGATAAGCTGGAGCGGATATACTTGAATACTTGGAAGTCCAAACGAAAGAAATCTCCTTCATCACTCCCAGGTATCTGCGGAAGTGGGGAAGCCTGGTTATTTCTGCACCTCTGTGGCAGGGGACTGATTCTCATGGAAAGGGTGAGACCTCGTGTTACACGCTATACTCAATAGACTATTTCCATGGCTGCCGCATCATGCCACATGGCCCTGCAGGGAGGAGATTTCAGTTTGCAGAAGAGCAGGGTATGACTCCCAGAAGTGCTGATGCTCTCCGCTTCTCCCCTTGCACTGTTAGAAGTCTTAGCGGCATATATGGCTGCTGGGGTGCAGAACACATTTCCCAGCCTGCCCTGTAGCTCGGGGATCACCATGTGACTGGCTCTGGGGACTGGAGGGTGGCAGATGTGAAGCATGCGACCTCTGGGTTATATCTGACAGGGAGAGGTGTTGTCTGGTTCCTTCTTGTCCCTTCTTGCTGAGGTGCAGACATAGGGAGCTGCTTGCAGCCACGTGGAGTCAGAGCAAAGTGGGGCCTGCAGATTCGTAACACCAAGGCAGTAGGAAGTCCTCGTTCACTGATGGGGACTGTGCCCCAAGAGAGGGAGGCTCCTCTTCTGTGGACATGGCTACTTTTTAGTTTTGGTGAATGCAGCTGCCTTTACTTACTCACATCATGCCTATGGCCTGCCTCTCTGTCCCCTTGTTGGGACTGTCTGCTGCTCTTTCTGCGGCTCTCATTCAAATATTTCCTGAGACCCCCTAACTCTGCAAAGCTTCCCCATCACCATCTGCACCCCCTCCTTCCCTGCCACCTCCAGCTTCCCCATTTCTCAGCATTCACTATACAGGGTTCCCTGGTATCAACTTCTGCAACTGTACTATCAGTGCCACGAAGGAAGGGAATGAGCTTGTCCACTCATCATGGGACAGGCACCAGTTCTTGAACTTCAAGGCTGGATGGGAAAATCCAGGCTCATGAGGTTCGTTGGGTCAAATTAGAGGTCATCAGAAGGATGGCGCAGAGGGGGCAAATGTTGACCAGTTGGATCAGGCCATGGAGTCCTAACCTCCAATACACCCCGAGTGATCACATTCCGGAGTAACAGAGTTCTGGGAAATGCGATCAGTTAAGGTGAGGTCACGCCAAAGTAGGGTGGGTCCTATCCAGTATGGCTGCTGTCCCGATAAGAAAGGGAGGCATACAGAGGAGATGAACAGCGAGGAGGGAGGCAGTGACAAGGGTGAGGTGTCCCTAGGCCAAAGGCCACTGGCCAACCCCAGCAGCTGGGAGGCTGGGAAGGCGTCTCTCTTTTGGGTTTCAGAGAAAGCATGGTTTTGCTGGGGTCTTGATTTCAGACTTATATGCTGTCTTGAGCCACCAGCATTTGGCACTTCGTTATGGCAGCCCTGGAGACACTTGTTAACACACACACACACACACACACACACACACACACACACACATCTCCTTTGACGTTCTTATAGTGGAAGAGAATCAAGGCTACGATTTCCACACCAGTTCCTGTGTCGTGGCTGTCTGTCCCTTTTGATCATAAACAGAGCCATTTCACTCCCAGAATAATCACTGTGCATCACAGAGCGTTTTCAGCTGTTGCTCACTCTCAGTTCAGCCTAGGAGGCCCTTGCTCCTTTTTGATAGACTTCCGCAAACCCTGGGGGGCTGGGCTGCTGCTGCTGCCTGGCCAGCAGGATGAAGGGGGGTGGCCACAGCTTCTGCAAACCCTGTGGGGCTGGGACGTTGCTCCCTGGTCGCGGGCATGGTGGGGCGGAGGGCGGAGAACATGGTGGCAATGCGGAGCTCTAATTGCTTCGCCCTCCTCCAAGGTTGACTCTTGCAAGGTGTCTCAAGCACAAATGCTTCTCCCTGATGTGTTCAATTATTCTTGCTTAAGAGAAGTGCTTTGATCTGCCTCACTCACACTGCAGGAAGGCGATTTGCTTCTCAATCCGGGGAGCAGGCCACAGGAAATGCAGTCCTGGCTTTTGCAAGGGCACATCTGCTGTTCAAAGGCTGTGTCTCATTTTGCATAGGAGGACTCACAGTAGAAGCATCCAGAATGCCTTTTTTTTTGTTAGTGATTTATAAAGCTCCAGTTAAATTCACATGTGGGACTGAGGAGGAGTTACCAGCAATCAATTTGTAATTGGGTTGCTTCACTTCTAAGCTGTTGCAAAAACTCCAGTCACCAAGGGGACTTATTTACATGGCAAATCATTACCGTGTGATATGTCAATTAATAAATAGAAGTCTTAAATGTGACAAGCTAGTATTGCTATTTATCATATTTGTTATGTCCCTTCTGTGTTCAAAACCTCTCCCATAATCCATCTTTATAGCAAAAAAACACAATCTCTGGCTAAGAATTCCAGCCTGACCCCACACCACAATAAGAACAGACCTTAAAAAGCTTGTGGGCAAAGCAAGGAAGAGGTTAAATTGACTGCAGTACAAAACTTTTTGAAATCTGTGTATACTGTGAAGGGAAGGGCTTTCGAAAAGTTCATGGAAAGTTTATGAAAAAATTATGCGTGGATTTCAAAACATTTTTATCCCATTGGAAGCTTATATTTTGATGCCATTGCCCATGAACTCCTGGGGGCGTTTCCTATAACCCAGCACTGGTCGCACACGGTGTTGCTCAACAGGGCCGGGGGGCTCCCTTTTTCTTCAGGACCCCGGGGTCCTGTGCTGCCTTGACCACTGGGAGTTGGACACAGGTAGTGACATGGGAGAGGAAGCCATGTGAGCCAGTAGAGGCCAAGGCAGTGACTTGCTGGAGTTCAGCTTTCCGCCAGGCCTCGCAATTGACTGGTGAGCCTGACAGCATCTCCACCCGCTGCCACCTGATTGGGAGGCGGGTGGAGCACACCTCCTTGCCAAGCCACCAGAACGAGTCCCGTGGGACACAGAGCTTTGCTGTGCGTAAGCCGCTACGATCTGGGGGCTGTTGCTGCAACACACTTTGGTCTGTGCTGCCCAACCAGGCTAGGGGTGTCTCTGAAATCTCCTTTTTGTTTTTCTTTTCTTTTTTTCTCTTTTATCTTAGCATCCGCATTCTGCATCCGGGTGAATCCTGACACTGAACACCTGTGCATAGTGAGAACATGGGGACTCTTACTGAGGGAGAATCAAGAGTGCATGAGAAGCTGAAGAAGATGGAAAGATCATTTTATTGCTTAAATTTCTGAAACAAGGAGGTGGGTGGGTGTGTTTGAGGGCTTTGGTTTCTCTCTCACCTTGCACAGAGGTTCCCCTGTGCTCCTTTGAAATCTTCTTTCTAATGTGTGGAAACTCGAGGTAAAACCAAACCAAGTCAAACCAAACCAACCAAACCAAAGCTCTGCCTCAAGCAAGCCTTTCTAATCAAGCTTTAGTCCAAAGGTCACAGGTGACCTGTGAGCCGTGTCTGGAAACATATACGTCTTGCTCTGTCTGGGCTCACAGAGTGGACTGTGAGAGAGGGAAGACTTTGGAGATCATCCGGGCTTTGGACTTCCACGAACAGGTGAGGGCCTGGGAAATTCTGGCCTCTCCCACCCCTTTCCAGGTCTCATTGCTGCCCTGTGGTTCTGCTCGCATGTCTGTTCCTTCTAGAACAATGCTCCCTACTCACATGACTGTTCCTTCTAGAACAATGCTCCCTATTGCATGTCTGTTTCTTCCAGAACAGTGCTCTCTACACGCATGTCTGTTCCTTCTAGAACAATGCTTCTCTGTCAAAGGTGTACAAATGCAGATGGTAGAGTCAGGGTTTTCCAACAGTCAAAGGGGAAATGGCTTTACTATCTAAGCATCGAAAGGAAAACGGAGTTTGTCAGTATTTTTGTGATCCTTGCTTTAGTTACTCCTATTACTTTTTCCTTCTCTTAGGCTCTAAACTGTGGGATGTAACTTCCAGCCCCTGTGTGCGGATCTTGGAAAACACAGTCCCGGTGACACCTGGAACCCCGGTGGCTGAGATGCTCATAAGCAAGGCCACTCAGGAGGTCTCTCCTCCGAGTTACAGGTCATCTGGTTTCTGTGTTATTATTATTATTTTCAGAAGCATCCCCCTCCCCCCAGATAATTCCCAGGCACAGCGAAACTGGAGAGGTGCTGGAGGTGGCTGAGACAGCCACCTACACATGTTTAGAACCTAGGATCTATGATCTGGTAAAGACTTTTTTATTTTCTTCTAGGTATCAGAGATCACACAGAAAGTGCAGTTCGGGTGTCAAAATCTTGTGCTTCTGAAATGGTGTTTTGGAGAGGCAGAATAAACTAATCGAACCTGCAGCTGTTCTCTAGATTCCAGAGGGACGGGCCCTAAAACGGCTCCTGAGGTTTCCCTCATTCCCACCTCTCACCCCACTTTTGCCCAAATCCCCCAGTGAAGCTGCGCCAATCTCAAAGTTTCAGCAGAAAGGTTAGCGGAGGTCAGCCACCTGTTACGATCACCTAAACTTAATTGTATCCAAACTCTTTTTTTAAATTCTCATTTTTAATAGACCTTACCTTACAGTCTGGTTTTAGGTTCACAGACAAATGGAGCAGAAAGTTGAGACAATTCCAGAGCCTTCCTGTCTGCAAACATGCACAGTTTCCTCCCCGTCCATATCTCCCAGCAGAACAGCGTCACTGCTACAGCTGATGGACACCCCACACACACTGTCGGCCCAAGTCCACAAATCACAGTAGGGTTTGCTCCTGGTGTTGAACATGCCGCAGAATGGACACATGCGTTTTAACTACGCACTGTCACAGTGTTTCAGGGTGTCTCATCTCAGCCAGCTGGATCCTCACCCACCGAGGTGAAGTTCATCCCATTTTACAGTTTGAGGGCATTGAGATATAAAGGGTTAACTAAGTGTCAGGCACGTCCATACCTGAATTCTTTCTGATCTCACGAGCAACTCTGGACTATGCAGAAAACCAACACCCAAAGCACAGCTTTGAGAAGCCAACATTAGTGGTGACACAAAACTACAGGTACCCACCCTCTGGAAGTGAGCTGGGTTACTCAGTACCCCAAGCCCTCTTCTCCTCCAAACACCACAGCTTTGTCCACAAGACCAAAGACAGCAAAGTGTGAGCTGCTCTTTACATGTACTGATTTATGGGGCATGAGCAGCAAGAATGCACCCTTACAGAACCGGGTGGTCAACAGAAAAGAGAGATGAGGTGTTTGGGAGCACTTCTGCTACAGGTAATTACAGAAAAGGTCACCCTTGGGACACAGAGCTGGTGAGAGGTTCAGGTGTCCTGCAGCCATGCCTGGTGGACAGCAGGTGGGCAGACAGGTATGCATCATGAGCAGGTGCTATGCAGCAGAAGGACCTGGATTCAAAACCTTCCCTCAAAGCATGACACTGGACATGCAATTCCATAGTTTTACTTTCCTGAGTTTAATTCTAGAAGAATGGCACTCACTCTGTGAGGTGAAGTTTCAGCTAGGTAATCTATCAAATGTTAAGCACCGTGTCTGACACAGAAACCTCCCAGCACACTGAAGACGTTATCTTATGGATGTTGAAGGAAGTTGGTCCAGTGACTTAATGTTGTCTTCCAGCCCTAGGCAAGCAGTTGTGTTTGATGAATGTGAACTCACCTTCCTGCTAGAGTAAGGCTGTGGGAACCAGGAAGGCATGAGACTGCTGAACAGGTGGCTACTCTGGAGATCCCTCTCTCTCTCTTGTTTGAGTAGACTGAAGAGGAGGCAACGCTCATAGATGCTATTCTCTGCTGGATGCTGTGCGCTGTGCGAAGACCACCTGCTCATCTGCACCATCAGCACGGGGGGTGAGGCCCTTTTGTTAAATCCTAAATGGCCTTGCTAGTATCACTGTGCTTGCTTTTTGGCTTGCTTCTACTCACCTCATGGCTACCCTGACTGTGAAGAAGGGATTTTTATTCTCCTCAATAAACAGGGTGGAGGTGATGATGTTACTGTGCATTGCTCTGCCCTGAGGACTGCAGAACCACCGCACATCCATGAAGGTCACAGTCAGGAACCCAGCCTGTGCTCTCTGCTCTTAAAAAAAAGTTGTAAACATCACTCACCTGAGGGAGGCTGCAACACATAACAGAAAGTGAGAATTCTCTTAGGAGGAAATGCATGGTTGGGGATTCTGATCACAATGAGCATGCCGTCACCCAGACTCGTTGTCTGCCCTGATTGCTGTTGAGATGCCCTTGGCCTAATTACAGCAGCATGGCACCTTTGTGGGCAATGCGATCTCGCTTTCTTCGTGCCTTGGATGCCCAACCTGGACTTATTCTTATGGCAGGAGGAACAGTACCACAAGCACATCTCTGGTCTCCATCATGCTCTGCTTTATGGCGCTTTGCAGATGTTGCATTTTCTTTTCTAAATTAAAGGACCGTGGTCACTCTGCCTGGACTGGACCTCTTGGAGCTGTTGTTCCAACGATATGAGCTCCCTTTGTGATTCCCAAAGTATTTCAGAACTTATTCTTAGGACATCTGTTCTGTTGTCTGAATTCTGATGTGACTTTTGGGATTGCTTTGAGGCAGCATAGGCCATGATATAAAAGAGTAAACTTAACTGATATATGCCAAATGTATCCTGGTTGCTCCGTCTACCTGCTGTTCCCAACTCTCTCCTTGTCATCAAGCTTCCCTAATCCCCAAGGTAAACCAGAATAAAAATTAGACCAGGGTTTGAGGGAACTGACTCCAGCTTTCAAACACCCTGGGAAGAGGCTGCACTGTGGCTGGAACGCTTTCGAACACCGTAGCATCCCCTAGGAGTCCACCCAGTGGCAGACTTCTTTGTCCTGTTCCAGAAATTGCCACAGCCACCCTGCCCTGCGACAGCTGCCGTCCTGCTCAGTCTGGGACCATCAACAGAGGCAGGAGGTGATGGTCAGTGTTTTAGCAGGAGAGTGCTAAGGGATGCACATTGCTTTCTCAGACTTGATGCTACTGAACACTTAGCAGGTCACACTGTTAGGTAAATGGAACTTCCTAGCTACTAAGGAACTAAGTTAGGTGCTTGGAGAACAATCTCCAAATGCTGCAAAACTGGATGAAAAGACCCAAACGGACCATAAAATTCAATGGGGGGTACTTTAAAATCATGAGCACAGAGGGTAGACCAGTAGAAAGTCTGACTTTCTGAGTAGCAGCCAAGTGGACCCGGACCCGCGCCCTCTCTCAACTGTGAGTGTCCCTCTAAGGGGCAGGGATCCAGGGGGAGTGGGTGGCCGAGCTCACAAGTGGGGAGATCGCCAGAGGAGGAGCCCTCCACTCACTCTGGCGTAGTGACTGGGTATCTGCTGACACCAGGGCCACTGCAAAACATACATCCCAGGACTCCCATTCATCAGCTCCCGCTAGATCTTAGCTTTCTAATTAATGAATTAATCTGTGAGCATTTATGACACAACCACTCTGTGCCAGCCACTGTGTGGGAGTCAGTGGCTCTAACAAGGTCCCAGGCAAGCAACACAGAGGTCAGACAAGGATGAGGCTGTGAGGCCACCCAGAGGGTCTCATTGGCAGGCTTGCTGGCCAGCCAGGGCTGGGAGCTATAGTCCGCAGGAGCAGCACCAGCAGGCTTTTTTTTTTTTTTTTTTTTTTACTAAGCTTTATTGTCTTTAAGGGCAGAGTGACAGAGACCAGTTCACTCCCCAAATGGCACTGGGCTAAGCCAGATCCAGGATAGCCATCCTGGTCTCCCATGTGAGTGTGGGGAGGGGCAAAATTCTGGGCCATCTTCTACTGCTTTCACAGTTCTTTTAGCAGGGAGCTGGATTGGGAAAGGAGCAGCCAGGACTTGAGCTGGTGCACTGGAGTGGGATGGCAGGGCTGCAGGTCGCAGCTCAAACTGCTCTGCTTGGGGAACGGGCCCCAGCACATTTTGCTTATCTAAGGGTAATGTGGCTGCCTGCAAAGCCCATTGCAACAGTGGGCAGAGCTCAGCTACTCCCAATCCTCTTGTGAGACAGTGTCAGGATGGGACACTTTCTACCCTCTCCATAAGCCCACCTGCCTCCTTCTCTGCAGCTGTATTCGGTCCTCACATAGTTGATGCTTCCAGGTGGCTTTGCCTGCATCATGCTTCACTGCCACCTACTTACCACCGTCAAGAAGTTACATTTTAATAATAGGTTTGCATGTCCAGCCCTAATCTGCACACCAAATGAACTCCCATGGGTCCTACTTTGGCATAGGTGCTCAGGACACAATGGCAGAGCAGTGACCTTTCCTGAAACGTGGGGATGCCCTTCTGTGTACTACTCTTTAGTAGTGAAGAGGAAACGTATCCATAGAAACGCTCCACCCACTAGAATGCTGTCCATGTTAGGCAGGAAAGTGGTGTTGGTTTTTAAGTGCCACAGTAGCTAATAGCTGCGAGTTTGCAATCACAGCCTACAAAAGGGATGATTGCGGGGACAGCTGAGAGTCCAGGTGCTAATTCAATAGTAAAAAAAAAAAAATGCGTGTTCTTGTAGTTTGGTTTCTGAAGGCTGGGAGCGATGTGTTCTTGCTGTTGAATTCACTAGTTACGTGCAAGATTTTTCTCTAATTCTATGAACTACAGGAAATCACCATGCCCCCAAAGACCACCTGGCACAGAACCCTGCCTTGTCTGTTTAGGCACAACACGTAGGGGTGGGAGGGCCCTGGATACCTTGGGTGTGCTGCTCTGGAGGAGGGGCATCCCTGTTGGGCCCCATTACCCTTGGAAGCAAATTCTTCCTTGTCCACTGGAAGGCCATCCGCATAGGCTCCCTCCTCAGCACGAGAGAGCACACATTATTGTGAGAAGGCCTCACAATATTGTGAGAAGGGCTCTCTCTTTCTCAGGCTTAATAAGCCTAAATCCTCAAGCCTTGGCTCTCAGGTCAATCTTGCAACACTTCAACTGTTGGAATTGCTTTGTTGCCCTCAGTTGAGTCATTTTCCTTTCCCCCAATTGGCATTCAGATTTTCTTAGCCCAAGTTTAGCACCTGCGTGAGGTGGAACTGACGAGAGGTCAGGACAGAACAGTGGCGCAGTCTGCGGATGCTTTCTCCCTAGCACGGTATCACAGACAAACGTTTTAGCATTTCTGCAGGATGTTGGGTCAGTAGCTCTTCCTTCCAGAGCTTTCTCAGTGGTGCTAAATATGTTCAGTCCTAATGTCAGCTGCCTATTAATCCTTGTGCACAGGAAACAATCTCTTGTGAGATAAGCATGGAGAGCAATCAACTGAAGGATGTGAAAGTCAGAGAGGGGAACTGCGGAGCCCACAGGCAGCCAGGCGGGGTGGTGACAGGTGGCAGAGCACCTGTGCTGGGGCAGGGAGAGGCCTCCACTCCACCTGAGCTTGTATCTCTTCTGTGCCATGGGAAATGTTCCGGCAGTGTACCAGCATCTTCCCCCCGCCTGTTTCCCCGCCCCCCGCCTGTCTTCCCCTCCTCCTCCTCTGTTTTTTTTTTTTTCCTGATAAGCCATAATTTTATATCTGTAAGTTAAATATCCTGATTGAAAATGACCAACTCTTGGTGCAGTGCAGCCCTGGGTCCTCTCCATGGTCTCCAGCCAGCACCTAATTGTGAGCCATTTGCATTATTTTTAGAACTCAGGAGAGGCCTCACTGAGAGGCACATTCTAGAAAAGCACTTCCTTAACACCTTGTTGTGGAAAAAACATCTCGAGGAAAGGAACTTACACTTGGCTTTCCAGGGCTGCGGACTCCAGGCGCAGCAATTGCTAACACTGAGGATAACCTGAAATGAATCTTTCCACGCTGTGAGAACTCGGCCATAGAGGGAGGGTGGAGGACCTGGTGAGGCGTTATGGAGTCGTGGGCTGCGTCTCGCATGGCCACTTGCAGTGGCTGTGTCAAGCTCATCTGAGACGGGGCCACACAGGCAAGGCTAATGGGAGTAAATGTGCCTACATGTGCTTCATGTTCTCATTTTCAAACTCAGCAGGTTCAATTTCCTTGCAAAGGTTGGGCTAAGACCGAGTTCTCAGTGCAGAATGGCAATTTAGCCAAAATGCTTTCCTCTAATTAGCCAGCACAGCTATTTGCATTGATAACCAGCGTGGGTAATCAGGACCCGAGGAATCAAGGCCATTACAACAGAAGGTATGTTCTGGAAGACATGGAAGGAAACAATAGCAAGGGCAGACTTTAAAGGTACTTTTTTCCTGTAAAGATTTATTCATTGATTTGAAAGACAGAGCTACACACACACACACACGTGTGTGTGTGTGTGTGTGTGTGTGTGTATGTGTAAGAGACAGAGATAGAGGGAGAGACAGGTCTTCATTCTTTTCCATTCATTGGTTCACTTATGGGTACAGGGGTCCAAGGACTTGGGCCATCTTCTGTTGTTTTCCTAGGTGTATGAGCAGGAAGCGGGATCAGAAGTGGAGCAGCCAGGACTTGAATAAGCACCCATCTGGGATGCTGGTGCTGTGGGAAGTGGTTTAACCCACTATGCCACAACACGAGCCCCTAGGGATGTTATATTCATAGAAGCAAATAATAAGCTTCTCCACTATTTGAGTTGGATATATTCTTTGGGAAGTGGTATGACAGCCTTTTTCTCTGGTGGCTCTTTTTTTCTCTAGTGAGTGAAGATACAGAGAGGAGTCTTGTATGCACACAGCCAGTCCTGAGTTGATTTTCCTCTGTCATCCCAGGGAATGTTGCTTTCTGAAAAGGTGGTCACGGATAGTCTGCTGTAGAAAATGAAGTCATCTCTTAGGGTAATGGTGTTGAACTACAAAAAAAGGCGAGTTTTAGCTTTGCGTTGGAGAAGATATTTCTACCATGCTGATCAACACTGGTGTGTTTACTGGGAAGGAAAACCAATGTACTTGGCAGTGACTTTTTTAAGTGGATGAGACCATCACCCAAAGAGATTGGCCCAGGGGCCTTGAGCCATCGGGCTGCCAGAGCAGTTCCATCTATCAGGGGGAAAACATGGTGTCAGCGTGGAAAATCAAAGGGAAATGAACATCCCTCAGATTCCTTCTCTCCTACGAGTATGTAGTTCAGGATGATTTATACTTGAGCAATGAAATGACACTGGGTATTTATCAACTTCCTCCCTAGAAAATTCGGCCCCATTAGGCTTAGGACTGAGATGTCAGCTGGAAATCAGTCTCCCCATTGGTAGGCGTTGAGGTGACTGGCACTGAGCCAGAAGCAAAGAATGAGTAAGGCAATCAGTAAGACGAATTTGGTGCATCCTCCATGGACCTTGTGTCCACAGCAGACGCGCTAACCCATGACAGGTGGCTGGATGTGGTCATCTGGACACCACCGATCCAAAAACATCAGAGAGGAGCCCCCACCTGCCTGAGGGAGCAGACAGCTCCATAAAGAAGGTTCACGTACCAGCTTTTTGCAACCCATCCTGGGCTATGAAAAGTAGGTTGTTACATAATGACTGGAATTCCAAAAGACCAAGGAACCATTTACCCAGCTACTGGGAGCCTCCCCACCCCTCACCTAGGCGGTGGCTCTGCTTGTCCTGGAGTCCCGGTGTTTCACCAGAGCTGGGGGCCTTGCTCCCTCTGAACCCCTGAACTGCTCCCTGCTCTCTGCTCCCTCCAAGGAGCTGTGTGCCCACCTCTGGGTTATTTTGGTGCAACCTCCACAGCAGTTTTATTTTACTTCTGGAAGGAGAGGACTCTATGACTTCCCCCAATGCAGAAAGTTGTTTTAAGCCCTGGAATATTTTCTGGACTAAGGAGGATCTCAGGAACTCTGAATAAATGATTGAAAATAATGATTGGCTGGCTGGCTAGCTGGCTGACGGATTAGAGACAATTAAAACCAACCAATCACACAATCACACCATTTCTCCTTTCTCTTGTTTCTGGAACCAGAGACATTTGGGGCAGGTGGTTTTGGGCTCTTTGCGCAGATAGAACACTTGGGAGCTGGATGGTGAAGGTGGCCTTTGTCTGGAAACAGTAGCACGACCACACCGACTAAGGCTGGGATGGGAAAAGTTTTCAATTAGCAATAATCACACCTCGGATAAACCTCATTGGCTACAATACTGCCACTGGCAAAGCTTAAGGCTGGGATGGGACTCTGCAAAGCTTCCCGGGACAAGGATAGAAAGTGATGGGCTTCAGGGCTGGTCACTCTGGGGATGAACTTGAGCTGACCTGAATGCAAGCAAGATGAGAGGCAGTAAGAACAGGACCTGCACCTGTGAGGCAGGTTGGCTTGGCAGGGATGGGGTGGGGGAGGATAACAGCAGAGTAAAGCGTGGCCAGCCTGTGAGATACTGACAGACTGACCTTTAATACCCTAATACTCTGTATGTTTAAATAAGAATTACACACACACACACACACACACCGCCTTCTGGCTCAATCCCCAGATGTCCCAGGAGTCCGCAATTCAACCTCTGTCTCCAACATGAGCAGGCCTCTGGAATCTCCATGAGAGTCTAGAATCAGGAGTGGGGCTAGGACTCAAACCCAGACAGTTGTCCTAACCTCATTTTATCTGCTAGACCCAGCTTCATGCCAACTGAATATGGACCAAAGGAAACATCCTCATTTCAAGGTGCACAGAGGTGTTTTCACACATGTCGGATTTCCTTAAGAATGAGTTCAGCAAGTGTGTAGTGTCCTCGGGCTGGATTCTGAGCTGCATTACTGAAGAGCAAGTTGACCCTACCTGTACGTCCTATTTCTAATGTCGCCTCTGCAGCCAGTGGCGTTCTCTGACCATGCAGTCAGGCATGGCACTGTGGAGAGAAATAAACACCCAATGTTGTTCCTCCTAAGTTATGAAAAGGTGCACGATAACATTATAGGCCATTTTAACTAAAAGGCATAAAGATGACCTATAATATCATCATGTTAGCCCAATAAATTCTCTTCCATCGGGCCTGGCGGCGTGGCCTAGCGGCTAAAGTCCTCGCCTTGAAAGCCCCGGGATCCCATAGGGACGCCGGTTCTAATCCCGGCAGCTCCACTTCCCATCCAGCTCCCTGCTTGTGGCCTGGGAAAGCAGTCGAGGATGGCCCAATGCATTGGGACACTGCACCCGTGTGGGAGACCCGGAAGAGGTTCCAGGTTCCCGGGTTCGGATCGGCGCGCATCCGCCCGTTGTGGCTCACTTGGGGAGTGAATCATCGGACGGAAGATCTTCCTCTCTGTCTCTCCTCCTCTGTGTATATCTGGCTGTAATAAAATGAATAAATCTTTAAAAAAAATTCTCTTCATTCTGGATTTTCTGGGAGTATTTATCTGTGCACATACATTTCTGTGTAGTTATGCTTACAGTGATGCGATTGTGTGGGTCACATCCTTCTACGGCCTTCAGAGATGACACTAAAATTCGAGTTGTTTAGTTGTAGGATGCACAGGCCGTGAGAAATGGGTTTTCATTATTTAGAGGGGGAAATCACTGAAAATTAGGAGAAAATTGTATTATTCCATTTGTGTTTCATTTGAAGCTATATTTCATTCTGCCTCCATAATAACTAAAGCAAATTCTCTCTAGTGCTGATTAAAGCACCCAATAAGCCAAGATCAAATTAAAAGGGTTTATGGCCATTTTCACGGCTTCTATGACTGCACATTCATCGACTGGCTATACACCTGGTGGCAGCCACTAGCCAACATGACCCAAACCTGGCAAGTTATTTAATGAAAGCAAAAAAGAAAGCCCAATGGATTTCCACACACGCACTGAAAAAAAAAAAAACTAACTAATAACCCCATAATCTCCAGTAAAATAGATAATTTTTCCTCTAAGACTGCGAAGCTGAACATTACATGATTTATTTCAATGCCCTGTGAGCATTGCACATGATTATTAAAAATCACCATCAAGCCTGCTGATGTGTTTCTTCTGCTAAAGCAGTGCCTGACTCCTTCTGCTTCATGCTGAGGGGGAGAGTTAGGCAGTTCAGTTGAGGTGAGTTGGGAACACCTGTACTCCTACCACCTAACCATATCTCTTTAGCTGTTGGTTTGATATGCCTAGATTCCCAGACACCTGCATCTGGGCCCAGGACATATCCTCAGATCCCACCAGGTTGTACAGCTGATTGGGATCCCACTGCCTTATGTACAAAAATATATGGAAGGTGGGAAGACTCTCTTTCCAGCCCAGAATGTACCTTGAGGCGCCATTCTTGTTTATCATATTTCTGCCCTGGACTGGTCTTGGACAGGGTTCTCCCTAACTCCCTTAGGGGCACTTTTTCAATCTTTCCTTTCCTCTCAGTTAGGGGTGAATCTGACCCACTCACCTTGGGTGTTTCTCAGTGGGGGTGACCCAGACTCTCACATGAATGTTTCTTTTTTTCCTCACTGCTGAATAGACTTTGTCCCTGCTGGCACACAATACCAGGCTCCACTGAATGCTGTGACCTGTGTCATTGGAAATGAGAGTATCGACAGTCCCCGTCAGTGCCACATCACTGAGGCCAGGAGGCTGGTCACTGCAAGGTTCCACAGGGCTTGTGTTGAGAGGGGAAGTACTGGGACGCGTCTCTTGAGTGGATATTAAATCTTGCTCTGTGCATCACTACCCCTCAAAGAAAATTTGGTTTGATCCACAGGCTTAATAACTGTTGCTGAGTAAAATCATGGGGTTCCTGGGAGTTTGCTGACTTCCTTCTGAATGATGACAAAACACACAGGTTTTCTAACTATGTGATCTGGTCTGTCTCTCTGGGGAGCATGTTTTCCATCCAGTGTCTGTGATCCGGCAAGGCGTGTCTGACTGGCACCGGATGTGCTGACATTGGCATGTCTGCTGAGCCCCGTTCTTGCTGAAGTCTTTAGGAATCTGGTAGCAACAAGCTGGCCCCAATATACCAGATTTGGTTGTTCATGTGGTGAGACTGCAGCATATCAAAAGTCTTACAGGGCTCTCCTTTGGGATGGGCCCCGTCGTAAAGACAGAGAGTGAAATCCAGCGTTCAGGTCAGAGTCCCACAGAGCACACTGCCCTCTTGTTAAGTGAGATGCATCCACCAAATTGTTTCAAAACAAAAAGTGAAGTATAAGTGAGCTCAGGTGAGCTATTTCCTTTGGGGTATCTATATTGGAAGAAGCTAGCAGTGTGGTACAATACGTATGGGGGGATTTATCTCTGAAGACTGGTGTGGGTCTCAGTCCACATACCATGTGATAGATGAAACTCTGGCTCACTGCCTCCTTTGTTGGCAGATGGACAGTGATGCCCAGCCGTCACTTGTGCCCAGAATGGTTCAGGGCAACATGACTGTTGGAGAGGAATTGTGAGCAGCACCCCATTATGAAAAAAAGAAAGATCACACAATCCCACAACTGCAGTTGGGTGACAAACAACCCCCTATGCAGAGAACATCAAGTCAGGTGCAAACCAAGGTGTTGGGACCCTCCAGAGACATGAAAGGCATGGCCACATTCCCCTCACAGGAAAAACTCCAGTATGCAGAAATTCCTCCTACCACATTGTTTTCCTGGTACTGAGGGTAAGTCCATCTGGGTTGCATGCTGGTCTCTTATTGATTTCGACCCTAAAGTAGTCAAGGAGCTTTGCGCAGGTAGCACCTTTGTGTACTCCCATCCACTTGCAGCACCCCAGCAGGTGCCTGTATAGATAGCTGAGGTGAGGCAAAAAGGCTCCAGTACCCCAACTCCCCCAGGCAAGCTCCCGGACAGGCTGTGTGCAAGCAGCTCCTATCCAAAAACCACCTGAGCACCTACGCTCTCGGCAAACTGTACTCCTCTCACATGCAGGTCAACAGTAAGCTCCTCCTGAGACCTCAGCTAGCATGCTTGGCCTGATAGTGCAAGCAGTCCTTGGGTATGGGGGAGATGGCTCTGTCAGGGAGGGAGGCAGAGGAGGGTTTTGCCTCTGCAAACTGGGAGGGAAAGGAGACGGAAGCAGGACATCTGAGTCTAGGAGCACCCTGTGTTAGGTGAAGTTTGAGGTTCACCTCCGAATCCTACCTACCTTGAACATCTTCTTTCAGTCGGCTACAAGAAACATCCCTCCCCTACCACATCTAAAGGAACATGCTAGGATTTCCTTAGATGGTGCGAGACAGGCACACCCAACAAGATGCAGATATGTGGGGCATACATTGGTTCTAACGGTTAAAACACTGCTAGTTAAGAAGCCCAAGTCTTGTGTTAGAGTATTTGGGTTCAGTACTGGCCCCTGGACCCAGCCTCCAGTTAATACAGACCCTGAGAGGCAGCATGAATGGTTCATGTGGTGGGGTTTCAGTCATCCAAGTGGGGGACCTACATTGAGTTTCTGCCTCCTGCCTTGGGTTCACCCTGGCCATGTTGAGCCATTTGGGGAGAAAAACAGCAGATGGGAGATCTCTGTTCTTGCCTCTCAAAAGAAAACACATTTAGCTATTAATCAGAAGGACATTTGTTGTGCACTGGACGAGTAGCACCTATCCTTCTGGAAGAGGAAAGGCGTGTGTTGCAGGAATGATGTGCATTCAGCATGAAGGTAGGCGTACTGACCCAGGAGATGTCACTTACTCTGCAGGTGTACTTAGGAGGGCACCACCAGAGGGACAGAGTGTGTTCACCTTCCACACATCCTTCCGCAGTTCTGCCTTAGGTTAGTCCTCAGGGTGAACTTGAAGGTTCCACTCACTCACATGCAGGACACAGGGACTTTGAAGTTGTACTGTCATTTCTGTCCTTACTGAACCTTGGGAAACCCAGGGAAAACAGAGTGGCAGCCTAACCTCCAGGGCTCTTCTCAGTCCATTCTCCCACGTACAGCCACAGGGCTGGAAGCCAGCATGCCGTCAATCAGTTTGAAGCCACCTTAAAGACGGTGGGCTTTAGGGGAAATTAGAGGAGATTTAGTAGAGAGAAAGATTACTTAAGCTCATTTCTTTCTAGACAGGAGACATCAAAGGAAGGAAGTGGGTGCCATTAGGGGAGGGTAATGAGTAGTATGCAGAAAGTCAAGTTCAGCTAACTTGCATGGTCCCACTACTAGCAGGTGCATGGTTAATAGCCTCACCATAGGCTTTCAATGGTAATTCTTTTTTGTCAGATATATTTATTTATGATATTGGAAAGGCAGATTTACAGAGAGGAGAGGCAAATAAAAAGAACTTCCATCTGCTGGTTCACTCCCCAAGTAGCTGCAATGGCCAAAGCTGATCTGATCTGAAGCCAGGAGCTGGGAGTTTCTTTCAAGTCTCCCATGTGAGTTCAGTGCCCCAAGCCCTTGGGCTGTCCTCTACTGCTTTTGTAGGCCACAGCAGAGAGCTGGATGGGAAGTGATGCAGCCAGGACATGAACCAGTGCCCATATGGGATCCTGGGCATGCAAGGTGAGGACCTTTGCCACTAGGCTATTGTGCCAACCGGTTTTAATACTAATTCTTTAATTTTTAAAAATGTATTTGATCAATCTGTCATCCAGTGGTTTACTCCCCTCTGTCCATAGCAACCAGGGCTGGGCCAAGATGAATCCAGGAGCCAGGAAATTGACTCAGGTGTCCCCCACGCCTGACCCGGACCCAATTCCTTGAGTTGCCTCCCAGAGTATGTATCACTGAGAAGCTGGAGTCAGAAGCCGAGCTGGGACCCCAACCCGGGCATTCTGATATGGGGTGCTGGCAACTCAAGCAATCTGTCAAACATGCTTCCTTCAGTGAAACATTTTGAATGATGGGTTGAAATCTTCCTGAGTTTTTTTTTTTCTTAGCAAGGTGAGTTTACTTATTTGAAAGACAAAATGATAGGATTGGGCCTGGTGTAGGGAGGAGATAGATCTTCCATCTGCTGGTTCACTTCCCAATGGCTGTAACGGCTGGGGCTGGGCCAGGCTAAAGTCGGCAGCCGGGAGCTTCATCTGGATCTCTTACATGGGTTCAGGGACCTAAGCACATGGGTGTCCTGGGCTGCCCTTTCAGATGCATTAGCGTGAAGCAGGATTAGAAGTGGAGCAGCTGGGGGCTGAATCAGTATTCTGCTATGTGATACTAGCTTCGCAAACTATGGCCTAGCTTACTATGCCACAACACCCTTTCTTTGGGTGTTTCTGACTTGGGAGAGGAGGGGATAAAATTTAGCCTTATTCAAAGGTTAAGTTATAACAGTTCAATGCCAACAGGGAAGATTGTGGCTAAAGGTCTACTAGAGTTTTAGCTCAAAGTCTTCTTATTGATAGGAAACTTGAATAACATCTTTGAAAGTGTGCTCATGAGTTTACAGATGGTCCTTCAAAATGCCATGAAGCTCATGGTTGAGTCAACCCTGGTCTTCTGAAACACAAAACATTGGAGACACTTTCACAGACTAAACAAACTGTACCCCCCCACCCCACCATCATCACAGATGCTTGCCAAGTGCCTGACACAGGTCAGCTCCTCTAAGTGCTTGCTGAGATTACTTGCAAATCACAGGTGCACACACCCACAAAATATTATCGGGCACAATTACTAATGAACCAGTGATCTCACTTTCTTCTCCTACCTGTGCCAACTCTCCTTAGGCCTCGGCCTAGAATGTTTTCAGTAGGATCTCAAGATTGTAAGGGCACTACGGGGTCTGACATTTTACAGGCAGTGTTGGGGTTAGGGAAGAATCTTAGGCTGGGGTGAAGAAGAGGAGGGTTTCTAGTTTTGGACAAAGTGATGAAAACAAGATCGACTCACAAATGACCACATATGGGCAAATGTATTATTTACTGGCCTATATCTATTCATTGTCGGAGAATCTTTCCAATTTGGAAGAATATGTAGCTGTTCTGGGTCTGTGGGTCTGACAAATTGCTGGGAGCAAGATGGCCTCAGGATAGGAATGTTGCAGACGTTTAGTCTTGTGGAAGAGAATGTGAGTGTGAATGACCTGGTGGCGCCCGACAAGTTTGCTTTCCTTGGAGCACGAAGCTTCAGTTTTTGAATACGGATGGTATCAGCTGTGTTTCCAGCAAAACGAGCTGCTCCCTCTCACCTGCCTGCAGGGAATGTCACAGCTACACTTTAAGGTGGTTCCCCCATTAATGGGTAGGCGACACTTTTTTGTGCAATTCCGCATGTGGCAGCTCTGATGGCTAAGGAGGTATTGACTGGTCCTCAGGCCTGCTCCACTCTGGAGTCAGATTTGACTTTTGGACATCAGGTCTCTTAGTTCGGTTCCTGGGACTCCCACATCCTGTCTGTGGTTGCAAGGTGAAGTGTGTGCATGTTGCATCGCATGAGCCTCAAAGAAGCAGGCTTTCTTGGGGCCAGGCCAAGTGGCAGGAGGGACGTGAAGACAGCATATCCGTGTGGTATGTGCAAGTGATACCCTCCTCGTAGAGTTCATGTTCATTGGTGTTAAATGTGGTCTTTAACCAAATGCTGCCAAATCGAGCTGCCTCTCCAGGATACTGAGACAATGCATCAGTACGGTCCTTGTGGTTGCCAGAACAAGTGCCTGTCCCAAAGCTCAGGCTGCCCCGATGAGGGGCAGCAGAGAGAGCTGACAGAGCCTCACTGCCTCGTTGACAAGTGGTGAGGACAAGAGAGGCAACCGATCAGTAGAATTTCCCATTAAATCAGAAAAAGCACGACTTGCCCCCAACCTCACCTCTGACGGCTCCCTCAGACCAGCTGCTTCCCTGATGCCCAGCCGCGAAACAAATTGCCTTCCCGGCAGGACACTTGGACACTCTGCATTAATGGATATGGATCCCAGCACGCCAAGCTAAGCGTGAAGGCAATTTGATATGAGCAACACTGTCATCTCAATTTAGGACAACAGCTAGGATGCCCTACGGGGCATCGTGGCAGCTTTTGCAAGTACCCGACACGAGGAGCTCTGGCTGGCTCCGGGCTCTGGGAGGCTGGTGTTGCTCCTGAACAGCACGGCCCAGGGTGAGGGCCAGCGTGATACAGAGATGGCAGCAGCGCTGCCCTGGGTGTGAATGTCAGCTTCAATCCACGTGACTGTCAATTCTGTGGGGAGAACTGAGGCTCGGCTATCTCTTCCTACCCAGACACTGACCTCCAACAAAGGATTGGGTGACATGAGATGGCGGTGAGATAGACTCAGGTCTGTGGAGATTTTCAAGTAGAAAGCTAATTGTTGCCTGAAATCTCCATCTATTTTTTGATGCTACGTAAGCCAAAATCAAATGGAAGCCTTCTTAGTCGTCATCTTCCAATGCTAGGCTGAAGGCAAGAACACATTTTGCTATTTCCAAAAACAGGTTAGCCCCCCCAATACATTGTAGTTGTACTGGCACATGTTTTAATAAGATGTGTTATTTTTCCCTCCATAATAAGAAAATACACACACACACACACACACGCACAGAAAGTAATGTAATGTAGCTTCTCTACAGTGGTATTTCAAAAGATTTATTTACTTAATTTACATGAAAGGCAGAGTGACAGAATGTTGTGAAGGGAGGAGGGAGGGATTTTCCATCTGTTGGTTTACTTCCCAAACGAAGGCTGCAGCAGGTTCAAGTCAAGAGCTGAGAATTCATCTGGGTCTCCTACACAGTTGGTGACAGGGGGCCCCCACTTTGTGGTCATGCTCTGCGTCCTTCTCAGGTGTGTGAGTAGGGGGCTGGGTTAGAAACGGAGTAGCCAGAACTTGATCAACACTCCGATGTGGGATGCTGGTGACCCAAGCTGCAACTTGACCTGCATGGCTACAGTGCCAGCCCCTATACACATTCTCATAGTAAATTAGCTTTAGGTACAACTTTCAAAAAATCTGCAGTTTACTACACTTTGGTGGTATTTTTTTTTTTACTAGAATCCACTGATACATTAGTTTGCCAAGAGTCAGCATGATTTCTTATTGATCATATAGACAGGGAACCATATGCAAACTGAAAAGAAAATGTATTCATGTACCAAAAACATCTCCCTCTGGAGAGAATATGCTTGGTAGAGAAGAAGATCAGTAGATTCACACTGGTCTTCTCATCGATTACAGGACTTCCCGCAGCATCATTCTGACCCAGACACATTGCAAAGTAGCCCCCATGGTCATTCCCAAGAAGAGTGAGGACTATGGAACTAGTTTTGGAATGGGCCATGCAGGTAGTATTATCACATCATAAACACCATGACTGCTACCCTTTATTATACTATGTAAAGATATTTCATTACCTTTACTGAGGTCATATAAACATGATTCACAGGGACTAAACATTTAACCCTAAAATATATTTCATCTGCATCCTCCTTGTTTTTTCAAACTTCTGTAAACATGTATGATGTACTTCTAGAAGTATGAGGAAAATTAAAACTACAAGATAAACATTTGGGCACAAAGCTTATTATATTAAAAATTTAATTAATGACTGATTTGAAAGGCAAGGAGACTAGTACCCCACCGGTACTCTTTCTGAGTGCTTATAATAGCCAGAGCTAGGCGACCTAAAGTCAAGAGCCAGGACCTGAATCTGGGCTTCTCACCTGGGTGACAGGTGCCCAAGCCCCTGAGCCAGGATGCTGCAATGGGGGGGCTGGAGCTGGGACTTGAACCTGGGCAAGTCTCTACCAGGATGCGGACTCCAAGTGGCACCTATCCACTAGGCCAAATGTCTGTCTGCCCCCTCCCCACCTCATTCTTCATGCCTGTGTTCAATAACACATATTTTCCATGAAGCTTCTGACAACCTCCCTCTCCACCTTTGAAAAGTCACCAAGTATGGATAAACCAGTTGGAAATTTGAGAGGTGGAAAAACATAATTTAGTTCATAGATTCATAAGAATATCCCATTTGAGGAGTCTTTATGTTTTGAATACATTTTTAAATCATTGAAAGCATTTTCTCTCTATTATTGCCTAACAATGAAAAGCCAGGAAAATGGCACTGTTTCCATGCCGGGCCCTGTCACAGCTCTTTCAACTGCACGCTGGATTAGCTGGTAGACTGCCATGTGCCAGGAGGGACCCAGTCCCAAAACGTATGGCAGACAACGGAGATGCCATTCGCCCTGAAGGACATGACTCTGAAGTCAGTGTTCCCACAGTGTTCCCTGTGTTCCTACAGAAACACGCTCTGACTCACATGCACAGCCACAGAACACCATCATCGGGCAAAGACCACAGGTTTGAATGTCAGGGCTGTGGGCTGCAGAGCTCGGTTTCCTAAGCACTTGGGGCTCACCTGTTTGCCTAGAATGTTCGTGTTCATCACACACAGAACAGAGGAGGGTCTACGCTCAGGAGCAACAACACGGCAGATGCCCAAGACAGTGAGGGCTTCGCCTTGGGCAGACATGCCCCTCCGCCTCCCTTTTGGACGAGTGGGCACTGGCAGGACAGAGTGAGTCGGTGTGCAGCTCCGGCTGGCCCATCCAGCATCTGAGAACAGTTCGTTCTACTTCCACTGCATCCAAGCAAATGCTCCTTCAAATCCTAAATGCGGAAACTAGACTTTGCAGAGGGTGTGTGTGTGTGCGTGTGTGTATGTGTGTGTGTGTGTGTATGTGTGTGTGTGTGTGTGTGCAGAGCTTTGTGTGAGAGGTGAGAAGGGAGAGGACATAGGGCATAGGTGTCAGATGATTCCTTGCAAGATGGAAGAGCAGACCTTCCATACAACATGCCCCCTAGGGAAGTTTGGGCATACACTCCATCTGGTGCCTGTGCACATTCTCACAACAGTCAGGCCTGACAGAAGATGAACCCTTTTCCTTGTACCCCTACAACCTGCCTCCTGAATGACTAGTTGCTGGGTTACAGAGGACCAACAGGTCAGCGGCTTAAATGTTCAGCTTTTCATTCCACGGATGGTCCCAGTGGGACAGGTCAATAATCCCAGGCCCCACTGCTTTTTTTCCCTTTGCTCTGAAAGATTATAAGAGGAAGATCAGGTGGGGATTCCTGTCTTGGTAAGCTTGGTCTCCTTAGTGCTTGCTTTGGGAGGATGGAACAGGTGGAAGTAAGGAATGGCAAGGTTCCCACTTGGCTTAGGGTTGTAGGGTACAATGGTCAGCAGCACAGAATTCTAACCGCATGTGAATGATGTCCTTTTTTTTGTTCAAATCTCTGCTTAGCCAAGTCTACTCATCCCTAGATAAGCAGAGCATGAGAGGAAAGGCTGCCACAGTACTAGAGATGACTGCACTGGATGTATTAGGAAAATACTACTGTCAGAAAGACGGCTCCTTCACAGCTGTAGCAAGTGGATTTGTTTTCCCGTGTGGCCGGGATGCTGAAAAGTCAGAGAGAAGGAATCACCTCTTAGGGTTCCAATCCTTAACCTTCAGTTACTGGTCAAGATTCTGAATCAGTCCAGGTGTTGAGCTCAGAGCTGAGCTCAGTGCTCTCAGACCTACTTCTGGGTCAAGATTCTGAATCAGTCCAGGTGTTGAGCTCAGTGCTGAGCTCAGTGCTCTCAGACCTACTTCTGGGCTTTGAAATCACCTGCCATGTCACCCAGTCTGACTCACACCCAGTTTGCCTCCGAGGTTAGGGGAGTGGATACAGCCAGAACCACAGGACTTTACTGGCCTTGCCAGTGGGATTGGGGGGAAATATCCACTCAATGTGAAGAAATGAAGGGGACACGAGTGTCTATGAAGTTGGTGAGTGCCCGTGGGGCAGTCAGTGGACCAGAACATGGTCAAGTCCCCCACCCTCTGTACAAGCTCCTCCCATCAATGAAGGCATCTGATGTCTGCAGGCCAAGGCTGCATCAGTCTTAGGACCTGCACTGGCCAGTGGGGAGGGGCCATCGACAGGAACCCAGGCCTTAACATTTGTGGACTTCATGTAACTCTAGGACCTCTTACTGCACCCCGAGGGCAAGGCTGGTTGGCTGGAGAAGGAAGTACATGGAGCCAGTGTGGGGTCAGCACACCTGCCTCAGCCACATCCCACTGAGTATGTGACCAACCAGACACCCCAGCTCACTATGCCTAGATCAGCAGCAGAACGGTCCAGCTATACAGATATGAAGCTAGAGTAACATCTTTTTCCTGTGCCTTTGAGGGTTTCTGCTTTGTTGTTATCTAGAATTTCAGTGACAGCAGGTAAAGCATGTAGCCTCTTGGAATTTAATGTCATAGGAAGTTTAGCTGAACTTAACTTGGGGTGGGCAGTGGGCATGGGGGAATACAGGAAGCTGCTTACAGGGTACCTTGATTCATGGTTGAGTTGGGATGTATGGAGACCCTCTAACTTGTAACGATGTGTGTTGTTGTCCTGTAGAGTGGTGATCCCTCAAGAGAGGCTTATGCCCATATCCCCAGAACTTAAAATTATGGCACCTTCCGTGGCCAGCTGGCTTTGCAGACCCTGGCAGGTAGGTGGTGTAGGGGATGCTCCTGGGCTACCCAGGTCTCAAAGGAGCTCTCCGGAGCCTTAAAATTTGAAAAAAATTCCTGTCTGGACAGAGCGAGAGAAATGGAAAGCCATGGAGTTGAAACACGGACTGGCTTTGAAGACGGAGGACGGAGAGATGGGGGAATAAATGCAGGCAGCTTATAGAAGTTGCAAAAGGGTGAGGGTATCCCCAGAAGAGAACAGAGCCCTGCCGACACATTGACTGCAGCCCGTGAGGACTGACTTGTCATGCTGACCCACAGCTGTAAAAGCATGAATTTGCCATCAAGTTTACTGTTTTATAGTAACAACAGAAGACATGTGTAGTTATAATTTTTCACATGTGCAGAAGTGCCTAATGTTATATTGCCTGATAAAAGCTTGTCTTTCCCGAGTGCTGTGCAGCAAATGATGAACATGTGCGGGTTCATTACAATCAATCAATCACCTATCCAATATCTATGTATCTATGTAAATATCTGTCTTGTAGCCCTTGCCATCAGTCTGTGGCGGATTGTGGGGTTTGCAGACGGAAACAATCCCAAGTCACTGATGACAAGCACCATGGCTTGTCATTCCACCCTTGAGTGCTCTCCCTGCAGCAATTAGGCTTTGCAAGTCTTGGAATTACAGCAGACTCCAAGGGGAGAAAAATGTGACATTGCCTAGATGGAAAAGCAGGCAAAATAATCTCCATATAATATACAGTAAATGGATGCAGAAGCAAGTGAACATTAACAATTTTAATTAGCTTTTGCAGAATGCTGCATGCTGCTTTAACTATCTGACATAATTTTATCCAAGTATGCTTTTTGCCAGGAGTTTTTAGTTACCAGACGTCAGGATTGCAATGCCTCACTAAATAATGTAAACTATTACTCACGAAGTAATACAAACTATTACTGCCAGTTTGGGTTGCTACTGACATTCACCTTGTAAGGATTCTTAAGGAATTTTGTCTTCAACTTTAGTATTGGCATGATTTAAGTCAATTGTTTTCCTGGTAGAATCCCTTCCCAGTTCTATGTTGGAAGTTAGTAAGCAGTATCTGTAGACTGTTTTATAGCCAAATAAAAGGCAAAATATTTTAAACAACTACAGTTAAAACACACACATTTCCAAATTGATACTGACACATTTCTAACACAATGCATTGAACATAATGATTTTTTAAAATATAGCTCTAAACTCAACTTTCCCTATGTTTGTTTTCTGGTCATTTCTTTTCTCTGGCTTTGTAATAATGTCTCTAATTCATTGTGCATTTGGGGCTACATCATTGTAGTATTTTTGCATTGCCTCCTCTTCGCAGCCTTCATTTAGGGGCAACTTCTTGATTAGTCTCTACTGCTTCTTTGATTCATCTTTCACAGACTCAGGCAAGTCATTCAACTTGCAGTGACTGACTAAAGTCAGACAAAGTTTTGAAGAATGGGAAGTTAGTGTGGTTCATGGGGCTGGAATTTGTTTAATATGTCCTCGAGGAATGTGGTTTTCCCATTTATTTTACCTTCTGGTGCCATTGCTGGTTTTACCATCCAGTTAGGGTCACTCCTCTCAGGGTCTCTGTTGTCTGGCACTTCATTGCAGAGAATAGAGTGCCCCATCCCTTGCCAATGATTTTACAAACCCATTGCTCGCTGGAGCTTGTGCTATGACAGACTTCTGTTGAGTTTATAAAGACGATAAGGTGTAGAAGCATCCCATACTGTTTGAAACAGACTATTTCAGAAAACCAATCTTGAAAGGATGTTTTTGGAAACTCCAGGAACCAGCTTACTTACTAACTTCCAACATAGAACTGGGAATGGCTTCTACCATCTAACATCTATTGAGCAATAGATACGATCCTGGATCCAGGGCCTCTGTGCACATTTGTGCAATGCCTCAATCATTCCACCTGTAAGTCTTGAGAGCTATGGAAACGTGGACACATCACCTACTCCCCAGCCCCAGACCTTGTGACCTGCTGGGGCCATGCCCACTTGGGAGAGCAGGTGCTGTTCAATTCTCAGCAGGAAATTACCTGTTGGCTCAGCCCTTCTGTCCACTTGCGGGCAGGACATGGGTTTTGGGGAGGCTGACATGATACACATTGGCAGAGCACACTATGTCTCCTTGCTAAGCCCTGTTTATTCCTATGCTGGATGTTTCCTCTATCTAGTCCCAGCAGTCCCAGCAGTCCCAGTTGGGCAGAGCTATTGCTAATTGGAAGAGTCTGCCCCCACTGGATCACAGTGAGTCAGCCAGGTAGAGTGGGCAGC
Organism: Ochotona princeps; assembly: GCF_030435755.1. Lineage (NCBI taxonomy): Eukaryota > Metazoa > Chordata > Mammalia > Lagomorpha > Ochotonidae > Ochotona > Ochotona princeps. The sequence continues at coordinate 5,797,124 of NC_080832.1, read as the reverse complement.
TCCTGGGGGCCACTGGTTTTACCCAGAATGCCACATCTGCAGGTCAGTTTAGGTGACTAGAAGGCCAAAAGCATCACTCCACCTCTCACATAACAGGCCAGGCATTCTTGATGTGAACATCAGAAATCTGAAATTCTGCAGAACCTGAGATGTTTAATGCTGAGTCTCAGGTTAATTGGATCTGACATTGACCTCTGGGGAAGTATAGATTGGATTAGATCATTATGGTGGGGGAAGCCTCTTGATCAAATCTGGTGGGTTTACAAGGAGAGGGAGAAAACACACACACACACACACACACACACACACACTCTCTCTCTCTCTCTCCCTACCTAGCAGGAGGCCTACCCAGGGCCCTTGATTTGGGCTCTTTTGAACCATGAGACACAATAAAACTGGTTTCTGTATAAAGATTGCCTTCCTTAGGCATTTCATTATGATGATGAAAAGTTGATGACAAAATCTTGCTTTATGCACAAAATTATTCAGCGGATTGTATCAAGTAACTTTCAGGCTAAATGTTACACACATGAGAAAACAAAAAAAATTCTGTGTTTGGATTTAGGTGTCGACCCTACAACATCTCATTGTGAGCAAACATTCCAAAATGTGAAAAAAATAAAAACCAAAACACTACTCAAGCATTTCCAGTGCAGGATGTATCCTGTACCTGTAATATTTTAAGCATTTCTCTTCTTCGATGAAGTCCCTAGTGACTGAGAATTAACTTGAATGAATTTTCCTAGTCAAAGACAGTGTTCCAGAAATCTTTTTATCCCTCACACTACTCAACACATACCAGAGGCTTAGTACAAATTTGTGGACCAAAAGACTGTGTCAAGGTACACACAAAGCAGGCTACTGTTAATGTAATCCTTAGGGGCAAGAACTCATTTAGGACTCAGCCAAGCAATTTTGAGACAGGATTTCATTGTCATTGGCATTTTCTGGTTTCCTCTTTTTTGTTTATTAACAGACATGAGACACTTTGTAGGCTCAGCCACCCCTTGCTGAGAAAAAGCAGCTGGGGTTTCTGGGGTTGTGGTACACAGCACCTGCCGAAGGGCTCGCCTCGCGTCCTTAGGAGGTGTCCCTTCCTCTTCAGTTTCTGAAGGAAAGGTGTCTTCCTGAACTCTTCAGAAGAAGGCGGCTACTCCAGTTCCATTGGTAGCCAATGACATCCCAGTGATAATGGAAAATCAGATGGGGCCATCCTGAGACTCCATTGAGGAGTTCCCAGAGGTTGTGGCCAGGCAGCAGGGTTTCTTATCCAAGAGCCCAAGTGGATTTGGGGCACCTGTCAGTGGCACCCCATGGTGGGCACACTCTGAGGCATGCCACTGCACCTCGTGTCTGGATGCTCTTGGACTGTGTCAGGAAAAGCTGTTGCAGGGTGTGTGGGGTGTAGACCTCGGGGACTGAGGTCTGTGGTCAGGCACGGAGCGGCTGCTCTTGGAGGGAGGTAGGAGACACTTTCTCGGGAGCTGTGATTGTCTCTGGAGTGAAGTGACTGTTAGCCCTGAAATGATTAGGTCAAGTCCTCAGTGAAAGTAGGAGGCCCGGTGAGAATTCCTGGAAATTAAGACAAAACCAAATAACCAGGCAAAAGCCAGCTCAACAACAGCTTTCTTAAAACCTTGTAGTGTGTGCAAAGGGACAAAGGAGTCAAGTGGCCTCATAGTTCCTCCTGAGAAGACAGGAGCTCTATCTTGCTTGATGTGAATTATTTCCAGGTTTACAAGAACATCTTGCTGAATAATTTTAGGTCAGGAGTCCCAGCTGAAGAAGCTATTGACATGACTTTTGGGCTTCTCCCTACGGTCAATGTGTATCTTTCCATTCAAATTAGCCATTGGTGACTTAGGGGTCAGATTGTGATGTAGTAGGTGATACCATGCCTGCAACATCAGCGTCCTTCATAGGTGTTTGTTCATGTCCCAGCTGCTCCCTTCTGATCCAGTTCCCTGACAATGGCCTAGGGAAAAACAGCCCAGGTGTTTGGACCCCTGACACCAACATGGGAGAGCCTGGCCATTGAGGTCATCTGGGAAGTGAACCGGCAAATGAAAGACCTCTGTCTTATCCCCTCTCTGTTAACTCTATGTTTTAAATCAATCAATATATTTTTTATTAGTATTAAGTTAGGTGATTGAATGCAAGGGTCTCACCACCTCACAGTTTATCTGATGAGTAGATGTGTAGGGTGTGTGGAAGGATGAGAAGGATGAGCTATACATCTAGGTTACGGTGGTGGCTATGGCCCTCCAGCTGCTGCAGCGAGTGCCCAGTATACAAGATGGGTGAGGTGAGCCATAGCTTGCCCATCTGCTCTGATGACACAGGTACGGCCAGCAAGGAAGCTGGGTCTTCTAGAGGGGCGGGAGGGTTCAGGTAGCAGAGCTGCTGACAGAGGCACTCAAGTAGCTATGGAGCTTGAGTGTGAGTGATCTCATGGTGCAGAGCAGAGACAGCACAGTTCTCCCCAACTCCATAGCTCCAGGGTCAGGTTATAAAGTATCAAAGCCCCCGTACCATAGTTGAGTGTAGCATGACCTACTCATACCATTGAGGCAGCTCAGCTTAAGGCCACTGTTCTATCTGTAAATGTCCTTTTATGAAACCATTAATGAAGACCTTGGGAAGCTGCAGTGATGCCTCAAGTAATTTAGGTTCCTGCCACCTGTGTCGGAAATCTGGGTTAAGTTCCTGGCTCCTGACCTTGGCCATGGCTCAATCCTAGTCATTGTGGGCATTTGGGGAGTGAACCAAAAGGTGGTAACTCTCTTTTGCTGATTGCATAAAAGAAGTAATTTTTAATTCTTATTTGGCATTATACAGTTTTGCAGATATAGGACTTTCCCCATTTTCTTCTCTCTTTCCTCTCCCTTCTTCCCTCTACACTGTCCCCTGCATTTTACAATAACATAGTCCTTCAGCTGCAGTCATGATGCCAACACTCTGTAGATACAGGCAACGGCAGAGAGTCCAGTATTTTGTTGTTTAGATAAACTTAGCAGTTTTACTGGGGTGGGGGGCGAGTGCCTACTTTTATTCAGGAGTAGAAATGCAGACTGAAGCTCTTTGTTTCTCAAGTACTCTGGTCTCCATCATACCATTCATTTATGAGATTTTAAGTGTATATTTTTAAACATATGTATCTTTTCATTTTTCATTTTGCATGATGGTTGTCTTATATCAGAAAGAACACATGATATTTGTCCTTTGGGGATTGGCTTATTTCACTGAAAACAATGGTCTCCACTTGGGATCACTTTGTTGCAAATGATAAGATTTCGTCCTTTTTCATGGCTGAGCAGTATTATAAAGAACAGATATGTACCACCGTCTCTTTATCCAACATTCATTCAAGGGGCATCTAGGTTACTTTCATGACTTTGCTATTGTGAATTGTGCTGCTATGAACATAGGGATGCATGTGGCTTTCTCATATGCAGGTTCCACTTAGTTTGGATATATTATCAGGAGTGGGGTAGCTGGGTCATCTGATAGAAGAAGTTTCAACTGTCTGAGAACTCTCCATACTGACTTCCACAGAGGCTGTACCAGTTTACAATCCCACCAGCAGAAAATTACTGGTGCGAGTGCCTTTCATCTCCAGGTAGAGATCTCTGGATGGGTTAAGCATTCTTTCACCTCTTTAGGATACTGCGGAAGTAGAGAGTTAATTGCTCCCATTTTGATGATGAAGGCAAAGATCATTTGATGAGCTCCTCATGTCAACCCTCATGGGACCAGTTCCTTTCACATGGCACATAAGCCAAACAGTAAAGGAACATGAGCTCGCTTTTTAGAGCAGTGAAGCCTCTTGAGCATGTTGTAAAAATCAAAAGCACAGCAAAAGCATTTTATGCAAGAAAATGTGTTTTTTTTTCACATCCTTTTGATAATCCAGCCAACCTTCCAGCTGGGCTGTGACTGTACACACGAGCTTATGGCCCTCACTTGTGTGAGTGCTTCTCAAGTTCTTGGACAGAAGAGAGAGGACGAGGAGATCTGGAAGAGTGTGGAGAGCCCTGAGGTCATTATCCACTGGGGGCTAAGAGGAATTTCAGAGATACTTGATGATTCAGGACTTGGATCTGCTTGAATGTATGCTTCCCCACCCGGGCTTGCTCCACATGCTCCAGGGAAGTGGGCCTTAGCCTGTGGACTGTGAGTGGTGACTTGTACACCCAGCAGGCTTGTCTGGAAGAAGCTGCAGATCCACTTCCTTCACCTCCTTGGAGACCTGCAGGGGTTGGCACTGCCTTGGCTCATCTAACGTAAGCCCTGCGAGGTTCTGTTTCAGGGAACAGCCTGCATCGTCCAGAGCTTCACCAATCGCCCTCGTGAACTTTACTCCTGAGTCTTTACCAAAATTCGAACATGAGCAATTTCATTCCAGCTACCTGTAAGGGAACGTATCGTTCCAAACACAGCACTGTCATCCACGTGAGAGTTCTGTGGGCTTCATCATTTGTAGTGGTCTTAGAACTGATCCCACAAATCACTGTGAATGGAAGATAATCCTGCTTACTGCCATTTAAGCAGAGGAAAGGCTTATACACGGGTAGTGAGCCACTGAAGTGACAGGGACCTAGGCAAGGAGGCTCCTGTTTTGATTTTTACGCAACCTTCTTTGGAAAGATGATATGTTGTCTTACAGCTAGCATATTCATACATCTACCTTGTCATCCTACTGGATTGAGGCTTTCCGGGGTGCTGTGGGTATGTCATCCCCTTTGTGTGCAGTAGCATGGACTACTGTGACACATACATCGGGGAAAATGAATGCACGGAGAATACTACAGGGATTTTCTCTTATGTTATGACTTTATTTTAAATATAAAGAAAGATATTTTGAATTTCTTCCCTTGCTGGAAAGCAGCATGATTTCCAGTGACCGCAGCAAAGAGTAGAAGCTAAAACTCCCAGGACTTGTGTTGGAAATGCAAATCAGAAGCTGGTGTTATTCTGAAGGCTACATGAACTCTCACATTCAATTTGTAATTCCAAAAGCATTAATCTGCCCAATGTGTGGTTCTGCATGGCTGAATCGTGCATCTGTGTGGAAAAGGAGAATGAAGCGACCAGCAGGGGAAAACATCAGGGCAACCACAGAATTCCCGAGGAATGCACCTTGACAATGTGCTTGGAGGTGGCACAGTGCATGCTGGATCTATTTATCTGTGCATGTCCGAAAGGTTGTTGGGGTAACACCTTTTAATGTAAGGGCAGGCACACGATTATGTATGCTGCCAACAGTTGGAGGTCTACTTTTTCATGCCTGGAAATATCCACATTGAGAAACATTTACTGTTCGGACGAAGATTGCCACACAAACACTCAATGTTGTTGGATACACAAAAAAAACAGCAGCATGCATGCATGTTCACACTGAACTCTGAGGCCAGAAAGAACTGGACCCGGGTGAACATTAAAGGAGAGAGGGGAGACCCTACTGCTGGTGGAGACTGCCCTGTGCTTTACCTGGACAGGTGGCACCCAGGACAAGGTCTTTGCTGCTGCCATTGGTGCCAGCTGCCACATTTTTCTCAGATGGAACCCGAATAGTGTTGAATTCCCTCTAACCCCCCCCCCCAGAGAAAGTCCCCTCTTGTGTCCCTTTGTCTGGGTTGAAGTGTGGGCCTGACACTGAGTCACCTGTCACACAGAGGTGAGGACAGGAACACCCTTTGGTGCAGAGCCACCATCCCAGCTTCCTAGAGAACCACTGTCGTACAAGAGCCCCTGCTGCTCCGGTCACAGTCAAACACATGTCTGAGTGACACAATGGAGTGCATGCCAATCCAGTTAGTCAGGAAAGAGCGAGGAGAAAATGTCTCTATCGCTGATCATGGTAGAGGCAGCTAGAGAAATACAGGATAGAACCTGAAGGTGATTCATCTTCTACTGAAATATCCTTACCAAGTACCTCTTTCTGCTGTTGTCTGCTCCCCAAGTTATTGGCATATCCCTTTGTCTGCTCAGAGGCACAAGCCACTGCGTTCCAGGTGAGAGATTCTAGCTGAGCACTTAGCCCCCAACTGAGCTGGCACACACAAAAAGACAACGTCCAGCACTGTGTCTTGCAGCAGGCAGCCTTGCATCATGCTGGCTTCTGAGCTGCTTGACTCAGTGGTGTCACCCAGTACACGGGCAAATGGGATCTTCCCCACTGACCACTGGTCAGGATCGCTGGGCTAGTCCGATGAGGTCTGGACAGCTCATTACTGACTTAGGATCTAATCACCTTGCAAACAGGTGGACACTTAAGAAAGCAAACACTTACTGTCTTGTTAGTAAGGGAAAGGAGGCGGTGGTAGTGGTGGTGGGTGTCAGGAGGGTCAGTGACCCGAGGGGTTGTGGCTATACTGCAAATACAGTCCCTAATGGTGGTCCAAGACAAAGTAGCCTGCTGCCTGGTGGCTAGCAAGCAGTTGGCTTGGACAGGTGGGTGGAGAACTGGTAGAAGAGGCCGCTTGCTGGTGGTTTTGTTAATATGTAGTGTAACCCTCAGCTTTGCTCGTTTCTGGCAATACACTGACAGCGTCTGTAAGGATGCCCAGAATATTGCAAGCATACCTGGTAAGCATTTGATCTAAACCATGTTGACTTGGGAAATTCACTGCTTTTCTGAGATCTTACGTAAACAACCTTCAGCTTCCTCAGAACAGCAAACTAGAAGTAGACACAGGCACCCAGCCTCCAAGCACCAATTTTGAAACCTTCTTAGAAAAAAAAATCTCTGCTTTATTTCCATAGCCAGCTATGGGAAGCCGAATCCTGAGTGGATAGATTCAGTATCTCATCTCCTAATCCTATCTTTCTGGTATTTATTGACTAAGCAGCCTCTGCACTCGGCAATGACACAATGCTGCTCATAGGAGCTTTGCTGTGTCTGCGCAGAAAAGCTGACTTTGATTCAGATTCATTGCTCTTGACTGTAAGCTTGCCATCTACTCTTCACATTCCCATGAGGGTCCCAAGAAGGCTGACAAATGACTGGGAGGTTGCTCTTCTATAGGGCATCCATTCCAAACCCTTCCCACACTTTAAAAATCCAGTGAGTGCCATTCTATCTTGCTTATGCCCATGACCAACTTTCAGTTGGTTGTGCTCAGTATCTTTTTTTATAACTTCCCTCAAAGATTTAGCCAATGTGAACATGTAGGCTGGCATAAAGAACTCTGTTCAGGGCTGGCATCATGGCACACGGGGTTAATCTATCACCTGCAGCGTAGGAATCCTTATATGGGTATTTGTTCCAATCCCCCCGACACTCTCCGCTCATGATCCAGCCCCCTGCTAATGCATCTGGGAAAGAAACAGAATGGCTCCAGTCCTTGGGAGCACACGTACATGTGGGGCCTACATGGGTTCCAAACTCTTAGTTGTGGCCTGGCTCAGCCCTGGCTGTGGATAGTATTTGGAGGTGAACAAGTGGACGGAAGCTCTCTCTCTCTCCCATCTCCTCTCTCTTGCACTCTCGCTGTCTCTGTGTTTGTCTTTCTCTGTAACCATTTTCCCAATAAATAATGAATAAATCTTAAAAAAATACCACTAGCTCAAGCTATCTTAGGGAGAAAGGATGGGAAAATGCCTATTGAGTTGTTTGCTTAAGAAGTCTAGTGGGACAGGTAGCATTGTGCAGGTAGGATGGGTTCATCTGCACTAGGTGGTTGTGGGAACAGCTCACACAGACTCCTCCTGAATGATGCACCTGCTGGTTTAATACTAACGCCTGGAGGGGAAATGGAAGTGAGTCATAAGACATTAAGTTCCCAGACTGTTGGTCAGACAGGGTGCACTAACCCACATGGCTTTGTGGAGAAGAATGTCAGAATCAATATTATTTCTTGCTAAAAAGAGTGATGGGTGATGTGGGCTGGGGAAAGAATTGGTCATCTTGGATCTGCCTCTGCAGAAGGAGGAAGAAAATTGCTTCCTTTTTGAAAGTGTAATAACCAACCTGCTTGACAAATTACTTCTCACAGTGCACCAGCGAGGGCTGCCTTTCTCTGAAAGGGCTTCTGCCTGTTTTCATGTCTCCTGGCCCTGCTTCAGGCATGGGCCAGTGGGGCAAGGCTTATCCATTTGGCCTGTGCGTAACCCATAGAGCTTATCTTTTTTTACTTTTTCCTTGGGAAAAAAGAAAAATCTATCTATACAATGGATGTGGGAAGACAAATGTGTTCCCTAATTCCTGTCTGCAATGCAGACTTTGAAACCGACAAGTGAGAGGCAGCCCTGCCAAACAGGGTCAGGTGCTTCTGCCAGGTGCATGTCAAGTGGGCTGGGGCTGGGTCTGACTTGCCTGGGAACAGGTCTCCTTTGTGGTTCCGTTGTTAGACCTCATTCATTCCTTGGACCTCAACCAGCAGAACCCTTGGTCTGGGCCTTTGAAATATGGAGCGGAGGAAGAGGGGCGCTGGTTGTTTCCTGGGATCCTGAATCTGCTGCAGACCCCCAGAGACCACTGCCAAGAGCAGCGATTCATCTTTTTCCAGGTTAAAACCCCATGTCCTCTAGAAGATCAGCTGCAGCCCCCCACGGTGGGATGGTGACTGGATGAGAAACCCGTGTTGCTCCAGCTGGGGGTGCTTGCTTTGTGTAAGCCCCATGGAACTCTGCCTGAATCCCATTCATATTCAGCCGCTCTATGTGAACATAAATTACATTTCCCAGCCATCTCCGCACTCCCCATTTCCCTGAACTGCCGTGACAGGGAGAGTGCCTCCCACAAGCTGGAAGGCGCACGTGGCCAGGGCACCTGCGGGCCCAGTTCCTTCCCGGAAGAGAAACATCACTTTACAGACTTGCTGTCCACTGCCTTGGCCTCTACCAGTGACAAGGATACATCCTTTTCCCCTGTTTAGTTACAAAGAAACTCTGAGTGCAAAATCAAACCCCACTTAGTTACTGGTCACATTGTCTTTTTATTTTAGCAAGTAATGTTAGTAGTTTTTTTTTTTTTTTTCAATACAAGAAGCTTAATGAAGAAAAGTAACTTCTAAGCTCAGGTGCTCCCTCATGTTGTACGAGTGCTCTGCGTATGTCCAGAAACTTCAAGTCATGGCTTCTTTTTCCCAGACTCACTTCCTCTCACAAAGCAGCTTCTCCCGCCACTCTCTCATTCTTTCCAGAAAAGTCCATAATGCATTTTTTTTTTAAAAATTGTTTTTTGATAGAGTTTAGTTGGTGCTGGGGTCTCCCTTCCCCCTCTCTCAATTTCCCTAGCCTCTTCTCTGCTCTCTCCTCACGATGGGTGTCTTTCGTGAATTTTCCCATGTTCATCATGCTGCCGCTGGAGTGTCTCCCAACCATGTAGGAGACAGTCATTTGTTGTGAGTTCATTCTTGTATCCCAGGGCCCTAATGTAGGTACAATGAGGACTAGATCTTCGTTATTTATGGGCAGTGCCAATAACAGTGATAAAAGGGACACTGATCATCTAAAGTAATTATAAACAATCAGCCTCTTATGGATGATTGATTAATGAATTACATCACAAAATCTTGTTACAGAAGGTAAAGGTAAATATGAAGTGACATATTACATGTAAGTCTGTTATGCATTTACCAGCATGGGTCTTGTTTTTCTCACCCTTTGCTCCACTCTGGCCACCTACAGACCTCACTCTTGTAGAAGGATGGCATTTTGCTATCTTAAACAGGAGGCTCAACATTACAGAGGGGCTATAGCAGAATGACGGTGTTTTTAGCACTGGGATTCCAAAAATCTAGACAACAACAGCAACAACAGCAACAACAAAAGACTGAGGCCTGTGCAGTGGACAGCATGCCCAGAAGCACATGGAGGACACAACAACCAGTTCATTGAGGTCTGCAGAGGACTTCTAGTGCCATGGATGGCAGAACAAATTGGACAGCTTTCCTGGCCAAACTCTGACAGTGAGTATCTGGGCAAATCGAGACTCTAAGGTGAACTATGTCAGCTAATGGATCTTGGAAAGGTTTCTGTTGGAGCAATGAAATCAACATTTCAGAAATATTGGGGCTGCCACAGGGCCATGACAGCTGGGCTCCTAGGGGACTGGGAGATGGGGATGGCACCAGAGGGGCATGTGGGGACCTGGGGGCTCATGCATAGGCAGATGCAGTGACCCTCAGGATTTCTCCATGTGCTCGACCCCAGACAGGGTGTGCGTATGGGGACAGAATCCCTGGATTAACATGCTGGCGTGGAGTGCTGGTAGATGGGGTCAGGAAATCCATGCGCTCCAGGGTGCAGGGACTGTGGATTGATAAGGAAAAGGGGTAAGGAGATGTGGAGGAGGGAGTATGCTGCAGGTGAGGAATGGCTTCTAAGGACTCCCATCCACAAGGCCACTTACTTGCAGGTAAGCGAGGGACCTGAGACAGAGCAGTTTGGAGGAGGGAAGCAGCAGGACTTTTGGGGTCAGACAGGTACACTAGCCCACATGGGAGACCTGAGCTGGGCTAATTAGCATGGATTACAGTTGACCACCATTCACAGGCTCACACTAAAGTTAGGGCTGGGGCCGACTGGACAGGGCTAGATCACAGTACGTGCCAGTGAGAGTTGGGAAAGGGGACAGGTAATGTTAGGCTGGACTAATGAGACCAACCAGAATGAGAGAGAACCAGGTCTAGGGGCAGAATCTGTAGAGGATATGTGGTCCACCCTATGGAACTGCAATTTCCACTGGTTTGTTTAAGAGCTGGGGTGGTGATGGGCTGAGCTAGGCATGACCACGGAACCCTCTGACACTCATGAGTACTGAGGTTGGGAACAGGCTGGGCAGGTCTAGGCTGCAGCACTCGCAGGCACACGCAAGAAGAGGATGTGGAGGGTCTGCAGGTGCTGCAACATTCACTAGCTCATACAGAAGCCAGTCCAGAGGGGGCAAACTACACTGTTGGCTCTGGAGGAAATAGTGGTGAGGGTTGTAGAGCATCATGAATGTACTGCATGCTGTTAAACTGCGTACCTGCAATGATTAGAGTAACAGATTTTATGTCATATAAAATTTCAGTGTATAGAATATTTAAAATGAAGAAAATAATGGAGAAATAAAAGCAATTTTATGTTTTGATGTTCAGAACCCACAATCTTGATCTGGTACATACACAGAGCCTGGGCACACAGACTGCTGTGAGAGCCAGAGTATGTAAAGAACGGACTAGAAACTACAGTACGAGATCCTGAAGCCACCTCCCAAAGGAGTCTGGAATGGAAGCTAGAGGTACCAGCACCCTGGAAGGAGCAGTGCTCTGTCCTGGGCTCAGCTCAGGGCAGGCATCTGGGAGATACTAAGGAGAAAATAGAGCTGGGGGGCAAAGGAGAAAGAGAACAGAAAGTGTCTCTGGGAGGCCTCCCCCAGTGGGCGATGGGAGACCTGAGAAATGGTGGGGTGGGGGCAATTACTGTCATAAGCTGGAGTGTGAATGCCAGTGTCCCCCAACTGCCAGCAGCCTTGGGGCGGCAAACAGGAGGAGAGGTTCACCATGCAGAGGGTGCCAAGTGAGGGCTACTCCCACCAGCCGCCTGGTGAGAGGGGCCTGCTGGGCCAACCCCCGCTGGGCAGGACCCATTGGCAGGGCTCTCATGAACATGCTGACGTTGCTTCTACAGCACCTGCACTGAGGTCATGAAGTTGCAAAACCCTCCATGTTTGTTCTCCAGGACCATTTGAAAATGAGTTACAAACCATGCATTATGAAATTCCACCTTATCTCCTCTAACTGCCCTCCAGCTCTAGAGCATAGACTAATAGCAGCTTCATGAGATAATGATAAAAAGAAGACATTGCAGTCAAAATGTGCTCTCAAAAGCCACTCCATACAAACACAATACAGAGTTTAGAAAATCATCCTTGTATGAGCTCTCGAAGACACCATGGGTCTGCTGCTGCTGCTGAGGTGGCAGCGGCTGTGGTGTGCGCCCAAGCTGTCCCACAGGCACTCACATCGGGGTGGGACTTGCTCTACTGACCAGAGGAAATGCTGCTGCCTCACTTCCGTCTCCTCCCATTAACCCGGCGCTTACTCGTATTCCCTGAAACTAGATCGCAGTGGGATTCCTGCTCTGCGTATTCCCCAACAGATCATACAGAGACAGAGCTCTTTCGTAATTATCTCATGCTTTCCTTTATTTCAGTAAAAACAAATTGCAAATGGGGTGGCCAGTGGCCTATATGGTACTGGAAAGCCCGCACTTGGAACCGCACAGCGCTTTCCAGGAACACATGTTGGTGGATACATGCTTTCCAGATCAAGGGGAGACAGAACTTGTTGTGACCTTCATCCTTCATGAATGGTTTCTTTAATTACAGTAATCAACCCCCAAAAGTTTTCCATCTTCGCACTTCAAGCTGTCTTGCAGGCGGCAAGTCTAGCAAGACTCATTTCCAATCTGCAAACGAGCCAATTTTTTAGAGCTTTGGACATGTGTCAAAAATCATGGAATACTTTCATTTAAATTTTTTGTGAAATTTAATTTCCTTTAAAAATGCTTTCTGATAAAAAGCATATATATATATATATATATATATATATATATATATATATATATATATATATGAATGATGAGGCTAAAGTCTTTGTCTTGAATGCGCAGGGAATCCATGTGGGCACTGGTTCTAATCCCGACAGCCCTGCTTCCCATCCAGCTCCTTGCTTGTGGCCTGGGGAAAGCAGTCGAGGACGGCCCAAAGCCTTGGGACCCTGCACCTGCATGGGAGACCTGGAAGAGGTTCCTGGCTCCTGGCTTTGGATGGGCTCATCTCTGGCAGTTGCAGTCACTTGAGGAGTGAATCATCGGACAGAAGGTCTTCCTCTCTCTCCTCCTATCTGTATGTCCAACTTTACAATAAAAACAAATAAATCTTTTTTTTTTTTAAAGTGTCAACAAGATAGAATTCTATGTTGGGCACCTGTCACAGTGGTTAAGATGTTGCTGCTTGGGAAGCCTGCATCCCATACTAGAGTGCCTGGGCTGGATTCCCTATTGATAAGACAGAATCTGGGAGGCAGCAGGTGGTTCAAGTGCTTGGGTCTTTGTCATCCACATGGGAAACCTGGACTGAGTTTTGCGAGGAGGAAGGAAGGGACATTTACGGAGTGAACCCGTGGATGGGTTCTCTGTGTTTCTATTTTAAAAAATGAAAAATGAAAAATATCTGGCTTTTGTTTCTGTTGCTGGAGCACTCAGGTACCCAGGCAAGTGAGGCCTGCCAACAGCGCCGTGACCCATGCTCACGCACCTACGTTTAGTCATTAGAACACGGGTGCTTCTCAGAGGCTCCTTGAGGACATTGTGGCATAATTCCCAGGCCAAAGGAGAAACTAAGTGTAGTTTCTCAAAGGAGAGACTCAGTGTAGTTGCCCACATATTTTGATAAATATAAGTTACGAATTTTTACAGGAAAAAAGCTAGCATCTCTAAGAGCAGGGAAAGTTAACCCTTTTCTTGAATCCCTTTATTATTAAGTGTTACCTTTCACCTTGTTTTCTGAGTCCCACATCTTGACATAAAGGGTCACTTGGTGAGGTTAGGCTTGTAACAGTAACTTGTAAGATCTTTGTGTAAAGATAAAGTTACCGTCCTTGTCTTTAACAATCCCTTTGCTACACAGAGCTGAAAGTGAGGCTCGGACTCTCCACTAAAAGCTTCAACAATGTTAACACCATTTCAAAGTTTATATTTTCAACAAAGATGCACAGATTGCTTTACAAAACATACGTAAGATTCAGGTTTGATGGCATCTTTTAAATATTACAGTTTCTGAGATCTTCCTTAAGGAAAATGACGCAAGAGAGGCAACTTAAGAAGGCCAGGCAGGGGTCCCTGCAGCGGAGGTCCCAGCATTCTGTCAAACACACCTTCCTCTGGGCAGCAGGAGGCCACCTGGTCATGGGGCAGTGGCTGTTAGATGAGTTAATCAATGTGATCTCCTTTCTTTTATGTATGTTAGTGATATGATTTCTGATCTCTTCACTTGAGCTGCCTTTTTTGCTTGTTTGATGCAGCTTTTGTGAATTGCTGTCCTAATTAAAAGACAGAACTCTTTATCCAACTTCAAGTGTTAAGAAATTGTCTCCCAGACATACCATGTTCTAAAGACAACACCAATTAAGATAAAAATGTTTTGTTTCTAGAGAACTTGCAGGAGTTGCTTGCCGTTGCTTTCGGCATTCACCCCATGTCACTCAGCATGCAATTGTTCTCTAGCTTTTGCTGGTTTCCAGGATTAAACACATCCACATTTTGTCCTGAAATCATAAAAGTTACTGAGATAGTTTTGATGATTAGCAATAAGGGCAGACAAAAGAAGAATGCCTAATCTCAGGGAGTCAATTCATATTAATTTTAATTTGATTATGAGTAATCAAAAATATTAAGGATTAGTGGAGGATGAGGTCAGGTGGTCTGATCCCCAAATACAGTCCCTGTTGAGTTCAATTAATTTACAAATATTTTGTATTGAGTTAAAGCTAAAATCTTGATGTTCCCAAGACATTTTATATGTCAGACTGCACAGAACTCTTTACTCAGTTATGTAAGCAGCATTTGGCAGGATACTAAAACTGAAATTCTTACACTAGTGCCAGTTCGTAACTGATTTTGTGTAGACCTTAAATGCAACATTATTTAATTATGTACTATGTATGCCATCAAGACATGTGAGCATTGCACAAATATGTGAATGAGCTTAAATCCTCTTATGTCTGGAAGAGACATATTCTACTTAGCAAAGAAAACAATTCTAATATTGGGGATAAATTATGGTTAATGTTGGAAAATGAATGTGATAGTTTACTTATATTTTGTATATATTACCAACAGTCATTAACTTATTTCTTCAGTCTGTTAGTGACAGTTGAGCCCCAAGTATATGAATTTACTCAGGGCAAGAGTAACAGCGACTTAAGAATATATAGGCATGAATAAGTGGTAACATCTCGAACAGTGGGCAAATGATATTTTTTCCAAATAATCCTACAGCATGGCCACACATTTGTGGTAGCCATCACATATCGGCCAAGCCTTTGCTAATTGGACTGATGTTGTAATTAAATGGAAATACTTCTCTTCGTTAGCCAATTCATGTTGATAATGGGGAACAGGCAGGCTTAGAGACAGCATGGAGCCAAGTGTCAGGGAACCTGATTTTCCAGGGGTCATTACCAGACAGTTGCACAAGAGAGCTGAGTCAATGAAAACATTGACAACTGTTTGTTTAGGTGGAGCCCACGGCAACAGCAGCCATGGACAACCAGAGGGCCACTTGGGCACAGTGTGGTGGATGGGACAACCAGGAGGTCGGAACTATTACAGAGTTGGTTGGAGTCTGTTTCAGCTTGGAAAACAGGTGGCTCTGGGTATAGTGCAAGGTCACCTGAGACTTACTTTCTAAATTCCATGAATGACCGGGGATTTGGTTTTCAACCTTTGTGTACAATCAGATCCTCTCAATAATATCAAGTACATTTCACGTAGCCACATGGTAGGCATTGCACTTTCAATCTGCTGACAGTTGAGGAATTAACACAGGTGGATGCACATGTTTCTTTGGAGAAGCCTATAAACCATAGTCTGAGAGACCTACTACTGGGGAGTGACATCTAGGGCCAGAGACTGATTTTGCTTGGAGTAGGTAGACCAGGCCTGGACAAGCCCTTCCTGTTGCCTGCTTTACCGTGACCTTAGCAGGAACCTGGGGCCACCCGGAGATTTCTGACTCTCAGAAACCCTTGTTCAGCAAACTCTCAAAATTGGGGGATTTTGTTATGTGACACTAGATGGTAAATACACAAACCGACGAACCAGAGCCACCCCAAAGCAGAAACATACCAAAACAGAGTCAAAACACACACCTCAAATTTCCAGAGATCAAAGGGACACGCTGAACACAGTTCTTTCACTTCAAGCAATGTGCCTCCAAAGACACAGAAGCAAATCAACGTGTTCCTAAAGCAGTTTTCCACTATTTCCAATCTTAAAACACACGTGCTACTTGCAATGGTGTATTTTGCTTAAAAAATCGAAGACAAAGACATTCAAAGCTAAAGTTACAGAGAAGCTTAAAACAAGGTAGGACACCTGACGCAGAAGATGGGCTAAAGAAACCCCCCACCACTGCAAACAGAATCTTCCGATCCAGCTTCAGAGACCGGATGGCAGGCGGCAATCAGCAAGCAGACACACAGCTTCCCCATTCATTAAAAACGACGGGAGCTAATTTGAAAGGAGCCCTCCTCTGGCATTCTCACCCAGGAAAGATGGCTGCCTGCTCGGCCGCGCACAATCAGTGCGCCTGACACAGTAAGCAGTGATGACTGAGGCCCTGGAGTGCGGCGCCATTTCCTCTGCCTGAGGATAGGCAGCAGCCTGTGAGCTTTCCTCCTAAGGCAGTCACACTTCGGAAATCCAGAGACCTTTTCTTCCCTGTGAGGTAAACGGGCATCTCATTGTTTGCTGCTTTCCAAGGCTTCCCCTGCACTGTGGCTCCATCCCGAGTTTTGTGAACTGCACAACCCGGCACATAGGGAGGCAGGCTAAGGGACGGCTGATGCCAACACATGCCCAGGTGGTCCAGTGCTCAGCCAAGAGAGAAGCCTGGGGACACCTCTGTCACCCAGCGCCCCCTCTTCCACACAGCTCCCCCGGAAGCTGCAATGTTAAAAGAAAGGTTCCCCTTCAAAAGGCGGCAGCATTTTTTAAACATGTATACTGCCTTCTTTTTCTTGACTGCAGGGAATTTCACACTGGGGCTATTATGCATTTGCCATTCTAACTTGCAGCTCAGCAGGCCTCTGTGTGTGTGAGTTACGCCTCTCCCGCTCTCCCTGCATCAGAGTCAGCCTGCAGCCATGGTTTCACTGCAGATGCTCCCTGGGTCACGTATGTGGATCTCTCAGAACAAACCTTTTCTGTGTTTCTTACTGGCTTCCCTAACAGGCACATCAGTTCTACTCATCTCTGTTTCGAATGATTTTATGACCCAATAACTGTGCGAGTTTCCCATATAAATCTTTGTTTTACTTCTTGAAATAATTAGGCAAGCTGACACAAAGATATCACTGACAGGGAGTTTCCTAGCTCCTTCACCTCCATCTACTTGAAGGCAACTGTGAGGGATGAAGACATTTGTCCTTTGGCTCGGCCAAGCAGGGAAGAAGAACTTACAAGTCTGGCTCAGACCTGTACATGTAAGTGGTGCACATCATACATATTTTCATAAGCAGTTTAAACAGAAAACCTTCTCAAAGGCATTTTCGTAGTTTTAAGAATCTTAAACATTATTTCCTCATACATCAACTTCAAAGATGAGGATGCAATGGGAAAATGAAAATAATAAAAATATAATCCTAGCCCATTTGCAGATCTGGGAAAATACGGTAGAAGTCAGCACCCAGTGGGTACAGACAGTACTCACCCCACAGCCCAGGCCACTGCCTCCCTCGCAGGTGACCTTCCTCTGGCCTGGCTCGGGCAGCAGCCCCGCTCCACAGCCTGGGCTGGGGCACAGCACGCCGCCCATTTGCAGCACACATTCCTCCGCACCGTACTGCTGGTACCGCTGGTACTGCAAAGGCAAGGTGAGTTTCAGAAAAGGAACACGCACGCAAACACATGAGATCCATTTCCGTGTGTAAAATGGTGTGTAGGGAGGGCTGGATCCCTTTCCGTGTGAAATGGGTGTGTAGGGAGGGCTGGATCCATTTCTGTGTGAAATGGGTGTGTAGGGAGGGCTGGATCCCTTTCCGTGTGAAATGGGTGTGTAGGGAGGCCTGGAACAGCACAAGGTGTGGCCGATGAGTAGTCTTGCCAACTCAAGTGGGCAAGATGCAGAAGTGGGGGTTTACTCTGCTGTTTTAGCTTCAGAGGTTAGACTTTTAGAAGTTGATTTTTAAAAAAGATTGATTTGAAAGGCAGACTGATATAAACTTTCCTCCACCCTCCACTCCCCGCCACACCCTAGCTCTCATATGAGTGTGACAATTTAAGCCAGGAATTCTATCTGGGTTTCCTATATGGGTATCAGCAACCAAGTATTTGGGTCATCTTCTGTTTCCCTCCCAGTGCGCTGGCAGGAAGCTAGATCTGAAGCAGAGCAGCTGGAACTCCAATTGGTGCTCATAAGAATGTTCACTGCAGGCAGCAGCTTAACCAGTTGCACCACAATGCTGGTCCTCAATTTTTTTTTTTTTTTAAAGATTTTGTTGTTATTGGAAAGCGAGATATACAGAGAGGAGGAGAGACAGAGAGGAAGATCTTCCATCCAATGTTTCACTCCCCAAGTGAGCCGCAACGGGCAGGTGCGCGCCGATCCGATGCCAGGAGCCAGGAACCTCTTCCGGGTCTCCCATGCGTGTGCCGTGTCCCAATGCATTGGGCCGTCCTCCACTGCTTTCCCAGGCCACAAGCAGGGAGCTGGATGGGAAGTGAAGCTGCCGGGATTAGAACTGGTGCCCATATGGGATCCCGGGGCGTTCAAGGTGAGGACTTTAGCCGCTAGGCCATGCCGCCGGGCCTCCTCAATGTTTTCTAACAGCGTACCCTCTATTGCATTTAAGCAATTATATTTCATATTAAGGAGTTCATCTCTGCATTAAGTGATGAATTCTTGCAATACCTCATTATCAGACGTACAAAACAGTATATTTGTACCTATTTGAGGTCCTATGAAGTTTTATAATCCTTTCTGGAAACATCTTCAATATTCCACCTCATGAAAACCCTTGGTGCCACACCATATCAATAAGCATATTAGGCTGGAAGAAGATAGGAACTAACAGTAAGAGACAACATGTTCCTGTAATTCTTTTGAGGAACCTTCACTCCGACTCTATTTCAGTGGAGAAACCCCAGCCGCCACCAGAGTTCACTGCAGCCAGGGTGCGTGTCTGTGCAGGTGGGCTATGACCCCATCCTGCTGCTTTCAGGATGGCCCCTTCATCCTCCCATGTAGCACTGGTCGGATCTGCTGCCCTCTCCTTCCCTCCACTGGGCTTGGGGGCCAGGAGACCTTTCCTCTCCTCACCCATCTGGCCACAAGGACTCCAGCCTTATTAGCCCTTTCCTATTTATTCTGATGCAACCCTGGACTTACTTCAACTTGGGGGTGCCAAGATGTGGGTGACTTTACACCACCTCCTCAAACCCCAAGATATAGCTCAGGAAGGCCCGGCAAAGCTTGATTGGCACATTTGTCAGGCCTACAGCAGTGTGCTGACAAAAAGAAGCGGGGTGTACATAAGGAGCTGAGAAAGGACATTGTTTCTATCACACTGTTTCAGTTTGATAACTTATGTACTGAACACTGAGACAGCACATGGTCATCAAAGGACATCTGGGGACTGCATGGGGTAAGGCCCTCAGGCAAGTGCCAGATGGCCGTGCAGTTACAGGGCATCAGGTGATGGATGGTAAGACAGTCTATCCTTGCATAATTGACAGGCAATACACTGGTTATGACTCTCTGTTTCTCTTAGGGACGTTGCACTTAAAATGTGCCCAGGTCATACTCTAGTATGCCATAAGAGGGTCTGAAGAGCCATGCTAGGGACCTGAGGCTTCTCCGTGTTTTACCTGTGCCTCCTGATGTCCTGATGTCCTGCATGCTTGAAGATATTGACCAGGTTAAACTTGGCACTAGGTTAGCTCATTAACTCCTGTAAGCCTGATGAGGCCTTCTGACCCTGTTCTCTCAGCAGCCATGAGGCTGGTTGAGATGATGTCACCTCCGTAAGGATGATGAGGAGTAACCCACCCAGCTGGCTGAGGAGCAGGTGGAAAATGAGCAGGCTGTGTGTGTCCTGAAAGCCAACAGGAAGTAGATAGTCTGGGTGGATCCAGGGTAGTGTATGCTGAAGATAGAGAACGGTCCATTAGTGTGCTCGGGGAAGGGCTGGGAAAGGGCAGAAAGCACAGGGACAGAGAAAGGAGAGGGTGGCCTGGGATCCACAGGACAGAACCTCTGCCTTGGATGCCGAGGAAGACTCCATCCTCGGGCAGCCGAGTGTCAGGACAGGGTGAAGGGAGGGGGCAGGTGTGCAGAAGTGTTGGAGATGATGGAGTAATGGAGGAAGAGGGATGGAGGAAGGAGTGAGTGTTCCTGCCAGGCAGCGATGCCAACCCCTGGAGGCCAGCAGTCATGCATTTAAAGGGCAACTGGTCAGTAGAGCCCTTGTCGCTCTCTGCTGACCTAGCTGCAAGCACTCCGGAGTGAGGCTGCGCTCACACAGGCAAGCAAGGCACCCTCCAGGCTTAGCACCACTGCAATTTTGCTTTTGTTCCAGTTTGTTCAAACAACTCCACTGCAAAGAAGCCCCTTTCCTGTGACATCACACAGACCTCAAAGGACTCACAGATGCAGATAATAAATCACAGGGTGACGGCCTTCTCAGTACTGCCCAGGTCAAGGGGCAGTGGTTTGGCAGGGGTGCCAGCTGCCCTCTGGGGTGTGTTGGTCCCAGCTGTGATGCCCTGACTCCTTCCTGAAGGAGACCACCAGGACTGTGCTCCCTTTGCTAGTCACAGTTTTTATTATGGCTCATTCCTGAACAGCGTTGTTCATTAACCTGTGTCAAAAATGTGTCTTTTAATCCGTGGCTCTCCACTCTCCTCCCTTCTTCTCTTGCGATCCGTTTGATGGAAGAACCACAGTGTGGAATCCACGAGGTCTCCCAGGCGGGGTTTTGCTGAGAGCATTTCTGGGATGCAGCTGACAGCACTTGTCCATGCTCTGTGTCCTGGGAATTCTGAGTTTATCCCCAAGTTTCCTTAGGTCCTTCCCCTGCTTCCTTGCTCTCTCCCTGTCTGTCCATCATACCACTCACAGATGTGTCATTAATCTCCATTTTAAGAGATTACTGTTCAGAGAATAAGTTAACATCATGCAGTTGAAAACTGATGAGTTTAATTGAAACATTACTTCATTTATGGTCAGAATATTTCTACTCCTGTGTTATCCATTGTCACTGTTGCAATATGAAAGTGTGGAAAGAACACTTGATTCTTCTTAAAAAGAGAATATTTACAGACTCGTAGCTTTATGCATATTAGATGTTGGATGTGTTTGAATTCACTCCAGCAACTTTCCTTTTTCAAATTTCCCTATGTATTTATTTGTTCAGAAGGCAGAGTTGTAGAGGGAGAAACAGAAAGAGAGTGATCTGTTTTCCCATCTGCTACTTCACCTGACCAGTGGGTACAATAACCAGGGCTAGGTCAGGCTGGAGCCAGGAGCCTGAAACTCCATCTGGGTCTCCCACGTAGATACAGGAGTTGGAGCACGTGGGCTGTTCTCAGCTTTTTCCCAGGTGCACTAGCAGAGAGCTGGATGGGAAGCGCACCATCAGAGACTTGAGTCAGCACTGCTCTGGGGTGCTGGCATCTCAGGTAGTGACTTAGCATGCTATGCCACAACACAGGCCCTATGACTCTCTTTTCTGATGCCCAATGGTCCTACATCTGACCTATGGAACTCCTGCAAGTTGCGTTCTCAGCGTTTCATCACATGAGCCTACTACTGCTTGAGGGCTGCTTTGCTATCTGTGATGGCAAACTGGTCAGGCTCATCTTACCCATTTTTTTTTTTTTTTGGTGCCCCAGACCAGTGCTTACCCACCTTTAAAGAAGTAGTATTTTTTAAATATTTGAAGACCATTAACTGAATGATGGTCTGTTCAATGGTACCAAGTTATTCATTGTTTCTAGATTTTTTTCCAACTCTTTCAAGGATGGTCAATTCAGAACTATAAAGTGCTTCCTCGGGGCAGGCATTGGCACGGAGGTTAAGTTGCTGCGTGGCACACCCACATCGCCTATCAGAGTGCTCGGGTTAAAGCCTGGAGTCCACGCCTGGTTCTAGCTCCCAGTGGATGTGCATCCTGGAAGGCCTCAGATTATGGCTCAAGTGCCTGAGCCCCTGATGCTCCAGGGGAGACCCAGGCTGGCTTTGGCCAGGTCCAGCCTGGTGGTTGCAGACATCTGGTTAGTAAACCAGCGGAGGGAAGATCTGTCTGGTCATCTTTTTTCTCTTTGCCTGTCCAGAGAACAAAGCAGGAGTGTTTACTCAATATTTCATTTACCTGTTTGTGTCTTCTACATGGTTCTTAAGAACACAGATTCGCAATATTGTTTGAGAGTTCCATTGCCCTAGCCTGCCTTGCATGCACTACAGTTGCAGAATTTTTGACAAAAGGCAACCACTGGGTTCTTGCATGTTGGAGATCTAGGACCCTCATTCCTGATCATGAGGATAGCTGATATAAAATGTTAGGCTGACATTTTTTTCCTTGCGTATTTTAAAAAATAGTCATACTTTTGCTGAAAGAATTATTTTTCTTTAGGATCTTGAAATTTTACTTGAATGTGTCTTAGTGCCGCTTGTTTTGAAATCAGTTTTTTTCTTTTGCAAACTTATACTATGATAGAAAAGTTGAACTGATTTAATTTTTAGTCTTGTTCGCTGCTTTGGCAGTTTTCTTGTAGTATTTCTAGTAGATGTGTATTAGACTTTCTTTAAATAGTTTTTAAATCTATGGATCTCTTTTAATATTTTTAAACATTTTTATGTTTTTTAATATTCCGCCATTTCTCTGTGTAAGACAGTATCTGTTGCATTTATTTGTACAACTTACTAATTCATTTTGAGCTATCGAGATCTAGTTTGACTTTTGTCTGATCCAGGACCTTCTTGCATGGTTCTAAGAATGACCGTCTGTTCTTCAACCTGTTTCTCTTTTTAACTAACTTTGTATGTATGGAATTTAATTTTGCCTCTTTTCTATTATGGTTTAACCTATTTCTTTCTTGTTGCTCAATTTTACATGAAATTAGATCTTTCGAAGCTGTAGAGGGAGGTGGAACTTGTAATTGTTTTCAATTGTTTCACATTTTCCTTCTCTAATGGTTTTGGTTGTTTAAAAATAATAGCTAAAAAGTATGCATGCTCACTTTTTGCAGTCTCCTGGCTCTGTGTCATCTTACTTTAACTGGAATTTCGCTTTCTCTACCCTGAGAGTATTTCTCCTCAAGGTGGGGCTTTGCCTTGGTGGTGATTGTAGGCTGGCTATGATCTGTGAGTCCAGCAGGTCTAAAAGGCTCCTGTCTCCTGAGTCCCTTTGTGCACGTCCCTCATGCGTTTACACTCTGGCCTGCCCTGATTTCAGCATATCCTGCTGATAGTTGGGGAAAGGAATGCACTCTTACTCTATTAAGTGCCAGCTAATTGGGTGAGTCTAAGAAAATAGCTAGTGGCATTGGGAATTCATAGGAGAATGATTAAGGAGAATAGTGCGTGCGCGCACGCGCACACACACACTTAAAATGTTGCTCTTAAGTAACCAGCTACTTCCTCTCTTGACAATGGAATGCCTCTCCAATTCAGTGAAGCAGTTTTGTTACTCTGACAGGAGCTGCTAGAAAGAAGTGAACCTGCGCATAAAGTTCAACAGCACTTCAGAAATTCTCACTGATTATGTCAGTAGCGGTCTCCAGTGCTGATGAAACAGGTAACATTGTGTTCTTTTTTCCATTCATTTCCTGAAAAATTTATGAAAAATGACTACTATATTTATTCTATTCATGATGAACTCAAGAACACTTGGGCATATAATTCATTTTCTCAGGGAAGGCAAATATTGACCATGCTGCCTAGTGGCTTCTGATGGTTAAACAGCACACAAACATTGGCACTGTGTCTGCTGACAGAATTTTGTTTTATGAGAAGTGATACTTAAAATCTTATTTCTGAAGTGAATGTGGATTTTCTTCACATTATTAAGGTCTTGAACATATTTGTGTAATTGCAACTATGTTACAAATAACTTGCTTAAATCCTGTGGCATTTACAAAACAAACAACAACAACAACAAAACCATTTGACCTAGCACCGACCTTGCACTAGTATTTACAGAAAGCTAAATATCCTGTGGTGATAATTTAGTCAAGGAGTTGTAGTATTAGTAAGGATCCTTGTTGAGTTGTTTTCAAGCTATGACCTACATTTCTGTTGATTCTTTTAAGCCATTTACTGAAGCAAAGATGCCAATGCATTGAGCGACTCTATGGAGAGGATCGTTTGGTGCACTAGTGAAGACAGAGGTTGGGACGCCAACAGACCACGCTGGAGTCCCGACTCCACTCTGACTCCAGCTTCCTGTGGCTTCGCATCCTGGGAGGCAGCAGGTGATGTCTAAATCCCTCTGGAGCGCCACACTGACTTCTTGGCTCCTGGTTACAGCTGGTGCAGCTCCTGCTGTTGCAGCCATTTGGAAAGTGAACCAGGGGATGCAAACTCCTGGTTTTTGTCTATCTCTCTGTCTCACAAATATATAACAAAATAAAAATGTTTAAATATGCATAATAATGGTGAAGTAATTAATAATTGCACCCCTGTTGGTGAAAAGGAACAAAAAATTTTGCATTACTTCTAAGGGTTTTTTTTCCCAATCACCAATATTTGAAAGCATTTTTATAAGTTAGCTCACTGGGAGAAACTTGATTCATTTGTAATGTGGACTGGGTCTATATAGAATCTGTTTACAAAGTGGATTTTGAGCTCAGAAACAGCAAGTATCTAAAAAATCACTTAGGTCAAATTCATTTTTAAAATGTAGTAAGTATCTGTATATGTGTAAATAGGCTAATATTTACTTTCCCACTCATGGTGTTTATTATTAAAACTGGTTTGCAAGTCTGTAGAAAAGCTTTCATAAAATGGGTAATCCAGAGAACACGGCTGAAATACTTTAGCATCGATTGTATGCTATCTGCAAAAATTCTCAAAAACAGATGTTAATATTACCAAAGCACACTGCTCTGCATTTAAGAAAACCAGTCACAAAGTTCCTCCATTTCTTCAGATGTCAGCGAAAAATGCATTCCATTAACAAGCCCTGCCTAGGTGAAATTTTGACTGTGTGCTTGCTTTATATTTTATTTATTTGGGAAGTAAATTATTCAGACTTTATGTGTGCATTCTTACAAGAGTCTCTTAAGAGTAGGAAATATTCATTTTATAGTATAAAATTCATAGAAGTTACAATAAACTAGTATCTTCGGACTCTAAATAATCAGTCATGGGAGAGTATAATGAATTCCATGTTGTATTTGGTTGGCCTGCAGGTAGATGGAAGACTTTATTGGGCAGCATGTTGTACTGTAATGAAGTTAGGGTCACAAGTTCAAGGCCCATGTGGGTCGTGAACTTCCCATTTCTTGCCAGCCACTGACTGCATTTAAGTCCATTGAGGGAACGCAGGGGGTCACCTGAAGTCCAGGCCAGGAAGGACTGTGTGGCACCAGCCCCTACCATCAGAAAGCCATTGAAACAGCCAATCCCTGCAGGTGGGGAAGAGCCAATGCTCACTGATGCTTAACGTGCATGCTTCCACTTGGAGAAGAAAGCAGGAAGGAATCCAGGCTTGAAAAACTGCAGGAAATTAGCAGTACAGGGATACTGGACAACATGACAATCCCGGGAACTGGCGCAAGTGAGTCCTGGCTTGTCAGCAACCCATGGGCTGCCTGGCCCCACTTCAGGTGCCCGGAGTGGGGAAGGAGGTGTGCGCTGTCCTGTCATGTTTTCCAGAGCATCCTCTTAGGGCACTCAGGTGTAGCTCAAAAGTCTCTTTTGCACCTTCCCAAGTCCTGGCTTCTGTTCAGTCCTGACCAACAGCCCTCCACGAGCCCCCTCTTTCCTATTGCCATCAGCAGTCCTGAGCAGACACTGCTCCTTGACCCACTGCCCCAGGCAGGCCACCCTGCCCACACCTCTGCCTTCACCTGCGCATGAACACACCTGGCATCAGGATGACTCCAAGACTACCCTCAACACACAACTGAACTGCTTCTGCCATAATTTGTTTTCCCTTTTGTCTAAAAGAACACAGTTTGCCTGTCTTCAGTCATCTTTAAAAATGAAAGAAAACTGGGTGATGATTGAGAGTCCTTCCTGGGTTAAAGGTCATGGATGTTGGGGGACAGCACCTCTTCTCACCCCATGGACAGTGTACTTTGCTTTCTATGGATTAGAATTTTCCTGGCCAGACCACCCATCATCTTCCTCCTACTTTCCTTCATTTGTCAGTGGTGAGCACAAGAGTTAGTGATAGAATCAGTGGTAGCTCCTGTAACACTGCTGTTTTATTTTCTCTTCTGTTGTTAATATATATTGTTTTCACCTCTGGACACCTGTCAGTTGCAGGTGGCATGTGCTGAGTGGGGAGAAGGTTGGGGTTTGACTCACCATCCAGAGAGGGGGAACATCACAATGGGTGAAATCAAACAGGTGAGAGCACACTCGGAGGTAACGGGGTCCTGCACACCTGCAGTCTGCGTGGCCAATGGAGAAAGCAGGTTTCCTTTTGGGGTGTTAAAGAGGATGCTGGACACCTGCAGGGGTGTGGAGCCCTGTGGAGCACAGGTCCTCTCTTAGGGCGGTAAGGAGGCTGGACAGCTGTGGCAGCTGTGGAAGGGCAAGGCCAGGAAGGCAGATGCTGCCCATGTTGCACTTGCTCTCACTGTCTCAGCATCACTGCTTCTGATGGGGTTCCAGGGGGGTTGGGGGAAGGTGCTACATGCACATGGTCCTGATGGGACTGGGCTGGGAACAAGGCTGTCTATGGGACCGTCCATCTTTCTGGACCCTGGAAATGGCTTTGAGTAGTGCTGGAAGTCCACAGTCTGAGAGCCCTGCCCAGGGGAATCCCTGACTGTGGTTCTTGCTGGGGGGGGGGGAGGGGAGGGGGAGGGGGAGGATGGTGAGCTGCCAGTCCTACAGAAGCTCTGCCAAAGGTTATGGGGTAATTAATGAGCTAATCAGAACTCGAACAGCTGCATAGCACTTGAAAGTGACTTTCTGGGTTTACGGTTTACGATGACCAAGACGGTTTACGATGACCAAGGTTTGCGGTAGACAGCCCTGTGACATTTAGGAACCCTTTCAGAGTGAGGGTTGTGTGGACTGTACCTGAGATGAGAACTGCCAGCTGATCTGCTTGGCCACCTGCTGCTCTTCCAACTTCATGTGTATGCATCCAGCGTGCCTCACATCACTGTTCACTTTGCAAACCCAAGCACATGGCCCTCTGACTACCCCGAATCACACACTTCCGTGTGAGTCTGAACATGTCTCCAATGAGCCCATTTATGCTCTTCTCTTATCTCCTGACCTTTTCTTTGTGTCCCTCGAAGCTCCTGCGAGCAAAAAACAAATTCCCTGATCATCTGCCTCCTAACACTGCTCTCTCCTCCCTGACTTCACTGGAACGGCTCCACCTCCCCCACAGTCCTCTTGTATGAAGGTAACTTTTTGTCTTAGGCACACACACTTCAAGGCCTGAGGCACAGCTTGTCTCTTGGCTCCCAGGTGATGCCCGCAGCCTCAGCTTCCCTGACTCGTGCAAATCTTCTACCTCTTTGAGACCTGTAGCCCTCTGCTCCTCACTGCCACCCCTGTGATATGACCACAGAGTCACGGTGCTGGAAGACTGCAGTGGCTGGCTCAACCTTCATCTCTTATACTCCTTTATTTATTTTTTTAATTAATTTATTTTTATTATACTTTTGACAATCTTTACATAGTTAATTAGGGTAAAAACATTTAAGGGCTATAGGAAAGTGTGTAAGACTATTATTTCCATATTGTTTCCTTCATGTATCTGAGGTAAAGGGGGATATTGAGGGAGAAGCCCCAGCCAGTTTCCCACCCACCCCAGGTCCCGGATGTGGGGCATGCTCCGAGGGTCCTGCTCAAGTGGTTTTGATAGTTCACCAGTTATGAATCGCTGCCAATCTCACCACTCCAAGCATGATGAGGTCTTTGAAAAATCCACTGATCGACATAGTCCATCTTAGAGTCTCCATTTGTCCAGTATTCGCTGCCAGCATGTAGCTGAGGTAGTTGATTGACTTGTTCTGTCTTTTGTCTTTTCTTGGTTAGGCTTCTGAGTCCGGCATTTCGATTGGGGAGATCTCCAAAGAAACTTTGTCTGAGGTGTTCCCAGACCAGATTCTTGTATGTTCTAGCAAGTACAGGGCTCGGCACAGTCCATCGCCCTGATCAACTGGTGGTTGCAATTGCTGGGTTGGTTCTGGTTTAACCCCCGACTTCCACTAGAACCAATGGGTGTTGCAGTCCAGCCTGGTTCTGCCCAGCACATACTCGGCCCTCGCATAAACCAGTGGGAGCTGCAGCCTAGTCAGAGTGACCCACAATAACCCCCACCAGGCCTGCCCCCCACCCTGGTTTGCCAGTATGTAGCAGACTAGTCCAGTCTGTCCCACATCGCATTTGGCTCTCATACATGTCAATGGGTATTGAAGCTTAGTTCCATCTAACCAGCTCAACTATCCAGCCCTCACAGATGTTGTTGGGTGCCTCTCTGTCTAGCCACCCCAGCCCCTGTCCTAGTTTTCGTGCCCTCCCGTAGTAGTGGTAACCCAAGAGGGAGGATCCCACTATTTCCCTCCCAGGTCTCTCTCAATCCCGCATTATGCACTCTCCAGGTGGTTCTGTGGCTTGACTTGACAGAATTAGCCCCCAGTACCAGCTTCTGCCAGCTGATGCTGCAGCTAAGCCCAAACAATCCTCACCCACTCTAATTTTGTTTGCACCAGTAGGAATAATCCGCCCAGCCTGGCTTTTCCCTGATTTAGTCCACATGCGGTGCACAGGTGTTGTAGCTCTGCTTAGTCTGGTCTGCCCCATCCCAGCCCACGCTCTCCAGTGGGAGTAGCTGTCCAGCAAGGGAACCACCCCTTATTCCCCCTGCCGGCTCTGCCCCCTCCCTTCCTGGTTCTCACGCGTGCTGGTTGGGCACTGTGGTCACATCTGGTACAGGCAACCTCACCTTGGCATTCCTTTTTGTGCACTGGTTTTTGTCGTGACCAAACCTGGCTCGACCCACGCTCTGTTCTGGTTCTCAGATTTGCCAGTGGATGACCTGAACTGATTCAGCCTGGTCTGCCCCCAACCCATGCCAAATATATGCCAGTGGGAAACTTTCCATGGCCTATTCTGGGCTGTTTCCTATCATGCTTCTTCAGCTTACCTGCCGGGTCTGTGTCCTGCCAGAGGAGTTGCCCAGGCTCCTCCATCAGAACCCCTCCCAATGCCAGATTTTGCGCATACCAGGGGGTCCATGAGCCAGCTCTATTCAGTTCACCTCATGTCCTAGCAGGAACAGTGGCTTTCCCTGACTGGCCTTCAACCCAAACTGGTTCTTGTTGGATGTTTCAGCCCAGTCATGGCTCATCCATACCCACATACGGTTCACACATGGCTCAGTAGGGGGTTGAGACCTAGCCTAGTCCGTCCCACATCTACCCTGGTCCTCCAGGACACCAGACGGTGTTGGGGTCTGGCCCGACTTGGTGCGTTCAGTCCCAGTCCATGCTTGTGCCAAGGGAGACTACAACCGTTTCCTGATCAGATCTCAGGGGACTCACCTCCTGTATGGATGACCCAGCTTCCCTTCAGCTCTTCCAGCCTTACTTTCTCAGTCCTGATGACCCTTCCTCAACCTTCTATTCTCATGGTCCCTCCTTAGATCTTCTCTTTCTGAGAAATTGCTCCCCTCCATCAAATCTCAATTGTCACGTTCTCACCACCATGTCCTTTTTTCCAGCGTGCTTACTGGGGGATGATGATGCTTAACTTAGGAATTTCATCAACTCTTCTAGCTAATCAATCCAACACGTTCTTTCTGGATACTGGCCCTCTTTCAAAACAGACTTCCTTTTTGGCTGGACCAAGATTCTGTGACCTATTGCTACAGCCACTGTCTGGCTAACGCAGGCCTCCACGGTTGTCTCTGTCTGCATTGACTGGAGCTTCCTGCGGCTGGATATTGCTGAACAGGAATGGCACAGTTGGTGGCTTCCTCCATGATGGATCACAACGTCTCAGTTCCTAATCACTCATTTCAAACGGGCATTTACAGCTTCCTCATGGTTTCACCATGTTTCTCTGGGAGAGGGCAGGTTTTCTCTTCATTCTTCCCAAACTGCTCCCTATCAACCTCCCTGTCTTCATCTGGACAACTTATACCATATTTTCACTGAGAAAAGACGAGTCATCAATGGTGTCTTCATGCATTCAGCAACTACTTCCTTAGCATCCACTGTGGAGAAACCACCTGTCCTGGCAGGCTCTCTCAGCAGAGGCAGCCGTCAGTCCCTTCTCTGCACAGATTGAGAGCTCTCCTCAGTGTCCGAAAGGACTTCCCTTCTTTAGCTGATGCTTCCTGAACCACCAAGTGACTCTTCTCTGTGGGGTGGGTCATGCCAGTGAACCTCACACGAGTTCTGGCCTCTCCACTCTAATGCTTCCTGCTACCACTGCATTTCTTCTAGAAGGACTCGCCCTCCCCATTGGAAAGTCAAGCTCCTGTACAAAAGTATCTGCCTCCCAGGATCTGCTTATCATAGCTGCCTTCTTCCTGCGCCACAGGAAGGGGCACTTGGCTGACCTGGTCTGAGTCTACCTGTCAACAGCATTTGACAGAGAATAGGGTCACTTCTGTCCTCTCAGCTTCCGTAGCTCCAACATCTCCCTGTGCTACGTTCCCCTTGTTTGACGTTCCTTACCAGTATCCCCTGATGGCTGCCACTCTGCTTACACAATTCTCTAATGTTCATGCTTCTGGAAGTTGGCTTTTGGTCTCTCCTTTCTCACCTGATTGTGGCCATCCCCTTAAATTAAAGTACAATAGGCTGTGATTCAAATTTTTCTCTTTCTAAATTAAGACCCTCTTCTCCTCTGAGCTCCAACTCATACTTTCAAATCCCAACATGGGGGGCCAGTGTTGTGTAACAGCAGCTCAGGCTGCCACTTGCAACACCAGCATCCTATATTAGAATGCTAGCTCCAGTCCCAGCTTCTCCACTTCTGATCTAGCTTCCTGCCAATGCACCCAAGAAAGCACAAGAAGGTGGTCCAGGTTCTGGGATTCCTGTCACTCATGTGAGAGACTCAGATGGAGCTCTGAGTTGCTGGCTTCAGCCTGGCCTGGCTTTGGCTATTGGTCCATATGGAGAGTGAAGGAGCAGATGGAAGATCTCTCTCTTGCCCCCCTGTTCCTCTTTGTGTTTTTGTGTATCCTCTTTGACACTGTCTTTCAGGTAAATCCTAAATAAACATTAAATAAGAGCAATTTTTGCCATATGACTTTCTCCAGGCTGTAGGCATGTTACACCTGCCCAGAATGGAACCCAGGTTCCATGCATTGTCCTCACCCTCCCACCATTTCACCCACCTGGGTAAGACAAAATCATGGGACTCCTTCAGTCCTTTGCTCACAGCCACTCAGCCCCCAAGTTCTTCAACCTCACCTGTGATGATTCTTTTCGTCTCTAGGACCAACTCCAAGACTGACAGTCTTAAAGTGTAATTTGGGTAGTGGCAGCCACTGCTTGGATCTCCAAGGATCCTCTCTGAGCTTTAAGTCCCAGGTGTGGCCAGCAGGGCCTTCACCATTCCTCACTTTCCCTCTTGCGTGGCAGCTTTCAGAGTCATGGGTTTTATTTAGCAGAGACACATGTGAGGAGGTCGGGTTCCTCTTCCATCCGCCAGACCCGATTGTTTGCCCTGTGTGAAGTTTCTTTCCCATAGTACAAGATAATTTTCTCATTCCCATACCACCTTATTCCAAGCTACTGCCTTCTTTTTCTTCCTGCTTATAGCTCAATTAATAATAAACAATTAGAAGCTGCCCATGTTTGCTGCCTCCCACTCCCCTCCTCCTCTCTCACATATCACTTCCAGGGTCAAGGTCACCAGCAACCCACATGCTGTGAACTGCAGAGTTCAATTTTCACCCTCATCTGTGGGATGTGGACAGTCACAACTCCTACCAGAAACACCTTCCGCCTTTGCTAGGACAGGATTCAGCACACAGGAGGTCAGCAGTAATTGTCAGTGAATAGAAGATGAGAAAGAGGAAAAAAAAGTGATGATTTAGGAAGTGGGAATCAATGTCCTTAACTAACCAGGATAATACTAACTTTGCTTCTGGCAGGATTAAATTTCTGGTAGACTGTGAAGAAGGCCTTAACTTTCATGCGATTCTAAGGAGGTGATTACAGTAGGCTCCTTTCCCTCCTAATCAGCGGCTCTAAGGCAAACACGGACAAGGTTTACAAATACTGGTCCAGGTCCAGAAGAGACGGCTCCATGGTCTGAACACAAAGGTTGGGGAAAAGCTCAGTGACTCCTGATTGACGGTGTTTGTACTCGGCTCTCCCAGGACAGTGACTTTGAGACACAGGTGTTCTCCTCAGGGGGATGGCTGTTGGGTTTGCTATCAACTTTTATCTAATATGCGAGACAAATGATTTGGCTTCTGTTAGAGTGGACATTGAGGCAACACGAGAAAACAGGAAGCTCTGCCTGCGGAGAGGACTCCAGCTTCCTGGGCGCTCCTGACCAGCCCTGCTCAGCTTCCCTCGCGGGTCGGAAGCGGCCAGTCACCCTTTGCCACACACAGACATTCAGCAAAAGCACACGAATCAGAAACCTGCCTGCCAAGACTAAGCCACATGGCAAGCAGCAGGGGGGCCTCAGACATCTTGGGCCAGCTCCACAAGGTTGTGGTCTGGTCACAGAGGGCCGCGACAAGCTGTGGGAGTACAAGTCAGCAACAGAGGGGAGTTAGGTGGTCACTCGTTTACCAGAGTGTCTTAGGGACCCTTGGTGCCTGCATCTAACACACAGATCCAGAGTCAGCCAAGTCCACACCAGGCTCCAGAGATGCATGTTTCAGATACATGCAGAAGTCTGTTATGCACACAGATTATGTATGTGTGATATTTAGCACCTTGGAGGACTGGCTGGCATATCTATTTACAGTGTGACATCTCCCCAGGCGCCTTCCAGCATTTGAACAGCCTACAGTAAGTGGGCCATGCAAACCACTCACGTTCACATCCATATGGAAGGTGGCTGTGGTGAAGTGTGGGTAGCACACGCACACAGTACCAGAAACCCACCAGCACACACCACGTCTGCAGCGTCAGGGACCCTGGGTCCCACAGGCATTGTTCACCTCCACACGTGTTTGCTCATCTGTCACTTTGTGCTGCTGCTGCCGCTCAAGGTTTGAGATGAGAAGTTCTGGCAGATGGCAGATGTGCCTATTAATAACCTGTCGGGGCTGATGGATGGAAGAGGAGCCCAGTGTCCTCATGTGCATCCCAGCCTCACACTCTTCCCAGCTTCAGGGTCAGGAGAGGCACTGCGCCTCTCGGGAGACCACCCGGACCGCCTCATTAGCACCTACCTTTTGCAACACTTTAAGGCACACCCTTCAGGATGCAAACTTACCTGCTCTTCTCCGAGAATCCTGAAGTGATGGAGCTCTTTAATCAGGGAGTTGGAACAGCCAGCTGTTGGAAGGAAGGAAGGATTAATCACAGGAATGTCATTTTCATCTGTGGCAGTCAGATGTTCTCACACACAGCTGCGACTGGCAGTGACGGGTGTCGAAGTTGCTGGGGACGTTGGTGTGTACCTGAAGGGCACCTGCCTGGCCCACCACCCAAAGGCCAGGCCTACACAAGAGGCATGGCCACCACTGCTGTGCTGTAGCTGCTCATGACTCGGGCCTGAGTTTTGTTTTTTCCTCTCTTTACTATGACCTGGCCTTTGCAAGTCTGTAACATGTCCAGCACGTCATGTCACCGTTTTCCTAACACAGAGGAGCTGAGATTTTGCGGCGCTGGAGTGGGAGAGTTAGCGACTGCAGGCTCTCTCTTTCTGTCTCTGTCTCTCTCTCTTTTCAGCATGCTAGTCCTCCACTCTCTACTCACCCAGACTTAAGGATGGAGACAGCGCAGTTGGACCATTTGTCTATGCAGGATTTTGTGTAGGTCAGTACTTCATTGCTAAGCCCCACAGGAATCTGCTCTTGAGCTGGAGAAGGGGCCGGGAAGGCAGGTGCAGTAGTTTGGTGCCCTTCCCTCTCCAGCTCTGCCCAGTCAATCTGCTCGGGCTTTTTTCAATCTTCTTTTGTCAATAACTGAGAGAATGAATTACACACATCCCTTAGCGGTGGGAGCCATTTCCGAGAGACGCTTTGTCATTGTGTGCAGGCCAATGTGTGTGCCCATTCAAAGCAAGATGGCCATGACGTCACTAGATGACACAACCTTGGTGTGTTCAGTCCATCAGGGCAGAGGGTATCAGCAGGTGACCAGATGTCAGGTGACACACTGAAAAGTTCACAGAAAAAGTGGGACTACAAGGTAGGATTATTTTGGTGTGAAATCACTTTGGAATCATGATTTTCCATAATATGCCTTTGCATAATATCCATTTCCATGCAACAGAGTGATGAAGAGAAGGAGAAGATAGGGAAGGTTTGTCTTTCTTCTGCTGATTCACTCCTCAAATGGCCCCAGTGGATGGGACTGGGTCAGGCTGAAGGTAGGAGCCTTGAACTCCATCTCAGATTCCCATGGGCATGGCAGGGGCTCAGGTTCTTGGGCATGTCCTGCTGCCTTCCCACGTCCATGACAGGGTGCTGGATAGGAAGTGGAGCAGCCGGGACTGGGGCTTAGCACCCTGATGTGGAATGGTGATATTAAAGGTGGCAGCTGTGCCACAATGAGAGCCCGAAGAAATATTATCTTTAAAAAAGTAATTACATTCCATTTTGGATGTTTTAAATGATTTTTTAAAAATAAGTAATCTTTTACATCACTCAAAAATTGATAAAAATGGCCTTGACTTGCTTTGGTCTGGGTAAATAAAGAAACAGAATTTAAAATTAGCTTATCTTCAGAATTTGGATTCTGGTATTCTCCTGAGATATACATAAAGAGATTAATGTCAATGATAGCTCAAATAAAGCACCTTGAACAGAAGACTGGATAATTAGCTGAGGTACCTGGTGGGCACAGGAAAATATCACAAACAAGGATAGATGGAGCATAAAGTCAGAAGGAGAGAACAGTGAAGAAGGGGCCAAAGACATTCTGAGTGATCCCCAAGGGGCCTATTCACAGTGGGAATTGGACCCGCTGGAGCTTGGGGCTGTAAAGGAGCTGTAACTAGCAAGTCAAGACCTGCAAGCCAGGAACACAGAACGCCCTGGGGTAGGCAGAGCACAGGCCAATAGAATGAAAATGGAGCTGCTGGGCCAGGTCCGGACTAAAGATAATAATAAAGTGCGCAGGTAAAGAAAAAGGAGCCCTCACATTTGTGCACCCTACAGCAAGAGCTGCTCACAGGACTCCGGCAGAAGCACCCCCCTCCTGAACACTGATGTCTGTCTGCAGTGATTGGTTTCTGAACACCTGTATGATGAACCCTTGTGTCTAATGCTTCCTGTATCCAACATCATATGCAAGTCTTTTCATGTTGAATTTCCAAGGCTCCCTGGGCCCCAGCCTCTCTGGAAGTAGGCACAGTTCACCATGGATGATGTAATCCCACTGTGACACTCGGCTATTCCCAAGCACACAGATTCATCTCCTGGTTCTTTGGAGAAAAACTCAGGTTAGTAGAGGGGGAATGGAAGTGACAGCGATGGAAAACAGGGTTTGGTAAATAAAAACCAAGCAAAATGGGTCTCAACACTGTGGGTGTGAGCCTGTTTTTTCCCCAATTCCCCCCACATGAGTTGCCTTGTGCAGTCACAGCTGACTGCTTGAGCTGTGCTCTGCCATGTCTCACACTATCTAGCTGGGTGCCAGCGAACCTTGCTTGGTTGCTCTCTTTGGGCAGCAGTTGCCAGGATCCTGGGAAGATGGCATGTCAGGGATCATGCTGCCCGGTGGGCTCCCAGCTCACTCGGAGTGGAAGCCCAAGTCCTTGCTGTGCCTTGTATCCTCTGGGGTCTGAACTCTACCTCCCTGGCTCACTCGACAGCAATCACAGCAGCCTGCTTTGCTGCTGACAGCAAGGAGAGACCAAGATGTGGCAACGACAACCTCCTCACCCCCATCCCACGGGTGGCAGAGAAGGGTGGAGGGCAGAAGTGTAAAGGTTCAAACGTTTGGGTGGCAGATGGGTCTTGCTCTTTGCTCCCAAGGTCCCTGATGGCAGGCCGAGGAACTGCCAGACCTGCAGAGCACCCTCTCTCAGCCCCACCATGCCTTTCCCATCCTTTACAGGTGGGAATCCAGAAGCTGCATCATGTGTCCCAAACTGTGTCCCACCCCAGGAACCTTGTCACATGTAGTGTTCCAGAACTTCATATCCCTTGCCAGTACTCAGCTCTCTCTGCTCCTCTAGGGTGGATGGGAAGGGTTCTTTCTCCTCCTCCCAAGCCTCTCTTCTTTGAACCCAACTGGTCCTGTTGGTTCTGCAAGGGCCCAGTTGCCTCTCCCACTCCCTCTCCCACCTTGTCGGCTCTGCCGCTTGCTCACCACATTTCAGTCTTCCCCTTTGGAAATTCAGCAGGTTGTGTCCCTGAACATACAGTTACCTCCCCATCTTTCTCCTCCTTTCATCCAATTTTCTCAAAAGGATGTCAAGTACTGGGCCCTGTCCCCACTTGAATGTGCGTGTTGGTGATAATTGCTCACAGAAGGGCGAGGTCAACATCGGGGTTTCATGTCTTTAGAAACAAGAATTGGCTAGGTTTGAAGCTCTGATTTGCACTGATGACCTAGTTGTTTGCTCTTGGATAAGTCGACTGATCTAAATTCACCAGGAACATCACAGTGACACCTTTGTTCTCAGTGTATGGCAAAGACAGCAACATGCTTTATAAACATGAAAACTGGTGGGGAGCGGTGGCAGCAAACGCATTGCTCATGCTATCATTGGCCTTCTGGAACCTTGTAATGGCTATTTATTTCCAGAGCTTTCCTTGGTTTCAAAAAAGAAAGCAGCCATTGAAAGCAATCCTTCCATAATCTTTCATTTAGAGAAAAAGAGTATGGCACTATTTATTTGTTTATTACGCAGCGCTGACCTCTGCCAAGGAACTAGAAGTTGTTCCTCCTTTGCTTACAGCAGGGAAAAGCTGGAGAAGCTAGACGGCAGCTCTTGGTCCCATCAGAGAACAGCCCCTCCCCTCAGTTTGCAGAAACAGGCAAGCCAGAAAGGACCAGCTGAGACTGCAGGCCTGAAGACGCTACTGCTAGCACTGTAAGCGTGGCTGAGTGTGGGGTAGCTAAGTGAGTGCATTCCAGTCTTTAGGAAGCCTACTGGGTCCTCAATGTGAGTGTGCAAGAACCTTCTCTGGTGGAATGCACTGGGTTAGCACCTGCTCCAGCACTGCGGGAGAAGGGCATCCTTTTCACTCCAGTCTCCATGGTCTGAACTGCCTCAGGAATGAGGGTTTCAAGGGGGTCAACTGAGAATCCTGCTGCCAGGGAGGGCAGTACGAGAGCTGGGGCACATTGGTGAGAGCCATGACCCCAACAAAAGAGAACCAGTTAAGGATGGAGATCTAACCAGAACATTCCAGAGCAGATCTTTCTGCTTCCTCTCCTCTCACACATTTCTATCTGAGGAGCAAAACTCGAGCCCCAAGTTAGGGAGGAAACAAGAACAAGAATTCCAGGGGGTCTTTGGAATTCCTGGCCCCCTCAGCTGCAGTCCTATACCTAGGCTGACCAGCACATACATTAATATCAGTGTAGCGAGGAAAAGACATGTCAGAAGGCAAGAGGAAGAAAAGCACGATATGATGAGACAAAGAAAGCAATTAAAAAGTGACTCAGATATGACATAGATGTTGCAATTACCAGGATGGGAATGGAAATAATGATAACTAATATGTTAAGAACTCTAGGGGAAGGGATGCCTGCCTTAGTGCAGTGGGTTAAGCTGCCACATGAAATACTAACATCTTGTAGGAGAGCTAGTTTGAGTCCTGGCTGCTCCAGTTCTTATCCACCTGTCTGATGACACACCTCAAAAAATAGCAGAAGATAACCCACATGCCTGGGTCATGTGGGAGACTCAAGGCGGAGTGCCAGGCCTCTGGTTTTGGCTCGGTCCCAAGATGGAAGATTTCTTTCTCTGCCTGTGTCTCCATCTCTCTAACTTTGCCTTCCAAGTAAATACCTAAAATAACAACAACAACAAAACCAGGACTCCAATGAAGAGATGGGTCATGAAAACAGAGAAGATGAAACTTCTCAAGAAGGAAGGAATAGAAAGTTCTAGAAACCAGAAGCACTGACTGAAATGAGCACCTTTGATGATCTGTGAGCTTGATTACAATTCAATAAAATGTTCCCATGATGAAATACAAAGGAAAAAGGAAAAAAATAAGATGTTTAGAAATGAGCCAAAACAACATAATTGAAGTACTGTGTGGATAGAATGGCACAGAAAAATAACAAAGAACAAAAACTTTCTAAGATCAGTGTCAGCTACTGCACTGAAGGTTCCAGAAGCACAGGGAAAGTGTTAAACAGAAGAACTTCCCCCTCAAATGGCACATTGAGCACAATGAAATCAAACTCAAGAAACCAAAGACCAAAAGAAAATTTTTAAAGAAACTAAAAACAAAACAGCTTACCTGCAGAGAAAGAAGGCGGAAAGTTTCAAGGAACTTCTCATCAGAAACCAAGCAAGGAAAAAGAGACTAGAGGGAAATATTGGAAGTGATGAATCCTGTGCCCAGTGAAATTGTCCTTCACAAGTGAGAAAGAAATGCTTTCTGAGACAAACACCGAGGGGATTTACCATCCACACTTTTCGTTTGGTTAATTTCCAGCTTGAGAAATTCCTATTGATTCGCTCTGCAAGACATGTTGAAAGAGGTTTTACAGGACACAGCAGAAGGATCCAGATGGGAAACTTGGTCTACATCAGTGGAAAAACAATGTTGAGAAGGCTCAGTGAAGATTGAATCTGATCTTTCATCTTTCTCATTTTGGGTAAGTTTCAAGAGCTGTTTGCTTATCAACCGTCACAATGTGTAGGATGATCACATCTTAGGCTAGCAACCACACAAGGGTTGGGCAGGAGAACTGGGAACTTGGTTAAAGACACCTGAACCATCTGCTAAGTGATGCCGTTTCTTTGGAAAGGAAATGAAAAACTGCAAATCCTAGAGAAGCTACTAAAGAGATGAGGTGGTCTAAACACATCAAGTAAAAACAAAGGTTGTTCAGAAATGCTTAGAAGAACCAATGTGTGGATGCGGAGACAGTTCCGCTTTCAGAGGATATGTAGGAATTTGTGGTCTTTGGTTTGTGATTTATCAATGAAAGACCCTGTGAGGGACTCTGAGGGGATGACCTGAGGCCGATGTGTTGGGACATGAGCCCTTCTTTCTAACCAGGTTGAGGTGGGAAGGCAAACCCCTCCGACCTGGGGAAGCAAGCACTGTCTGGGTGTGAAACAGCAGGAACAATAGTCTACCATCATGGTGCGCGTGGAGCCTGCACAATCCCAGGCATGGGGAAGGAGGCAGCAACTGGCAGCCTCTTGGTATGGAAGGAGTGTGCCCTCTGGTCCGGGAGGTGTACCCTGTGTACCCAGATTGTCTTCCCACACATGCCTTGGAATAGGTGAGCACTCAAGGCAGGCACGCATGCTTCCCTGGGTAGATGCCAATCTCCTCTTGGTCCTCTCTCCTGTCTGTCTCTCCTTTATTGGGGGGCGTCCTCCTTCTCGTCTCGCTACCTAACCTGGTAGGTAGAGTGAAGAAGCAGTGGAGACTGTGGATCTCCTCCGCTGTAACTG
Source organism: Ochotona princeps (assembly GCF_030435755.1). Taxonomy (NCBI): domain Eukaryota; kingdom Metazoa; phylum Chordata; class Mammalia; order Lagomorpha; family Ochotonidae; genus Ochotona; species Ochotona princeps. The sequence continues at coordinate 5,757,469 of NC_080832.1, read as the reverse complement.
GCTGTTGCCTTGGCCCAAGAACTGTGAACGGATTCATTTACTGCCTGTGCAGAAGGAGTGAAACGATCTCACAGTTTTTTTTTAAAGGATGCTTGTGAATGTCTGCCTCATCCCACACAGCTGCTTGTATGTGCTGAATGGCACCTGCTCTTCTGAGAGCCTCGCTCTCGTTGTCACCAGTCTGTAGCACATTGCCTTTTGCACTCAAGGATCAAGTGAAGCAACAGGCAGAGCTGAGGGACTGGCAGCCCCATCTCAGAATTCTACTTCTAAAACCCAGATTTCATTTCTGCACACTACTTTCTACCCTGCGGTGTGGCTAAATAAAAGGCCTTATGGTTTCTCACATGTAAAAATGCCACAAGCTTAGGATTTAATACACTATAGTAAACTAATAAGATGAATTTGATGAACTTGAGCAAACTTGTGTTACCATACAGACATCAGCAACCCACACACAACAGTAACAACAAAAACCCAAAACAGGGCCTGGCGTGATAGTATAATGTTTAAGGTCCTCACCTTGAACGCACTGGGATCCCATGTGGGCGCCGGTTCTAATTCCGGCTGCTCCACTTCCCATCCAGCTCTCTGCTTGTGGCCTGGGAAAGCAGTCAAGGATAGCCAAAGGCCTTGGGACCCTGCACCCATGTGGGAGACCCAGAAAGAAGTTCCTGGCTCCTGGCTTCAGATTGGCACAGCACCAGCCATTGCACACACTTGGGGAGTGAATCAACGGTTGGAAGATCTTCCTCTCTGTCTCTCCTCCTCTCTGTACATCTGCCTTTCCAATAAAATAAATGAATCTTTAAAAAAAAAAACCCAAAACAGAATTTTAGGGGTTAAAAATATCACCATGAGGCAACTGGGAAAGAATGAGCCAGAAGGCATTGGGGGCCCAGGCTACTCTATGTGGTGGACATGTTTCCACAAGCAAATTCTGTAAGACAAGGCTCTCAAGGGGAATGTGTTGGTCCACACATTAGAGCTTGCATCAGTGAGAATTTGGCTGAGTTGAATCCAACAGCCTGCATGCACAGACCCCATCATAATAGTCTGAACCACCTGTGGAACTGGTTGTTGGTGTCGGTTTCTACAACCTGAACACAAACCCCCCTCATTAAAGTGGAAGTCCACTCTTGGCTGCCACTTTCTCTAGAACATCAGAACCCGCACAGTGTCCAGCCCAAGGTAGGACTTGGTAAATATTTGCAGAGGGAATAAGCAAAGTGGGAAAATCCATTGCTTTCTGGGTCTTGCAGACTGGAACTTTGAAAAACATATGAGGTTTGAATTACTCACACATCCAGCCAGGGTTAACTCTAAGGAATCATAAGTGAAACAGTCTATTATTTGTTGTACAAATCAATAGCTTTAAGATCCCCCAAATGAACATTTTTTTGTATTTGAAGCACAATGTTTGATTTTTAAGCCCCAAAGCCATAGAAGCCAGCAAGAAAGTTGCCTGCTGCTCCCCTTCCTTCCAGACCTGTGTTGGCAAAGGCAGAGCTCTGTGGGAGTACGACTAACTCCACCATCAGGAGACAGGGCTGAGACTCAGGTCTCTGAGAACATCACACAGGGGCTAATGCAGGAGTCTCTGAGACCATTGTCAGGACTTCACAACAGTGGAGGATGGCCTGAAGCCTGGGGACCCTGTACCCTCGCAGGAGACCCAGAAGCATCTCCTGGCTCCTGGTTTCTGATAGGATCAGCTCCAGCCATTGCGGTTACTTGGGGAATGAATCATCGGATGGAATGTCTTTCTATCTCTCCTTCTCTCTGTAAATCTGACTCCAATAAAAAAAAAAATAAATAAAATAAATGTTTTTTAAAGGAAGACTGGAAATCCATGTGTCTTTTCAGGAGCATTAGCTACGGCTCTAACCACACCATCCTCTCTCTCTGGATGGAGTGCCTTCCATCCGGCCACACAGATCAGGACATTGCCTAAAACATTCTTGCTACCCCTTGACAGTGGCAGCATGACATGATCTGAATGTTTTAACATTATGAATAAGCCCAGCAAATCATCAGAAAAAAAAATTGCCTTCCATTTTTGACAAGCTCGCCTGTGTGAAAAATGACTTTGTGAGGATCTTGAAGTAGCCATTTTGAGCTCTCCAGCCTTGCGGGGCTGCCCCTGAATGTGGCTTCACCGGCACAGGGACATGTGGGCCCTGGCCCTTCCTCCTCCTCGGGCTCCTCCTCTTTGGACAGGCCACCCCTACTGCCATATGGAGCAGCCTGCAGGTCCAAGTTCTGGGATGCAGTTTCTACCAAGAGCTTCCCCTTGGCCATTACACTCTGGAAGACAGAGTCCAGTAAGGGTCTTGGGGTGTGGGGGACCTTGCAGAGCACCATGAAGTCCTGTGCCACCAGGGACTCACTCGAACAGGGCTTAGATTCAGTGGGCTCTTCGGGAGAGGGGAAAGGACAGTTAAGCCCTCATGGCCAAAGGCTTTTGCCTGGCCTCTCTTCTCCTTGACCACCTTGGACATGCTGACATTAGATCAACTCCCTGTTCTGAAATCAATTCTCCTTTCATGGTGAGACTCACTTCTCTCTCCAGTTTCACTGATATTTCCTTTGCTGTTCTTTGCTTCTCCTCTGGTTATGCAAACCTGGGCCTCTGCCTTGAACACACAGCAGTTCCCTTCTGCATCCTCTCCTACAGCATCCTCTATGGGGGCCTTCAGTCTCTGCTTCCAGGTGCCAGCTCCCCAGGCGCACCTTGGGCCCCGCCATCATTGTCCCATCATTGTCCTCATGGGGAGTGTCTCATCTGCCTCACAGCCACGGACCTCTACCTCCATATTTTGGGGACCATCCTCATCAGCTCTTCGTGTGCACCTGCTCGTTCCTAAGTGCTCACACTCTGTGTGTGTATCACGTGTGTGTAACTGATGGCTGAACTCATGTTAAACTTGCTGCATTTAAAATTTGGGGGAAAAAAGTTTTGAGGAAAAAACATCCAAGAAACAACAAATCCATTGTTGGAACTCTTTGTGGTCCCTCCATGGCCTCTGGCAGTGACCTTGAACTTCTGCAGGGAAATGTCTGGAGTCCTTGTACTGTGCTCCCTACTGAGTGCTCACAAGCTGCTCCTTAAGCTACGTGCTCTGTCCTTCCTAACGTGGGTGGTTCTCTGCCCGGGAGCCAGGAGAAGCAGAAACTGAATAGGCTTCTGTCCGCTGACCCGGTGCTGTGTCCTTGGGCAAGGGCACGTTCTTCCTTGTATTTTCTTCTGTTTTCTTGACCTGAACACAACTTTGTTTAGTTTTTAAAAACAGGCAGAGAGACATAGAGAGAGGGAGAGAGACACACAGGCACTGATCTTCCATGTGTTGTTCTTTCCTCCAGTTCCATAGTCACTTGATGGCTTTCCTCTGGATCTTCCCGTGGTTGGGAGGGACCCAAGTGATGTACACCAGCAGGAAGCTGGAATGGGAAGTCAATCTCGGGCTCGGACCCTGGTGCTCTGACATGGCCATTCTGAGTCATGTCTTAGTCACGGTGCCAAAGGCAAATGTAGACATCCTTGGGGATACCTACATTAGAATTTCCACTCATTCTGGCCAATTCTGATACTGTTCTCATAGGCATATGTGTTCTATTCTGGGCTTCCCCCTTTATTAAACTCTAACCTGACTAAATCACTTCTTTGGTAATAAGAGAGAACAATGCAATTCATTGTAAAGCACATGAAAACAGAATTGAATCTTATTTTTTCAAGGATAATTGTGAAATGGGTCCTTTTATTTCAATTAGTAAATCAATGTTTACTTTCATCTGTTCCTTGCCATAATGACTATTTTATGATCTAGTTAGAGTGCGCAAGGAAAATACACTCAAAAGTTATGGATCATTTCCACCAAATCCCTGGTGGCTACTAAAAGCAAGAACAAGAAAATCCTTCCTAAGAAAACCTGTTCTGGGGTGGACAGGATTGCAGCATCTTGAAAAAGCCTCTCTGAGCGTCCTCAGTCACACACCGTGAAGTAGGGGACAATCACCGGAAAAGCATTCCAAAACGCAGGAGTCCGCAGCCACTAATTTTTTTTCTTTTAATTTCCTTGGAAACCATCACTGGGGCAATTGTGTTATCCTGTGGGTTCAATGGCAAACCATGAGCACCCAGGCTTGGGATAAAACTGAAAATGAATCTGGGATCTCTGAGGTGCCACTGACATTGGTCACATGACACAGATGGTCTGCAAGCACAGGCTGCCGCTGCTTGGGGTGAACGCTTTGAGGATTAGCTTCTCTCCTGGCTAAAGCTCGGAATCCCTGATGCAGGCGTGACAATTACCATTACCTTCCATTTCCCTCCTTCATGTCCAGCTTTGAAAAGGAAACCAGCTAATGATGAAACAGCATCAAAGAGGAGTGATGCCTCAGGCCATCAGAGACAAAGTGGTGATAGCACAGGATGACCTGGAATCCCAAGCTGATGCTGGGCGTGGCTAGGGGTGGGGTGGCCCTTGGAGCAGGCCAGGCAGCGCTGGTTTGATGGGCTGCCTTCCTCTCCAGCTAAGCCAGGCTGCTTAGGGGCTCCGTGCACTCCACTGAAGCAATCTTGTTGCAATGAGCGAGAGGCAGCCATTAACACCAGCCGGAAGGTATCTGGACTGAGCTGCGGCATTCGGAGCCAGTAGTGGGCGTTAATACACTCCAATCCAAAGCCTTGCATTTTGGTAAACAAAGCTGAACTCATGTTAATAACTTTTCTCTGCTCTTATGCTTTTCATGCACCTAAAGCATCCTCATGCATTCCTTTCCCATGAGCCAATACCTCATGAGTTCCAAATATGTTGGAGCAGCCATAAAGCATGTCGGGGTGCCTGATATTTCACCAAAACATTTCGCTGTAGACAGAAACCAGAGAGACTCATGCAGTGACACAAGGAGACAGGGAAAAGCACATTTGGTCCAATGGCTTTTGCAATGGCAGCAACAACACAGAAATATCCCAAATGCTCATCAACAGGAAAGGGACAACATTCAAGAAGGTGGGTAGAATAGTTCTTGTTCAGAAAATGACATTTCAATCAAGACTTGCAGGAAATGAGTGAACACGAATTAGGCTAAAGTGTATCCAGCAAGGTCAATCTCCACAGCGTACCACTGGGCACAGGGATGAGACAGCAGCATCTCACACAGGCGCTGGCTCCAGTCCAGGTGCTCCCTGACTGTGAACGTGCCTGAGAAACTAGCAGAGGGTGACCCAAGTGTGTGGACCAATGCCAACCACATGAGAGCCCCAGCAGCAGCTCCTGGCTCCAAGCTGGCCCAGGCCAAGCTAGTGTGGCTATCTGTGAACTAGAGCATGGAGGATCTCTTCCTCTGTCTCTCTCTCTCACTCTGCTTTTTGAATAAATGAAAGAAATCTTTTAAAAAACCCAAACCATACAATTGGAGGAAGGAATTGCAACAGCTTATGCACAGCACATTATAACTGCTATAAAACATGGTTGTGGATAACACAAACATGCTGAGAGCACGCAACTGCATGTGGATAACGAATTTCACTGAAGGGGCTTATCAAATCCATGGGAAGAAGGAAAGGAACAGGATCATGGGGGATGGGGAGTCAGATCTGTCATTAGATTGCATTCTCACAGTAGAATGTTTGAAGCCTCTCTAATGTGAGTACAGACAGAGGAGTGTTCTTTCAGAGTTACACATGAGTTCCCTTTCATCTTCGCGGCAACCCTATGGCATTGGAGCTGTCCTTATTCCCATTCTTAAATCATTGAAACAGACCAGAGTAAGACGGATGAACCTGACAAAGTTATCAAAGCCAAGCACCATGTACATGGGAGTTCAATTCATTATTTCCTGTAGCTAACTGATGTTGGAATGCTTCTACATGAAAGCTTAAAGGCATTATCTATAGATAACCACAGAGAAAAGCACAAAAATTCAATAACATTTAGACCTGAATTTATTCCTCTCATGAATATACATGAGAAGCATGCAGTTTGAAGAAAAAACACCTTCTAGGGCAACCACTCTATTACCAGGCAAAGCTTCCTTCAGTAGGATAGCATGGAAATGTTGAGAAAAAGCTAAAGGAAGTTACAGGATATTAAATTTCTCACTAATAGGTGAAGCAGTTCCTATCCCCAAAACAGTCTCTACTAGTTAGGGCATATTAAGCTCAATATTTGTGATGTGATTATTTATATAACAAGTCATGCCAAGGGCCGGTGTTGTGGCACACATTGCAAGGCTGTTACTTACGATACTAGTCTTTTATGTCCAGGTACCACTTGGGGTCCTGACTACTCCACTTTTTTTCTTTTTAAGAGTCATTTAATTGGAAAGTCAGTTATACAGAGAGGAGGAGAGACAGAGAGGAAGCTCTTCCGTCTGATGATTCACTCCCCAAGTGGCCTAATGGTCGCAGCTGTGCTGATCTGAAGCCAGGAACATGGAGCCTCTTTCAGGTCTCCCACGTGGGTGCAGGGTCCCAACCCAAGGCTTTAGGCCATCCTCGACTGCTTTCCCAGGCCACAAGCAGGGAGCTGGATGGGAAGTGGAGCTGCCGGGATTAGAACTGATGCCCATATGGGATCCCAGCATGTGCAAGGTAAGGACTTTAGCCACTAGGCTATTGCACTGGACCTGAGTGCTCCACTTCTTATCCAGCTTCCTGCTTATTTGGCCTGAAAAGGGAGTTTTCTCAGATTAATCGGTTCCCTGTCACCCATGTGGGAGACCCAGACCAAATTCTTAGCTCCCGGCTTTCTCCTGGCCCAGCCCTATCTCTTCTGTGGAGGGTACATCTCTCTCTCTCCACCTGCCCCTTCCTGTGCCTTTGCCTTTCAAAAAAATAAATCTTATTTAAAAAATCATGCTTGTATATATTTTCTGGCTTGATGCCTCTGCTGCATCCATCCACGAGTCCCCGCTGCTTCTACTCCCAGCGAGCTGACTTGTCAGCGGGCAGCTGCAGCACAGCCCATCTCACCCACGAGACAGTCAGAAAGCTTCCACCTCACACTTGATAATAAATATTACCATTGTCAGGGGTACAGCTCAACTAAATATTCACTCACTCTTCATCAAGCAGCTTTCCAGTATGCGTCCACCACCCACAAAGCTGTGTCTATAGAGAGAGCCAACACGGATTCATCAGGGACTCTGCCTTCCCGGAAGACCCTTGCAGGGGAAAGACCACGCACACCAACTCCAACTATCCACTTCAATGCAGAAAAGCCAAATGCACAGACAGCAGTCAGGTGTGGAGGGAGCATGGAAAGAAACGACTCCAAGGCCTGGAGGCTGGAGCTCGAATGTCGAGGAACCAAGCAGCTGTTTGGCTGCAGATGACAAGGGCAAGCAACTGCATGCGCACAGTGTTAACTACTGGGGCCGAGAACTCAGACAACTGAGACCTAATTACTTGTTCCAGAAAAATCCTGCCCTGGAAGAAAAGCTTGTAAGGCAATAAATAACTTCAGCATTTGCTTCCAAAAATTCTTGCAGATAATTTAACCAGACAGTTTTCTTATCTACACAGCCATCTCTTGGAACAGGGCGATGGATGACGGTTCACCCGGGCAGCAGCTCACGTGGCAGACAACGGCGTCCTTATCAAAGCCCCTTCCAGAACCCTTGTCTCCGTGGTCTGCTCACTCAAACTGTCATGTCATGAATCTGCCAATTCCAATCAGTTACTGCTTTCTTGTCTCCAAAGATCTCCTGGAAGCATGTGGACCCAGGTCCTTAGGCCCTGGTCGTGGCTTCCCCTGACCTGCGTTTGCTGAGACACTCCACAGGGCAGTGTGGGTCTAATGGGGGATGTTCCGGCATGAATTTTTTTTTTTTGTGGCTGCCCCAGGGACAGTTGAAGCACATGCAGTAACTAAAATCAAAGAATACTTGCCTTTTTCTTGTGTCTAACTTGTTATCGTGCCAAAATGATTTTTAGAAATTTCGAGACACTGTTCTATGTGTGTGTCTTCTTGGTGTTTGATGCTTTATGAAAGCCTCTCTCTATGTGCTCAGGATGGCTGGGAGTCTGTATGCTAGAGGCCAGGTGTCCATTGTCCGGCATCTCTGGAATCGCAGCTTCAGTGTGTGCGTGTCTGCTGTGGAAAGAATGGCAACTGAGCCCAAGCCACTGTGTTCTGTCCCCTGCGGCTCTCTAAACTCATCCTGGGCTGAAACCAGAGCAGGGAAAGGGAAGAAATAGTGCAGATATGACTTCAGGCTTTTAAAAAATGTGTTTCCCAAAGAGAACAGTAGTTGATTTACCTGAATGGACATGTCACATTATGGAGGGAGAAACAGTGGGATTATGGCTCCCGAGTGGATCCCACAAAAAGCAGTGCGGGATAGGTAAATTCCACTGCGTGAGGCCCAGTTACATTGGGTTTAGCAGGTCAGCAGGGCACCGGAACTTGATTAATGAGGCTTCTTTGGAGTAAAAATACGTACATGAAGAAAATGACATAGGGTTGAAAAAAATGTTTTAACTAAAAAAATCCCAATCTCTTCTAATGCGATTTTCCATGAACAAGTACCCACTATTCCTAACAGTGCAGAGGCGGCACCAGGACAGAGCTCGTGGAAGGGCAGATGGATGCTGGGAGAGAATGGTGCTGGCACTGGGAGGCATTTGGCAGGCACAGCACCCAAGACCGAGGACCCACAAGCTTTCAGCAACAAATGCTATCTGCCCATCTACTGACAACACAGCTGCAAAGTGCAGGGGACAGCCATACTGTTTACGGAACGGTTCTGCCAATGTCTCAACATGGGAGTGCGGAAAAATGCCTGGACGAGCGAGGGCTGGAACTTAAAGTGCTATTAATAATAGATAATGCACCTGCCATCTGAATCTGTTTGCTCTGAAAATGAAAATGTCAAGGTTGTCTTTTTAACTCAAAATACAACCTCATTGCTTCAGCTTTTTCACTGGGGCATGATTTGGTTTGTCAAAGCCACATAGGTGCTTGTATTTGATTGCACTGGGTCAGTAATTGATGCAGACTCTAGTCTGGACACAAGGAGACATCACAAATACCTGTGGCAAGAACTTACAGGGTGAAGGCGCGGGAGACTGCAAAGGCTTCCCTGCAGACGGATGGAAGAGTCGGGGAGGTGCTCGGGCAGCCAGACCAGCCTGGGGAAGTTTTTCCTGCAAGTTTGATGGCCAAGTGGGCAAGCATGTGAAGGCCACTGAGAAGAGTTACGAAGTGAGGGGAAGAACTCCTTGAATCATCTACAGAGGAAGATCAAAAAGATGCAGAAGCAGAACCAGCAGTGTAGACTTTTTCCAAATTTGCCAGAGTGGTTTGAATTGCATAGATAATAAACTACAAAATTATGAAGTACAATCCTTGGTAGAGAATTAACATTTCCCATGTGATCATCAAAGGGTTACAACTTCTGCGTTAACACTCTGACGGTCAAAACAAACAAACACACACACAACTTCTGATTAAAAGGGTTTTTAGCAAAAGGGATCAGCAAGGAAAACCTTCCACTATCAACAATCTCAAACCACTGCGGGCATTTGCTCCCGGCACCCAACAGCCCACATCTTCGAGGCTCAATGACTGTCCTTCGGTTCTCACATCCAGTCTGAGGTAGCCTGTCTGCCTAACGCTCCATCACCATGCCTGTCTCACTCACCTCACTCCACCCCACCACACGGACGCTGCATCAGCTCCCAGCAGGAAGCGGGCACTGAGTTTGAGGTTGTAAGTGTGTGAGAGATCACATTCACACGAACTTTTCTCATGACAATCTATGAATTAGGCGTTTACCACAGGCGTTTGCCTCTAGGAGAAAGTGTGGTGTAAACAGTAGGGCTCAGGGCCAGCTGAGGTACCGGTATTCCCCTGGGGGTATTGAGGCTAGATTTCCAGGGCATAACTAGGAAAACTGCCATCTTTGTGTTCATGTTCTCTGCACTGGCCTTGGGAAATACAAGAGACCTCGAGAGTCCACGGAACTGCCATTGGAAGGCAAGTTGAGCAGGTGTAAAGGTCAAGGCCAGTGGTTGAGAGGCTTGTACTTCATGCGACAGTGCGGGTCTTGCACCTCACTCTGGCTTCCCGCCAGTGCACACCCTGGGAATAGCAGTGACATCACAAGTTAGCTGAGTTCCTGCTACTCCCGTGGGTCCCGACTTCCGCCGCTGGCCACAAGTATTCAGGTAGAAAACTAGACATGAGGGCGCGTCTGTCTCTCTAAGTCAGTGAATACATTTTTAAACGTAAGTTTACTGGGCTGGTGTTAAGCTGCTGCCTCTGATACAGGAGCTCATCTCAGATCACTGGGTCAAGTGCTGGCTGCTGGCTTCTGAACCCAGGTCCCTGCTCACGCGCCTGGGCAAGCAGCAGCAGATGGGTCACGTACGTGCACACCTAAACACACATGGGAGACCCAGATGCAGTCCTGGCTGCTGGCTGCTGGCTGCTGGCTGCTGGCTACTGCCTGGGGCCATCACAACCATTATGACCATTTGCATAATGAACCAACACATGGGAGACCTCTGCCTTTCAAATCAATAAAATCAGTCTTTAAAAAGATATCCATTTTGGTGTGAAAATATTTAAGAATTTTAGTATACAAGGAGTCTTAGAAATTCTTGCAAGATGTGTATTATGAATTTTTTCTTATTTTTCTACACCCACTTAAATATATCCCTTAGTTCTATTCTTCTGTGGACATTTTGAGATACTCTTGTTTTGAGGCACAACAACATTTGGGAAAATAAGACATTTTCAGGACAATTATTCAGGAAATAAGAATTGTTGGGCTGCATACATTGACACAATTCTTCAAAGGGCTTCCAGATGAGGTGGAGAGGGGGTTGTGGGGAGAGAGCAATGGAAGGAATGAGATAAGAGAAGAGTTTTGTGCTTTTCCAAGTTCTTGGTGGTATTTTCAGTTTCTGATTTTTTTGTCATTTAAATTGATTTTGGTAATTTCCCTTGCTACGTTAGTGCTTTGCATTTTGTTTCTTTTATTCATTCTGGTGTGGGTATAATTGCATTCATTACTATGAAAGGCATATTTCAAATGCTGAAAAAAACAGAAAACAATAATTTTGTAAGCTCTCAAAGTACAGCCACTCAGGCTCATTGCCACTTCTCTATAACTCGGATATTTAGAGTTTGCATAATGGTGTGAGACACTTTTGAAAGAGATGAGATAAATAAAATAAGAGCAAGAATCTAACTTACGGAACGAAACAACAGCTTGTCCAATGGGTAAACAAACCAAAACCAAAAACAACAAAAAAAGAGAGAAACAAAAAAGCCTACATAGCTTCAGCTCCACTGGTAATTAACATGATGTGATTTTCCAAATCTTTATTTTTCCCACATAACTCTTGGTAGTCATTGTTTTTATTAACCCAAATGACCAGATCTCAGTAACCCTCATGTAAAGTTATGCCAATGACTTCGACTTCACTATTCATGTAAGTGTGGCATTCACAAGCATTTGCCTAGGCAGCTGCAACACTGGGGCCCGGGGTTCTTAGCGCAGAACAAGTCTCTGGTTCCCACGGCAGCAGCCAGCAGAGATGCCATTGCTGCGGGCTCCCTGTCCTGCTCGGGCAGGCACCCTGGCTTTGGGGCTAGCAATCTGGGCAGCAAAATCTGGCTGGCATGTCTTGCACACTTTTATAAGAAAATGGTTTATTGAGACTATTTTAGGGGTTTATTAATTAGAATGGAAATCGTTGTGGTTACAGAGTGTTTACAAGTTCAAGCTTATCCTAGTTAACAAGAACAACAAAGACCTCAAAAACTTTCATTCACTTTCGATTGTCCATGTAAAAAGTTCTCACGTGCACCAACTTTTGGCAACTTTATTTTAGAACAAAACCTGCCCACTCTGACCTCGTGCCTGGGTGGTGTGCTCCATTTGCACTGTTGCTGTGTTCTAAGCTTGCAGCGTATTGATCTTCACTGTACTTGCCATGTTCATGTTTGGGGATTTGACAACACATCCAGTGTCCACTGGTGGCTATGCCAAGCGAAAAGCGAATACAAAAGTGTGAAGAGGTTGAATTTTGTCTGTCTGCTTTCTAAGGGTGGAAGCCAAAGCCGAAACGTGGAGTCTGAAATACAAAATCTGTGATCACGGGAGATGACAAGAAACTGACAGAGGTTTCAGTGCACTGAGGGCTGAATCCCTGTGTGGCAGGAATCAACTCATGAGTTAGGGACTTTGTGAAAGTCACTGTGCAGGGGCTGGAAACAGAACTGAATAGGCTAAGGCTTGAGGGGTGTGGAGTTCCGCTTGGAGATTCAGCGTCAACAAGCGAGGCTGATCCAGAATACAGGGTTTTGCGTGAGGAGTTTGTGTGAAGGCACAGGTGCAGATAAAAAACTAGACAGCCAAGTGTGAAATGTTGGTGGGTGCCAGGCAGAGCACCAAGCCAGCGTGGGGAACTGCTCCTCACGGGTGGTGAGGGGACCTTTCCCTCCAGGAAGTGGAGGGAACCACGCGCCCCTCCAGGGGCTGTGCTTGAGGCAAGGAAACAGGGAGGAGGAAGGGAAGCATACTGAGGCCACAGAATGTGGAAGAGGAACGGTCCAGTGCCCTCACACCCTGCCTTACACCCCCTTGGAGCCGGCTGTAAGGAGCTGGGCTGCTGCTGCGCATGAGTCACAAGGTCCTGAAGGGTGTCGTGTGCTCCGTGTTACAAATTTATACTTTATATTTTAGTATCACTTGTGGTTGTGTTCAACACAAACATCCTTGTTATCTGATGGCTCTAAATTAAGTACTAGTATCTTTGGGATTTACTACCAAGGTCGGGAGGGGACATGCAGTAACAGCTATGGTTCTAACAAGACTGGCCTTCAGGTCATGACCCTCACAGCTGAGTGGTGGACCCTGACTGTACCATCATCATAAACACGTTGGCATCCAGGTATGACTCTCAGAGGGATTTGCTCTGTTTAGGATGAGCTGTTTAATATTTATAATTCTCTACTCTTTAAAAATGTTTCATGGCCATTGTAAAACACTATAATAGTAGACAAAAGTATTAATTAGCAATTCTACAGCCTAGAAGTGATCATCAAATAATAATCCTATTTTTGGTGACTACTGTCTTGGTTACTGCTCAGTGCGCACACAGGCACACACACATGTGATTTTAAATGTATGACATTACAGTACACATGCAATCCCAGGACTTGCTTCTTACACCAAATAACAAGGATGGGTGGGTGTCTCTTTGTGTCTGGCAACACAGACTTAGCTACGCTGCGCGCCATCCCCCCCGCCCCCGGCATCCCACTGCAGACCCAGGCCCCCTCTCCCTCTGCTCCCATGCTGTCAGTGTGTCACCTTTACAACTCCTGTGTCAGCCACTCAGATGATCTAAATAGGATGCGTTGCCCAAAGTGTGACCGCCGCGCCGGAGCATTTCGGTCCTGGCTGCTAGCACTCCGTTCAGAACTTACGTGGGAGCTCACACTCCCGCAACATCAGAAATGGCTGCTGCTCTGGCTGCTGCCACTCTCCCTCCCTCCTGGGCTGTGGATGAATCCATCGCGGCTCCCTTCGCCGGGATGAAGCTTGGCACCACTCCACTAGGAGAGAAATGAGGATGGCTTTTACATTTCACCTTAATCACATCAAATTAGGGCAGGTGGCAACCCTGCAGGCAACGTAATTATGAAAAATGTGCTCCATGCAAGCTGTCCTTCCAGCTCCCTGTCCAATAGGACCCGAGAGCCCATCCTTTCCGCTTTTAGCCATTGACTCATGGCACGGTCACCCACACGCTTTGGATGGAATGGTGCTGAAAAAAAAATCTGAGATTGAATATAGTCCAGAAAGTGTGAAAATCTGTTTGGTGAGATGAGCTAATTTAATATAATAACAGTTCTCCTATTACCATGTTGCTCATCAGATGGAGGAAAAATATCCCATGGCTGTCCTGTTATTAGAATAAACTCTATTACCATATCTCCACCCCCTTACACTTTGCCATCAAAAGGCAAAGAAATGAATCCTATGGAGGATTCCCTGGTATTACTCGCGGCAGTCCTACCCGCTGGCATATGTGCAGTGAAATCTGCGTAAGCTGAGAACAGCTGAGGCAGGATCCATGGTCCCATTCTAACCCGGGGCCTTCCTTTTTTTTTTTTTTTAAGAAAATAGAACTGCTTTATTGTTCTTGGTGTGAAGACCTGTAGCAGCAAGTGCCACTGGAACTGGACCTCCCACAGGGAAGAGGCAAGCGGCTCTAACCCAGGGGCCCAGCCCCAGTGCCTAGGTGCAGCAGTGCAGCAGGTGGAAGTTGACTACGTACTCTGCATTCGTCCTCTGCACGGAAATGGCAAAGGGCTCAAAGGGGTGGAAGGTGAAGGCCACCAGGCGGCGCACTGTGTGGCTAATAGGGCGGCCCAGCAGGCCTGCCTGGATCTCAAACTTGAGCAGGCCAGAGTCATGTGCATAGAACCTGATGGGGTGATCCCCACAAGTCTTGGTGAGCTCTTGGGACACAGGAGTCCTCCTCTTGCACTTGCACGTGTGGAACCCAAAGAGATTAAAACCCCAAGTTCTGTTCCAAAACCCAGAGTCTCCTGCAGTAGCCTAGCAGATTCATTTGAGGTTTATAAGTCATCCAAACAGTGGGTCTTTCTTATTTTATTTATTTATTCTTTTGACATCCAGGTATCCAACACCCTGCATTTCCCCCCTGGTTGTCAGCTACACTGCAGCTTGAGCTCACTGGGGATTGCTCGGCCCCAGAGGGGGCCACCCATAAAGGGATCACGCAGGCTTTATTCCAGAACGGCAGGCCGAGTTTTCGGTCCTTCTCCAAGCACTGTGAAGCCAGCCCCTGGCAGTTCCTCCTTCCCCTTTGGGTTTTCTGGCTGGCTCTGATCTGAGACCTCAGGCCCTGCACAGTCACCCAGGCCAGCCAGCACACTCTGCAGGCCACTGCCGCATCCCAGCCTCCCTGGCTGCGCCTCCCATCCCTCCTCTAGACCAGCTTCCCACTGTCTGCAAAGATCTGTGGAGAAGCAGCTCTCCAATTGCGTTCTCACTGCAGCGGGAAAGAACGCGTGGCTGGTTTGCAGCTTTGTTCTTGTCTTTTTATTTTTTTTCTTTGCTTTTGCCCCCCTTAAATGAAAAGCTGTTCAATTTCACACATATAAATTCAAAAAAAATTCACGAAAGCCATTGAGACTATACTAATATGTACTGCTTCACAATGTAACAAAGATTTCATACGATGTTTGACAAACGCTGTAACTGCATCAAAATGGGTACAGAGGGCCCAGTGCAGTAGCTTAGAGGCTAAAGTCCTCACCTTGAATGCACCAGGATCACATATGGGTGCTGGTTTTAATCCCAGCGGTCCAGCTTCCCATCCAGCTCCCTACCTGTGGCCTGGAAAGCAGTTGAGGACGGCCCCAAACCTTTGGATTCTGTGCCCACATGGGAGACCCAGAAGAGGGCCTCATCTAGTTCTTGTAGATAATGGGATATCATTTAGCAATGAAAGAATGAAATTCTATCATTTGCATCTTTAGTGGCACAGCAAAGCCCACCAGGGTTATCTGGGCTTTGCTCGTTTCTCTGTGCACTCTGCTCTTGCAGCATCCGGCGGGCTCCAGTGCAGCACGGACATGGCAGCACCCAGTCCTTGGGACAAGTGCTGAGTCCACCTGTCAACTGAAGCTCCAGTTCCAGGAGACGTTTGGAACAGAAAGAAATGGATACTGCTTTTTTAAACTTAAGCCTAAAACATCTTTTTTTTTTTTTTATTTTTTAAATTATTACATCTCCTGTGTGACTCCTCTGGGAGGACACTTGTGCCCTCTCCTGTTGAAAGGCATGACGGAGATTCCAGTCCCTGCTGAGCTGGAAGTGCTGCTCTGCAGAGGAGGAGCGTCCTTGGCCTTGTAATGTTAGCAGAGGAACAGAGACCCTGAAAACACAGCCAGATCCATCCTGTGCCTCAGGCACCACGCCCTGAGTGACTGCGGGGATCAAGGGGGGATCAAGGGCCCTGGAGTGACTGCCCTGAGTGACTGCCCGGATCCACGCCCTGGAGTGACTGCCCTGTCTGTCTCTCTGCAGGGTGCCTCCTGCCTTGCAGATCCCCCGGTGCTTTGGACACATCAGCCTCCCAAATCCGAGCAACAATCACCAGTTCCCACAGACTTGGCTTCGATGGCTGGGATAGCACACACACGAGCAGGTGCACATGACAAGACTGTTCTTTCAGGAGTTGTAATTTAAATTTATAGGTGGGCCTGTGGGTTAATTCTCACTACCTTAGTCACTGCATTTACCACTATTTAAGGGTCTTAAAATAGCTCTGCTATCAGAACTCACTAATCCAAATCAGTTTAGAAAAACTCTGTCAGATTAACAAATCAATGATACTTACGCACCACGAAATTGGTTATCACTTAAAGGCTTTCTTCTGACTAGATTTATAGGCTGTATAAATCCCATTCTCACGTAATTTCGATGGACAACAAGCTAGAGGTACCTCTGCTGTCTGTTAAAGCAGTGCAGGCCAGGAAAGGAGGGCAAGTCTTTATTATTGATGAATGCTGGCCCATGCTAAAAAGCTATAAAGCAGAAGCCGTGAGAGCAATCCCTGAAGTTTCCTTAGAGTTCAGGGAACTTTAAGATGCCAGTAAATAACTTACACATTCAGGTGCCCTCCTGCCTCTGCAGGGCAGGGCTTGTCTCACAAAACAGAATCGAGGTTTTCCTGTTACTTTTCCCCAATTACAAACAAAAAATTGCCTCTGGGTGCTGAGTCGAGTTCAGCAGGTTAAGCCATTGTTTGCCACGATGCCAGCATCGCATGTCCGAGCATCATTTCGAGTCTGCACTGCTCCGCTTTTGATTCAACTCCTCCTCCCTTATGAGCCTGGGAAAACAACAGAAGACGGCCTGTGTGCTCGGTCCCCTGGCACCCCAGGTGGGAGGCTCTGGCTCATCTCCCAGAGATGAACAGCCCTAACCGTTGCAGCCATTCTTGGGGAGTGAACTAGCAGACTAAATGTCTCTGTTTCTCTGTCATTTTATAATATAAAATTTTTGTATACAGAAAAGCTATATCACTTTACATATATGGAATATGTATATATACGCACATTTGAGCACTTCGGTGCCACCTGGAAGTTAAGTGTAACACGGGTTTGCTCATTCTTAAGGTAAAATGACTGCCATGGAAAAATCAGCTTCATTTCCTCAAGCCTCCCATTTAACTATTATATTGACATTCAGCCCTCAGTAAGAATTACTCTGAGTGTCTCCAGAGGTACAGATGATTGAAGTTTGAACTTGGAAGTTTTGGAACTCCAATGCCAACTAACATTTTAGTTCCTGAGCCTGATACAGAAATATTCTATAAGTATTTATGCGAGCATGCCAATAGAGAATTAATTATTAGGGCTACAATGTATTCACTCTCTGGGTAAACAGAGCAAGTATGTGTTTAGTTCTTTTAGCCCATCCTATGGCTTGACATGAGGCAACTTGGGTGTGACTGAACCAAACCAGGGGGCGTCCTAATGTTGTTCTTTGGTGTCTGAACAAAGGGACAGGTGAAGGGAAACAGAGATGAGAAGACCCGATACTTGGTGCACAACCAGAAGCCTATTGTGTCTCTGGGGACACGCCTTGGCTTTGGAGTTTCTTTTTGTTGGGAGAGTAAGGAGTAGGCACCAGAATTGCCCATGAAACAGAACCAAGCCATTTCCAGAGCAGAGAACTTGATTTGACACGAGGCTGGGCTTGTCAGCATCAGCAAATGAAGACACAGGACACCCGGTGAAATTTCAGCTCTTGATGATAGAGTAATTATTGTAGTGTAAATATGATCCAGGTAGCTCTGCCTGCCCATGACACTGCTGCCCCTGGGTGTCCTGTCACTCTGCTGGCAAGCCTCCAAGTCCTCAGGTAGCGGGAACGTGGGAACAGGTGCTCATGGGGAACACACACTTGACATCTTCATTCCTCCTCCCAGGGATGAGCAGCCTGAGCACGTGTGTGCTTTTAGAAAGGAAAACTGGCAATGTGAGCATCAGGACAGAGCCTGTTGTCAACATCAGGACGGAGCCTGTTGTATGGCGTTGGAAGTCTGCTCCCAGGCCTTCCTGACAGAGCTTAGCAGGAATAAACAGCACAGACGAGGCAGGAAAGGGAGGCCTGTGACTCACTTGAGGCCGTGTGAGGGGAGACAGCACCGGCACAGGATAGATAGCTTTCTATCATTGTGTTTCTATTCCTAACTTTGCCTTTCATGTAAACAATAATTCTTTAAAGACACCAGAAGACACTTAAATGAACTGAAATCACTAGAAATTATTTACCTATCCAATTATGTTGGAAAAAAAGGGGGGATATCTCTGAATGGGAAATAAAACATTTATTTGCTGGGCATGCTCTGAGCTGACCAAAAGGACAATCAGTTTCACAAGACTGATAAATGTACCACTGATTCCACCTGTCAACTACACAGTGCTAAGTAATCATTCGCATGCTCTTATCCAGGATCAATTAAAATAGCAAAAATCCCTGTTCTCACAGTACAAACGCATCAAGCTCTTGTTTTGCTAGTGTTTTAGTGCTGAGATGCCACCGATAAACACAAAGGTATTCCCTAGGAAGCCCCCGGGTGGAGTGAGACCATGAATTTCACGGGTGCAGACCAGAAGCTAAGAAGCCTTACTGTGTAGTAAGGTGTAGGATAAGCTGAACCAGGCCTGGCCCAGGGACCCTCCTGCTCCTCTTGCTTAGTCAAGGCGGCCATGGGCACAGCCAGCCTGGATCTATGGGGCAGACAAACGGAACTCACCCCTTATTGTAAGAGGTGTCAGAGCATTTGTGGTCAGCTGTAACAGACCCTGGAGTTAATTGCCTTTGTAATGGAGGTGCTCACCATGCTAAAGGGAAGCGATGCTTGGAGCTAAGAAGAGGAAACCCTGGAACAGGTCGCCTACAAGATAGCTCTGAATTCGTACCTTTAGGATACGGCTAAGCCCCTGCAACTGGGGTGATCAAGTGGCATGATCAGTTGCAGAGGACAGCAGAGAAGTCCACACAGGATAGGAAACCTCAGGAGGTCAGAGATGGGGAGTCCCCCTCAGCGCACCTGAGATGACAGACCTCGTGGCACTGCTGTCTGCACCCCTCAGCATCAGAGCCTATCTCTGGCCTGTGACTCACTTGAGGCTATGTGAGGGGAGACAGCTATACCTGGCACCTCTACTATCTGGGTATTGATATCAGGGATGCCCTTTCCCTACAAACTGGATGAAAACAAGAGGCGAGCCGAGCAGTAGTGAGGTTGGGGGTAAAAGAGAACTCGGCTGGAAATACTTACTACATGCTAGGAGAGTTTACACCTGAGAGCCGACAGCTCATTTGTCCTCGAGATGCTCATCTTACTGATGTGCTGTGCAGAAAGCACAGGCGTGTAATCGACCTCTACTCTTCACCATGTGTACATGCATAACTCTTTGGGGTGTTCACTTTCCCACCTTTGTCTGTGGAATAAGACAGGAAACTGAGAAACTCCCATATGGGTGCAAACACCCTGGGTTTCCTACCTTTCATTTGGGGAGGAATCCAGGATCCATGAATCCTTTTATAGTCACATGGCCACACATCAGCACTTCCTAGGCAATGACCACCAGCAACCAGTGTTACGTGATGACTCCAAGAGGAAGTTGGCTGGAGATGTGCCTTGAGTTAAAGGCCGTGGATGGATCCTGAGACACGCATGGGCTTGTTGTTTCTGGGGCTGCTCATGTTCACTTCTGTGACTGCAAAGACTGCCCCCAGCACCACCCCGCCAACCCTGGCTACACGTCTGGACACAGTCCCCTCCTCTCCCTGGTTCTCTTTTCCACTGGAAATGGGGAGGGGTTAGATTTTACTGTTAGTCAAAATAAACTCAAGGTTCTCCTGGGGTACGATCCCTGAATGTATTGTCCACTGGATTCAAGTAATTTTGTGAAACTCCGGGAGTGAGCAGAAAATCTAATCTGTTTCAGAGGGCAAGCTCTGTGCACACATGTTCAAACACACACATACACTCTCACCCAACTGTGCACACTGAGGGTAGTCCATGTACCCACTTACATACAAGTCACATTCTTTGTATGCATTTTACTTAGCACAACAGGGAGGTCCCTACAGCCGTCACCTGGTTATCAAAGAAAGAAGGAATCAGAACTAAGACCCAGGGAACTGCAAGGCACTAGAGTGTAAGTTTCTTAAGAAAAGTCTCAACATCTGCTGAGAGTAGCGCCACATTAGACACACAGAATGCTTGAAGTCGGCTGGTAGAATGGGTAAATGAGCTGTGTGACTCTCCTGTCTTGCTCCACACCCAGTGCCTTGAGTGAATACGATGAATATGTGACATTTAAATATAAACTCAGACCACAGCCTTGTAGAAACGGATGTGAACAAGACAAGATCGTATCCATCAGCATTAGTTTCTGATAAGGTTCTATATCAAGAAACACATACAGGTGTATGATAAGGCGGAAGATATCTTACATCAAACGTGAACTGAGGGAGACATAAGAATTGTGAAAGGAGGAGGGCTGAGTATGAGCTGCCTACCTGACAAAATGGGCTTAGTCACATTAAACATACATTTGCATTGAGGAACCTCATATGTTTTAAGCATTTAGAGTTTTTAACAATGAAGAGCTGGAATAAAATCTAAAACAGACACATGCTTATGATTTCTACATGC
This sequence comes from Ochotona princeps, assembly GCF_030435755.1. Classification (NCBI taxonomy): domain Eukaryota; kingdom Metazoa; phylum Chordata; class Mammalia; order Lagomorpha; family Ochotonidae; genus Ochotona; species Ochotona princeps. The sequence goes on along the minus strand of NC_080832.1, from coordinate 5,736,732 downwards.
TCTGAATTATGTGTAAAACTTAATTAATTGTTCTCTAATTCATTACATCATCTAGCTAATTTATTAGCCTCCATTCTATGGAACAATCTCTTTTTCCAAAGCCTGAGACACTGGGTGCTTTGCAATTAATGTTATCCAACGTTCAGCAAGAAGATGTATGGATTCTCCTTGCAACACATCCCTTCTAAGCACTCTTTGGGTTTAGTTGTTGGGGACAATGGATGTTGTCAGTTGCATCCCACAGATTCACTGAAATGGAAACCACAGGTCCCTACGACTCTTGCTCGGAATAGGGATTTTACAGTTGTGGTCAAGTTATGATTGAGAAGGGTTGTCCTCTTAAGACATGGGCACATCCAAGAGGAAAACCACATGATGAAGATATACTGATTGGAATGATGCACCTGCAGGTCAGGAAATGTCAAGGATCACTGGCAACACCAGAGTTTCAGGCAACAGCTTGAAACATACTTTCTTCAAGCTTTTAGAGGAGCATAACTATCAGTGGTTTAATGGTCAACTTCCAGCCAATAAAAATGTGATACAACACATCTCCCAGTTTTACATCCTACAAATTTGTGGCCAACTGTTTTTTTTGGCAGCCCTAGGAAACAAACAGGTGGATGGGTTTAGCTATCTTCTCGTGACTAAGGTCTTGCTCGTACAATGCCGGCTTCTGTCTGTCGCTACCTGAAGTCACTGAAGCTTTGATGGAAAAGGATGGATTGAAGGGGGCAAGCCACAGCACTCAGGAGCAGCTACGAAGACCATTCTTCTAACATCCAACAGCCATTGAACTTAGTCAAACAGGCTTTCCTTGTGATTTATGCTCCCATATAGTAATTCAGGCAAAAAAATGAGATTCTGTAATTTAGAAGCAAAAAATTGTCCTTTTTTTTACTGAAATGACCCATATTTGGACGAGCACATTTTGGGTGTTGTTTAAAAAGCAAGGAATGTATTTTACTTTTGTGGCAGATGAACTTTCATTCAGTTCACCCGAAGCGTGACCTCAGCCAGTCTCCATGCCACCGTCTGAATTGCCTCCTCTGTCTTGGGTGAAGGCGGGAGAACGCAATGGTCTAGCATGAGCCACCCAGGGTTCCGCATCTGCTTCGTCTTTCAAGTCTATCCTTTGAACTCTGAAAACATTTTCTGAAAATGTGGTCTTTTATTTGTTCTTGGGAACAAAACCATAGCATGGGAAGGTTAGGGTGTGTGAAGAGGCCCAGACACACAGTGATTCTGGAAAGTTCCCTAAAACTATGTGTAATAGTCAAGGTTGAGACCAAAGGATGTCATTTTCCTATCCAACCCACAAAAGAAATCATATCTAATTCAAGAATTTCTTTGAAAACTATGTCATTAATACATAGGCTCTGATTTTAGTATTATTTCTTCTTATTGTACAGGGTCTTTTCTTAGGAAAGCTCTGGGCATGAATGTTTAAATTTTTGTTTGGAGGAGCCAAATATTTATTGCTTAACCACCACTGTTCTTTCTTTTCCCTTGTGCATTCTGCTCAGCCAGTGTTACACTATTTTCTGCTAGGGGAACTTCCCATCCTCTCGGCTTTTGGATCTTTCTCCCTCTCCTGTCCTCGCGTCGCCAGTGGATTTCTCGTTCCACATGCTCCCTCCTGTGCCAAATTTAAGTCTGCCAGGAACTGGTGTGAGGCAGCGATTGTCCATTCCCTTAACAAGTGGTTGTCGACCAGGCTCTGAGAGGGTGCCAGCTCACGGGAATCACACAGTGTCGGTGAGAGATAACTTAGGCATCCTCCGACCTCACTAAGTGTGCCTTTATTGGCACACCAGACAGCACAATGCTCTCCACGTGAATGTGGGGTGTCCATAACCAGGGTTCTGTGGAACTGGCATATTCGTATTAATGGAGAAAGATGTTTCATATTTACGAGATCCTCAACAAATCCATAGGAAGTGTATATTGATTGAAAACTTACAATGTCAGGATACACTTAAATAGCAGAATGACAGAGTTACGATTTTTCTGAAGGACTATATTATTGCAATAAAATAGGGGAAGTTGGGGTGGGGGAAAAAGTCCCAGAATCTTTGGAATTGTATAATAAAATAATTAATTTAAAAATAAATAAATAAATCTAATGAAAAAATCCATGAAAAGCCTATTCATAATTTCAAACTTTGTACCAAAATAAACATCTTTTTCTTAAGATTTATTTTTATTGGAAAGGCAGATATACAGAGAGCGAAAGACCTTCTGTCTACTGGTTCACTCCCCAAGTGCCCGCAAGGGCCAGAGCTGAGTTGAGCTGAAGCCAGGAGCCAGGAGCTTCTGGGTCTCCCATGTGGGTGCAGGTTCCCAAGGCTTTGGGTCATCCTTGACTGCTTTCCCAGGCCACAAGCAGGGAGTTTGGTGGAAGTGGAGTAGCTGGGACACAAACAGGCACATGCAAGGCAAAGACTTTAGCCACCGGCTACTGTGCTGAGTCCGTATAAGCACCTTTTAATTCTATCTTTTCCATCAAAGTTTTGAAGCCTCTTAGCTCTGTCCCAGCTACAGTTTACCCAACTTAAGGCACACTGGCCCAGTAGAGGCAGAAGAGCGGGGGAACCTCTCCTGTTAGATGGGTCTTTCTGTCACATGCCTGAAGTACAGCTGGCCTCCCTGAAAGAGGAAGTGTGCTTTCCCAGGAGCTCATTGCCTGTGTGTGGGCACATGGGAGGCCTAAGGTGCCTGCCGGAAGACTTGGGAATTCTGCCAAACTAATGGCTGCATCAGGAAGCAGGCCTCTGAGTGCCCACCCACTGGGGAGACACACTCAGCAAGGACCTATGGAGAGGTCTGTCCGTGCACAGCTCTGTCTTCAGGGAGCCGGAGGCCAAGTGATCAGAGAAATACCCACTTGTGAAGTGTCAGGTTCACCTTCTGGGGAAGAGGACGAGACACAATCAAGAAGCAAAAAAAAAAAAAAAAGGGATGAACATCACACATAAAATTAAGAAAGTGATGGGATAGGCATGCAGTGTGAGGAAGATCATTTTGGCTTCTATTTGAAAACATGATACACTTTTGGACTTTTTGTGTCAGTGTGTGGAGGGGGAGATGAGATCATTTAAATAAGACGTGAAACAATTTAGGTGAAATAGCTTTGATTTGGAGCGACCTAACAAACGCTGCTTTGAACCCACAGAGCTGGTGCTGGTGATGTCCCCAGGGAGCTGTTTTTATCCCCAATCCAGTGTAAGCTATTTTTAGCTCCTCCGGGTGGTGAGTCTGCTGCTGCTCTCACTCTGGCCTTCCTTGTGGTCAAGGCATTGCCCACTCCCGGCAGGAGAGGCAGAGGGCTGGCACCGTGGAGTGCTGCTCTCGCTGGGCCACAGTAGAAATATTCACATTTCTCTTCTAGAACCTCCCACATCCCAGTGATGTGAGGAGACTTAATTGGAGAAAACAAAGAAGAGATGAACCTTCCTTTAACCTTGGCATCATGGCACTTGATTCATTCTGAAAATTTTGGCAAATGAAGTACACACACACACACACACACACGCGGAAAGGACAGAAAAACGGGATCGAAATCAGAAAGGAAATGAGCAATGTGTCTTAGAAATGATTTTAAAAACTGAGGGAACTAGCTGAAGCCAGAGTAAAAAGGAAGAAAGAAGCAAGGGAGCTGGCCACGTCCAAGTTCAAGACAAGAATCTGGAGTGGCGGACAGACACAAAGCAGAAAAAACTAATAAAGAAACCAATTCACAGGAATAACGACAGAGAAGGGCTGGGAAAAACCTTGACATGTACGTTTCAATAACAATGCGACGTCAACATGATGTCATTTGCTGTATCATGTTGCCGAACTGAAATGCAATTTTCTAAAGATTTAATTCTTCTTAATAGTACCTGTCTATTGTAATATTATTTCAACCTCAATCAGCCTGTATCTAATGCAATAAGATATTGTGATGTAATTAATGAACCAACAATCAATGTGAGTCAGACGGCTTATGATCTACATCAAAGAATTGTAAAACCTAATATACTTTCAAGACCTTAAGCTATTCGGACAGGGGGGCGGGAGAGCAGAGAAAGTTTTCATCTCCTTAGAATGTGTGAGGAACACATGAAGTATAACCTATCGGGAACATAACTCATAGACAACAGACTCGAATCAGTATTAGACAATAGTAAAACTACAAAGACATCAGCGGGAATCAAAAGCAATCCTGACAACCTCTTAATAGGAGGTCATATGCACAGAGCAGGGGGGACCCCAGAGTGGAGCAGGTGGACAGGAGCAGGCTGTATCTCAACCCTGAAGACTCTCAGATCCTCACCAAGGACTATCAGTATGGGTACCAAGGACTACATCCTAACAGCCAAGGCGAACACGGGGAATTGGAGTGTCCTGAGAGGCCGAGAAAGAACTCTGAGGTCACCCAGCCCCATTTGGATCTACCACAAGGGATGGAAGAAGCTCAAATCCTTCCTCGCAGGATCCAAGGTCATCGGAACAACAGCCAGGAGACCTGAGCGGTCCGCAGAAACAGAATAGTAAACTTCCTTCGGGACTAGGGAGAGGAGCTTTCTCTGGTCCTTACTTAGTTCCAACTTTGGATCCCCACCCTCTCCTGCAAGGTCCATCAGGGTCGCTCCGGAGCCCCCCCCCCAAAAAAAATTAGAATAGATAAGACAGAGAAATACAAGGAAAGCTTAGAACCAGACAGGAAACGGTCAGCATAGATCCACATATACCTTACTAGGTAGGACACAAAGATTAGTTACTCCTAACTAGGGTATTGAAGATTTCTCGGCATACCCCTCCTAAAACTGTTCTGCACCTCAACTGTTGACAAATGCCTTGTTAGAGTTATAAGCCAGTTTAGACTATCCTAAAATCTGCCAAGTTCAGCAAAATTATGCTTCAACACAATAAACTGCTAAATACTAAAATGAAAATAGACACGAGACAGCTGAATAGTACCCTATAGCCACTTCAAGGTGTATAGCAGCCAGTTCTGTGTATAAACAAAAATTGAAATGTCAATGACGTAGTCACAGGATGTGGTTAAGAACTTGCATTGTTTTAACATATTGATTACTCAATACCATGTCAATTAATTCCATAATGTTATAAATTGTTGTTGATGTTGTGCTGGGGCTTACAATTGATCGGGATGATATTCTGCCAGCTTTACCTTCAGACCAGAGCTGGTCTCCCAAAGAAACTGTTGAATTTATCTGGACAATAAGATGTTGGATTCTGTGCTTGGTATATGTTTGCAAAGAAAGAATCTTGACTTAATTTGAACTGTAATACTGCAACAAGGTGGAGGAATCCACCATGGGGGGAGGGAACCGGGAGGGGCTGGGGGAATCCCAGAGCTCACGAAACTGTGTCACATAATACAACGTAATTAATGAAAAAAAAAAAACCAGTATTGCAACACTTACAATTCTTATCTCATACTATTTTAGAAACTGTGGAAAAGGAACCCAAAGTTAAATACTGATAAGCATGAGTTCATGTAAAAATTAAAAGCTTCTATATGAAAATAGGTAGGCCAAGTTCATGGTCAGGCAAATCTAACATTCTGCAAAAATTCTGGCTAAAAAATACTTTTTACCCTGTGTTATTACAGATTTTCTGTTACTCAACAAAAGGAGCAAGAACCAGAAGTTCATGTTTATATACAGTTTGTAGACGAAATATTCTTGCCCTATATTTGCCCCCCCAAATGGTATTAAATTTTGTGTCAGTGGTAACATATAATCTCAAATCAACACAATTTTCTTTAAAGTTTTACTTTGTTTTGAAAGGCAGAGGCAAAAAAGAGATCTTCCATCTGCTGGCTCAGTTCCCGGATACCCTCAACTGCCAGGGCTGAATCTGAGGGATGCTAGGAGCCTGGGGTTCCATCCTGCATGGAACATGGGTGGCAGGCACACAAGCGCTGCTGGCTGCCACAGTGTACATTAGCTGGAAGCCTGAGTGGAGCTGGGATTCAACAGTAGGCAGCAATAGGCACCCGGCATGCGATGTGAGAACATTAATTGGCATCTTCAGTACTGTACCAGATGTCCCCCGCGTTGACTTTGTAACACACCCCACAATACACACACACACACACACACACACACCAAACCAGCTAAAGCAGATTCGATGGAGGTATTTCAATTTCTTGTATCAGTAGATAATGTAAATATTTTAACCACAACAATTGGTAATATAATGAAAGGTCAGAACGCGTTGATTGCCGATGAGGGTGTGGATTGCCTGACTGCTCACCAAATGGCAACAGTCAGGGCATCCTGAGAGCTGCACTGTAGAAGGCGTCCACAGTGTCCCTGCAGACACTGTTGAGTGAGTGGCCACGCCCTCCTAACCAGGACACCAGATCTTCCTTCCTTCTCTGCAAACTTCTCCTGACCCCTGCCTCCCTCACTCTCAGCTCCCACTCTTCTCAGTGTACCTCATTAAAACTGCCATATCACAATCTTACAGATCAGGGCAAAAATTGGAGAATAACTCAGAACCACTATTGCCTAATCCCTAGGTAAAAAGGGTAACTCAAACACCTGCTAAAAAATTAATTGTCGTTACCCTTGGGATGCACTCTTTCATTCATTCATAACTGAGCACTGTCTCACTCGATGCGGATTCTTAAGTGAGGACTTGTAACAGACTCCTCCTGTACTCCAAGAGTCTTCTGTTAACCCGTGTATCCAACTTCCCAATTTCACATCTTTGAGAATTCACCATGTGACTTCACATTGGCTATATTTGTCTGTTTAGGTCCTAGACCATCCAGGCTGCTTTAACAAAATACCTTCAGTGGGTAGCTTAAATGAAAGGAACTTACTTCCCCCACTTCAGGTTGGAACAACAAGAAAATCAAGGTGCTGGCAGATTTAGGTTTGGTCAGGATCCACTTCCTTACCAATTCACCTTCTGGCTTTGGTTTCACTTGGTATGAGATTTGGGGGGCAAGGCATGTGGACCACAACAGCTTGGGGAACAAACACTGAAGAAGTCACAAACATTATAATTGATATTTAAATCATTTCCTATAACACAATGTATTTGGCCAAACTAAAAAAACCTGATCTTCTCAATGAGTGTTTATGGTTTGTAATCATTCAAACAAGGCAATCTAGTATGAAGAAGTGAACTAATTCATGTTGCCTGCCACTTTGCACCTGTCTGAATCTGTTACTCGGTCATACCGCACTTTGATCTAAGCATCTTTGAGGGAAGATTATCTATTGGGGGAACGGTTATGTATATATTGGGGAGATTCTCATCTATTAGCAGAGAGTTGTCACATATGTGTCTATCTTTTAGGGAAATTATCCAGTATCTACCAGGAATATCATCATCAATCTACCAATCATCACCATCTGTTTTCATAAGCAAGGTGCCATTAGAATTGGTGCTTACTGTGGAGAGACTGTGTGTTTACAGTGGCTGTTCAAGCTATAGAAACGGACTCTGAGGCAAACAATTTGTTAGAAAAAAATGGGTTCAAGTAAAATTCAATACTGTATTGTGTCCCAAAAGCCCTAATATCTTAGAATTTACTGAGAGTAAAAAAGTGTTTATCCCTTCTGTTTGTTGCTTAGTTTCTGTAAGACATGCTGTACCTCTTGAAACTGTTAACACTCAGTCTCTCCTTAAGAAGCATTTTAGTGTATGTGAAATGCCAAGGTTAGAATTGCCACGAGATTAGCTGCCTTTGGATTTCTGGCCCGTAGATCATTAGCTGTCTCCAGCATCAAGCTCAGATTCAGAAGGTAAGCTTTCTTTCTTCACGCTTACAAACTTAACGTAGCCTTTGTTCTTTCACTTCACCTTTAGATCCAATCTGAGAGCATCCGGAGCCTGCGTTACCTGCCTGTGGCAATGCAGCTCAACAGATGGGTGCTTGTCGAGAGCCCACCAAGGACACGGATACAAACAAGATGTCACCTTCGCTCTCCAAGAGTCCATAGCCTGGTTGAGAAGATATGTCAACAAATAAGTATGACAAAGGCAGAATAATAGCCATGCTGATCAAGCCTTGCTGACAAAGGTTTGTACATTTCCAAAGACCTTTACAAGCATTCCCTCTCTTTGCTGCAGACTGACTGATGAATTCTCCCTGGTTTGGAAGGCAGGGGATGAGACCCGGCCTCAGAAGCAGGCAGACCCACTTTTGAAAGCACAGAACCAGCAGTTCAAAGCCGCAAGCTCTCTCACTGCCACATTAGTTTCTGTTAAAAATCATTAAATGGGAGCCCATTAGACAGGAACAGTTCTCAAACGTTGAGTATCTGCAAACCAAACCCAGTCTCTGACTCCTTGCCTCTAAGTGGCTAATTCAAGAGAAAATGAAATGTAAGCTCAAGGCACTCTCGGGAGGCCAACTGGGCATCAGTTACATTGTCTGGAATTTCCCATTGGGATAGGCAGCTGCTCAAACTTTCACCATGTAAGTAATTTCTTTGCTCTGCTTCCACGTTCGCTCATTAAAGCGTTCCCTCTGATCGCTTTCAGCAGAGCTCTACCAGGCTGTGATTTGTCAATTCATGAATTGCTATTTGCTCAAATAAACTCCAAGGATTTAATGAGCCTTAGTTCGAGGCTCGCTCCTCCCTCTGCGGTTCTGAATTCTGACATCTCCCATCTGAATTTTCTCTTCTCTCAAACTCTTTGTTCTCATGCATTTATACTCCTCATTCCTTTAACATCCTTGTGGTGGGGTTTAAGGGGGCAGGCAAATATATAAGTAGACATCTAGAACCAATAGACATGAACTCATCAGTCACGATAAACTATGGCAATGCCTTCTGGAAGAAACCAACGTTTTTCTGTTTTCTTTGAGAGGAGGGAGAACATTATGGTTCATGGCCCTGAAGCCATCAATGTTTAGAACCAGGTGGGGTGTAAAGACAGGGTCCAGAAATGTACTCCAGGACTCTCATGTGAGCAGTAGGGACCCCAACTACTTGGGCCATCATCGCTGCCTCCCAGAGTCGACATCAGCAAGAATCTAGAGCCAGGAGGCCATCACGGCACCCAAGGGGTCTGGATTACCAGGGAAAAACATGCTCAAATGTGATTTATGCCTTTCCAAGTGAAGAGTGAATTGCTGAGCTGGAAATGGATACGTAAAGGAGCAGGGGACAGGCTGCGAGAATTGTTGTGTTCCTGTTTACAGCAGAGGCACAGGGAACTTGTTCAAGCCTTCCCCGCAGCAGAATGCAATGAGAAGCTGTCATGCTCAGAGGCAGGCCCTGCCAGCATCGACCTGGGCTTCCCAGCCTCCAGACCGTGAGAGGTGAACTTCTGTGGCTGGTAAGCTGTCCAGTCTAGGGCACTAGCCCTAGCAGATGTGACCCGAGATGTTCAAACACATGAACTGCGTTCATAAGCCAACCATCAATCTGTTTTTTTAGGGTTAGAACTCAAGAGGTCAAATGCTTGCAATTGTACAAGTCTTTGAATACATGAAAAAAATATTTTCCAACACAGAGACCATCAAGACCACTTTGTTAGAGCTATAGCTCTGAGCTTTCAGACAGATTCACAAAGCTGCATCCAGGAAGAGGCCAGTGTTTACCGAGAACAGAGAGGCATCAAGAAAGCAATATGGATGGGAAAGCTCAGACTCTAACTCGATGTGCAAACAACTTCCTGTCAGCATGCATTTTCAGAGCAGTTTAGTTGACACAATCCAAGTCAAATGAAGTTTGTGCAGCTGAGAGACCCGCTTGCAGGGGGGCTGCTCACGCACCCTGCAGATGTGATGCAGTGGGGCTGCTCACACACTCTGCAGATGTGAGCCAGGCCGCAGGGAGTAGAACACATCACTGGCTCGTCCACGCAGGAAGCCGGACACACACTTGAGACACATAGGGAAGGACTGATACTGAACATCTTAGCGTAGGTCCCCCCCTTTTATCTGGGATAAGGACAATGCATTCGATTAACTTTGGATTTAAAATTATACATATTTTGCATTTTAAAGTCATCTATCAAGTGAGACCCTCATCATCTCATGACTGCAGTTACTTCGGAGCCTCTCCCTGGACAGATGGAGCACGCCCTCACTCTGCAACACCCTGGTACATGAGTAGGTCGCTCCCCTTCACTCCCCACCTTACTACCCCGCAGGGAGAACCGGACAGCCTCCAACCCTACAGTTGCCAGCAAATTCTTCAAAATGTGAGTGAAAAGCAAAGACAGACATCTGCATAAAGTCCTCAAAATGAAAAGGAAACAAAATTACAGAAGAATGAGACATTTTAAATATGTACACAGCCACAGCCTTGACACAACATCCTTACAGATCTAGAGGATGGCATAGAAATATTTAGAGGACAAAGAAGAGATCTCAAAGTGGTGGTGGCAGAATTTTTTAAAATTCAGTTTGGTGAAATGATACAAGGGAAAACCAAAAAAAAAGTCGTAAAGAAGTGATAGAAGATTTCAAGGACAAAAGGATGATCCAAGAATGTGAATTCTAGAAGAAAATCAACAAAATGAGGAAGAGAAACTGATTAAATAATTAAATGCAGAAAGTTTTCCCAGCAAGGAAAGTCAGGAGTCCCCAGGCACAAGAAGCCACAGAGGAATCCACACTCTGTCTTGGCCTCTCACGTACGATGAAAATAAATTCCTTCCACATTCTGAAGGAATAAAAATGATCGTGTTCTACTTTGGTTTCCATTTTCCTAAGTTATTGACCAAATGCAAGGGCAGAATTGAGAGTAATGAAGAGTAAATGTCATGTATCATCTTGCTGTTATTCTAGCAGGCCAAGTTGATTGGCAGATGCTTATTCAGCTCGCACTTTGGGGAGGCTGAAAGGCCACACAGCATGGAGCCTGCGCAGAGGATAGCACATCCTGACACAGGAAGCCAGAGAGCAGAGCAGGACCCCCATTCCCTTCCGAGAACACCTCCCCGTGGCCCTTGGACCCAGCATCAAGCTCTACCTGTTCAAAGTCCCAACACCACCCTGCTGGGGATCAAGCCTCTAGGACATGAACTTTTTGGGAGGGAAAAATGACATGCAGTCTTGGGTACCCGGGCTTCGGGGAGGGTGGCACTGCACAGGGAAGGGGCAGTGGGTCTTTCCAGGAACAGGGGGACAATTCCAAGGTGGTTGCTGCTTCGGAGGGTCCCACAGGCTCAGGAGGAGCAAGGGCTGCAGAATGCTTGGCTCCACCTGGACAGACGTGGGGGAAGGATGTCTGGCTGTTTTCTTAACCATACTGTGAGACTTGATTCTATTAGAAAGGAAGGAGCCAAATTCATCAATAGAAGAAAAACCATGTAAACGAATAAAAACCCAAGTCAACCCCTAAACCCAAGATAAACAAAATGATTGGGTGAGCAAGGGAATTATAGTATCTTGTCCCCTCGCCCCTCCAACAATGTTTCCAAATATTGCCAGAGGGGGGGAGAGAAGCATGCAAGGACAGGACGAAGGCGCTGCGACTTCAGCCTTCGTGGTATGAATTTAGCAAAAAGAACTGAGGTTAAAGAAAGCAATTGCAGGAGGATGGTCCCACTGGGTACAACCTTGATCTGGAGGCTCCTCTTCAGCTCGGGGACGCAGCTCACCATCAGTGTCATTGCCTGCACTGCGTTCTGCAGTGACACTGCTGAATGGCTCTCAGAAGCTTAGAACAAATATCCCAAAGATAAGAGCGGATCAGCTGTGGCAGAAATGGTGACTCTTCTGGGCTTTTGAGGGTTGAGAGGTTGTTGTTTGGGAAGTGAGGGAACAATTGTGACTCATAGGTGGAGTGATCCAGGATAGTGTGCCCTCAACGGGGAGTGTAAGAAACACCTTCATGTTGTATTAACACTCTGACAGACACATACGCAAGAGGGCCACAATGGAAAACTGCCTCACGAGCGCCCATGTGAAGGGCGTGTTGGATAAGCGTAAGCTGAAAACTTAAAGCATTCCAAGTGATCAAAAAAATCCTTGGCGGTTGATAGTGTTTTTCAATTTTCTTGATGGGAAAGAAAATGGGACTAGTTTCTAAATCCATGATGTCTGAGTAAATACTCAACAAAACTAAGGATGAGCAAAATGGATTTCTGCAGCAATGAAGCAAGTGAATAGCTTGGGGCTATTTAACGCTTTACAAACACCCATTTTCTTGGATAAACTCTGCTAGTTAGATGAACAGAAAAGCACCAAGGAGGAGGAAAGCTTTGGGAGCACGGGTGGGACGCCCACACTGGGCCTGGGATTTTACACACTTGGATGTTTCCCTGTTCCACAAAGACCAAAGCCCTCAGGACACACCGGAAGCAAGGGTTCTGTGAGATCCGCTAGGGAACAGGTGTTCCGCTCCCAGGGAGGGGCCCCACACTGCCCTCAGCTGGGGATGGGGGCCCAAGTGCTAGGGGTGACTGTCCATGGTCAGTTTCCCACCATCCAGAGCCGACAATTTCCACTACAGACCAAACACAAAAGAAGATGCTTCCAAACAGCTTTAACGAGGACCAAACTGCTTTGAATCATGACAAATACCGGACTGCTCCCCATCTGAGGAAAACTCGCTGCGTAATACGTAACATATAACCATTAATTATACTTTTTAAGGTCATCATCCGATGCACAAAATAAGCATAGGAAAAATATTTAAAATAACGCAAAGATTCTCCCAAGACATAACTTTTTGAATTATCACCGTTCACGTTAGCAGGTTCTGGTGACTTCCATTGAATGCTAAGTGTGGGCGAAGGGACTCCTTTGGAACCAAGTCTTGAACTTGTGGCAACAGCCCTGCTGAGCAGCCAGGAGCACTTCCCCTGCTGTAGCAACAGGGCCCAGGGTGAGTGCCTGCCCCCTGCAGCCCACCCGGGACCAGGCTACACTGGGACTCACGCGTGGCCAGTCTGCTCACTGCTTTTCTGCTTGCCATTTGGGTCCATCTTTGTGGGAGGGGATCACTTCAAAGGCTAGCCACACCCAAACACACACTGGCAAACAAAACAAAACAAAACAAAACAAAAAACATAGTTTACCAAGCAGATAGTGGATAACCTGCTTGGACGACCCAGTCATTTGTTAATCTATTCACTAAAATATATATCAAGCAGCACATATGTTCTTAAATAAATCAGAATCATATACAAGGGGACTTTGAAAATTCATAAATTCAATCAGAAGGTATTTATTTTGGTGCTGGAGTTTTGAACTACATGTACTTTTTTTTTCATAATGCACTCTTTTCATGGAGTTTTTCGAAGATCCTTAAATCAGTTACAAAATGTCACAATTTTTTTTGCACTAAATAAACTGCATGAGCTTTTGGAAGTTCTTGTGTGTGTGTCATATGTGTGACAGGGATTACGTGAAGTGCTAAGGATGTAACAGCCGACCCGAGAGAAGACAGACAGGGAGAACAGCCCCTTCGGCCTCATGGCTCGTGCGGGAGGCAACACAGCAGGGAGAATGAAGAAGCGGTGGCGGTGGCGGAGCCAGACGGGGCACGGGTGGGATGGGGTGGGGGGAGCTTGTCAGCTGTGCCCAATCCAGGACACGGGTGTGGGCCAATTTGTGCCTAGGAGCTCAGAGAAAACGCAGGTGTTTGTGTTGTAATGAAGGCCCACGCAGCTGGGTGTGGGGACAGGAGGGGAGGTGACGTGGCAGGAGAGTGGAGGACCCAGGGTTATCACACAGGGCCCTCGAGGACTGCTTGAATGTTGCTCAAAAGGTGGAGGCGCTTAGGCCAAGTTTTCCTTTGAGACCGCTGACGCGCGAAGACAGGGGGAGTGTGCAGTCATGTTCTCCTGGCTGTGCTTGCCCAGGGTCAGTTGCCATGGGGGCTTTTGGCCGCCTTTCCCACCCAGTGAACCCCGATGGACTACTGTGCGCCCAGCACGTGTGAACCGAGACGATGGCCAAGGATGGCAGGACAGTCAGCATCAAGTCATGGAAGAGCCTATGCAGGCATGCGCCAGGCAAGTTTGCTTCATCCATGACCAGTGAGCAGGGATCTCCTTTCTCTCGTGCGGGAGTTAGCTCTTCCCGGAGGCGGAAATTCATCACCGCACAACCTGACCTTGGGGGATCCCCACGCCTTACCTCATCGCGTCCCGCAGGTCCCAAGTGCTGGCACAGAGCTTCTCTGTACAGGAGGCCCAGAGGCTCAGGGGATCCGGCCGAGCTCTGCGGGGCTGTGGCGGGAGTCCCTCGTAGCTCAGTCCCATTATGCACAGCGTTCGGCCCTACTTGCACAGGACCTGGGTCCCTGTTTCCTGGCTGGCTGCTGGCTGTGGAGCCGAGGTCCCGGCTTTTAGAGGCGCCTGTCCGCTGGGAAGCCCTAAGAGGCCTCTGGAGCCCGGCACCCACTTTGCAGCCAGCTCCTTTGAGTTCCCTGCCCACCTTCCCCGGGGCTGCAAGCGCAGCAGCGTTCTTGTGTTTAAGTTCACCCGTGATTAGATTGGGCCCACCTGGGTGACCTCGTGCGAGCTCCCTGTTCGAGGCTCTGTAACCTTTCTGGCCGTGGCTGGCTCAGCGCTTGATTGAATAACCGGGAGACAGGATCTTGGTGAGACCTTTTTACAGTGCTGCCTACCATACTTAATATTTTCGCTGATGGAAAATGTTACTTCCAAAGTTAAAAAAAAAAAAAAAAAAAGACCAATGCACTAAGGACCGAGAAATCTGAGAGAAAGGGGGAGTTGAAACAAAGCTCCAACAGGCATTAAAACTGCCTTTTTTTTTTTTTTAACGTTTTTAAAGATTTATTTTATTTTATTTCATTGGAAAGTCAGATATACAGAGAGGAGGAGAGACAGAGGAAGATCTTCCATCCAATGATTCACTCCCCAAGCAGCTGCAACAGCTGGAGCTGTGCTGATCTGAAGCCAGGAGCCTAGAGCCTCTTCTGGGTCTCCCATGCGGGTGCAGAGTCCCAAGGCTTTGGACCATCCTGAACTGCTTCCCCAGGCTACAAGCAGGGAGCTGGATGGGAAGCAGGGACACTGGGGTTAGAACTGGTGCCCATATGGGATCCCGGCATGTGCAAGGCAAGGACCTTAGCTGCTAGGCTACCGCGCCAGGCCCTAAGACTGCCTTTTAAATTTCTTTTTGTGTGAGAACCCTGGCATTTCCAGCCATATGCACCAAATGTATCTTATAATATAGTTAAACCAAACAGAATATGGAGATCCTAGGTAAGGGTACACCAAGGTGGGGGAGTGTCATGTGATGCGATGTGTCCCCTGAGCCAGCGGAAATCTGCAGGAGCATCTAACAAAGCTTTGGCTTTTCTGATGGGCAGGGTGGCCATCACCGCCAGGGCTTCCTTCTGCTGTGTGGAGTGAAGGCAGTGATGGCTGGAGTGGCAGCAGCCTTGCTCTGACACTGAGACAAAGGTGCTAAGAGGCAGTAGCCCTGAGGGTATCGCGGCTGGGTGCCAGGACTACTCACCCCCAACCTTGCGAGGTGGCAGCCTCATGGCCCTGAACTTGGGACGCCTGCATCTGGCTTTCTCATTTCTCCCTGTCAGCTCCTGGCCGTTCTCCCATGCTTGATGTCCAGCTGCGGTCTCCCTCCTGGCTGGTCCACAGGTCTGACCCCTCTCCTGCCCTGCTCAGCTCAGCTCAGCATGGCTCTTTGATTTGGTGGCATTTGCAGCTCAGAACGAAAGTGACTCCGGCTGGAAAAGCTATACCAAGCCGGCCTTCCCTGCTCTGCTCTCAAGGGGAGGGGCTGCCAGGCCCCATTCCTTTTCAACTTTAAAACCAGGACCCTTGAAGTGAAAATCAGCACACGGAAAGAGAAAGTCTTGATGCTGTGCACACTCCCCTTTTAAAAAAGATTTATCCATATTTTTGTGGGAAATTCAGATATTTAGAGAGGAAGAGAGACAGAGAGGAAGATCTTCCATCTGCTGATTCACTCCCCAAGCGGCTGCAATGGCTGGAGCTGCGCTGATCCAAAGTCAGGAGCCTGGAGCCTTTTCTGTGTCTCCCACGCGGCTGCAGGGTCCCAAGGTTTTGGGCCGTCCTTGACTACTTTCCCAGGTCACAAAGCAGAGCTGGAGGGGAAGTGGAGCCACCGGAATTAGAACTGGTGCCCATATGGGATTGTGTCAGGCAAGGACTTTAGCTGCCAGGCTACTGCATCGGGCCCACACACCCCTTTTTTGTGTGTGTTCTTTTGGTACTCAACAGAAAAAGTTAGAGCAGTTCCCTGGCAAATGGGAAGAATGCTGGTGAGACGAGGGTTCACTTGCCATCCTATTATCAAACTATATACTCCAACACTGTTGAAGCATCTTTACTGAGATTTTAGAATAAATTATTTTTAAATCAGCATTTCTGTGTAGGAACCGGTGCTGTGGGAAGGGATTTCAGAGTTTTCAAGGAGGAACGTGGCTACAAACTTGGGTGTGGTGTGTCTAGGATATTTGTGGGGTCCTTTCTTACCTCGTTTTCATTTTGCACTCATCACAATCCCCACACCAGAGAGGGGCTTACAGTGTCTCAGAGGCATGGGACGGCAGTCGATGGCACGATTGCGCTAAGGTATCAGCCAGCCAGTCTGGGACCACAAAGTCTCGCTCCCGCCTGTAGCCGCTGTGCCCAGGCAGCCAGTCTGGGACCACAAAGTCTCGCTCCCGCCTGTAGCCGCTGTGCCCATTTACACACATGCTGCCATTTACTTGTGGATTGCAACACGGGAAAAAGGCTGGGAAGAATGGAAGCTTTTCAGTTCCCCCAAACTGAAGAATCCTAGCCATCCCGGGGAGGGGCCTCACCTTGCACCTGCACAGGGAAGGGGGCTGTGGGTGTGAGAACACGCCTACACTCCCCACTGTCTGCCCCGTCACGCGCTGTTCTCCTAGAGAGATACTAACTTGGCTCTTCAGCAGCTCACATTGCTCCGTTCTCTGGGCCGGGCTTCCCATTTGAAAGCACGTGTTTCTTCGTTGGAGCATCCTTTCCCTCTGCTCGTCCCACCCTCCTGGGGATATGGAAGTTGAGAAGCCCATTCAGGGATTGCTCGGTGCTTGGGCTGCAGGACCACAGAAATCTGTGAGTGCAACTGCCCCTCTTTTAGAAAAAAAATAAATACATAATAAAAGTTGTCTTTTTTTTTTTGGTGGTGGGGGGAGGGTTTCCTTTGCCCATACAGGGATAGCTTTTCTTTTTCTCTATCCCTTTCTCCTGCTCTCAAAAAATACTAACAAGTTCCCCGAAGGTCAGCCTTATGCTCAAGCCTGCCTGCAACCTACATGTGTTGCAGCTGATGTCTGTTGCGCTGTGATGGGAACGCCCGGGGCTGTGACCTGAGCTTCCCAACACTGCTCCTGCAGGTGCAGCCACTCAGATTCTCCCTGCTTGCTGGCACAATGGCACTTTGATTATGCAAATACATACATCTAATTTTAACCCACAAGACCATTTAGAAGATTAAAATTGTATTCAAGTCTTACTTCTTCCCTAGGTGTAATTAAAGTGTGTGTGTGTTTTAATCAGAGAAGTGATTGTGGCTGCTAGTGAGCCTCCTTCCTTGTTTTCTGCTCACAGCTTGGTTCACAGCACCGCCCTGGGACCTTTCCCGGGATCTCCAGCTCTGGGTGGCAGCGGGTGACATCCGAGGGACAGCTACGGAGTGAATGGAAGCAGGCGGCAGTGCCCAGCAGAGGGCAGCACAGGGTCTCCGCCTGCAGAGCAGGATGTGTCTTGGCGGGTCTGAAAAGAGTGCCGGCCGGCTGAGGCAGAGGTACAGCAGGCTCACTGACTAGTGAGGCGCTGGCAAGCCCGTGGAATGCAGCTTTATACAAACTGTCTTCAGCTAAAACAAAAAGCCTGGATGCTCAGACGGCAGGGAACCCCTAGCTTCCTGATTTTTTTTTTTTTTTTTTTACAATTCATTTCTTCCATTGTGATGTTCGAGGACAGTAGCTAATCCCTGCTTTTTCCCTTTGTTGTTTTCAGTCAATGCAAAAATGTTTGCTAGACTCTAAACTTTTAATAAGAATCTGTAAGGACAGCGTTCTCAACACAGAGCATTCGGCCAAATTCTTTGCATGGACACTCCCCACGTGAATCTCCCAGCAGCCTGAGAGTTACGGTTACCCCCGCTTTCTGAGCCCACTGTGGCTGAGATAAGGCAGCCCTGGCTTTGCGTCTGGGCCTTGCGGGTGCAAACTCACAGACATGGCCGGCGGCGTGGCCTAGCGGCTAAAGTCCTCGCCTTGAACGCCCCGCGATCCCATATGGGCGCCGGGTCTAATCCCGGCAGCTCCACTTCCCATCCAGCTCCCTGCTTGTGGCCTGGGAAAGCAGTCGAGGACGGCCCAATGCATTGGGACCCTGCACCCGCATGGGAGACCTGGAAGAGGTTCCAGGTTCCCGGCTTCGGATCGGCACAGAACCGGCCGTTGCAGCTCACTTGGGGAGTGAATCATCGGACAGAAGATCTTCCTCTCTGTCTCTCCTCCTCTCTGTATATTTGACTTTGTAATAAAATAAATAAATCTTTAAAAAAAAAAAAAACTCACATACATATACCCGCAGAGGGGCTGGACTGCAAGGGTCCTGGAAAGGAAAGACATGGACTAGAGTTTGCAGACTTGGTATGCAAGATAAAATCTAAGGAACGATGATATCTTGTACAGTTCAGGCTGCACCACATATTTTGTAAAAATCAGTTTCGCCTTCAATGTGGTTAAAGAAAGTGTGAGCTATGTGGCAGCCAGCCTTTCATATCCATAAGCTCCTCCCATGGACTAAACAAATTGCAGGTTAAAGACAGTACAAAGAATTAGCCTTGCAGGTACTCAGTAGCCAGCACCTACCCCACCCCTCCCGATGGCACAGCCCTCCTGGTAGCCCCCTGTGTTGGCTTCCTTGTCCCTCCTCCCATGTTTAGCCCTTGGAGCTGGAAGGGGGCTTGGGAGAGCTGAGCCTCCCCTCTCCAGGCCCTCTCTCTAGCTGGAACCCCTGTAGCCCCGATTTGCACCTGCTGTAGACCCTAACAGGAAGCTCCTCTTCTCTCTTTTCATCTCAAGCCCCTGCTGTCACGCACACAAGTCTGTGAGCAGCGTCCTTTGGTACCCTGTCTCCATCTCACTGTCCACACACTGTGTTGAATATCTGTTTTCCATTCAATTTGATTTGTGCGTGTTCTGATGAGGGTTCCCCCAACCCCCAACACATCTCATTCCAGGCGGGTGCAGCATTTGGCTTCTGGGAAGCTGACTGATGGAGGAGAAGAGGGATGGGGCGAGGAGCAGAAAAGAACTGAGCAGGCAAAGGAAACTGGGCAGCTAGCTGTGTCTCCTGTTCTTTCCAGGGGGATTTTGGGTGTCACCTATGGTTCTGTTTAGAGCCTGGAGTTCTCAGAATGCACTCCGTTCCTCGTGCTGGCAGACACAGAAGCTGACAGAATCAACAGTGCACACCCGGGTCACATCGGAGGCATCTGGCGCTCACCTGTGTGACTGAGACCCATGGGGCTCCTCACCACCCTTGGTATGCGTGTCCGAGTTCAGCATAGGTTCTTTTCTTTGCAACTCAGCATCTCTCACTGTTGACGCTGACTGCTGTAGCTACTGACAACAGATCTTGCAAGCTCTACCTCCTTTTTTCAAAGACATGCAATACAGATGTGTGTACAGCCACACAAATGCAAAGTGGATGACGATTGGAAGCTGGCCACCGAGTTCACTGGGGGCATTACCCGGGCCCTTAGCTGTGGAAGTCTGCGCTCCCCAAAATCAGCAGCCATCATCACTTTCCCCACTAACCCCCAACCCATTCAGGAGGGCGCAGCTTGCAGGACCCAGCCACTTCTTAAAAGGCCCCACGTTTCCACTCACTGTCACGCCAACCAAATTGTGGTGTGGACTTTGGAGAAGGCGCACCACTCCCAGCTCAGTCCCAGTGTTATCCTAGCTCAGTGTCTGTTAGACCTGGTACATACTACATCTGAGTACAGCCAACATGGACAGTCAGGGAGTGACAGCAGACTTTCTCTTGGAGGAAAAAAAAAAACAGAGCCAAATTAAACATGTGAACTGCTATGCAATCCAGGTGAAGTACTGGATTGTTCTACTACTTTCTAATCTGCAAGTCACGTTCCTTCATCTTCAACCCCCTCTGTGTATGTCCGCGTTCTCTTGAGTCTGGGTGACCAGCACCTATGGCTTTCGTAATGCCTTAATGCAACTGTACCATGCTTGCTGGCCAGCCAAAGATGGATGAATAAAAAAGGGAGGGAGAGAGAGAGAGAGAAAGAGAGAGAGAGAGAGCGCAAACATGGCTGTGATAGTTAAAAGGAAGAAGACATTAAGCTGAATAGCTGATTTAAGGTTGTTTTGACTTCTGCTAAAGGGTCACCTACTAGTTGATAATAAACACAGAACTGACATTTTTCTTTGCATTACAAGAAGAAAGGCCTGCCTTGAAAAGCCTCATTAGGAAAGCTCTCATTGGGGTCTTGAACTCTGGGAAAATTACCCTCTTTCCTCTTGACATCTTATAATAAGTAAAACTGTTAATATTTTGACTGTAGACAAACTCCTCCTTTGCTTTCAGCAGCTAACAGTTATAAAAAGAGATAGCACTATGTCAGTTACAGCAATTTCATCTGGAGACACCTGCAGGAACACGTCAAATCCGTTAGTGGTTCCAACAGCTACATCTAATTCTTACGGAAAGATGAAATACAAAGTCTGAGGTGAGTCTTAAAACTCCCTGAATACAGGAGGAGAGCTGAGACGATCTTCTGGGTAACTAAAGCAACAACGCCTGCTGTACTTAGCCAAAATGCTTGTTTTCAAAATGCCGTGACATCATGTGCAAACGTTAAAATACTTTCTCGCTGCCAAATGAGTTAAGGGGGGCATGCTCTCTCAGCTCATACTCTTGGTCCATTAAGCCTCAGTTGCTGCCTCTGGCTGTGCTGGGTGCCTCGGAGGAAGGCAACAACAATGAACAATGTGGGGGGAATTGTCATCAATCTGCAGGTCTTGTGATCAGTCATGCGCACTAGTGTCGGCAGCGAAGCCGTCATTCCGGCTTCCCACAGGAACGGCATGCCTCTAACTTGGACAACCTGGGAAATACAGATTTCCATCCTGTGGGAAATGCAAAGACTGCCAATGGACAAATACATTCAACTTGCTAATATTAACTTTTTTTTTTAAGTTTTGAAAATGTATTGAAAAAGCCTGTCCTACAGGAATGGTCACTTTTCTGAGGAGCACATCACATCAGAAACGTGCTTGGCAAGACAGCCGTGAAGATATGGTGGGCGGGATTCCCGAAAAGGACTTGTCTTTTCTGAATAATGAGAGGAAGGAAAGGGAAATCAAGTCCCAATGCACACAGAAGCGCACGCGGCCTGCCCTTGCTCGGGAGGCATTATTCCGTGCTGCACCGCTTGGGACTAGTCCCTAGGGACAGGTTTGCACCCACTTCCAAGCAGATTGATTCCTCAAGAACTGCTGCAGATAGCATGTGTCTGTGAGAGACACAGCTGTGCAAGGGGTTAGAGGGTAGCTCATTTATCACTGGGGCAGATCTTTAAAAAGGGACATCATGCAAGCTAGACCTTTAACTTTTGGTGCACAGAAGTGAAGTAGGCAGTGTGATATGGGGGAACCAGAAAGCCTAGGGAGGAATAGTTGAGCTGGAATATTTTTTCCCTTAATTTCTGTGTGGAACTGTGCGGCAGGTCAGTCTCCTTGCAAGTCCATCCAGTGCCCATGATGCACCTGTTTCTCATCTTGAACCAGGAAGCAGGAGATGCCCTGATGGCCAAATGGAAGTTAAGCTCCATGTGGAGGCACTATGGAATTCCTAGAAGGCCTCTCTCACACACCAAGCTCCATTCTATTTTCATATTCAATTAGGGCACCACCCTCTAACTCATAAAAAAAGACTGATCCGTAGGAGAGCGGCTCTTGTGGTTTTCTGCCTTCTGGACCAGGCTTTTGGATCCTTCTCTGGCCTCCTCCCATGCTCTCTCCTTATGGGCAACTCCTTCGCCCAATGGAGAGAGGTTTCTCTCCACGGGCGCTGACCAACACTACATCTACTTTCTCTTAAATACATGCCGCTTTTACTTGTGCAATGTACTTTTGCCTTTGTTTGAACCCTATCTCTGGTGAGAGTAAGAACTTGCACTAAAAATTGAGATACTTCCACTCTTAACAACAAGAGCTGGGAACACTGGAGATGAGAGATCAAGTGCTCCAAAGTGGGCCCTGCCTGTGACCTGGGCTGAGCCAAGGGCTAACTCAGGAGGTGAGGGAGGTAAGTTCTGGAAGCTCACGGAGCTCAGGCTATCGGGGAAGCAATGCAGAATCTTCAAAGGAGTTTAATTCAAGATGTGACCTGCTTGGCATGGAGGACTGGAACAATGGCCCCAGTAACAGTAAGGAGGATGTGGACCTAGAAAGGTGCAGGGCAAAGTTGTGATGGGCACAGCCTAGCTGAGACCCAGGAGCAGGCATGGGAAGCAGGTGGAGCATGGTTAAGGCCACATCACAGCCTCCCTCCCGGCCCCTTCCTCCCATGCCCTCTTCTCACTCTTCATCCAGGAACTGTCAGCCATTTCCTAAAACAGATCCACAGCATCTCTGCTGGAAACCTCCGCTTCCTCACCCGTGCAGTGCAAATCATTCAGTAGGCTATGCAGGAGCCAGTGGGTGCTGCCTCTGCCCAGCTCACCCACCCTCCATTCTCCCCACCCTGGCTGCCCTGCACCACTGGCTTTCTTTTATGGGGCTTCACATGCCCCGTGTTCATCTGTCCCCATCCTCCATGCTCTGTTGCTCCTGCTCTCCCTGCCTCTTCTCCGCCCTGGACAAAGCCTACTTGATTACCATGAAGGTACTGCCAATAAAGTCTGCGTTGCTGCAGACTCGGGTTAACTCGAGCCCAGCAAACCCAAGTCTAGGGGCAAAGGTGGCTACCTAGTGAGCCACATTCTAAGCTCTGCTGATGATCATAAAAGCATTGTTGACAAACCCCTTCCGAAGGCACTTTGTTTCCACTCTGCCACAATAGAACGACATCCATCTTACTTGAGGATTTGCGCGATGTTTTCAAGGATTCCTTGGAGCTATGCTGGACCCATAACCACTCGAGGAGCCCACCTAATGCTCCATTGTGTTTAGTCACCCAACGTGTCATGATCACAAAAGTCTTTGCAATTTCCAGCTTGATGGAATTTTACCCTGAGAGGGCAGGTGTTTCTCTTGTGTATGTGTGTGGGCCTCACTATTCCGGGGACGTGGGTAATGTGGCAGAGTTGGAGATGCTCACCAGCCGCGACTGGGGTGAACCAAGCCATTGCTCTGAGATGCACTTCCTTTGGTGGGAGGCTGAAATCAAATGCCTTGGAGTAACTGGCATGGGATGTTCTCATTGAATGGAAACCACCACAGTTGTGATCACTAGTATTGTCATAACACAATTTCAGGAATCAAATTAGATAAACCAAGTTAGCAATAGCAGAAAGCATTTTCATGTTCCCGTACTTTTAGTAATTATAAAGATTGAGAACTCCTTTCTCTCTTTCTTAGGTAGTTTTAAAAGTAGCAGTCGGTTGCCATGCCCTGAACACACACACACACACACACACACACACACACACACACACAGACTTCAGTTCTAGCTTGTGTGTCACTTTCAAACCACAGCACTCACTGGGTACACTCAGTGGGTATCCAAAGTTTGCATCCTCAACTGCAATACCAACAATGGCGATATCCTAGGCGCACTGGAAGGAAAGTGGCCAGGGATCAAGAGATCGGGGCTCCTTGTTAGAAAGCATGTATGTTGGAAACCAGACAATGGGGAACAGTAACCTGTGTGAAGGAGAAGCAAGAGATGCAGCAAGTTCTACTGGCTGAACAGAAAATTTTCTTCCCAAAAGCTGGTCATAGCTGAAATGGGACAACAGTCAAAGCCAACCTGCAGGGCTCAACTGGCTAATCCTCCACCCTGCTGTGCCAGTCTCCCATAAGGGCACTGGCTTGTTTTCAGGCTGATCGACTCCCATTCAGCTCCTTGAGCATGGCCTGGGAGAGCAGCAGAGGATGGCTAAAAGCATTGGGACCCTGCACCCACATGGGAGACCCAGAAGAAACTTCTGGCTCCTGGCTTTGGATCAGCTCAGCTCTGGCTGTTGTGGCCATTTGAGAAGTGAACTAGCAGGTGGAAGATCTTTCTCTCTCTGTCTCTCCTTCTATCTGTAAATCTGTCTTTCCAATAAAAAAAAAAGTCATCCTGCAGGGACCACCCATGTCTCTCAGATGTGTTCAGATAACACTGCCCAGAGAAGTGGAGCCCTGTTTGCTAGGTGGGAGGCTTTGAGACTCTCTTTGGACTCTGTTCCCAGACACAGACACAAGAGAAGGCGTAGGAGTAGGAAGAGCGCAGGGAGGAAGAGGAGGAGGAAGAGACGAGGGGGTGGGGGAAGAATACCAAGTAATGGAGTCATTGTGTATGGGCCTGCGTCGGTGCGGCTGGCACAGCAGACAGGAAAGCCCACCTGCTGCGGGCTAGTGTTTACTTAGGGCTTCAAAATGGTGGGCTTCTACAACTGGAATGTTTTTCTTTAAAAAAGTGCTTTCTGGTGTTGTAAGTTGAATGAATCTTTTATCGAGCATTTAACATCTGCGAGGCGCTGGAGGAGCCGTAAGTCACCCGGGAGTGGTGAGACCAGCTGAGACCAGGACAGTGTTCCAGGGTGTTCCGTGCCAAGTACCAAATGACAGCATAGCAGAGCCGTGGCACCTGCTGCAGAAAGTCAGACATTACGTGTCTAAGAAGGTCAAGTGCAACCCAGGAGAGCATCTGGCTGCTTAACACTAGTTATCATGTTGATGTGAAGATGATTTTAATTGCGAGCGGTGTGTCCCTCCTGCACTTAGAGGACTCTGCCCTCGTCCCAGCATTCCCCTTGTTCGCTCTGTGCTACTTGCTAGGCGTGTTTGTGTGCATGCAGGGCTTTTTATCCATTGGCAATTCGCAAGAGCTACAAAAGACATAAAGGCCAGGGTCTCTGAACAGCTACAGAAGTCAAAACATAGCCTGATATACATCTTTCCCCACTTAGTCCTATTTAGGACCACAAAAGTATCAAGGATGAAACACACACACAGAAGTGCAGGCAGTTACTATCTCCCATCAAAACCACATCCCCCCTAGCAGTACACTGAAATGGTCTGTTGAAACTGAGAGCTTCCATGTTCAGAGAGCATTACCATAAACCAAGCTTGGCCTGCATAGCAATGTCATAGCGCGTGCAGCACCTCCCCGCTGCCAATTACATAAGACATCCCCGAGAGGGGTGACACATGGGCTCAGCACAGCAAAGAGGTCTTCTGTATTATTTCAGATTTTTTCATTCCAGTTTTAATGATAGTCACAGCATTACACACTTCTGCTCATTAGCATGGATGAAGCCTAAGGTTACAAAAGCTGTGGAAAGAACCAGGCTTAATTGTGTGGGTAGCTCTTCTAGGATATCTTAAAGAAAAGATCTGTAAACGGCATGGCAGGCCGACTGAGCATGGTGATACAGGTGGAATACGGGCAATCTGAGGGCTCCCATCAGCCTTGGAGTTGCATACATGCAGCCAATTTCTTTAAAAAATGCTAACCCGTGGCTGGCCTGTGTTCCCCAGCACTTCAATCTTATTTCTTATGGAAATTCCCCCTCCTAATTCCCATTTTCTTCTGGATTGGTTATTGGAGGACTCAGCTCTTATCTCCAGGTCCCAGAAAGGAGTTGCCCATTGCTGGACCTCAAGGGTCTTGATGGGAGAGCGGCATGGGAGAGTTGGCTGGGAGAGGTGGAGCCTCAGTACCACCTCCAGCCCAGCAGCCGTGTTTGGGCAGTTCTGCTCATTATGATGCTTACAGGGGCTACTAACAGCCACTGGCATGTCACCTGCCAGGGACCAGTGGGAAAGCTGTGTAGGGGCTGGGCAGGGAAGTGAGCTGGGCCTCCCCAACAAGCTCCTGTTTTTGGTATACAGACAGGTGCATCAACCTGATCCTCAGCAATCTATAGGTCCTGTCAAGAACTTCTTGGATGCCCCCTGGGGGAACATCCACCTGCCGGTAGGATCTGTCATGCAGAGTCAGCAGGAGTTCATCTTTTGGCCACATGACACATCAGTCATTCCCTCCAAGGCCTGTCATGTTGGCTGGGTAACAGACGAATGTTTAAATATTTAGTTATTTGAGAGGCAGGGTGGGTGATGGGGAAAGGTTTTCCATCTGCTGGTTCACTTTTCCCAAAGCCAGGAGCATGGAGCTCAGGCCACATCTCCCATGAGGGTGGCAGAAACTCATGTAGTTGATTCATAACCGTTGCCTCCCAGGATGTGTACTAGCAGAAAGCTGGATTAGAAGGAGAGTCGCTGGGACTCCAGGTAGTTGCTGGGATACGGGATGCCATCCTCAGTGGTGACTTCAAACTACTGTGCCAAATTCCCACTCTAAGAGACGAAACTTGACACCTGGGGCTGAAGGGGAACATTTGGGATTGGAAGGACAGAAGGATTTAATTTGCTTTTTCTTTGCTTTCTGTATTTCGCTTGCAGTAGAAAACAGTGAATAGCTGAAGGAATATTTCATGATTGAGTTTAGATAGAGCCTGGGAGCCTGAGAGATAAGCGGCACCTGCAACTAGCCCCTGCCCCTAATTGCATGACCCCCTCCCTGTTTAGGTTTAGGGTTCCCTTCCCTGGTTATGTTTAAGGTTCCCCTCCCTGTTTATGTTTAGGGTTCCCCCTCCCTGTTTATGTTTAGCCTTTAAAAAGAATGCTATACCATGACTCGGGGTCGATGCCTAGCCTCCTGCGTGAGGAACTGGCCCTGGCCCCAGCGCGCTGGTGATCGAATAAAGCCTCTTGCTTTTGCATCAAGTCTCATCTTCGGTGGTCATTGGGGAAACTCACTCTCTCAAGACAAATGGTAAGGTGTTCCCTGTTTGGGGGGGCCTTACAGGGCCAGGTTTGAATTGAGACACTTTTTATGACTAATTGTGCATCCAAGGACGCTACAACTTTGCCGAGTCTCAGTTTTCTCATCTAGGCACAGCATACGGGGGTAAGGACCCAGGTAGCCATGTTGTACAGAGACCAGCAGAGCGAGACCCATAGCACTGGCTCACACACAACCCCGAGTACAGGCCTGGGACTAACTCCACTTCAACCTCTACTCCGTGACCCAGAACTCTGACCACTGTAGTCCCAATATTGTTGTTGGTTTTAGGGAGACTGAAGAAGCTAATGAGAGCTTTGTAAGAGTGAAAGGTGAAACAGATTGCATAAGCCTGATTTACTTTTTGCCCAACCCTGTTTTTAGCCATCAACTTGACAGAGTTCACAACAGTGACTGGCTGGTGGCCAAACCACAGCTGACTACAGTAACAGGGACCTCCCAGAGCAATTCATGCAAATACAACAATGTCCTGGTTGGTGCCTTTTGTTCTTTGTTTTACTGATATGCAAGGAGCCTCAGCCACACCCCAAGCACTGGGCCATGGGTCTACACACGTCATTAGTGAGTGCTGGCAGGGACCTCAGTGTTCAGGCCCCAGGGTTCATGGATTTAGATAACATTTTAAAGACAGGATGAGTGTCCCTTGCTATTTGAAATTTGCTATCCAAAACATAAGAATCATATATGCTATGTATATGTCACTTAACAGATACACATATGTATATATGTATATATATGTGTGTAAAATGGACTCAAATGGCTTTTCTCAGTTGGAAAAAAATTTAGAATTACTAAAGAATGAAAAAATACTGCTGCAGAGAATTTCTGCATACCTTTTCTAAGCATGGTAACATCTGTTATACTTGTCAAAATTAAGACATGGACCCTGGTGCAATTTTGCTAACCCAATTCAACACTTTGTTCAGCTGTCCCCGGTTCTTCCACTATTGACCTTGATTTGAAGAACACGGTGTTTTTGCATAACATGTCTCTCAGAGTTCTTGAAACCATTTCAGGAGACCAATGGGTGTGGAGCAGAGGACACTAAACTTGTCTCACCTACCAGGAACCGACTGTAGGCCTAGAGAAGTTAAATGTGGATTTGAGGCACACATTCAGGAAACTGGGCTTCAAGCCACAGACTGTGAGGAGCCTCATTCTGTGCTCTTCTCTGCACACTAACAGAAAAGAGGAATTGATTAACTTTGCTCTAGGGGCCCAAGTAGTAGGGTGTCTCTTGTAAGAACAGATCCGCCACTCTGGGTCAAAAGCTGTCATGGGCTATAAGGGAACAGGTATATGCTGTTTCCCATCCAACTTTACTTATACAGCAAAGAGCTGTCAGATTTGGCCAGTTGGCCATAGTTTGCTGGCCTCTGTCTTATACTTTCTACTACCCATCCTTTCTGAATCAGAAAGCAAGCATGCAACAGTAACATTGACCTTGGCCTTTTATTTTGGTGCAGAGATCCCTCATGTGAAATGACTTCACTTAGCCCTAGAACCAATGTATGCAATGGGTATTGCAAACATTGGATCCTCCTGGAACTAGGGACTCGGACCAAGGAAGCTAGTTGTCTAGGTTGCACAATAGGGAAGAAACAAAGCCAGGCTTTGGATCTGGGTGGTTTGGGCCCTTGCTGGCCATGGGAAGCTGCTTGCCAAAGACTTTGACATATACGGAATTCGAAATCACCAGGACAACTTCACAGACACTGATGCTTTTATGGGTTGAATTGTGCAACTTCCCCCAATCCCTATATTGATGGCCTAGTCATACGTACTCCCTCCAACCACCTAGCAGCATTGTTACAACTGAAAGAAATGTAAGGCAAATGGGTAGCCCTAAACCAATAGGACCTGATTTGCTAGTAGGAAGAGCAAATTGTGATACAGACATGGCCAGAGAGGAGACCCTCAGGATGACATGACTGGGAAGCCTCTGAGGAAGGGGGCCCGCCCACACCTAATCTGAGTTGGGGGCTTTGCTATGGCCTTTGAGTCAGCCAGCCAGCCTGGGGTGGGCCTTGAGTGGCCTGTCTTCACAGCTTGCCAGGTGGTTTATACCGCACAGCAGTAGTCTATGCCAAGCAGCTCCTGGCGCCATCTGGTTTTCTAACACCTGTGTCCATCCCTCTTGCTCACCGATTTCAGGGACACGGTAGCTTGCTTGATGCTGACTAAAAGGAATGGGCTTTTCTTCCAGGGTCCCCTTAGCCTGTGCCCTTGGAGCTCTCCCCAAGGGAGTCACCATCAAGCCAAGTTTGCTTCCAGGGTCATACCATCACCAGAGCTTTCTTATTGACAGGGTTGTTTCTAGTTCTAGGATCTGTGATTGTTTCCAGGGAAGGAGTTCTGCCTGCCCCCAGCGACGGCAGGACAGAGAGCTGCTGAGATGCCACCTGCACACCTGGGCCCAGTCTTCCAGCAGTGGTGACCGAGCCCCTGGACCCCTTGGAGCTTGCTGTTTTTCTGCAAAGGAAGCTAGGAGAAGTTCTGCTTTGGCTTTTTAGTTACCTTGAAGTAAAGGGAATCAAGAGAAATGCAGTTGTGTGGAAAACGTGTCTGTTTCCAACTATCCAAGCAGCCATGGATAGCCTGGCAGGTCAGTAAGTGTTCCCTTCCTGCGATTTCTCGAGGAAGCATCTGTCACAGGCCTTGCTACCCCAACAATGCTATACTACCCTGGTGCAGCAGAACTTAGAACTGAAATATTCACTGCAGGAAACGTGCAGGTATGAAACACCTTTGGGAACACACACAGCAGCCCATGAGCTGATGCCTATGTGAGCTTACACGCACGCACACACACATGCACACACACCTTCTCTCTCTAAAAGGAGTTAATTCAACTGGTTTTCTTTGTTTCCTGATTGCCATGCACATTTCTCTGCTGAATACATCACAATTCTATCCTTAGGGTCCTGGCAGATCAAAACGTATTTTTATCTTGCTCGCTGTTGAGGGCCTGGTTTCTAAAACTACAATGTCCTAGCAAGTCTACTTTAATTTATACCAGCTTCTCTTTAGTAACCTTGAAGCCTCAAGATGCCTGTTAAAAGTCAGGTGCATTAGGCTCCCAGCAAAATAAGGCTCGAATTTGTGGAACTTTACCAAGCAAATCCCTACTACTGACTTTTAAACAGAGAGAAGCCCTACAGGGCAGGGCAGGGCAGGGCATGGAAGACTGGAGCTCGGCAGAGGCAGGGAGCCCGAACGCTGATGAGGCCAGGAACACCCCTCTCCTCTGTTGCCAAACAAATCTTCCAGAAAGAGCTGAGTGCTTTCACTCCACTTCATTGGGCCCGTGTTTGTTCCCTGAGTCTGTCGAACGTGGTGTCAGCCTGTGTGAGGCAGTCTGCTGGACAGAATCCTGACCCTTGATTTTTTCAGTGTGGGACTATGGTACGTGTGTGTGTGTGTGTGTGTGTGTGTGAGAGAGAGAGAGAGAGAGAGAGAGAGAGAGAAAGAGAGAGAGAGAGAGAGAGAGAGAGAGAGAGAGAGAGAGAGAGAGAGAGCCAACTACTCACAGAAAGAGGATGAGAGAGTCTGAACACCTCTCAGGAGATAAATTCAGGTTGTTTGGGGCTGGAGTTAGGGGCTGAAGGGGTCTGTGTATGGATGTGTTGAGGTAGTGGGGTGGGACACTTTAATCGCTTGGGTCAAACCACACAGAACCTAAAACTCCAGCCACTATCTGGGAATCCATGAATCATGGATCCTGGTAGGACTGGGCCATGCTGCTTGGGCATGACAGAACACACAGGACACGGCAGGGTCACTGTCAGCCAGATGGACGCAGCTGTCCCCAACTTTCATCCTCCAGACATACACAGCAGGATTGGCCAGTCCTCCCAGCTCACTTCCAAGCAGCTAGGCTTCCTCCTCAGGCTGTTTCTGAGGGCCCTAGTGCAGTGAGGGGGAGTGGTCCTCAGGTTCCCTGGGAACATTCAATTGAGGACAGTGTGAGGAGCCCACCTAACCTCCCTGGGCTGGGTGCTTGGCCCATGGGGAGCACGTTTTTTCCTTGCAACTGTCCCTAACTTACAGAGAAGTGTCAGCAACGTGGGCAGCTTGTTGCAGGTCCCAGGCCCAGAAAGCCAGCACTTGGGCATTTCCAATGCCCGCCCACCAACAGTCCCAGCTCCTACTCATTGCCTGACTCACACTGATCGTGCTTAGAGTGCACAGGCACCCAGGGAGTGAAGGGGTCCCTCAGATGGGAGGATAGGGGATCCAAACCTGCCTTGTGCCCCTTTCGGGACCCTTCTTTCCAGGAGAGCAGAGCTGTGGGTTTGTCTGGAGGAGAATACCAGGGACCGGATGGATTCAGACCATCGTGCCCCCAGTTTCTCCTCCATACCTCTAGGCCACCACAAGGTGGGAGGATCTTCAAGGATCCGGGGCACTGGGATGCCTGGGCATCCTGTCTCAGGCAGGTGAGGCTGTGCCATCACCTGCACTCCTGCCCTGAAGGACCCAGGGTCAGGATGCCATCAATGCCTCAAGGTGAGGGGCTGACACTGTGGTCCAGCACATCCGGCTGCACCACGGTTGTTCACATCCATATGAGCACTGGTTCAAGACCCTGCTCTTCTGCTTCAGATCCGGCTCCCTGCCTAAGGAAGCAGCAGATCACGGCCCGAGGACTCCGGCCCCGACTCAGATGTTCTGCGGTAGGCTTGGCTGTGATTCCTGGTGACTGGTTCCAGCCTGACCTAGTCCTGACGTTTGTTCCTATTTGGGGCGTGAAGCAGCAAATGGGGCGTCCCTTTCTCTTCCTCTTTGCTCATCTACTTTTCAAATAAGTAAAATAAATCTTGGAAGAAAAAGGCGAGAGTGGGAAGGAACCCCACAGATCACTCACACGACCTTAGAGAAAGGCTGAGATTGTCAAACCTTTACCAATCCTCAGTGCTGGCGCAGGAAAGAAAATGCAGGCTCCCGGCCCCTCCAGTGCAGAGCCCTTTGCTTCTACTGGGATGAAGATGTGGAGGGGGAAGACAAGAGGAAGAAAAGGGGAAAAAAGAACCAGAAAATTTAAAAGCTAAACAGAAATCATTTCAGAATGAACCATAAAGGCTTCTTTCCATAACTGATGATAATCAAAGATCAGGTAGACTCCTGTTTAAATGAATTTTGTCAGAACATCTGGTCTTGCAAAATGAGGCTATTTCTACGTACTGACAGCTGTTCCACGGTGAAAACGTGTTGCTAGTCTGATCGCGACAAATTCTAATAAATCCCGCGTCAGGCGCCCTGCTCAGGCCCTCTTCTCTTAGGAGGCAATTTCCACAAGGAGCTTGGCATGCAGCAGTTCCATCCTTTGCCACGCAACTCTGAGTGTCATTAAATGCATCTAATCTTAGAGACTACCAGGTGTTTTGGGCAAGGCATGTGGCATAGTGGGTTAGACCACTGCCTGGAAGGCCATCATTCCCTCAGAGTGACGGTGTTCCAGCAGCTCCAGTTTGCTCGGTTCAGCAGAGGGGCCCTGCCCTCACAGTCTACCCCTGGCATGTTGCCCTGACACACAGGCCAGAAAGCTGTGAGAGCTGGCTGGTGGACAGGGGCAGATTCCCAGCGAGCAGGGAGGGCTTCTTCCAGCAGCCGGCATAGCTGGCTAAACACCCTGGGGACACGCTGGCCGGACTGTGTCTCAGGAGTCCCTCATCCTTCGAGAGGCTGCCAGTGGTGAATGAACCATGCGCGTGTGTGTGCGCCTGCATGCCTGGGTTGCTGCGGCGAAAAGAACGGAACATGCCCTCGTTCAACATCCAAGTCCCTCTCACCTCAATGTCTGTAATGCAAAACAAGTCCCACGTCCCTTGGTTGGATGTCCATGTGAACCATAGCACCACTGTGAGACTCCTTGGGAACACAGATGTGAGAAGCCCAAACTCACAGGGTCTGGCTCCACCCTCTGTGGCCCTCGGGAAGGGCAGGGCCGCCATGATGGGTGGAGGACATGGGGACACTTCTGTGAGACACCACGCCAGGCTGAACCAAGGAAGCCCACTTAGACAAGTCCACCTGGCGTGCCTCTGAGGGTGCCGGGGCGGCTTCCAGGCTGCTACCCCAGTCTCCCGGATGTAATTGCGCTTGCGGGCGAGGAGCGCGTCCCCGCCAGGGACGCTGGAGGTTACAGAGGCGGAATGCATTTCATTACTGTGAGTAAATGTCAAATGGCTGCAATCCATTTTCTCTGATTAAACTGTCAAGGACAAAATCACGTGAGAACAATGATTTTTTTTTTAATTTCCTATAGCAACCCCCCCCCCCAAAGTAATAAAAGTCTAAAAATCTTCACATATCTTAATGTCTCTAGGTCCCCAACCTACCAAGGCCATGGTCGCCCAAGCAGAGGCCTCTTCCCAGGTCATGTAGCAGGGTTCCTGCCCGTTCCTACAGCAAGAGGTGGCCCCAGTTCCTCTGCCACCTACCCACACAGAGCTGGAAGATCCCCAGTCTCATGCCAGCACCATGTCTGGGTGTGAAACTAGAAACCGGAACTTTTGCCTCTCTTTCCCATATTAGGAGAACAGAATTCGAGTGTGTGACCAGACAAATCCTTGGGATGAGTCTAGGACCGCTCGTCCACCCCTGTGTCTGAGCCGTCTGCTGCTGGAGGCCCCGACTGTGTCCCCTCCCAAGTGTGAGGCACAACCCAGCAGGCCCTCACCACCCATGCCATCCAAACAGCAGGGGAGGAGGGGCCCATGCCAGCATCTCTTTGTTTAGTGTCTTTACAGGGCCAAGATGCTGTATTTGTCCCAGGGTGGACAGTACCCATCACAGCATGGGTGGTGACCCCCTGGCCACAGGGATCTGCCCTTGGAACTGTCAGGGCGGCTCCGAAAGGCCTTGCTCGGTGTAGAGGCGGGGCCTTCTTCATGCTGATTGCCGGGAACACAGCCGCCTGGTGTGGGCTTATTTCTTCCTCTCTTTTCATTTATTCCCAGGCCACCTAATCCCATTACAATTAAGCACAGCTCTGACTCTCCTCATTTACATGAAAATGCATTTCATTCTCTCCCACCATTATTTTACTGCTTAAAATTTTATTCCTAAAACCGGCAAGATTTGTTTCATTTAATGAAAGAAGCCATTATGCATTAAAAAAAAAACACTTTTCATTAGTTTCTCAAACACACATAGATAAAGTGAAATATCCCCAAATTTAATGAAGCACTTGGATTTTACGTGGCCTCGTTGGCATGTGCCGGGGTGTCATTTGGCATCAGGGTGGCCGCTGTGTGCTCAGCCGTGATTGCACAGAGATGTGACTGCTCGGGCCACTTAATGCAAGCTGGGATGAAACCAGAGAGACACCAGGATGTGGCAGAGAAAGGTGCTGGCCTAACAAGGCCTTAGCCAGCCTGAGAGTAAGCAGGGCGCTGCAAGCCAGCGCTCTCACAGCACCAACGTGGGCAGGTGTGGCAGGCGTGGGCAGGCGTGGGCAGGCGTGGGCAGGTGTGGGCAGGCTCAGCTGCGGTCTTGACTACCAGCTTCCTCTCAGGGGAGGATCACACAGCTGTCAGCGTTGTTATTCATGTTCGTGGTTGACAGGGAGCCTGCGGAGTTCCCTTTCTTTACATGACTTTCTCTGATTAGCATGGCCAGCTGTGGGAAAAAAGATAACGACTATTCTGAGGCACGAAAGTAAAATTTACTGGGGGTTACGCATCAGCAGCGCTTGCTGCATGGAAGCCTGGGGAGTGCGGCTTCCGCAGGGATGAGCCCTGGGCGGGGTCCGTTGAAACTCCTCACTCTGAGTTGTTTGAATGTTCTCCATACTGATTTCCATAGAGGTTGTACCAACCTGCAGCCCCACCAGCAGTGGAGTAGGGTTCCATTTTCCCCGCAACCTCGCCAGCAAGTGTTGTTGGTGCTTTTATTCATGTGGGCTAGTCTTACTGGCGTTAGGTGGTACCTCATTGATGTTTTAATTTGGATTTCCCTTATTGCCAGGGAGCTTGAGCATTTTTTCATATGTTTATTTGCCATTTGGGTTTGTTCCTTTGTGAAGTGTCTGCCCATTTCCCGTGCCCATTTCTTGAGTGGTTTGTTCATTTTGGTGTTTTGGCTGTTTCGTAGTTCTTTGTATATTCTGGAGATTAGCCCTATATCACCTACGTAGTGCGCGAAGATCTTCTCCCATTCTGTGGGCTGCTTTTTTACTTTGTTGATTGTTTCCTTTGCTGTACAGAAGCTTCTTAGTTTGATGAGGTCCCATTTGTTTATTCTGGTCTTGATTTCTATTGCTTTTGGAGTCCTTTTTAGGAAGTAGGGACCTACCCCTAGATCTTGCAGAGTATTTCCAACATTTTCTTCCAAAAGTTTAAAGGTTTCTGGATGTAGGTTTGGATCTTTTATCCATTTAGATTTGATCTTGGTGTATGGTGAGAGATGTGGGTCTATCTTTTTGTTTCTACAGGCTATCGACCAGTTGTCCCAACAGCATTTATTGAACAGACCTTCCCATTTGCCAGGATTATCATTCAAACAACTCAAAATCAACATACCGTATGATCCGGCAATAGCACTCCTAGGAATATATCCAGAACACTTGTTCTATGAGAAACCAACATGCACTCCTATGTTCATAGCAGCACAATCAGTAATTGCAAAAACATGGAAGCAACCAAAATGCCCATCAGCAGAGGATTGGATAAGAAAGCTATGGTTCATCTACTCCATGGAATACTACTCAGCTATTAAAAAAACCAAAATGCAGTTCTTTGTGGCCAAATGGGCCAAACTGGAAACCATAATGCTAAGGGAAATGAGCCAATCCCAAAAGGTTAAATACCACATGTTTGCCTTAATTTAAGATGATATGATGTTATGTATAACATGTTATGTTATGAATGTTATATGTTGTGTATAAACTAAAATTGAAATGTAAGTGAGGTGGTCACAGAAGGTGGCTAGGAACTCGCATTTACTTTTAACATATTGGTTACTCATTACTATGTCAATTAATTCCATAATGATGTAAATTTTTGCTGATGGTATGTTGGAGCTTTTAATTGATCGGGATGATACTCTGTTGGCTCTGTCTTCAGAGCAGAGAGGGTATACCTAAGAAGCCGTTGAACTTGACTGGACAATAAGATGCTGGACTCTATGTTTGGTATACGCTTGCAATGGGGGAATCTCAACTGAACTTGAACTGTGGTTATGCAACAAGGTGGAGGAATCCACCATGGTGGGAGGGTTTGGGGAGGGGTGGGGAGAATCCAAGTACCTATGAAACTGTGTCACATAATACAATGTAATTAATGAATTAAAAATAATAAATTAAAAAAAAAAAAGAAACTCCTCTCTCTGCCTGCTCCTATCTGCAGACGCCTGAACCAGCAAGTTGTCGAACAGAGGGAAAGTGGGACACAGCGCTGCAGCCTCGGAGGACGGGCCAGGCGCCACTTTGGCTTCTCACATTGCCTCCTAGCCAACTAACAAGGCAGGTGGCAGCCCACAACCAGCAGGCAAGGTCATTACCAAGTACCCCAGTACCAGCAGTTTCTGCTGGTGTGGGCCTCTTGTGAGGCTGGTTAAGTTGCCTCTTGGGACTTCCCACATTGGAGTCCATGGGTTTGACTCTCCGCTCCGCCCCTGAGAGCAGCACATGCTGGGGGCAGAAAAGGATGGCTCAGGTACTTGGGTCCCTGCCACCCAAGTGCCAGACGATGAGTGGGTATTAGCTTCTGGCTTTGTCCTGGCCTCAGCTGCAGCTGTTGTAGGCATTTTGTTGCAACTCCCTCAACCCACCTGTCCCTGTGCCTTTCATATCAAATTAAGTAAAATAATTAATTTAAACAGGGTTTGCATACTTCCTTATTTTATCCATTAGGAACATGGCCAATCATCTAAGCAAATTATTTTGGAATCTTGTAGGTGGTAGGAAACTTAAGAATGTTTCAGTTCTCTGGATTAGATAATCTTATACAAGTAGGATTGAAAACGAAGGCCGGGGCGGTGCGGAGGGGGGGCGGGGGGACCTTTGTCGGCTGATTTGAAAATCTACAAATCTACCTGGAAGTGATTTAACTATCATTTCCATCTATCAAGGAACTCGTTTATCTACAACCGCAATCAATATGGAATATAAAGGTATCAAACTAAAAACAGATTTTAAAGTTTTTATGATGATACATACCTTGAATTAATCAAAATTTAAGTGAGATACTTGGGTGTCTTGCTTATGGCATATCTTTGCTATATGATGGAAAAATGGTATCAGTGCTTTTAATCAGAATGTGACGTAAGAATTATTGTGATGTTTATGGAATGTAATGGAGGATTTCTAACGTAAATGAGAACACATTACGGTCTCTTGTGACAGAGAAGGAAAATTAAGAGACTAACTTAAGCTTCTAGTCCCTCATTTTCCAGGCATCAAGGCGGAGTGGGGAGAGGGTGGAGAGGTGGGAAAGGACTTGGGGTCAATTCAGTGTAGGAAGTCCTGCTGAGAGATGAGGGAAGGACCAGCAGGAAAGATTTCCTTCTATGATGCACGTTTGGTGGGACAGTCAGAAGAGCGGTGTGCCTTTTATTGTTCTTTAAACACAGCTTCTGAGCGCGTGCACACAGCTTGTGCATGACACCTGTGTACTGCCAGTGTGCTGTCTGGCTTCCAGCCAGAGAACAGCCGGTGCGGGACATGGCCCCTGAGGGGTCTGCTGCAGCAGCCTCGCACGTCTGATGTGTTGAGTTGGAATAACAAAGCTGCTTTGGGTGCAAGTGTCTTGGAGTCTCAGCTGCTTTTGCTGTAATTATTGCTAGAAAGGTGAACTCCAGGCTCACTCTTCCATCATGAAAGATTCTCCTGAGGTCCTTTGGGATCTTGTTTTTAATCAATAAAATTGCGTTTTTGAAAGGGTTAAAAAAAAGCCATATAAACACACAATTACATAGCAATGTTTTGAGGGAGAATGAAACCTTTTAAAATTTTATAAAAGAAATAGCATTCACTGTGTATAGAGTTCCTGATTTTTAAAATTCTATTTGTACTTTTAAATCAGTATACAAACTCGTACGTATTTATGAATGCCATGTGATGCTTGGATTGAAGTGTATATGATGTGCTGTTCAAATCAGGGGAGTCTGCCTGTCTCCTCAAACCCTTATCACTTCTAGAGTTGGCACTGTGGCACAGTGGCTCAGCCACCTTCTGTGGTGCTGGCATCCCACATGCAGTGCCAATTTGAGTCCCAGCTTCTTGGCTTCCAGTCTGTGTCCCTAATACTGCACCTGTGGAGGCAGTAGAAGGTGGTTAAATAGTTGGCGCCCTGCCACCCACATGGGAGACCTGGGGTTCCACAGTCCTGGCTCCAGCCTGACACAGTCCTTGCTATGGTGGCTACTCTGGGTACGAAGCAGTGCGTGGAAGACACACTTCTCTCTCTCTCTCTCTGAGTTTCAGCTCTGTCTTTCAAGTAAATAAATATTTTCAAAAGTTGTTATTTCCTCACTGTCCATCTCATTCTTCCATAATCCTTTTCCCCTACAACTTCCAGTTTCAACATATTAAAGTAAAATAAAGAAAACAGCAAAGAAATCGGAATGTAGAATTGGTTGAGATTTTTAGAAATTTTCCTTCCATTTTCTGGTCATTCTGCATATAATTAATTCCATAATAGATTTCTATCAAACCTGCATTGTTAAATCTTTACAAATCACTCACTTATTTTTGTAGCACCAACTCATTTTGTACGGATGGTTCATCGATTCACTTGTTTTTTTTAATTGGATTATGAAATTCAGTATGGAGCACAACTAGCAAAACCTGGTCTGGGGACGGCACTAGTACCTTGTGAAAATGCTCCATTGCACTGGAGGGGACACAAGAGCTGAAGAGGACGGGTCTCATGTGCCCAGCGAGCATGGCCGAGCTTGGACAATTTCAGAGGGACTTGAGGAATGTTGGGTAACTTGTGAGCCTCCTCTGCACAAGCTGCTGGGAGAACCTTCTTTATGTTCTCACACCTAGACAACTCAAATTCAGCAGTATTATTTTGAAAAAAAAAAAAAACCCACAATATTCAGGTGGTCATCCTCACCCCAAAATTAGTTCATATTAAATATAGAGCAGTGCATAGATATTAAAAAGCTATGTCTTGCAGCTTCCTTCAATAGGATATTCTAGAAACGTCACATAATTAACCCTTCATAGCTGAGATGATTCAGTTCTCAAACCTGCAAACTGAATTATATATTAGTCCCTTCTCAAAAGTCAATTGAATATTAAGTCTGTGTATATATATATATATATAATTTTTTAAAGATTTATTCATTTTTTTTAATTGAAAAGCCAGATATACAGAGAAAAGGAGAGACAGAGAGGAAGATCTTCAGTACACTGGCTCACTCCCCATGTGGCTGCAACAGCTGGAGCTGAGCCGAATCAGGAGCCAGGAGCTTCTTCTGGGTCTCCCATGTGAGTGCAGGATCCCAAGGCTTTGGGTCATCCTCTACTGCCCTCCCAGGACACAAGCAGGGAGCTAGATTGGAAGTGGGGCCCCTGGGATTAGAACTGGTGCCCATATAGACTCACTGCACGTACAAGGTGAGGATTTTAGCCGCTAGGGTACTACATTGGTTACACATTTTTATCCTCTCTCTTGATCTATGTCTTCCATGGACATAACAAGTAAACATCAAACAAGCAAACAAACGAACAAACAAAACAAAACAAAACAAAACAAAACAAAAACCCCCTTAATCTAGGGCAGTAGTAAAAACCACAGTATATCTATAATACTGCTTATAATGCACTAAATGCTTTCTGCAGTTTCATCTAATTAATTGAGTGCTCTATGCCAGTTTGATAGACAGGTGATTTTTTTTAAGCCAGCCTAAATTCTCTTGGTGGATCGTTGTCCATCAGTGTCAGAGAAACTGGGGTTGCTTCCTGCACCAGTCGATAACATCCTGCCATCTTTCTCTAAGGTGGCTCATCTAAAGTCACAAAGAAAAAAATAGAGGGCATTTCTTAAGAGTTCTCCATCTCTTCGTTGAGAGCAGAAGTTAATCTAGAGTCCACCCACCAGGAAGTGTATATGGATTCCGACTAACCTACGGGGGGAGAGGTGGTGGATGCTACCTGAGCAGCAAGTTTATCTGATTCAGAAGGGGCTGTCCCAGCTCCAGAGCCCCAACCTGAAGCCCTGGTCTAGGCAGAGCCAATGAGAGCTCGGCGCCCCTTCGTGGTGCTGCTGGTCTGGACAGGTGCTGGAGGCTAACGTGCTGGAGGATCAGTTCCAGGCACTTACCCAGCAAGGGCTACGCTATCTACTCAAAGAGACAGAGAACGCTTCTTTTTGTTACAGTAATTTAGCTAACGTCCTCAATAAACAATAAAAAAAAGAAAATAAATTAAGGACATATAGCAGGTAACAGTTTTGGATGTAGGTGACCAAGTTCTTCCACAGATGTCATTCAACTGGTCAACCGTGATCTAAACTTGACAAAGACAGTGTTGGGCAAGCTCAGTGACATCATTTGGCATTGTTGGTCTCATTTAATCACTGAGACAGGTGGTTTTTGGAATTCCTGGAAGTCACTGCCTTCAGTAGAGCAATAAATATCAAAACATTCATCAAAATGAAATTTCTCATCATAGTCTTGTGTGGGGTATAGCCCTCTAATGTGGTTTAATTCTATTTTATTCTGCTTTAGTACTACACAAATTTCACTCCTTCTATTTCATGTCAGATGTGAATGTCCTCATGATATGTGCATTTGGAATTGTTGACTAATTAAAAAAAATCTCTTAATTCATCAACAAGCTTCACAGTGACATGAACACAAAGTTCAAAGTCGGAGCGAAAACACCGGAGCTATCATACCTATGAAACCATGCCAACGGGTCCGTGAGAGGCTTGAGAAGGGAGACAGATCACGAGAGGGTCACACCTCTGCCGTGCCCGCAGTGGTGGAGCAGAGTGTGGAGCGTGTCTTGCGGTGGATGCAGTGGGCAGGTGGCACTCTGCGAGGTTCCCTCAGTGACTGACACTTTCACAAAGGGCTCTTACCGGGTAAACACAGGCAGAAGAGCGGAGCTCGATGCTCTGACTGAAACAGCCTGGCGCCTGTAGTTCTGCTTTGCTCATGCTTAAAGTGATGCTTCCCCACTGTTCCGGAATCAGGCCCTTTTCTAAAAGCCACATCAAATCTGTTTTTCCTTTCCAGGAAGTTACATGCATTTACCAGATTGACATTTATTTCTGATAAGACAGACAATCATATTCTGAGATCAGTGGCATCATGTGGAAATAGAAGACTGAACATTGATGTGTTTCTCCCTGACTTAAAAAGGAAATTGTGTTTTTGATTCAACGTGGTGTCATGCAAGTTGCCCTTAGCCATCAGTTGGCTGCTGCTTTGGCCTGTCCCCAGCATGCTGCACCTGACTTCCTTGGCATGTGTGTCCCAGTCTGACAGATTTCCACTCAGAACCATTTAAATACTGCTTCCAATTCTAGATTCTTTAAAAAATAAGCAAAGATTTATGTATTTGGAAAGCAGAGTTATATATGAAGAGAGGGAAAGAGAGAGAGACAGAGAGAGAAAGGATCTTCCATCTGATGACTCACTCCTCAAATGGCCAGTGACCTGTGCTGGACAAGGCCAAAGACAGGAACCCGGAACTCCATCTGAGTTTCCCACATGGGTACAGGAGCCCAAGCACTTACATCTTCTTCTGCTGCTTTCCCAGGTACATTAGCAGGAGGTGGACCTGCCATGACGCTGGGATGCCAGTGACACTGTACCACAATGGCAGCCTCTCAACATCTATATTCTAAGCATCATTTAGAACATAGACAATGTGAACAGGGCCTGGTAAGGCACAGTCAGGAGAAACCTGTTCATAACCTCTTAGGAACAGGCATGAAGGCCCTCGTCATCCACCAGTGGCTCTATCAACCAGGATGAGGTCTTTGGCCACTTGCTACAATGTGTGTGAGAACAAAGAACATTTAAAACTATAGGCAGTGAGCAAAGATGACAGTAAAGTCAATGGGACAGTTCCAGCAAACAAAGTCCTGAGACCAGCACAGATTTCCTGTGTTAAACAGTGTGGCAGGGGAAGGGGCCCATGTTTAGATGAAATGCTAATCTTTTCCAGCATTTTGCCAGCCAATGTAAATAAGACGGCTTTTCAGGTTCGGAGTGTGTGCTCATATATGCATTCTCAAAATACCATTTGGAAGAGCTTCCTAGCCATCTAATTAAGGAAGTTTGATGATGTTCTAAATCTTTCAGGCCTGGCATAGAGTTCTGTTTCACTTATCCTCTTCGATAGGAAGCATACTATGTCACAGAAATGTTTTTAGCATTACTGGAAAAGCTGTGTTTTGATTTTAATCTTTTTGGATCATTCTTTCTTTTAAGAAATAGAGAGTTAGCGAGCAAGGAGCATAATTAAATTGAGCAATAAAGACCTTGGTCTTTCATGCTTCTAGGAAATTTAATCTGTTATGTGATTTGCTGGAATAGAACCAATTCAACGTGCATCTCTCTTTTCATTTCTTTTGTTTACTTGGGTTTTTATTACCCTTTGGATGCCCAGGATGGAAGGAATTGCTGCATTCTCAATTGCCCAGGTTATACATGAGCTGGGGTCATCCAAGTGAAGACAAAGCACACTCACTCCTCCACGTGCCTCTTTGATCTTGTTCAAGGTCAGTGGCCAAAGGTAATTGTAGTTTTGCCTGATTTTATT
The DNA here is from genome assembly GCF_030435755.1 of Ochotona princeps. Lineage (NCBI taxonomy): Eukaryota > Metazoa > Chordata > Mammalia > Lagomorpha > Ochotonidae > Ochotona > Ochotona princeps. Next base: position 5,694,023 of record NC_080832.1, on the reverse strand, counting down.
GTTATTGTTATTACCGTTATAATTCTTACAGATCACCAGCGGAGCAGAAATATATCTTCAGATTGTGAAAAATGTATTGAGAAGCTCCAACTCCATGGGGTTTAGACAAAACTGATCCTTCGGGGAGGACTCGCTTAATTCTGTATCACTTATGCCCAGGATCCTAGAATATAAGTGACCGATAGTCCTGGGGCAAGAGTCTGCATCCATCCGAGTTCAAAGAAGTTCCCAGGAGAGAGCAGACATTTCAGCTCCTGCCCACGGATGCCAAGGACAGCCGGGAACTATCCTGAAGTTGCCTACAGGGCCAGTCCTCTGAGCCTTAATTGCTTGTGTGGATTATCGTATTATCCATCAGAGCGATCCTGCACCATGCAGGGAATCGCCCCCTTCCCAGTTTCCTATTTCTGCACATTAGCTGGATAGAGAAGGCTTCTGTTTTTCCTTTTAAATTCACAACATGAAATGGTATTTGCATTTCAAGCTTAGGTTCAGGTGTCTGTTGTAGATCAAAGGCAGAATTCTTTGTACTCCACTTAAGCATTCAAAACTTGGTCTAGAACACATTTCATGTCAGAATGGCCTAGAGCCAGAAACACAGCCATGGAACCAACAATGAACTTGGAAAATCATTGGGCATATGCAAATCTATCAAGTATGTTGCCTCCTGGGAAGACAGCAATCAATTCAGGAATTAAATTTTCAACTTTCCTCCTTATGTAGGGCTTTAGCCACTGCCATGAATTTCTTCAGGGATTCTTAAAACCATATTAGCCATCTGTGAGTTTGCAAGTAGCTAAACACATGACCTACAATTATTATGGTTATTTGTTATAAAACAATTTTTAGACAAAGCATTGCTAGATTTGCCAAGTGTGCTGAAATCAGTTCTAACCACGAGAAGGATGAAAAAAATAAACTGAAGGAATTTCTCCCCAAATGCAGGAAACTAAGACAATGTGGACTCACTCCAGTGAGTTATCAAGATGGAGCCCCACCCATTCGCTGTGTTCCCTGTACATCTCCTGTCCCTGAGCTTGGCTTGGGGTCTGGGAGCACCTGACCCACTCAGAACCGGGGACACCCAATTCCCTGATGCCATGACACAGCAGGAAAACACAAGGCCTGAAGAAAAGGCTGGCTGGGGTATGGTGCCAGTTGCTTCTGTATTGTTAGCTACAGGAGTGACATAAAAGGAAGCCATGTTTGATGCTAGCCAGTGACTGAGATACACTTAGGGCATCTTTAAAGAAAAAATATTTTGTTTCTTGGTTTTATGTATTTGGAATGTAGAGACAAAGACAAAAGTCAAGGCCAGGCCAAGCAGAAACCAAGAGCAAGGTACTCAGAGTCTCGCACGTGGGTAGCAGGAACCCAAAGACTCAAGCCATCACCTGCTACCCTGAGTGCCCTCCAATGTGCAGGCATCCCATTCAAATCCTGCCCTATGGGCCCAGTGCCTGCCCCTGCTGTGTGTTTCTGTAACTACAACATATGAACCAGTTTCAGAACAGTTTAGGAATATAGTTCATGGTCTATAGAACATAAAAGCAAATGAAGACCTCTGTACTTCTTTTTCTTCTCTGAGTAGCACCTTTCAAGTTTTTTGTTTTTTTGTCTTAAGAGAAAGAGCTAAATGAGATGCCAGACTGAAAATGTGGCCAAGTCTGTTTTCCAAAACTGAAAACTCCAGCATTCCTCACGCTGATGTTCTTCTGGTGTCAGGCTGACACTGCACTGAGCGGTGGGACATAGTCCTCTCTCCTGGAGCGCAGGCTGGAACTCCAACTGGCTCACACACAGAATGCTGAGGGAGTGATGCTGCGGGGAGCCTGAGGCTCAGTCAAACGCTAGCCACAAGCTTCCTCCATGTTCCTTCAAGGGACCACACCTGGGCTGTTGGAGGTCATGCCATGAGGACATTTCATGGAGGGTCCTGAGGGTGTCCCAGCCCCACAGGAGGCCCCTATGCACAGCCTACACCCATCATGAAGAAGCCTTCAGATTGTGCCAACTGATGGATCTTTCTGGAAGAGAACTTGGATAGCGTGGAACAGAGGTGAGCTATCCTGTGCATCTTGTGTCCGTTTGTCACTTGTAGCACCCACCAGCAGGCGAGTCACATGTATGTGCCACACAGCTGTGCGACAGGTTATCTTTCACTCACTACTTAGGTCTTTACACATGGGACACACACACACACACACACACACACACACACACACACACACACACTCTAACTGAGGGTGATAAAGAGAATAAATTGAATGGCCCAGATGACAGGCCCTAAAGATACAGTGCTTTGTTTTGCTAAGGAATGATCCTCCCAGACATTTATAATTTAATGTATGCTTATTAATTTAGTGCCTTAATGGCCCTGTGTGGCATTTCTATACACTTTATACACAGTTTCGTTCCATTCCACTCCCTTTCCCCAATACTACAGTTCATACACATATAAACGCACATTGTCAACACTGTGACATCTTGAGAGAGAGAGAGAGAGAGAAGGTAAGATGGACACTGAGAGAGATGGATTCTTTCTGGAAGCATTCATATCACTTAAGTTGGTCCCTTCCTACCCTCTTTGAACTTTCTAGTATGGCTGCCATGACGTCTCACTGTAGCTCACGTCTGATGGGTCCAGGAGCTTGTGAAGTCCTTGTCCTTCAATGGCTGTGCATTCCCCGGCTCCCAGTGCAGTATCTAACCTTGGAGGAGAAAGTCTGTCCTCAAGAATGCTTTCTAGGGGCTGGCATTGTGACCTAGCAGGTTAAGCTTCTATCTGCTACACTGGCATCCCATATGGGTGCCAGTTCAAGTCCGGGCTCCTCCACTTTTTATTTATTTTTTTTAAGATTTATTTGTTTTTATTGAGAAATCAGATATACAGAGAAGAGAAGAGACAGAGGAAGACCTTCCATCTGATGATCCATTCCCCAAGTGGCTACAGCAGCTGGAGCTATGCCGATCCAAAGTCAGGAGCCCAGAGCCTTTTCCGGATCTGGCATGCAGGTGCAGGGTTCCAAGGCACTGGGCCATCATCTTCTGCTTTCCCAGGTCCCAAAGCAGGGAGCTGGATGGGAAGTGGGGCTGTTGGTATCAGAACCAGCACCCATATGGGATCCCAGATCCTGGTGCATGCAAGGCAAGGACTTTAGCCACTAGGCTACCATGCTAGGCCCTTCTCCACTTCCAATGTACTTCCCTGATACTGTGCCTGGGAGGGCAGAAGATGATTCAAGTATCATGTTGGAGACCTGGATAGAATTCTGGGCTCCTGACTTCAGGTGGTCCAGGCCTGGCCATTAAGGTCATTTGGGGATGTAAAGCAGTGTAACAAAGATCTCTCTCTCTCAGGCTGCCTTTCATTTTTTTTCAAACAAATATGTCTCCTAAGTACACGACGGATCGAGTATGTACACCCCACCTTCCTGCCACCTCAGTCCTCACAACGCCCTCCCCACGCTGGCCCTAATGGCTCGTTGCCATTTCTGAGGGAGTGCACACGTTGGTGTTCCTCCAGCATCCACAGCTGATCACCTGATGTCTTCATTATATCAGCTTCTCTTCACGTCCCTGTGTGATCTGTACCTTTGCTAAGTTTTCATACGCATCTGGGCTTTATCCAGTGGATTACCTTGAAGACAACAATGGATTAAGATGACTGCATCTCAGGGAAATCTAAGGCTTATCTTTAAGAAGAGAGGTTTATGAATAATGAAGACATCTACATCAAAGATTTATCACTGTAAGCAGTTACCTACACTCTGTGTTAGGAATGTATTAATTAGGTTCCAATCAGGGTGCAAAACAAGGATTTCAAACAACTTCGCCCGTTTGATGCTTCTTCCTCTCTCCCTCCTAATCACCTGTGCTCTTTGTCAAATGCGCAGGACCAGTGAACTTTGAACTCCCTGAAGTGTTTCCTGCTTTGGCCTTAGTATCAAGCTTGTAGCCTCCTTCTGTAGGAGGCCCTGGGGGACTGCAACTAATCATGATGTTGAGAAAGTCTGATGGGGACTGCAGTTTCAGAGACGGCATTCATTGGCCGCTTCAGTACTTCTGCTTGGCTGTCTTTGGAGTTTATCACAAAGGCCTCAGCTTGTGTCCATACTTGGCAGCTGCTTGCGGGGGTGTGTGTGGTGTCGTGTGTGTGTGTGTGTGTGTGTGTTCCCCTTTGCTCCCCCTTCCCCCAGCTTCTCTGGCAGGTGAACAGGGTCTTGCATGGAGAACATCCATGAGACAGGACAGCTTGCCCAGGTACTAATGGAAAACTCACAGCATCCCCTGTGCCACCAAAGTGCATTTCTCAATTAAATGCAGCAGAACATTTTCTTGTCGAGAGAGATTTCTGCAGTCCCCATGTATATTTTCGCGTATAAATCACCCACATTTTATCAGGGGCCCTGAGCTGCAACCCACAAATGGAAGCCAAAGGGGATCTTTCCCTGCATTCTATAATACAGATTTAATAAATGCCGCACAACAGCCACCTATGCTGCACTTCACAGCCATTCGTCACTGCCCGCGTGTGCCTTTGGATATCGCTTAAGCACAGAACTCACGGCACCTGCTACTTTCCCCATCAATTGACGTGTCGTTCTCATCGCTCCTCTTAGGTCCCACCTGGAGAGCACTTGCTCGTTTGGGATGATCCATCTGACTGGCTGGCGTGCTTTCAGTGTGTAGTGTGGCGTTTGAATGGATGCGGACACATCGCCATCACTCACGACACACGGCAGGGACGGAGGGAGCCTCATCAGGAAATGCTGCCTTTGTTCTACATGCAGGTCTAATGACAGGGTTATTTACATCAGAGGAAGTGAGAGCAGTGATAGACAGGGCCCATGCGTCAATGTCAGAAGCGAATGAACGTCACGTCCTAGCAAGCAGACTCCAGTTTCAGCAAGGCTGTCATTGAGTCAAAGGAGCAGGTATAATCCTTGCATTATTGATCACAGACAGAAGCCTATCAAGTTTAGGTATGAATGTATCCCCCACTTACTTTCAGACACAGGGGTTTAAGCTGTTTGCAGTGTTTTTTGAGTTTTGTAAACCATGAGAGACCACAGGCTAGGACCCTCACTTCTAAGGGGTGCAGGGACAAAGGAATCTGATACTGAGTTGTGACAAGTATTTTCTACTCTGGTTGAGATCAATAAAGGGAAGGGAACATACTCTGTGTAGAGACAAAGAAATGAATCGGGGCTGGCACTGGGGTACCAGCCTGCGACACCAGTATTGTGTAAGGGCATTCCTGGGCAGTTGGACCAGAAATTCTCAAATAGCATGAAACTCAAGCATTAAATGTGTGCACGATGAAGCATACTGTAACTTTGCACATTTTGTTTCATGAGAAATCACTGCAGGTTTGTTACAGTGAATTGTCTCCGATTCCCTGAGAGCATTTGGTGGTTAAGGTGCAAAAACACAAGGCTGCACAAGGCAGCACCAGCCTGGCTCCTGGGTGTGTGCTTGGGTGTGCTCCCTCAGCAAACACGACCCCCGTGGGCACTGCTTTCTCTGCCCACCCCATCTCTACGGCAAACTGCTCCTGGTTACTATGACCCAGTTCACACCACGCATTTCCTACATCCTACTTTCTAGCCCTGCAGGAATACCCGACCCCACTTCCCGTGGCTGCTTTGTACCACGGCACAGAGAAGCACACAGCTAGTTACTCGGTACCATGAGTTCAAGCTGATGTGTCTGTGGGGCATTCTGCATCTTTAACAATCTTTTGTTTGCATACTGCACGCTTGAGGGTAAGACTGGGAAGACTTGGAACCTGTGCTGAGGTATAGCAGGACAGGCAGACACCTATAAGGCCAGGCTCCCATGTAGGCACCTGTTCGAGTCCTGGTTGCTCTAGTTCTGACCCAGCACCGGGCTGATGGACCTGGGAAATTGGTAGAAGATGGCTCAAGTACTTGAGCCCTTGCACATGTGTGGGAAACCCAAATGAAGCGCCTGCTCCAGCCTAGCTCCTGCTGCTGTGGCTATTTGGGACTTGAACCAGAGGGTGGATAGATCTCTCTCGGTCTCTCTTTCTCTGTAACTTTGCCTTTCAAATAAATAAACAAATCTTTTTTTAAAAAAGTTGGGAAGACTGGAGACAATAAGTGAAGCACACGACTTGACCCACCACAGAACTGCACCTGATGTTCGTAAACCCATCACCTCGATATCTGTATAAGGTCTGTTGGCCAGCTGATGGTGTGTCTATGTGTCCACTCTGGAATCTATCCAACCACAAGCCCTGGGGGGGAGGGGAACTTCAGATCCTAGTGCTGTAGGGTAAAGGGGTGCAAGTGCCACCTTCTGCAGTAGGTGGAGTCGGTGGCAAGGGAAACTCCACAGCCATGGAAAGTAAGGGCTGGCCCTTTGGTGGGAAGGAGGAAGAACACAGGAAGAGGCCAGGCCCCTCCCCATTCTGTCCATTTTCCACAGCTAAGTCGCAAGAAGTTCAATGGCAGCGAGGGTCCATGTCCTTCCTCTTGCAGTGACCACCAGGAAGCACCATGCCCATGCAGAGTGCAAGTGCCCTGTGTGTGCATTCTGCGTATGTGCAGAAGATAGGGCGTGCCCTGAAGCCAGGGGGAGGGACTTCCTGCCTTCTACAAAGTATGCTTTCCCAGGTGGGGTGGCCAGGGAGCAGCACTCAGGTGTCGCCAGCAGTCCCACTCCTGGGAGGGGCCCTGTTCAGCAGGGAGGGAGGGTGGCTTCTTTCCCGATGGGATACAGCCTTGCCTTGAGGCTGGTGAAACCATCATATGTGCCACCCAGGACAACACAACTGGGGGTGAGGACCACTGATGCTGTGCCTCATGACAAATCTGAAACACACTCGTAAGCTTCCTGTTACCACCAGTACAGGGCAGTGCTGAGCCACCAAAGGATAGAGAGAGGAGACCACACCCTCTGAGGGAGAAGACTCTGTAAGCGATGGTGAGATGTTGCCAGAAGTCAGTCTGACTTAGTATCAGAAGGAATCCACATTTTAAATCAGAAGTGGTAGAAAAATGTTGACACTGAACTGATGTCACTCGACTGGGAGAAAACGACAGCAGATGAAAGGAAAGTCATGGAAAGTAGAGCGAGTTTGCACCTGCAATTGCTAAATTCTGGTGCAAACTCTCCACGCAGGCAGGCAAGATCACACTGCGGGGGTGAGGTGCCATCTGTATACCTGGAGCCCCCTGCGTGGCTCAGGTGGGCCCCAGGGAGGAGGCCTGCTGAACCTCACAGCCAGGCTTGTGCCCACACTCCTCAAAGCAACAAAATCTCCCAGTCTATCAACCAGCTTGCTCAACAACTAGCCCACAGCCAGATCCAGTCCTGAGTTCCAGCCCTAGCGGGAAGGAGGAGTCACAAAGGCCTCCCCAGGTCACTCTCAACCTCAGGGGTCAAATGTGTCTCCTCTGAAATACTTGTCAGTATCTGAAGTATTTGTTTTTTGTCTCCTATCTTACCTCTCCTCCACCTCTCTCCCAACCCCATTAAGTCATGCAGCGTTCTAATATAACGACACAATACTGCCTTAGGATCTGACAAAAAAGATGCAATTATCAATGCGTGCCAGTTCAAGTCCTGCCTGTTCCACTTCCAATCTAGCTTCCTGCTAATGGCCTGGGACAGCAGCGAAGGACAGTCCAAGTGCTTGTACTCCTGTGCCCACATGGGTGACCCTGAAGAAACTTCTGCCTCCTGGCTTCTGATCGGCTCAGCTCTGGCCTTTGTGGCCATTTGGGGAGTAAAGCGTGGATGGAAGATCTCTCTGGTTCTCTCATTCTCCCCCCTCCCTGTAACTCTGTCTTTGAGATAAATAAATAAATCTTAATCTAAAAATGTGGTCACCAACTCACTGACCTGTATATGGAGGATGTTCTTAACATTTCCACGTGGACATCTGTCGGATGCTACAGATTCAGGGTCAACTCAAGTTCATGTGGTTGTCCACTCCTAGTCAAGGGTCCAGGTACCTGCTATCCACCTAGACACTAAACCTACCTTAACCTCACCTTCGTCTCTTGTCCTCACACATTTGGTTGGACAAACTGACCTCCAAATGCATCCTTGTGACCCCACAGTTCTGCCGCCCCCATGCCATCAATGTCTCCTGTAGATTTTGGGGGACAGTCTGCTCTTGGGGACCTCCCTTTGGACTCACTTCTACCCAGGAACCTGCTTATGTCTGGAGACGCAAATAGCACTGGGCTACATTTTCCTATGGAATCTCCCAATGGCTCCTGCAACACAGTCCATGCCTGGGTGTGGGTGACCCTTTCTGTCACCTTGCACCTCATAGTCATGGCTGACCGTGCTGTCTCACTCCTAAGGGCTACCTTTTCATCACTAATTTGTCCAATATGTCAAACACCAGTTTATGTTCTTGACAAGCCACCAGTGTGAGAACTGGGGCTATGTTCTCTTTGTTTCATGACAGCATGGATCGCTATAAAAATAATTTGCTTTCCCATTCAGCATGACTTGAAACATGATTCAAAAATGCAAAAACTGGTGGCGACTCTATTTTGAAAACGGTGCCACACAAATGTTGTCCATATCAGGGAGGCACTTCATTTCCATTTATCCTGAATGACAGGCCCACAAACAAAGAGAAAGGAAATTTACTCCGAGTATGCTGAAGTGTATTTTTTTCCCCACAAACACAATCTCTTTATAAGACTACTTGAAGCAAAGGGATAATTTCATTATGCACTAGCCCTGCTCCATTAATTACCTGCTACACAAGAGCAAGTGAAATTTCAATAAACAGAGAGGGGCTGGTTTTGTGTGGCAGTGAGTTAAGATGTTAACTGTAATGCTGGCATCCCATATCAGAGAAAGGCCCATCCGTTCTACCTCCAGTCCAGCTCCCTGCTAATGCACTTGGGAAAGCAGTGAAAGAAGGCCCGGGTCTTTGGACCCCTGTTAGCCACAAAGGAGACCTAGATGGAATTCTGAGCTTCTGGCCTCAGCCTGGTTCAGGCTTGGGATTGGGGAATGAACCAGAGGATGGAGCATTGATTCTCTTTCTGTCTCTTTCACATAGCAACTGTCTTTCAAATAAATAAAATATTTTACATTTGAAAAATAAAGAGTCTCCCCACCCCCTGTTTGCCTGTCTCATAGCCAGGGTCTTGTCACTGGAACATCATGGAAAGTCAGTCCATGGACACACCCTCCTCACACCACCCCCAGCAGGAGGGTGGACTCCGGAGCAGACTGAACTGCCTCTGTGGCAGGAACTGGACATGATCAAAGATTTGATTACCCTGAGCACAGATGCTACAAATCACAGGCTGTCTTTATTGATGAAATTAACAGGGGTGGGAAATAACAGAGCTCTGAGCTGTCCCCCAAATTCTGTAACTAGCCCACTTGCCAGAGGCAAAAGTTAAAACTCGCCAGGAAGGCTATGTGACAATCTGAGACACTCATAGAATACTGTTTTAGGATCGGTCCTTATCACTGGGGGGGATGTCAAGAAGAAGGAGCTATGATTAAAGTGAAGTCTGTTTTAATTCTTCATGTTGTCCAGCTCCTCACATTAAAAATTCTGTGTATGACAAGTCATCTTCTTACTCATTAAGTCCTTCCCTCTAGAAGATTCTGAACCCTTGTCAGATGGCAAAGAGAAGAGACTGAGAACTCCTAGTGAGTCAGTGGGGAGTCCCCGCTCACGTGGGTGTGTTGCTGCTCATTTGTGGAGGACGGCAATGAACCCACAATGTCTCCCAATTGTGTTATGCTGAAAAAAGTTTCCCAAAAGAGGCAGACAGGGACCCCTCCGATCGAAAGGGAATTATATCCCCAAGTAATGGTGAGGCAGTAGAAGGGAACTGCACCATTGCACCTGGTCCCTTGGTCTCCTAAGGATGTTCACCTGGAGTTGGAGGGAACAGGACACCATCAGCAGGACGGAAGTTTATGCACTGCACTCACAGGGGGGAGGCACACAGGTCATAAGTCAGAGAGGAGGATGGAGGCTGGCAGTGATGGGGAGGGAGGCTGATGGGGCCAGGGTTCATCATGCCTCCTCTGCCTACGTCACCAGCGGATAGAAGCAAGGTGTCATTGAGCTGATCAGCTGACTGTTGAGTGTGGAACCGTGCTGGGTGTTGAACAGCTGAAAGCACCAGGCCTGGTAGCAGTGTGACTGGATATGAAGATGCACAAGACAGAACTCTTATTAGGGAAGGCAGCTGTCCCTGAAGTGATAACAGGAGGAATCCTGACATAAAGGCAGGAGCACAAGATCAGGCAAGACACATGTCAGCAATGTGGAGCCTTGGAGTCACCAGACGTAAAGTCAGACTGTGGCCCCACTGTTGCCGCCACTTGACCTTGGCCAGCCCTGACGCTCTCTTTAACCCTCCTGTCCTCATCTAGAAAGAGGACAGTCAAGAGCTCCTTCCTGTCCAGGTGTACTCAGGTCCTATGGACGGAGAAAAAGATAACCAGGAAGATACCCAGCCGTTTTCCATGTCTGTTAGTGGCTGAGTTCGTACAGTGAGAGTTCAAGGACAGAAGGATACTGACAGTGACAACTCAACTAGAGTGTAACAATTAAATGAGACAACAGAGCAGGGTGCCAGGAAGTGTTTGCATAGCTGCTCCAGTCACAAATGTGACCATGTATTTGGAAAGACAGTGAATGCCAGGCCTTGCTCTACCAGGGCAAGGTGTCCTGGTCTTGATTCAAGTGGCAGCCATGGCTGAGCTTTCAACAGGGGAGCCCTGGGATTCCAGCAGAAGTTACAAGCCCCAGATGGCTGCAGTGTGGGAGTAGGAGCTGGTGGTGAATGTGTACTGGGCGGGAAGTCTGGGAGGCCTCTGCAGTGGCCTGGAGGTCGTGAACATGAGGAGATTCCCACAGCAGAGTTGGAACCTGGAGGCATGGGGCTAATTACACACACACACACACAACTTCGAAAGGAAAAGCTAGAGACTGAACAAAAATGAAAGGATGATTTCCATGTAGATCAAAGACAAATGGCTCAAGATAGTCAAAGAAGAAAGAGTGAGCTGTCAAGAGAGATGAGCATGGGCTAGTTCTTGGAGCAGAGATCAGACGCGTGAGTCATGGGGTGCGCTCTCCTGGGCCAGTCCTTCCTACCGTTGCTGCCATGCCCTCCTCCCTGGGCAGGAAGTCAGTGCCTTGGGCTATAGCCTCAGATTCTCTCCTCTTTCCTGATCTCAAACCCCCTGATGTGGCTTGAGCATGTCCCCCGCATATCCGTGTGCTGTCCCCGCTCCCGCGTGGACGCTGCAGCTTCAGCTGTTCATGTGTTCTCCACGCTGGCTCCACCCACAGCCTCGGATCCCACTCGGCAGATACAGCAACCCTCTAGCAGCTCACAGCAAATTCCATGGTGCCATCTTTGACTCAGCCCCTTATCCCATGCCTACATCTCCTTTCCGACATGGCCCTTTATCCCATGTCCACATCTCTGATTCAGCCCTTCATCCCATGCCCACGCAGCCCTGAAGTTTTCCCCTATGTCCTGATGCTGGCTGCTTTCCTGAGCCTACCACTGTCGCCTCTACTGGAAGTCCCTGTCACTCTGATCCAGGTCACAGCACTCCATCAGCAGGCTCATCTCCACACAGGAGCTCCTTCAGTCAGATGTCATCTTCTGCTTAGAAGTCTTTCATGTCTTCTTCTTAAAACCGAAAGCTGAGGCCCCTACCATGTCCAGTAAGGCCCTCTGAACTTACTGCCCTGTTGACTGTGCAGCGCTGGTGTCCAGCCACTCTTGGCACTGCCCCTGCCCTGCCAGGTTACATTCCCTGCTGCCTGCAGAGATCACTCACGGAGCTTGCTCTGACCCCAGGACATTAGCATCTGCCATTCACGCTGCCCCACACTTCTGTCCCCAGGTATGTTCCAAGCTGCCCACCCCAGTGCACTTGGATCTTCTTCAAAGCTCATCTACCTGAAGACCTTCCCCAACCACCTCACAAGAACAGCCTTTTGCATCACCATACACCTGGCCTCCATCACTGCCTTATTTGTCTGCACAGAACCTGTCATTGTGTGCACAGCATAGTTACTTCTTTGTCAATCGTCTCCATTTTCCCCATCAAAGTACAAGTTCCATGAAGGTAGCGATGCTGTGCTCTTTGCGGCTCTGTCTCTGACAGCTGCAAGCATCCAGGAGGATGACTACTGAATAAACATGGGACAAATACATTGTTAACAGACTATATTTTGTATGAAGGCATAATGAAAGAGCTGCACAGGGGCAGAGTAAAAAACGTTCATGTTGGCCAGCAACAACAATATTCTCCAGTGAGTCAGAAGAGGCGGAGTAAGAAGCTTATGGAAATGCCAAAAGAGGCGGAGTAAGAAGCTTATGGAAATGCCAAAAGAGGCGGAGTAAGAAGCTTATGGAAATGCCAGTCAACTCAGGCTCTGAGGAGGGAAGGACTACATTGCTAGAAAGTGCTGCCTGCCAGTCTCTGTTCCAAGGGTGATGGTTTTCTCCGTCACTTTGCATAGTCACCACTGGTCCACCTAAATTCATTCTAGTAGCTTCTATTGCAACTGTGATGAAGGTTGGGTTTTGTAGCTGCCAGGGATGGTGATGGTTTTTATTTGCCTGTTTATTGCATAGCAGTCACATAGGCGAGGGGTGGATGGTGACTTGCTGGACACTGTCTGGTTTGGACATGTGAGCTATGAGGCTGAGAGGGAGAGCAAGAGCGAGCGGGGCTGGCACAGCCCCTTCCCACAGTTTGAATTTCTCAGGCAGAGACAGTCAGAGTAAGAGGAATGGAGGATCTGCCTGCTAGGAGAGAGAGGTGTGGAGGCGACATTGAAGTCATGCATGTTTGATTTGCTGCAGTTGTCAACAGAGTGTGAAGTGCTGTGTAAATGGCCTGGCGACCGCCCGCGCAGCGCATCTATTTGAGTAATTGTCACTTTATTTATGGTTGTGACAACTTCTCAGAGCTGGTATCCTCTAAAATACAGTCTAGCATGAAAACCAGATAGAGGTGGGGAAAACAAGCTTAGAGTCCAACAGCAAATTCAGGTCACTGAATAAAGCAGAGGCGTTTGTAACATCTTACCAATGCCAAGGCCTTATTTGTAAATTGGCAGACAGATCTATTCTGGATACTGAAAAAAATTAATTTGAGTTTTAACTCAAGAAGGTTAATTCAAAATGAAACTAAACAATGAAAGAACTGGTGAGAATTTCTTTAAGCTTACTGAAAACAACAAATGGCTTCATAATAAACTCAAAAACGTTTTAAAGCATGCTGCTTAAAAATGCAAAGAACATTAACCTTCATTTTGTAAACTGTGAGAACTCTCAAATGGAGAATTGAAATTTCAATATGGACTTTGTGTTTCTAGATCTGGTGTCTGGGTCTCTCCTGTCTGGACACCTAAACAGTGCAGACAGTTTGGACAACTGAGGCTGTCATGAAGGAAGAGTTTCTGAGTCTACCATGCAAACCCAGCATGTGGGAATTTTCAAAAGGAACGGATTTTTCCTGCTGCCTTCCTTGTGTTCCTGTGGCTGCTCATAACTGGGCATGTCCGTGCAAAGGACATGCCTGGCGTCCGACTCCCTCCCGCCCCTAAAGGTCGGATCTGACCTTGCGTTAGAACTCCTTCATTCCATCATAAGCACTCGGCTGGGCTCCAAGTCAGGAATTCAGATTCCGCTTTGACTCTGATATCTTGCTTCCAAGTTCCAATAGATCTCCCAGCCTTTTCCATTCCAAATTGGATGGCATTTTTGGAATCTGGCTCCATGCACACTACATCACCACTCAATCCTCTGGACTATGGTGGTGGTCTTGACCAAAATCAACAATGACAACAATAACAAAGTGTGCAACAGTCCTTTGGCTTCTAGCGCTACCTGGCAAAGACTCCTGCCGTGTGACAGAGGACAGTGCCTCTACCTTTCCGACAGCCTCCAGACACGACCACCCGGACCTCATCTTGTCTTCCTGGCCTGGCATCTGGCCACTGCAGTCCCCTCCCAGTGTTGTCATCTCGGGGTGAGGCGGGGAGGCTGGGGAGCGGTATGTGCAGGCCAGAAGATGGAAAAGATGAGATTCCTGCCAGCTGAATGGCTAAGTGCCCCATATACTGACACTGTCTCCTGGGCCTCCCTGCCGCTGGTTCTTCATCCTGAAAATGCAGAATACACAGTAACACCAACTTCCAGACAACAGGTGCAGACATAAACTTACCAACAGTTCATTGAGTCTAGACTGTGGAATTACAGATTATCTTTGTTAGAATATTTAAACCTTACTTCTCCTCCCAAACACTATGGTAAAGCAGTGCTCATGGAAAACATGAGAAGAGTGAAGAAAAACTTGAAGGACTTATGTGTGTAACATTTCAACCCAACAGTGTTAAGCATTATTAGCCTTGGTCTCTCCTACTAACTACTATCGGGGGTCCACTATTCCTTATGTGCTTATATGGATCATTATGATACAAGTTGCTTACAGAATTCTCTAGAATCTGATGGATGCTTTCTTAATCAATTCTGACCTGATTCATTAGTTCAAGTGGCTTGAGTATTTTACTCTATAATCTTGCTTGCTTATCTGGGAATAAATCTTTGATATTATCCGCCAATGATTTGCTAAAATGTAACATGGTTTTATTTTGCTATTCATATCTTTAGAAGCAAATCCCTTTTATTAAAAGAAATCAGGGTTGTCTCTCTCTCTCTCTCCTTCTCCCTCCCCCCCACCCTCTTTCACACACACACACACACACATGATTTCTACACAAGTGGCATTTTGGTCTCAGACTTCTGTGAAACCGGCTATAGATCTCATTTTGAGGATTACAAATCATAAAAACACCATGTTTTTACATAGGATACAAATTTCCTGTTCACCAAAAACACAATTCATGCACGTGAGCACGAGAACAGCTGACCTGCAGAGAGCACACTTGATTCACTTCTCGGCGCCACCACAGGGCATGTTATAAAGTTGATAATCACAATGACCAGAGAGAGGTGAGTCCCCGCCAACAGCATGGTCCCCAAGAAACTTAGCTCTGTTAACTCTCCCTGCCTGGGCTTCTAGGATCAGACAGTTATGGATGCAGTGGACATGTAACAAGGACTGGGTTGGTTTCTTTTAGCATGATCCCCTCTACAAGGCAAACATGTGTGAGTCTTATGCAGGTGTGGCACACGCAGGATGTACGGTCCGAATGAACTGATGCATGGCAGTCGGTTTGTTTGCTGGGGCCTCAGCTACCCGGGTGGCTGAAACCTGCTCTGTCACAGAGCTTGAGGCCACATGTCCAACACCAAGGAATTGGGGGAGCTGCTGCCAACTGGGGTGCTGAGTGGGGATCCTTTCCCTGCCCCTCTCCTGGCCTCTGACAGCTGTTGGCACTCCCTGGCCCCACTGGGTCTGTGAATACAAGACAGCAATCCCTGCCTCTGACTGCATGGGACAATTTTCTGGTTGTCCCTCTTCTCTGCTTCTAAGGCACTGGTCAGAGTGAATCTTGATCTAATACAATTCAACATGGCCTTCTCTTAACTTGATTCTGTATGCAAAGACTCAAACCAGGCTCTGCTTCCAATGAGAGTCGCAGTCTGAGGTACTAGGGATTAGGACTGTGAAATATCTTTGGAGGAGGGGCACAATTCAACTTTAGTAGGAAATGAATTTTTTTGAAGGGGAGATATTTTTTGTTTGTTTTCCCCTAAGCTCTACAAAACAATCAAGTTTGGCTTCTGAGCAACACCAATCTGAACTGTAGTTTGGTAAGCAAGAAAGAGGTTTGGTAGGAACCCTCTGCACCTGTTTGCAGACAGATGATAACGTCAGAGGCAGAGTCCTGCCTGGCTCTCAGAAGTGCAACAAACCAGTGCACAGGTCTGTGAAGGGGCAGATGAGCCTCCACTGACAAGCAGCAGTGGTAAGCTAGCTTTCCCTGTCTGCACGGCACGTACCTCCCAGGTCATCACTTAGCAGGGTGCAAAAGTTGTGGCTTCTCATTGACACTGTGACATGATGCCCCCACTGGCACCCCACATTGCCTTTCCTCTCCTTCCTGTGGGGGGGGGAGTGATCCACATCTTAACTCTGTGTCCCAGTACATGGAGCACAGCGCTGTGTGGACTTGGCCTTTTCAACATGGTGCGGCGTGACTAGCAATGGC
Organism: Ochotona princeps; assembly: GCF_030435755.1. Classification (NCBI taxonomy): domain Eukaryota; kingdom Metazoa; phylum Chordata; class Mammalia; order Lagomorpha; family Ochotonidae; genus Ochotona; species Ochotona princeps. Next base: position 5,677,849 of record NC_080832.1, on the reverse strand, counting down.
TGCCGAGCCCTGTGGATCATCTCAGGGTCCTTGGTGGGAGAAGGGGGCTGGCCAAGCTATCCGCAGGAAGAGTAAAGCCCAAGGCCACAGAGCCCAAGCTCAGGCATAATGATTTTGACATTTCACCATTATGCTTTGCTTTCCAGAGCATGTGATCATGAACTGAAAAGACCAGAGAGTAGACCGTGGATCTCAGTGAGCCGGAATGGCCCCGTCTTTGGGGTATGGATTCCCCACTCCCTCGGGGTCTGGGCCTCTGGCTGCCACATCTTCAGGCAAGAGGAGATTTAGTCTCTGTCAGATTTAGCGAGGCCTTTAATACAGAAACACTGTGATGTTACAGTGCAGCTGACAGCTTTGGGAACTGCAGTGACATCTTGAGAGCTCTCAAGGAAGTGACTTCTCTCTCTTGGTCAACCAATGCAGTTTCCATAGCCCCCTGGGTTGTCGGTGGTGATGTGTTGGCTAATGCTGACGTCCACTTGCCTGGTGGGTGCTTTTAAAGACAGAACAAGCACACCAACAAATACTTCAATTCATGAGGTGTGTACAGTCAAGACCCCCAGAAGTCCAGGCAGCATGGTCTGGTTTCTAATAACAGCACAAGGAGATGCAGGAAGCATGCACATGTCAAATACAAATTCTGTTATAACTCCTGAGGGCAAAACCAAAACCGATTAGCCACATGTCCGTCTGCACGTGCTAATGGTAGATGGTGAGCAGCTCTGCAGGGATGAAGCGCTTGGCAGTGTTTCTTCTTCTTTTTAATGGAGAGGAAAAATATTTATTTATTTTTACATTTTTTTATTATTATTATTTTTATGATACAGTTCCATAGGCTCCTGGCATTTCCCTTATTCCCTCCCCCCGAACTAGTTCCTCTATATCATTACTAAAATATAGTTCTTCATACACAGTTATATGTCCATCATTGCGGGCATGGACAATGGCAGAGAGTCCAGCATCCTATTGTCAAGATAGAGTGAACAGTTTCATTGTAAGTCCATCTTTGTCTGGAAGCAGAAATGCATACTACATTGTATCCTCACATCTGGATGTTAGTCTCCATTTCACAGCTACTGTACATCCCCTTAAATGAAAAGTCATAATACAAAATCAACAATAGAAACAAAAATAGAAATTTACAATGCCCTGAAGTTAAATGACATGTTACTAGATATGACAGTCTCCATTACACAGCTACTATACATCCCCTTAAATGAAAAACCACAAAACAAAATCAACATCAGGGAGAAAAAAGAAATGAACACCACCAAGAAGTTAAATAACATGCTATTAAATGACTAGTGTGTAGCTGAAGAAATGAAAATCAAGAACCTTCTTGAAGAAAATGATGCCACTGCATGATCTACGAGTCATTGAATGACTTAATCAGAAGAAAGTGTTTTGAAGAGATGAAAACAACAGAAAACAATAAAACCCATGTGATACAGTTTTCGTTGATCTTTGTTGAACTGTGTCTCCTCCAGACAATAAGCAGATGGGTTTTGTTTTTTAATCCAGTCTACTAATCTATGACGTTTGATTGTGCTTAAGCCATTTACATTCAGAGTTTAATATGTATGGATGGTACTTTGCTCCCATCATTTTAGGAATGGGTTGTTCATTGGTTTAGTCTTCTGTTGTCATTTTACTGGGATGTTCTTCCCATTTGCCTTTGGTTTTGTTTGGTGCTAATTCCTCTTTTCTGTCAAGAGAATATCTTGAAGTATCATTTGTAGGGCAGGTTTGGAAGAGGCAAATTCTTTTAGCTTTTCTTTACTGTGGAAGAATTGTATTTCATTTTCAAAGACAAAAGAAAGCTTTGCTGGATATGTTATCCTAGGCCAACAATTTTTTGCTTTTAGAATCTGGAATATGTCACTCCATTCTCTTCGTGCCTGTAGAGTTTCCTGTGAGAGATCTCCTGTGAGTTTAATTGGCATTCCTTTATATGCCAACTGATTTTTTCACGTGCACATTTAAGGATCTTTTCCTTATGTTCAGTTGAAGAGAGCTTGATGATCATGTGTCTTGATGAAGATCGCTTTTGATCAAGCCTGTTGGGAGTTCTGTGCCCCTCCTGGATGTTGTTTCCCAATTCTTTCTCCAGATTAGGGAAATTTTCCTTTATTTTCTTCATTAAATATATTGGCAAACTCAGCTTCTCTTTCTGCACCTTCTGGGACTCCCATAACTCTTATATTTGGCCTTTTAATAGTGTCTTTCAATTCTAGAATACTTTTTTTGGCCTGATCCAGCTCTGCTTCCAGCTTTTTGTTTGCTTCCCCCTGATGAAATGAAATACCTTCCAATTCTGAGATTCTTTCTTCTTCATGCTTCATTCTATTTTGGAGACTCTCCATTGTACTTTTAATTTGCTCTACTGTGTTCTTAATTTCTGATATACCAGCCTTGATTTGCTTTATTGCTTCCTTAATTTTTTTTTGAACTCTTGTATGTGCTTCTCATTGTTGATCAGAAGCTTTAAAATGAATTTTATGAATTCTGTGTGCCCCATTTTCTCAATGTCTTCTCTGAGGTTGGCATAGGGTTTTGTTCCTTTGCAGGGGAGTTTTTGGTAATATTCATTGTACCTTTGTCTCTTCTTTTGCTCTTGGTCATTGCACTTCTGGTTAGCAGAGTCTTCTCCTTGGGGCAGGTTTCTAAGCTATGTCACCCACAGGTCTACAATGCGATTTCACTTATTGCAGTTGGTACACAACTCTTTGCTTGCAGCCACTTGTGCCACAACCTCCAGCAAGTTCCAGGTCTGGGTTCTTATGTTAGATTTCCACCGTGGTCTCCACAGCCCCAGTTCTTGGCTCACCACTCTCCACCTCCTGTGATACCGTGCTGAGGCTGCACCATTGTCTCTGCAATCTTTCTCACACTTTTGGTTGGAGCAGGTCCCAGGATTAGGGAGACACCAGGTGTCCTATATGGTTAGGTTGTTGTTGGCGCTGATCTTGTGGGAACCTGTTGGACGCTAGCTCTGGGTGCCACACGGACCTATTTTGACCCGTACGATGCAACAGTTGGTATTATTTTCCTGTGGGACCAGTGCAATCCATGGAACTCAGTGAGTTCTCGCGAATTCAGCACAAGTGCAGTTCACTGTTGTCCCTGCAGTCCTAAAGCTATTGCCACAGTGTGCAAAATGGCGCCTGACATACCACTACTAGAGTTCTTGATCTGTTGGCCGTCAGATCTGAGGGCTACCCAGACCTGTCTTGGGTGGAACCTGTAGAATGCACGTTGATGCAGTTCACTGAGTCAGAAATGAGTTCACTCCCAGCTGAGCATGTGCTCAGTCCTTTCCCTTGCCTTTGCCTCCTTACACAAAATGGCACCCAATCAGCTCTAGGTGGCTGAGTCTGTGAAATCCATCCTGTTCTCACACTGCCTGTCTGAGATCTGCTGCTCTGTCTCTGCTCCTGGTCAAATCAAATGGACCAACAGGACGGACAGTTCTTTGGGTTTACCTCCCAAGCTCCCAGTGAAAGTCCCTTCCCACCTGGTTGCTGGTGGAGTTCTGGCTGCTGGTGGAGTTCAGATTGCCATTAGCTGAATGCCGCTGGAGTATCAGCCACTGCAACACCACACCGTTGTTTTTGCTGCTTTGCTGTGTCTGTCAGTGTCCAGGTACCCCTCTGCTGTTGTTCTGTCCTCTCCTATTTCCTGGAATGTGTCCCCTCTGCTTCATCCTGATTAAATGTTTCTCCATCCGTTTAAACGTGTCCTTACCCTATTCCACCATCTTGATTCCAGCAGTGCTTCTTACACAATGGACAGACTTATTTCTTAAGGATTACTTTGAATAAGCGTTAGACTTCACTACATTATGAAACACTGATAGTAATCTTAAGGATAACACAGCAAGCTATCAGCTTAAGATTAAAAATACTAACACTAAATAAGGCCATCATGTACTCATCCATAAGCAATCCATTTTATAAGGATTCCTGAGTTTCTAGCCTATTCCAGAAGCATGGAATTTCACAATGGTTCTACAACATTTTCAACAAATTTGTTACCTGCCAGGCACAAAATGATAATGGCATAAAATGACAATGGCAGAACAGGCATTACTTAAGAGGCTCTAGATTACCACCGACTAGCCGTCATGTCACTACAAAATACACAAATGGATGAAGCACACACTGAGCCCAGCCATCCAACCCCCCAGCGACACGGTCAGGCCAAGCACAGTTCTGCAGTGCTGTCCAAGAGGCCGGTCTCTCTCCCAAATGCTGCAGGAGATAACGTGGCGACCATCTCTCCCCACACAGCAGTGATCTTCAAGGACATGCAAGACAACATGTGAAGGAGTTTGCAGCAAATAGCCAGGTAGACATGTGAGCTGCAGTCCCTAGATGCCATGTAGCGCTGTGACACAGGGGGTGAATGGGGAAGGATGTGTGGAGTTTGGCAGAAACTATTGGGATAGAGGTGCTGGGGAGCAGAGGCCTGGATGAAATCTGTGTAAGGCTATTCTGGCCTCATTCTCCAGACACCCCCGAGGAGCAGAAGCCTTGTCTCAACTATTGTTAAGTTTCTAGAATTTAGCTAGGGCCTTAATACTGTTGATACTCAACATTATTTGGATTTCAGCACCTGTGACCTACAGCCTTGTGACATTCAGCACCAACATCTGAAAGACCACAGACTCCCCTCCTCAGCCATTGGAGTTCAAGGTGACCTGCTAGCTGTGGTCATGTAAGGACGCCTATCTGAATGCCCAGCCCTGGATCCCGGTGTGGTCTCCATGGAAACGCAGGGGGATCTTTTTTATCGTTGTGGAGAAACAACAAATGCGTGCTTTAAGATAATAACAGGATGCAGTGTCTACAGGAAGGATAATCACCTCTGTTATGAAACATGCAATTTAATAACTCTGCCTGATAAAAAAATAAAAAGCAAAGACAACTGCGATCCTGTAATTGACTCCTGGTGGCGGATATATCTGAGTTCACAGGCAATGATACTGAGCAGCAAGAATTAATCTTCCTCATCGCCCTGTCAAGTCATCCCATGCGCCTTTTCTGCTTACTATGCCATTCTGCCTCTTTGTTCTCATTGTGTCTTCCAACTCCTGCATCCTACCCTCCCATTCCTCTGAACCTCTTTCCTTTCCTTATAAGAATGTGCTTGAGGACTTATGCAGGGCTTTAGAAATAAAGGCAGAGCTTCCTACAGCAGACTTTCTGGAAGACTGTGCTTTCCATGTATGACAAATACCTAGCACAGCAGCCTTACAGCAGATTTGAAAATGTAAATCATGCTTGCAGGGTGGTCACATGATACAGCTTTGGGGCATAACAATGTTTAACAGGAGCTCTGCTGAAGTCTTGAATTACCCTCTCTTCACAGTGTCTTGAGCCATGCAAATCCTAAGAAACCATTCTGAGTCCTGAGTAGGTGTTACTCGGTCCTGATAGAGGATTCTAGAAGTCGGCATGCCTGCTCTTGGACAAAGCATCTTCTAAGCAGGCAGTGTCTGTGGTGCTCTAGAAGTTGCAGGGTGTGAAGAAGGGTTGCTGACCTGATTTTACACTTGGTCACAATTAGACATTACATATAGATGTTTCACACCAAGGTTATTAGTGGATAGCAGTGAGAAGGAAAGAAAAAGCAAAAGCTTAATTCAGTTATGGTGTTTAGAAGGTGGACCCAGTAGGAGGACCTTAGGGCACTGGAATATGTCCTTGAAGCTGAGTAAGGCAGGGGCACACCTTCCACCTTCCTGAATCACCGTGTGCTGCTCCACTTGTCCTTGCTCTTTCATTGCCATCCACTGCCCTCATTAGAGACCAAACCAACAAGAAACGTCAGTCTCAGACTGTGGCCCAGCAGAACCGTGAATTTGTCTTGGGCATTTGACTGCAGTGGTAAAGCCTGGCCAGGGGAGACACACAACGGAAGCAGAGTGGAATCTAACAATATCTCTGCAGCACAATATTTAAAATTTCCCTTCAAAGCAGTGCCATGGATCTGCACAGTGTGGAGTCCAATCTAAGGAGGATTCAAGACGAAGCAAGTTTTCAAAGCCTTCCAAAGACTAAACATGTCCAGGATCAGCTAAGAAGTCTCAGAGCCAGAGTTAGCATACTGATCACAAACCATGAAAAATTTCTATTTTTTTTAAAGGATTGGGTAAAAATCAAAAGATTAATTAATTAAATCAAACCAAATTAATTAATTAATTAATTAAATTAAACCCTTATCATTGGTTTCCCTTTCTGCAGTTTCAATTCCTCAAAGTCAAGTGCAATCTTAAAATATTAAATTTCTCCAGGAAGAAATAACTCCTAAACTTTCAAGTGTGTGCCATTCTGAGTGGTGTAACGAATCCTTGTATCGACCTGCTCTGTGCCCCTTCCATGGACGTGGCCACCCCATTGGTCCAGTGTGTCCGCCCTGTATCTGATATTCCACCGTTAGTCACTCAACAGTTATCTTTGTTTCAGCCATCACAGTGCTTGTGTTCAAGTGACCCTTATTTTATCTCAATCATGATGCTAGTAGTTTGGCCATTCCAGAGAGGGGCCTTTTTAGATGTTCACTTCGGGTTTTCAACTTCAGAAAAGGAAAAACAAACAAACAAACAAGAACTTTACACTATGGCTGCCAAGCTCTACAGTAAGAACACATCATCCACTTGTAAAATTGTGAAGGAAAAAGAAACCCATACTGTAGTTTGTGGTAGCACCTCAAACTGCCCATATTGTGGATATGTTGCATAAGTGCTAGTTTAAGATGCAAAAGGCATGGCATGATAGGGGTTGGCACTATCCGTGACTCTGACTATCACTGAGGTCTTGCAACAGACCTCCATGGATAAGGGAGCAACAGTTGTGCAATTTTCAGTGTCTGTAAGTGTGGTTGCATTAGAACTTGGCCACACTCATCCATTTATATTTTCCATTTTGGGTTGCAGGCTGAGCTGCTGACTCCCAGATTGTACACCCCTTAAAACTCAAAACATTTACCCTCTGCCTCTCTCCAAGGGAAACTTGCCAACTCTTGTTTTAGAGCAGTGGGTTGGAGTGATGGCTGGCCTGGGCTGGGGGTTCGAGCTGGTCAGGACCCCTAGGGGATGATGTGTTGAATTCTGAAGGACAGGGTAGCATGCTAGCAGGGACAACATTCTAGGAAAAATGCTGGCTGAGTCAGACTTCAGGGATGAGCAAGTGAAGCTGCATGGTCGTATAATTAGTCTTCTAACTAGCTTTGCCTGAAGTGATACTGAGGTAATTTGCAGTCCTTTATCATGTTCCACCAGAGTGCGCAAGACCATTCAGCTCACTGTCACAGCGAAGATGCCTGAATGAGCGTGTATCTGGGTTGACTCCTGTGCCCCCCTTTGCATCAAGAGACGCAACATCATAAAGTGCCCCGGCCAGCAAGTGGGGCGGGGGCAAGTGGTTTATATCTCTCTGGATTTGAAAATGTAGGGATGAATTAGAAGAAAGAGAGATGGGGGCTGGGAAGAAGAAGAGAGAGAGAGAGAGAGAGAGAGAGAGAGAGAGAGAGAGAGAGAGAGAGAGAGAGGAGGTCCCAGTTCTTTATCGTGGAATCTTACCCTTGGACGACAGGTTGGTGATGTGGAATGGGCTGCTGATAAAGATAAATCCTCTTACACAACCACCAGACATTATGATACCCCGAGTGGTATCCAACAATGTCACAGATGGCCCATGGAACCTCATGAGTCAGAACTGAGTGCCAGGTCCTTCGTAGCACTGCCCTCTGGCCCAGGACAGATAGGTGAGTGTCGGGGAACCTTGGCTTCCTCCCCTAGGATGCTGTAGCCTGTGCCACCATCCCAGTGAGGTGCTGTCAATCACAGAGCCCCTAAACTATATAATGGTAATTTTGACAAATTCCAAAGAGCATACAGAAAAAGCGCATTCCCACTTGAACATCCCATTTAGGATCCTACGGTTGACATGTAAACTTTCTGGACAGCAAGCATTCAGCTCAGTGCACTTCAGTGTAGAAGGTAAAATGTTCTTACTGAATTGTGGGCTCTTGCAACACTGGGACACTTGACTTGATTCCCTTTAACTGTTTCTAAAACAAAATGAAATCTTTTCTTCTGCAACAGATATCCACCAAGCAAGAATAATATTTTACGGAGGTGAGACCAGCCACTCAGGGGACCCAGCATCTCAATGGTAGTGAAGGGAATTGGGCAAAATACCTTTTAAGAAGAGCTACCAGGAGTTCTGGATATTTACACAGACGGTCAAGGATGCTGGTTTTAAGACTCTCACGATACTTTACCTTCACCATAAACTGGCTCAAAATGAAAAAAAGGTGTAAAACCTATTTTTAGTTGAGATTGCTTTTTGGTTTGAAATATTTCTTTAAAGCAAGAGCCAGGAAATGAAAAATGTCTAAAACATAGCTTATCTTTGATTTTACGATGATCACACCAAATCATGTTTTCCTTAGTGACCTACGGGCCTATAAGAAAATTAAGAAATACAGATAAGCACTTAGCAGAGTGGTTAAGATCTTGGCTCCAATTCTGGCTTTAGTGCGGCTCCAATGTTAATGGTTGGAAATTCCCCTTATTTGTTCAGACTCAATTTTTCAGCTATACAATGGGACAACTACAATGATGATACTAACAGGAGTAAGTACTGTAACCAAGAAATGAGGAAATGCAGGCAAAGCATTTAACATAGCAGAAGTCAGTAAGAGCATAATCAAAGCTCTAAGGCTGCAGACATGGACCACATGCCAAACATGGTGTCCCTGTATGGGCTGGATGTCCTCAAAGGTTCATGCATTGGGTGTTTGGCCCCAGCATGCTGGGGTTTGGAACCAGGCTGTAATCTGGTGGGAGAACCTTAGCTCCTGCTGGGGGAGCTATCGCTGGATGACATTCAAAAAATTCTTCTGCCTTGCCTTAGTGGTTCTTACCAGCATTCTGTCATATAAACGAGCCCAGGCCCACCCAAGTTCTTTCTGACTTCCTGTCTGGTGATGGAATCCCACTCCCACATGATGTCTCTCTCTCCGCCCCGTCCCCTTTTTAATTGGAAAGGCAGATACACAGAGAGAAAGATTTTCTATCTTCTGGTTCACTCCACAAGCACTCAGTTCTGCAATGGCTGGAACTAAGCCAACCTGTAGTTGAGCCAATCTGAAGCGAGAAGCCAGAAGCTTCTTCTAGGTCTCCCACATGGGTGCAGGGTCCCAAGGTTTTGGGCTGTCCTTGACTGCTTTCCCAGGACACAAGCAGGGAGCTGAATGGGAAGTGGAGCATCTGTAATACGAACTGGCACCCATAAAGGATCCTGGCGCATGCAAGGCAAGGATTTAGCTGCCAGGCTATCATGCCGGGCCCCTGTATGATGTCTCTTGCTGAGGAATGTCACTGTTGTTTGCCCTCTGTGAGTGGGAAGGGTATTGTCCATGGGCTGAGGCAGCCAGAGGGCCCTTGCAGGAGCCTGGACCATGCCATTAAGATATTCAGCCTCAAAAGCAGGTATATATAAATCTCTTCTTCTGTCAGGAGCCAGTGTCAAGTATGTTGCTACAGTGATGGAAAACTAAGACAGCAAACTCCTAGGGTGAAAAAACACAGCTCAGTTTCACTTTTGGTGTCTGTTCTATGGATGACTGTAGTCCTTGGCTATAGTTCGGTTTAACTTGGGTCTTTTCAGTTTCCACTTGGTGAACTCTAGTTAGAGGGGCATTTATACCCTTTGATTATATTGTAAATTTCAAAAATGTGTCATCTCAAAAACTAGGAGAGAGAGAGGATGAGGAAAGGAAGTATCATTGTATTCTCAGAGTTGTTATCTATGAACTTCATCTCATCTATTCTCCTTGAATTAATACCACAGGAGCATGAGAACTGATGAAGACTGTGTTGTAATAATTGCCATACGTTTGCTGTGACCCTGAGAATATAATATATCAACACGGTCCTCAATAATAAATAATAATAAACAAAATAGAATTCCAAAATTATAAAAGGAATCAGGCTTGGAAAGAAATGAACAATGAAGAAAATATCCATTTTGTGGTGCTCCCTTACTGACAGCTCTGAGAAGTCACACACACTGCACGCACACTTGTACCTGTGCACACAGGTGCACACGCCTGGGCCCCGGCACAGCCTCGGATGACAGCACCCAGTGCCACATGCTGTGCGGCAGGCATCCTTCACATAGCTGTAGGCTGAAGACATGAGAGTGGCTTGGGAGCATCAGCAGGGAAGGCCTTGGGGCCTGGCAGGTGGCAGGCTGGAGAGCTGTGACTTCAATGCCTGCAGAAAGATTCAAAGCAAACATGCCCCAGGGAGGCCTGTCTTGTGGGGCTGCCTTCATGCTTGAAAGATGGACACGGACAAGATCTCAGGAAGGCTTCTTCAGAGAGGCTGAGCTGGGCGCCCAGTACCAGCACAGCTACAGTTCCAGCCTCAGGGAGCAGTCCCCAGGAGCAACTACATGCTTGGCTGGAATGTTCTCTGTGGGCCTCCCTCTTCCAGCTTGGGCTCTTCCTGAGCAAGCTGTCATTTCAGATTATTATTATTATTTAGATTTACTTGAAAGGCAGATAGAGAGAGAGAGAGAGAGAGAGAGAGAGAGAGAGAGAAAGAGAGAGAGGCAAAGTTTACAAAGACAGAGGAGAGTTAAAGATACACCTTGCAAAGCCTGCACCATGCCACTAAGATGTCCCCACCCCCAGGGAGCTCAATAAGCCTTTGTGCTCTGTGACTAGTCAGAGAAGCAGAAATCTTCCATCAGCTGGTCCACTCCCCAGCTGGCTGCAACAGTCAGGCCTGAGTCAAGACAAAACTAAGAGCTTCATCTGCGTCTCCCAAATGGGTACCAGGGCCTACATACTTGGACCCTCTTCCACTGCATTCCCTGACCATCAACAGAACCTGGATCACAAGAGGAGCATTTGTATGGGATATTCTTTCAGGTGGTGGCCCAAGTCACTACAGCCCAGAGTCGGCCCCATTTCAAGTCATTTTAAAGAAGCACAGAAGCACCAAAACATGTGGTCGGCATTGTGACGTTATCAGTTAAGCTGCTTCAGGCTGATGCTTTAGGGTCTGGCATCCCATATGGGTGCCAGTTCAAGTCCCAGCCATTCCACTTCTGATCCAGTTTCCTGCTGGTGGCCTGGGGAAAGCAGTGGAAAATGACCAGCATGTCTGCGCCCTTGTCACCCACATGAGAAACCTGGATAAAGTTCCTGGCTTGGGTGTGGCTCACCTCTGGCTGTTGTGGCCATCTAAAGAGTGAACCAGTGGATGCAAGGTCTGTTTGTCTCTCCCTCTCTTCCTCTGTAAATCTTTCAATCAATCAATCTTTAAACAAAATTACTAGAAAAAATGGGGAAACATTTTAATACTGGATAACTTTAATTTTGAAAGATCTCTTTTTTTCTAAGAAAAAGTTTTTAGAGTAATCTCAGTTTGGCTTCTTGTTGAGAGGGAGAGTTCTGGCACAGGAATTAATTGTGCCATTCTACTTTTTAACCAAGAGGTGAAAATGCACTGACATGACACCAAGATGGGGAAGAACTTTTCTTCGAGCACTGAGGAGTTGTGATGTGCCAGCCTGACTTGGTCAGCTGTGGCACGTCCACCTGCTGAACGGTCTGTCTACTGACGCGAGCCGGGCTCCCAGGCTTTGATGAACAGAGAGCTCTGTATGCACTGCTGCCCACCACAGTCACACACTCAGGCCGTTGCCAGCAAGCTGTGGTGGTGCCATCCTTGGAGCGGCCCAGGACTGCTGTCCTCCGGCACCCAACTGAGCAGCTGCCTCAGCGGGGATTCCCTTCATTGATGGACTCAGCGACACTTGAATGAGTGCCAGGGGCCTGTGGAGGATGTCAGGGTGGCCCTGGCTCATTGAAGCCCTTGGTGAAGAGGAGCCCATTTCAGGGCCGACTCTAGGTCTCGGGCACACAAAAGCTGCCTGGAATGTTACCAGTTGACATCGCAGGCAGCTGGTAGACCCTGCAGTGATCCCCCCCCCCCAACCTTTTTTGGCAAGAAGACACAAAGTATCTTTTAAAATGTATACAATTAAAATCTTTTCACAAAACCATAAAAAGGTTGCAAAGAATTTAGAAAGCAGTTTGATGCCTCTTTGTGAGTAGGCTTTTACAGATGGGAATGCGTTTGTGTCTAACACATGGAAGACATCCTCCTAACACCAAGACAATACAACTAATGATCTGGGTTTTCTCTTCTAAATTACTGGAAAAGTATTATATGAAAGTAAGTTCTGGGCTATTGCTGTGGCACCGTGCATTAGGCTGCCAGCTGTGAAATCACCATCCCACACCAGCACCAGCTCAAGTCCCTGTAGCTCCATTTCTGATCCAGCTCCCTGCTAATACGCCCCTGGAGGGGCAGCAGAGGACAGTTCACGACACATGCAGGGGAGCCCCACATGGAACTCCAGAGTCCTGGCTTCTGCCTGGCCCAGCCCCACCCCACCCCCACTGTTGTGGCCATTTGAAATGCCAATCAGGGGACGGGATACCATTTGTCCCTTGCTCTCTTTCATTCTGCCTTTCAAATCCATCAAATACATTTTTTAAAGTTTTGAATTCTTGACTTTTTAAAAAACCTTTCCCAGTTATATTTTCTAAAGAGGTACCATGAACCTACAGGTTTTTATTCTGATCATCTCTAAAAGTAATGATTAAAAAAAAAAATCTTTCACTGGAGTGGATAAAAGCATCAGTAAATTTAAAATGGCCCACAATTTCCTGAAATGCTCATTGATATATTTCAGTTGAAATTAGACATCAGGTAACCTTGACCTGCACTGATTCAGCACAGGGTCACGATGCTCCCAAGCTCATCATGAACTTGAGTTCCATCTGCCTAGTGCTCCTGGGAGAGCTGTGTGTCAGGTGTGGTCTCTCTCCAGGCTCCCAGCCCCGGTTGTGTCAGGCCTGCCCTGCCCTGGAGGAGCTTACAGACAGGGCAGGAAGGAGAGGCACACATGTGTAGTAGGATTATTCATCTAGGCTGCTCTCCTACTCTTGGGCATGGCCCCAATCTGCTGACTTTTCTGTGAGTCCTGGAGGATGGAGGATGAGGAGAAGCAGGTAACTACGAGGTGAAGAAAGGGAAGGAGAAAGACAGCAATTACTTAAAACCAGGAAAGGACCAGAGGTCGGTACCTGCTAGAATGGTTGTCCAGAAGCCCTCAAGGAAGATGGTCAGGTGTCTACAGTGAAGGCTGCAGGAGGAAACCCTGGCGAGGCTGTACTCAGCACAGGAACCGCAGCATAGACGCACTGGAACATGTGGGCTTGGGGCAGGGGATGTTTGGATGTTTTTCAGCGATTACAGAAACTTCCCCGGCACTGAGGGATGCAAGAGATGAAAACAGAATGCTGGGAACAAGGCATGCCCAGCTAGAATCTCCCATGTGGTTGAAGCCAGACTTAGTTTGATCTCAAGAATGAAAGAAGTGTGATACTTCCTGCACATTTCAGTTTGTGGTTTAAAATTTGCACCTACCACAGCATGTGGGAAAAAGTCATTCAGATGCATCGTGGTGGGTGGGCAGAGTGGAGTGGTTGGGTCCATGGGTCTTCTGTGCTCATCAGCTTGGCATTACAAAGAAACATTTGAGGCAGGCTACTTGCACAGCAAAGACCAGCTGATTTAGCTCATGGCTGTGAAGGTTCAAAGTCAAAATGACAAAGCTTGGGCTTTGGTTCTGACAAGTGGCCCAGGGTACATGACAGAGAAGGGTCCTGTGGACAGCCAGGAGGGAGAATATGACTGGGTCAAGCCAAACTCAGGCTTTTCTAACAAGCTCCTCCTGCCTCCCTCTACCCTGGCATCACCAGGAGATGTGCCTCCTCAAGGGCCTGAGGATCTCTGGCTAAATCCCATCTTGGAAAGATTCTTCCACCTCGATACAGCCAGTCTGGGGACCATGTCTGCAACACATTTAGATCTAGAAGACTGGGTGAAAGCTGGTCAGAGGAAGTAAAACCAATGCTCAGGAGTTGGCATTGGCAGCAGGAACAGAAAGATGCTGTGTGGACCTAGAGGCCTAAAAGAAAAGGCACGTGGGCCAGCATTGTGGTACTGCCACCTGTGACAACCGGCTGGTGCCCCAGCTGCTCCACTACCGATCAAGCACCCTGCTAAAGTGCCGCAGGAAAGCAGTAGAGGATAACTCAGGTGTTTAAGTCCTTGCTGCCCTGGTGGAGACCTGGAAGATGCTCCTGACCCTGGCTTCAACCTGGCCCAAAGCTGGTTGTTGTGGCCACCTAGAGAGTGAACCAGCAGATGGAAAATCTTTCTCTCTCCCCATTTCTGTCTCGCTTGCCCCCCTTTCCTCTATGCTCCTATCTCTCTTTCTAACTCTGATTCTCAAATAACTAAATGCATCTTAAATAAAGAAAAGCAGGCCAGAACTGCAGAATGTGGCCGTGGTACAAACACAGTAAAACATTCACATTATGCTCCTATGGATGCCATGCCTCAATGAAATTTCTTATCCCCCTGAAATCTCAGGTGCAAGTTTATTTCCCCTCTGTTGGAGGGGAAATAACATGTAGTACAACTGTAGCATCTGCAGGTGGGGTCCTTGGGGGGATGTGATTAGGTATATTCATTAGGATGGAGGATCTATTACTGAATCCTGATGGCTTCACGAGAGGAGAGAGACATCTCGTGCAGACAGACACGTGATCACCATTTCTTGCTGTGGGCACTGTGGAAATTTGTCAAGGAGATCACGCACCAGTCCCCCCAAACTCTGCTTGGGGACACTCTCACCACCTCCAAGTCATAGCAACTGCTGTGGACAGAGTGGTGGGACAAGACCACCCTGGGGATGGTCACTGTGTTTTAAGGTTTGAGAGAAGAGGTGGGCAAGGGAGACTGAGTTCGTCAATTACGTCTTATTTCACCAGATTGTATGCAAGAAAATGAAAGTGAACGGAAGACAGATTTGGATCTTTTCACAGGAACATGCACCTGAAAGTAGGAATGCATTCTTGATATTTCAGAAAGCTAATAATCAAAGTAATTAAAATCCTTTCTTATTTGTTTTTAGAGTAAGGTGTTGAAGTCAAGAGGTGAAATAACTGTTTAGTGCTTAAAAATCATGTCTTCTTCAAGAAAAATATTTTCTATAAATAATAGCTAATAAGGAGAAATCCAATGAGTAGCTCTTGCCGATTGATTTCCAATTTCAGTCTTTCCCCCCCCAATGGCTAAGAAATGCTGGGTACGCGATGGAAGTGAAGAGGAGCTAGATATACTTACAGTACCAACCCAAAGACTCATCTAATAGCTCAATAATTTAGTATCTTATTCAGGGAAAATGTCCAACATTTGGAAAATGTGTATGATAATGACTTGGAAATAAACACAAATTTAAATCCATACATAGATTTAAAAATGCGATAACTTGGCAAATTGGAATTTCAGAACGCTAAAATTATAATTAGTTCTAATAAGGTTTAGATTTAGGGTCACAAAAATGCTTTCTGAAAAAACTGTTAGTGATTTCAAAGCAACGTTAAACTACCAAGAAATGAATTTCTTTGTGGAAAGAAAGGACCATACATCCCTTGGATTCTACTTAATTGGTGATTGAGTTAAAGTTTTTCCATTAGGGATCAGAAAGCTTTGGAAACTGACATCAGTCTGCGCTCAGGACAAACTCACTGTCTATTGGAATCTACTGAAAAACTCTCTCCCAACTCCCTCCCCAACCCTTGGAACACGTCTGATTTTGAGTGTGACTTTACCCGGTGGTGGCAAGGCAGTCACTGCCCCTCTTCCCTCTCTGGAATGATCTTTACATCGAGACCCTGATTGATTTCAGTGTCCTCAGAGAAACCCGACGGCCAGCATGGCATTCTTGGTGGGATCAGGATTAACGGGATGTGGACATTGTACATGCGCTTCCCAAAGAACGACTGAGAGAAGCATTCCATTTCACTTTGGAAAACTGACAGATCCCCATTGTCCTGTTAGCAACCACCCACTGATGACGTACTTCTCCACAAACTAACAGGGGGTGGGCAAACTGCCACACTTCATGTCCCTGGCTATGCTTACTTTTTTTGCTCTAGAGCTAAAACCGAATGACTAAACGTTGGTTAAAGCATGTTTGGGCAACCTGTTGGCCATCCATGATTTTGTAAAGCTGAGTGGGGCTACATAATAACAAACAAGCAAACAAGAACCAAAAAGCAAACAAATGTGAATCTGACAGTATTACAAGTTTGTGACCAGCTGTGAGGATCCTGGGGTTTGCCTACCCATATTCCTTTTAACGAGAGCCCTCTGTATAAACGGATGCCTAGAACACTTGTTGGGTCTTGGTAGCGTGTGGCCGACTCTCCCTGTCTCATCAGCAGGTGGAGTGAGAAGTACAGGTGCCAGGATTCACAGTGTTGCTTCCTGCTTTGCCTCATCTTCTGACCATGAGCTTATACCCTGCCTGCCTGCACAGATCTACATTTGATTGCCAGCTCATCACAGGTGGGTGTGTGGGGCTGTGCCCAGGGAACTGGATGCTTGTCGCTGTCCAGCTGGATTCCCTTGACTACAAAGACTCTGAAGATAACCTGCGCTCGGTTTAAGGAAAAACAGAATCCCATGCTGGCTGCCTTCCTCTGTAATTGGCACTCTCTTGGTGGTCCCTAAAGCCCACCCAAAGATTGAGTTCTGCCTTGACGCTTCCTCCCCTAAGGAAAAAAATGTGACTTTGGTTTCACGCTCCCTCAAGGCTGTCCTCCAAGCCATTGTTTTCCTGCTGGTTTCAATTCCATCACACTGCCTCCACTCCGTCTACAATGCTCTGTGTCAGCTCATTCTGTTGATAATCCTCTCATTGTCTGAGCATCAGCCTCAACATGTACAGTTTTGTCATTCCATGTTCCAAAGAAACAGATCACATGTATGGATTTCTGGGCTGCTTGGTGTCCTGGAGGGACTGCCAGAGCCTTCTGTGATGGAATCTGGCTTCCACACCCAGCACTCAGTGGGTCTCTGGGCCCACTACGCTCACATCCCACATGGCCATCATGCCCTTGCCTAACACAGTCCCTGGGTTCTTCTTCTTCTTCTTTTTTTTTTTTAAGATTTATTTACTTTATTACAAAGTCAAATATACAGACGGGAGGAGAGACAGAGAGGAAGATCTTCCGTCCGATGATTCACTCCCCAAGTGAGCTGCAACAGCCAGTGCTGCGCCGATCCGATGCCGGGAACCCGGAACCTCTTCCAGGTCTCCCACGCGGGTGCAGGGTCCCAATGCATTGGGCCGTCCTCGACTGCTTTCCCAGGCCACAAGCAGGGAGCTGGATGGGAAGTGGAGCTGCTGGGATTAGAACCGGCGCCCATATGGGATCCCGGGGCTTTCAAGGCGAGGACTTTAGCCGCTAGGCCACGCCGCCGGGCCCCCTGGGTTCTTCTTTAAACTCACCTTAACTGGTATTAGCTTCCTTCTATGTGAAAGTAATTCTGAAAAGAAGTGAACTTTTAAAATTAGAATTAACAGAATATAAAGAACACAGAGTGCATCTGGAGGTGAGATTCTACGCTCCAGTGAAGATACAGATGAGGTTGGTGACAGTGTCCAACAGACATGGCCACTGCGTGGGACACCCTCACGCTATAGGGTGTTCCCTCCTGCTCTCTCTACCAGTCCCCTAGGCCATGCTCTTTGCCTGCCGGCTGCTCATGCTCAGGATGGGCTGCCACGGCCATCCCTTTCCATCTGGGCATTGGGAGTTGTGGTTAGGGGTGGGACATGCCAGGAGCAGAGTGGCACAGAGCTTGAGTTTGTATTTGGACAAGGCTTGGCTGTCGGTGAGGGCCCGCTCTTCATGGGCGTGTCCCACATCCTCATCAGAGGCTGCACATGGTAAATGCTCGACTCTCACCAGTTGGGTCCTTTCCTGCTCCGCTTCGTGGTTGGGAGGGCTGGTCACAGGACACTCAGAGAGCTGGCTCAACACTCCACCTGACGGCTTCAGTGGGGGTGTTCCTGGAAGGGTTATCATTTAGATGCGTAGTTCTAGCAAGACGCATGGCCCTCCCCAGGATGTAGAGGTTACAGCCAATCCACAGATAAAACAGTAATGCAGACAGGCACTGACTGCTCCTGGCCGGAGTGGGGACGTTGGTCTTTCAGGCTCAGCACTTCTGGGTCTCAGCCCTCACGACCAGGTTAGGATGTGCACTGCTGCCTCTGGCTGGCAGATGAAATCACATTTCTAGCTCTCCTAGGACTCCAGCTCGCAGATGCTATGTGGAGGGGCTTTACAACCTCCGTAAAGGCAGGTGCACATCCCTGCTGGTCACCTGTCCATGTACCTGCTGTGTCCATCTCTCTCTGCCTTGTGGGTTCCACTTGACTGCCACACTGCCTCTACTGTGGATGCCTCAGACCTACACCTCGTCCACGGTGCTGCATTCATTAGCGGGTCCTTGTGAACTTCAGCCCTGACCTCTCACTGGCTGAGCTCTGTGACTAGATGGAGAGCTTTGTGGGCCCAATCTTGTTCTTACATGTTCCCTTGCGTGCAGCCCTTGCCCTGGCTGGCCAGGCCTCATTGCAAAGATAATTTTGCTTTAACCACACAGGAAGTCACTAATCTACAAGTTCTGCTCTCCAACACTTTTTCTGCACTTAGAGTTCAGGGCAGCTGGGGAGGAATGCAGTAGAACTGACAGCTGGGAAGGAGAGCCACTTGACTCCCGTAGCGGTTATGCATCTTACAGGTGCAGGCTGCCTGGGCCTGCGTGGAAAACCATTCCTGTCGGACTGCCTGGGTACAGGCAGCACCCGCATACTACGGGCAAACTGCAGTTTGACGAGAAAGGACTGGAATTAGCAAAACAGACATGGAGGATACAGAGAGACAAATTAGCGCGTTAAACATTCACATCATTGACTACGCTTTTTTTTTTTTTTTCAACAACACACTGCTTAACGTTTTCATGATCTGTGGCTGAAAAGCTGTATGAAGCCACAGCCAACAGGGACTTAACAAATGCAAAACCAAAGCCCCTGGAGGGCCGGCAGGGCTGGGATCCTGTGAAGCTCTGACCACATCTTTTCCACAGATCAACGAGCCATCTGTCTTTGTGCGCTGCTGCTTACAGGCGTATGTGACGTATGTGACGTACACTGTTGACTCATTAACTCTTAACTCACAGCCAACAGCCCCACAACTCAACCTGAAAGCAGCTCCTCCACATACACACGTTTCTCTGCAACATACATCAAAGCCTTCCTCCTCAAGGGACAGTGGTCAGCAACTCAGCACCCTGCACGGGGACCCTCCCCAGCAGAGCCACCCACAGGAAAGGCACCCAGCTGCAGGTACACACACTGGGTGGGCTGGGCTAAGAGAGGCCTCATGGACAATGGCGGAGCCGAAAACAGGAAGGCAGGGCTGGCCTCTCTGGCTCTCCACAGGGTCAGCAGGCTCAGGGGCTCAGACTCCCTTCACTTCCCCACGCATGTCTGTAAGGTTCAAGGGCAACCATCTGGGGGCTGCAGGGAACTCGTAACATGTTAAGTGAATTGCAAACACAGACTCTGATTTCATGGAAATCATGGTTGAGATGTTCTGTTGCACTCAGATTTTATTCTCTTTTTGTCTTGGTACATTTTTCCTCTTTCTCTTTGGTAATAGAGAGTTTTCTACAAAGGAGGAAGGAAATACACAGGCAGCCAACACTTGGCCACGGTACAGGTTCTGCACAGCAAAGTTCAAAAGTCCTACTTGCTTCGAACTTTCTCTGGCTGCTCAAAGGAACATAACAGCCAGAGATAACTGGAATCTAATTAAACACCAAAAAGGAAAGTAAAGGAACTATCGGGGCCAGTGTTGTAGCACCACAGGATAAGTTGCCACTTGCGAGTGACAGGGAGGTGGGGGTGAGGAAGAAAAAAGCCTCACAAGTACCTCTCTGTCACTCGCTCTGCCTTTCAAACAAATACATCTTCAAAAAGTAGTAGAAACACAACAAAAGTTCCCTTCACAAGCTAACTTTTTAAACAAAACACTTAAAAAAGTAAAATTAAACTGCTGGATGATAAACATCCCTCAGATGAGTATTGTGCACATAGTTCCTTTCATCCTAGAAGGAGCACACGGTCCCTCTTTGCTTCAACACGTCAGAGATTTCACAGGCCAGCCAGGAGCATGCGCAGGGAGTGGTTTAAAGCAAGGTTTTTTGGTCATTGTTGCTTTGACATGTTCTTTATGGGGAAAAAAATCTAACCGTGGTTTTAGAAGCAAAGGTGATCTTTGTAACGGTCATGGGATGAGAAAAAGAAGAAAAGCTGTGAGAATCGCTGGACACATATCACTGTATATTTTAAGTGAAAGTGGCTTTAGCAATCCTGGACATTTTTGGTCTTGATATTAAAAATAACATTTCCAAATAAAAAAAAGATTTATTTTCTAATCATAGAAATGGATCAGAAGCCTTTAAAATAAAGCAGATCTGTTTGGAAATCCTTGAAAACCGAAGGAAAGCCAGTCTAAATGATTTCAGAAAACCTGTTCCAATCCATTGCAAAATTGTTCTTCGCTGGACAATACCAACATGGGCTTATTTTCAAAAGATACTCTTCCGTTTCTCTTCTGACTTCTCTGATAATCAAACTGGGGCTTGCCTTCTGTTCTGTCTCCTAGTCAAGGGCAGGTGTCTTGGCTCATCAGGCTTCCGTCGTGCGGAAATGACGTGTAACACTGTATTCATCCACTGAGAGTTTAATACCCGCTGACTGCCTAAAGGTGACGTGTGGCGCGTCTGGATCGCTTCGCTGTGTGCATGCTTAAATTCTGAGAGAGGTGCTGACAAGGACCTGCCTCTGTCAACAGGTGCACAGGACTTCTGGTCATGATCACTGTTTAGGGGACAAACTTCCAGGATTCAAGATGACCCTGTGACAACATGCTGGACCCTCCTATTATTCCTGATATTAAAAGATCCACTGTGAGCAACTTGAGCTTTCCCAAACTTAATCCCATGACATCACTTCGCTGGCTGACCTACCCTGCATCAATTTTTTCTGGAGGGGGTAGTTTTTACATAAATTAATTACTGCTCATAATCGGTGCACAGCTGCGGTATGATGCATCGTCGGTTCCCAGTTTCAGGTGGGTAAGTGTCGGCCTGACATGCTCGACCTACAGACAGCTCGGAGGCCAGCTCCTGCTGGGGAGGGTACGGACCGTCTGTGGTGGCGCTGGCTTCCACGAGCACCCACCGGCGATGGAGAAGCCTGCGTGTCCTGGGCAACATCCTGTGGCAGGACACCCTCGAACCACAAAGCTCAGTCAGGCCTGATCAGGACACATCTCCTTTAAGATGTTCCACATCTCCATGTGTTCAGCAATGGCCACAGAAGAAAAGCAAAATAGATCACGGAGAACTTTCCAGCTCTTTCCTTTACCAGGGGGACATCCCATATGCGCTTTGCAGCACTGGATAAGATTGTAAAAAGTAATGATGATGATGATGATGATGATGATAATGAAGCTACTGGTCATGGACCATGTTGTAAGGAGTCTGAGTTCAGAAAAATCAAAATAGTGGAAAACCTAAAAGTCTGATACACTGCGCACAATTTCAAGGCAACTGGGCATTCAATGTGCAAGTGAAAGCCCCATGAAACAACTTTGTATCTCTCCATTTGGGTAGAAGTCACTATGGACTTTTGTTGTTGTTATTGTTTAATAACAAACTTCAGAAAAGGATGGCATGGGCCCAGTGCTATATCCTAGCAGCTAAATCCTCACCTTTCACATGCCAGGATCCGATATGGGTGCTGGCTCATATCCCAGCTGCTCCACTCCCCATCCACTCCCTGCTTGTGGCCTGGGAAAGCAGCAGAGGTTGGGCCAAAGCCGTGGCACCCTGCACCTGTGTGGGAGATCCAGAGGAGGCTCCAGGCTCCTGGCTTTGGACTGACTCAGCTCCAGCCATTGTGGCCACTTGGGAAGTTCTTTCTCCTTCTCCCTCCTTCTCTACATATGTCTGCGTTTGCAATAAAATCAGTAAACGTAAAACAGAAAAGGATGGCATTTTTCCCTCTGTAAGAATTCCTGAGCATTATGTCACCACGCCCCTTACTCTCTGCTACTGAGGTCTGACCCCTAGGACTCCGCGTGGCCTTTGTGGATTTCACACCGGGGGATCCTTCCCAGGGCCGGTGGTTATCCTGTGCTCTTTGGGGTGCACAGCATGAGGAACACAGATGGCTAGCTGAGGATACCCTAAAGCAGACATTCCTGGGTAGAGCTGCCACTGGGACACATGCACTGGGCTGCATCGGGAGGCGGGCTCCCAGGCCTTGGAAGTGCTAAGCCGTGCCTCCCCAGGCTCTCATCAGCACCTCCAGTGGACTGTCCACACAGCAGAGCTGTCCAGACAGCATTCCCAGTGCTCAGCTGCAACTGGCCTCTGGGGGCCCAGGTGGTTTTCAAGGTGAAACTTGACCACGACTGGCTTCATCAGAGGTCAGTGCACGGAGGGGCCGGGGGTCCTCAGGTCTCTGCCCACCCTGAGACTGAGGAATCAGACAAGGCTGCCTCCTGCCTCACCACGACAGGCTGGGGTTGAAACCCGAGGCACTGGCTCAGCCGACTGAACAGGAAACCACAAAGTTTCCCAGGACAGTGCGTGGAGGTTGAGGTGGCTGCAGCCCGAGGCATTCATTCTAACTGCCGGGAATCAGGAAACCCTCTCTAAAATATATCAATAAAGAATGGAAGAACACAGTCCCCGGAGAGTTTTGACCTGATGCACGCGTGCTGACCCAGAGGTCAGCAAGATCACCCCTCCAATGCCCGTCACCCCCTTGGGGACACGGGGTAACCATGGCAGACAGGGGAGTGACAAACGTCCAAGCAGAATAGCCCCTTGTTTGCCCAGAACACCCAGTCGTGCCAGAGCCATCGCACGTTACTTCAGCTTATGAGAGAACAGACATAAACACAGGGAGAGAAGGTTCAGTCCTGGCTGGGCGCGGAGGGCAGGGGGCGGCCAGGGAGTCCCGTGAGGGTCAGTCGAGGGGCAGTTTCCAAATATAAAAGTATCAGACAATTTTGGGATAACACTTCTTTCTTTTGCAGTTTTGAAGTAAGCTCCAGGTGTTAGTCAGGGTCTTGATAAATACCATTTCAGGCATTGACATAGAATATTTCTGGCTGCAAGTGTTTGACTGGATGCTTGGCAAGTCTGTGCTGTGGCACTGCAGGGCAGAACTGTTCATATCCAATTCACTTAAACATCTTAAACATCGCTCGTCAATACAAAGACAGACTACACCTTTCATTTCATTCTCCCAGATTTTCTATGCTCCATATAGGCATGTTAAGAAAACTCTAAGGTATTGGAAGCCTCTTAGGAAGTCTCACATTCATTTGTTGATAACCTGCACTTAGCAGTCAAGTTGGAGAGTGTTGCTGGCATTTTCATACATGTACAGACATGCACAGTTCTGTAACTGTGTGTCTGAAGATGGCTGTAGGTATACAGAGGTGGACATCCTGAACGCATGTCACAGTGCAGGTGAAGCATTTCCCGCTCAGACATCTGACCTGCCCTGATATCTGAACTCCTTCTAGCTCCAGGTGTTTCAGACGAGGGCTTCTTGACTTATGTGCATGCTTATGCTTATAAAACAATGGCTTAAAGTTTACAAATTACTTCAGAAGCAAAGAAAAATGAGGTTAATTTAGCAAATGAATGTTATGCATGCCAGTGCATACCTGTTTGTGATTTTTAACTGTGGGCAAAAACTTTTGCATCCTCAGTCAGCCTGAGTACCTGGTACCTCACTGCATCGGTTGTTTTGTGGATTTGGTAACTGTGGAAATGTAGACCTGTGTCCCTTCACTGCAGGGCTGAGTCTCTGGATCACAGGTTACAGCCCAATGCACATTCCCACCACACAGCAACCTGTCTCAACACTCGGCCAGGTTTAGACGCACCGTGGGTTCCTTCCTGTCACAGGAGCTGTCAGGGAACCCTGCGCTCTCTCTTCATATGGCTGTGTCAGACAGCCGCTAGTTCCTCAGCACTGTGGTGTGAACTGATCATAGCATCGTATGTGAGACCTGGCAGTGATGGACGATTCTCCAAGAGGCAGGAAGCTGACGGGAATATTTATGGAAACATGCTTTTGGCTTCCCAAGGCTCACCTTCTAATTGTGTGGTTTCATTGCCTCCGCTCCAACTCTGGAGACAGAAGGAAGACCAGCGGCATTTAGAATGTGGATAGTCTAATATTTGTAGCTGACTCTGGGCTTCCTATGGAAAGCTCCAGCGACGGGTGCCTTCCTTCCCTCCTGTGCGTACAGGGCAGCACTGCAGGCTGTTGCTTCAACGAGAGTTCTCCTTACTTGTGGATCATGGACCCTTGCAGTGAAGCACTCCCTGTGAAGGTCTGACCTCTCCTGAATGCTGATACACTCCTCCTCCGGTCAGGCATCCCTCATCTCTGCTGCTAATTTAAAGAATGCTCTTTAATTAAACATCAAAGAAAAAGACAAAATCAACCCTTGACATTTTCTAATCATGGGACAATTTTCCATGTTAGAGTCCAGGTTCAGGTAGACCGTTCTCCATTTTAACTTGTCATTTTCCTGAATTCTGTGAGCTGTCAGCTAATCTGCCATTATAACTCTTCTTGCAAAATGCTACAAGTATTGCTCTACATTTCTTGGGCTGATGGGCTGTAATTCTAACTTAAACAACTCTTCAATGAGGAATGTGTTTAACTCCAAAAATGCATGTCAAACTCTAATTATCTCATGAGATTAATTAAATCAAATCGATTGTGAGCATGTTAGTGAAGTAGGCCAATCAAACACAAGTAGATTTTGTGAGACTGGCATTGTGGTGTAGTGGACCAAGCGGCTGCATGTGACACTGTCACACTACATGGGTGCCCAGTCAAGTTGCGGTTGTTGTTTCCAAACCAGTTCCCAAATGCTACAACAGAAATGGCAGCAGGAGATGGTCCGAGTGCTTGAGGACCTGTTACCCATGCAGGAGACCCGGAAGAAGCTCCTGCCTGCAGATTGACCCACATGTGCTGTGGCAGCCATTTGCGGGGGTGGAACAACACACGGGAGATCTCTGTCTTGCTCTCTTTCTGTAACTTTGCCTTTCAAATAACCATACAGAAAATCTTAAAAAATAAGTATGTATAAGTATATCCTGTTTCAGAGAGATTTAAAAACCTATTTACAAGATCAAATAATAACATGTAAAGATCACACTGAGACAATATATAGACTTGTGTAGAGACATGGGACTAGTAGTATCAAAGGTCTTCTACTTCAAAAAATTGGAAAATTTACAGTGGAAGAAAGAAGACAAGAATCTAAAATTATAAGCCAAATGAAAGTCAAGAATTCATTCAGTGAATAAAATAATTTTTGAAAATGTCTGGTGTTTAAGCTTGTCCTAGAAAGCACTCCTAATTTGGAGTTATATGGCATGAACTGGACGATGGGTCAGGTGTTCATCGTTCTATTGATGCATCCTACTTCATTCTCACGATGGCCTCCGAAGTTGCTATGATTACAGCTAGAAACACTTGACTGTCTGGCAGGTTGAGGCATCTGGATGTTGCCACAGAACTACAAAATGACCAAGTTTGGTGGTAACTACCCATCCTTGCAACTCAAGAACCATAACTGACTTGTCACTTCAGAGAAAGTTAAGGCCTAGCTTGTGGCAAAGTGTAAGCCCTCATCCAGTGAATCATTAAACACCAAAGGTAAATGAGGAGGGATTTTGCTGCTCAGCTTCCTCTTTCATTCCTCTGAAAGACCGAAGTCTCAAACCCCCTAGTTTTCCTCATCAGTTCATCCTGCATTCAGTCTCTATGAATCCCACTGGAGCATTTCTTCTTAAAAACGCTTTGCAGTTTTTAAGAAAAGGCAAGTGACTAACTGTGTCCCCGGGAGCAGACAGTACTAGGAAAGTCACCAAGGTCTTTGAAAATACCCGCTCCTGCCACTCTCTCTTTAGAACAGGTATGATGTCCTCCTCGGGAGCCTGACTCCAGCAGTTTACTGCTGCTGTTATCAACTGTACTATTTGTTGCTACTCATTTTATGAAAATTATACCTCTACCTCTGGCCAAGGGAGGGTAACAGGAACCAGGCTTACCCTCCACTCTGAAAATAAGCAGACTAAAAGAAAGCAAACAACATGCATCCCATCAGGTGGCCATGGACAGTGGTCCATGAACAATGGGAAACATGTTAGGGGGGCCTTATCCTACCCTGTACATGATGCCAGGAGGGCGGTTCCAGACTCCAGCACATGAAGAGCAAATCCAAGTGCCCCCCAGCAGATGCCCTGTGTCCAAGAGATGGAGGTAGACATGTGGGGAGAACAATGGAGCTAGAACTGCAGGATGGCGTTTCAGAGGACAGAGCTACCTGAGCGGGTCTGCTTGTGTATGTATAATGTACTGATCAATGCAAGTGCAGAAGACCACTCATGGGATCGGAGGAATAGTGCCTGATGGGCACACCGGGCCAGGAATGTTGCCTTTACCCACCACATACACCTCACCATTCCTGTTGGTGGGGACTAAATTGGTCTAAGATTTGTCTAGGTTTACCTGAAAAAATAAACCATAAAAACAAGATACAAAAGGATCAAAACTGTTTCCAAATAAATTCTTGGAACTGCAGAGAATGTTCAAGGATCTTTAGAGAAATAGAACAATATAGCTTCTTAAAATCCATATTGTCTTGTACCCATCAAGGACTACCATCCATTTCACAAAGCAATAAAGCACCCCATGGAAAACCGACCTCAGAATGACCTGATGGAGCTAGTCTAGGACCTTGAGAAATTATAGGACACCTATATCAATGGGCATTGGGCAGAAAATTTGATGTTGGAAAAGTGCCATGTTTGTCGAAGTTTATTTATAGATTTACTGATTTTAGTGAAAACGTCCACTTTTTTCATGGTGGGGGACAAACACATAGCTGAATATAAAATTTATATTTAAAGAATATACAAGAACATACATGGAAGCTAAAGTTAAATCATCAAAATAATGTGTTTTCGTGTAAGTTTGGACAAAACAAGCCAACCAAAGCAGACACAGTCCACCAATTGATACTCTCACAGGCAGATGTCTAAGTTTTGACAAAGCTGCAAATGCAGGCGATTTAATTAAGAGCGAGTCCTTTCTGCACATGCTGCTGGAATACTTTATATTTAGGTGCGAATGGATAAACTTTGATTTACACAAACAGCATCAAATGGATGACAGACTTAAGTAAAATCTTAAACTGCAAAACGTTGAATAGGAAACCAAAGAAGCACAATCCACAAAAGAACAAAGCAAAAAAAAAAGAAAAAAAAAAAAAGGGCTTCATCAAAATTAAGCAGCTGCTCTTTGGGAAATGCCGTTAGAAGATTCTAAAGGATCCACGCACACAGACACAGTGTTATCTATGTGACAACACACATCTATCCGGGAGGTAGATAACTGTTGGGACTTGGTAACCAAATTTTCTGATTGATTAGTAGTAAACTCTATTAATGGGGGTTTTATCCAAATGGAAACGGGGTGGCAGCGCTCAGCATCAATATTCATCAAGGAAATAGAGTTGGGAATCCACATGGCACAGTGACCTAGGAAAATATCTTGGCAATTTCTGATCATAGGACCCAGCTACCCCATTCTTAAGTATATAAATTAAAGCATATGCTTGTTAGACAGGGTTGCTCATGAATGCTCAGGACAGCGTCATTTTTAATAGCCCCAAACTTCAAGAAACCCCACGATCATGGCAAATGTGATCCATTTCTACAGAAATATTCTTTGAGATAAATTTGCTAGCATACAGTTCACTGTAACTATGAAGTGTGTGAATCCAGACAAAATGGGAGCACACACTGTTATCCCATTCCTGCAGGCTAAGGGAATATAGGTGATCCATACCGACAAAGGTGTACCCATGGTTGCCTGTGCATGGGGAAGTTTGTCACCAAGAGGCAGCTCTGAAGAGGCTGCTGGTCCCACAGGTGTACTCTGGCACCCAAACCTGTCAGCTTGCATGCCCTGCACATGTGTGGTCACCCCTCAGTAACGTTGGCTCACCATCATGTAATCTTTCAGTTCCTTTCTGCCTTCATCAACTGCATTTTTTGGAATGTTCTAGAAGCTGTCATTGAACACAAGATCCCTGGGCCAGGGAGGGAGATCCGTGGCCTACACTGTCTTCCTTTGGTCCCATCCATGCTGCTGGCGCACGCTGGAAAATCACGGCTAAAGCCCCTGCAGAGACCCAACACTACGGGCCTATGGTCTATACCACCTTCCGCAGCCTCTGCTGTGGGCTTCTCCTGGGCTCCCTCCCCACCTGTCCTCTCCTGAGGGATTCTCTGGGCTCCCTCCCCACCTGTCCTCTCCTGAGGGTTTCTCCTGGGCTCCCTCCCCACCTGTCCTCTCCTGCAGGCTTCTCCTGGGCTCCCTCCCCGCCTGTCCTCTCCTGAGGGCTTCTCTGGGCTCCTTCCCCACCTGTCCTCTCCTGAGGGCTTCTCCTGGGCTCCCTCCCCACCTGTCCTCTCCTGAGGGCTTTTCCTGGGCTCCCTCCCCACCTGTCCTCTCCTGCAGGCTTCTCCTGGGCTCCCGCCCCACCTGTCCTCCCCTGAGGGCTTCTCCTGGGCTCCCTCCCCACCTGTCCTCCCCTGAGGGCTTCTCCTGGGCTCCCTCCCCACCTGTCCTCTCCTGCAGGCTTCTCCTGGGCTCCCTCCCCGCCTGTCCTCTCCTGCAGGCTTCTCTGGGCTCCCTCCCCACCTGTCCTCTCCTGAGGGCTTCTCCTGGGCTCCCTCCCCACCTGTCCTCTCCTGAGGGCTTCTCCTGGGCTCCCTCCCCACCTGTCCTCTCCTGAGGGCTTCTCCTGGGCTCCCTCCCCACCTGTCCTCTCCTGAGGGCTTCTCCTGGGCTCCCTCCCCACCTGTCCTCTCCTGAGAGCTTCTCCTGGGCTCCCTCCCCACCTGTCCTCTCCTGAGGGCTTCTCCTGGGCTCCCTCCCCACCTGTCCTCCCCTGAGGGCTTCTCCTGGCTCCCTCCCCACCTGTCCTCTCCTGAGGGTTTCTCCTGGGCTCCCTCCCCACCTGTCCTCCCCTGAGGGCTTCTCCTGGGCTCCCTCCCCACCTGTCCTCAGCAATGCGGACTCCCCGGTTTGTGTTTTCAGTTGACCTTTTACCATCTTGGTTTTGGGTGTTCTTAGAGACCTTTACTACTAAAGCAGAATTTATTTCTAGCCCCACTTTTCTGGATTCCTATTTGTTATTCTATTGTTATTGCTTTTGTTTTTATTTTTTGGCACATACTCATGCATATTTATGAGGAACAATACTAGGTTTCAATACATTTATACATTGCATAGTGATCATAGAGTAACTATGTCCATCATCTCAAACATCTTTCATTTCTTTGTGGTGCAAACATTTAAAATTCCTCTCTTCTAGCTGCTTTGAAATACATGATACATTATTGCTAACTGTATGTGCCCTACCAAGCAGAAGAATATCAGAACTTATTCCCCAATTCCTCATATCTGTTACACTATATCCATTAACTCCCCTCTCTCTATTATTTCCTCTTTACCAACCCCCCCCACTCAACCTGGTAACCACTATGTGAGATTTATATATATCTCTATCTATCTATCGCCCTCTAGTTATAACTTAGGGTTGAAATCATGTGACATTTGTCATTCTGTGGCTCGCCTACCTCACCTAATGTCCTCTAAGTTCCTCTAAGTCACAAGCAACAGGATTCTAATCTTTTTGTGGATAAATGATAATCTGTGGATCTATACACATATACACATACACACTTCATACATGCTTTCTAATTTTAGCAAACAAATGTAGTTCTGATATCAAATCCTAACAAGCACTAGGAAAACCATTGGGGAGGGGGAAAGAACCCAGTGCCTATTAAACTGTGTCATAAAATAAATAAAATAATATTAAAACATACGATTATAATCCTAATTATTCTAGATATAAAATGTCTTAACCTGAATACACAGCAAATCATATCCAGAGAAATGCAAAAATAAAGTGTGAACTATTCGTTTTTCTTCTCCTCCTTTTGTGTGCATCTGCCCTAGGTTGGGGTTTGTGCTCTCGCGTGTCTCCATGATGCTCATTAACTGTCTGCGCTTCCAGTGTTGGAGCAGGCCGGCCCCAGCTTGTCCTGAGAACGCTGCACTCCGTCATTTCAGCAGGACAGCTTTGCTGGGCATTATGCTCTTGGCCGACCACACTTTCCCTTCCGGACTTTGACTGCCCCATCCCATTCTCTCCCGGCCTGCACGTGTTCACCTGGGGACACGCTCTTCACCTAACAGACTTCCCCGAGTCGTGATGTCACGCATTCCCTCCGACCACACTACTCCTCAGAAAGGGCTTTTTTGGTCAGATATGTTAAGGGTCCTTTGCACTTCTTAAAACTGATGCCCATATCACTCCAAGATTTAAAAAGTTTTCAGCAATTATTCACTGAGTATACTTTCTACGCTGTTTCCCTTCTCGGCTTCATTGGAACTATCCCTGGTATCAATATTTCCCTACTTCGTGGTATCCCATAACTTCTTGAGGTTGTTACTATTTTTATTCTGAGTGGGTTATTTCAAAAGATCTCTCTCCAAACTCAGAACTTCTTTCTTCTTTCCATTCAGTTCTGCTGTTGAGGCTCTCAACTGTAATTTTAATTTCATTTACTGAATGCCTTAGCTTCAATGCTTCTGATTGGTTTTAAGGGGCAGGAGGGAGGAGGGAGGGAGGGAAGGAGGGAGGGAGAGGTTGATTTCCATCCACTGGCTCACTTACCAACTATTTGCAGTGACCAGGCCTGGAACGGCCTAAAGCAAGGAGTCCAGGAAGTTAGTAGAGGTTCTTCCTGCGGATGCTGTAATGTGCATGAGTTATTCTACCCACTGGAGATGTCATATCACTGATTTTTTTTTCACATTTTGTGCCTCTACACTGGCCTTTGTGCATCTGGTGAGACAGTTGCTTCTACCACTTTTGCAGGGCATCTTCAGCAGCTGAAGTCTTTCTGCTAGTGTTGGACTCTAGGCTGTTGGTTGGATGTGCTGCGCTGAGTTTGGCTACAGGTGAGTGCTGTGGTGTCCACAGAGCTGCTTCTGCTGTGATCAATGCTGACATGTCCCACTTGCGCGGCAGGGACAGGGACCTGGAGTGCAGGGATCATAACACTACACCTCTAGCCAGGATGCAGCTCCCTCAGGAGAGGCACATTTATTTGATGGCTTAGGAGCAATGGTACAGATGAGCGGTGAGAAAGGAATCTGTAATCCTATATTTACAGCATCATAATCTACAATAGCAAAGACATGGGAACAACACAGATGCCCATCCAAAGAGAAGTGGATAAAGAAACTACGGTACATCTACTCCATGGAACATACTCAAGCTTTAAAAAGAATGAAAATCTACGATTTACAACTAGATGGTCCCAACTAGAGACAATTTTGCTCAGTGAAATAAATCAATTCCCGAAGGACAAATACCATATGTTCTGATATAAGGCAGCCTTTATGCAGAATACAAGATCAATAGCCCTTTCAATACTGTTTTTGCTGCATCTCATGGGCTTTGATAGTTTTATTTTTATTTTCATTTCTTCAAAAGAGCTTTTTCTTCTTATTAATTTCTTCACTGACTCCTACAGCAGCATTGTTTTCTTCAGGAAGATTTTTGATTTTCATTTCTTCAGTGACACATTGGTCATTCAGTAGCATGTTATTTTACTTCATAGTGTTGTAAATTTTCTATTTTTCTTCCTGTTATTGATTTTGTTTTATGGCTTTTCATTTAAGGTGATGTGTGATAACTGTGTAATAGAGACTGTCATATCCAGATGTAAAGATACAATGCAGTATGCATTTTTACTTTTAAATCAAAGGTGTATTCCCAATGAAACTGTTAAATATATCTTGACAATAGGGTGCTGGACTCTGTCATTGTCTACACCCACAATGTCAGGATATACTTAAATAGCAAATGATGGACTTATGACTGTTTATGAAGGACTCTCCTATTGAAATTATATAGGGGAAATCAGTGGAGGGGAGAGGATTTGGGAAAGGGGAGAGGGAAGTCCCAGAGCCTATGGAATCATAAAATAATAAAATATTATAAAATAATAAAATAAAATAATATCATAAAATAATAATATCAAATAATAATTAAATAATATTAAATAATAATTTAAACAATTGAAAAAAGAAGATTCTGTGGGAGCAGGGCCACAGGAGCTCGGCCATGCCTCTGGGCCCAAGTAGGTACGGCACTAAATCCCGGGGAGCAGTCGAAGTGCCAGGTCATAACAGTGGCTCCAGCAGCATCCAAGTGTTACATGGATAACTCCGCAGGACCTCTTGAGGAAATCTGCCCAGGGTGGGAAAGTCTGGGCCAGCTCATAGGATAGAGAGTAGGTGGACAAGGATGGTCCAGAAGAGGGTGGGAAGGCCTGCCCAGTTGATTGCAAGGGGCTTCAGGGGGCCACATCACTCAGGGAAGGCAGTTTGGCTGCTTTTAGGATGGTGATGTGGTTGGGTTGGGCTGCTGGGCTGCTTCCCTGGCTTCTGTGGACAGAACTGTTCAGGGCCTGTGGTTTACTCATTCTTTATCTCCCAGATTCTGTCAGTTTCTTGGGGGAAGCCCATGGGTTTCTCCCATCAAAGTTGGACCTAAAGAGTGCTCATACATGATCTCTGAACTTCCCCGATGGCATTTCTTTCACTCAATTACTTTCACCTATTTGTTTGCTTGTGTCATTCTACAGCATGGAAATGACATTGAACTCCGATGTGACTGGGGACCTGCTACAAGGAAGAAATAATGGGGTTGGCTGTGAGAATCTCTACTTTCTCCATTTCCTGGAGAAAATTTAGGGATGTATTTTTAACTTAAATCAAGCGTGACATTTGTTTGCTGCCCATGAGAATAATATTAAAAACTCAATCTATGTGAGCAGCTCTTTGTCTCCATTTGCACCAACAGCAGCCTCTGGTCCTAAGAAATTCTCTGCAGTTTATAAGGAGATTTGCAAGTTGGTATTGCAATTAATCATGCGGTTTGCACAAATCTAGTACTAATGTATTCCCAGTCAACCTAAGGCCAAATGGAGATCCAATCCAATTTTGGCATCTCAAAATGAAGCCCTAATGAAGGCACCATTTCAGATTCTGGGGCCTGGTCTCACGGTCAGTGAACAGAAACCGATTCCTTGCACTATTTTGTTTGTACAGACACAGCCTATGATAAAGAAGTCAACTTTTCTCTATTCAATCTGAGCAAGTCTTCAGATTTCTACTGAACGTCTGCCACTCTGCCATTTCTGGAAACATGTGTGTCAATTACCTAAGGCAGAGGATGAGAGACAATGATAGGAACCCAAGTCAGCAGAGTAGAGAAATGTCACAGCCAACTCCTGCTATTTTGATAGTTCTTATAAGTTGTTCTCTGCAAGCAATAGCTTCTCCTTGGGATTAAGCAGCGGCACACAGCCTCCTGGGAGATGACCTCCTTCTCTAACTCTAGGCCATGCTGCTGGTTTTCTGCTGGACACACAGTACCCTTTGGGGTGACTGGCATGTGATGTTCTCATAGTCTCTGTAGCACTCTTCGAATTTCTCAGGATAAATAAGATGAACACATAAAAACAAAGTTGCTGTTGTTTTCAGGCATTAGCTGTGGACTGTCCATAAACATTTTATTTCAAGCACACATTTTCAAAAAAAGAATTATATGTATTTTTGTCTATTAAAAATTATAAACCTCTGAACCTCCTCAATCCACCTAGTGAGTTAAAAATTAGGTGTATGTAATAACTGCTATTGCACACTGGTCTGTGGCACCACACATGTGTAGGTTTTGTGTACATTGAGTACACAAAGAATGTTTCGTGGGTCTTCATCTTAGTGAGGAAGTGCGCATTTCAGGACACGTTTCCACGTTTCAGGTCTGTCTGTGATGGGCACATGGAGATTTCTGTGTTTGCATGGGATGTGCTCTGGACCACGCTGCTGAAGCATGAGCCTTATATATGTAAGACTTTTGCGTGATCCACACTGTGTGAGGCTGAGCCAACTCCACTTCCTCCTGGTGACGTTATGAAATCCTCGAACACACATGGTCCTTGGCTCGCCAGGGTCCTTCAGCGCAGGACTGATCTTTGATTTAGTCTGCTTTGTTGCAACAGTCCATCAGAACAGTGCTAGCTTTCTGCTTGTGTTTCTCATACTAGTCTGCTCACCTACAATTATAATCTTTTGAAATGAATGCAAGCTTTTTTTTCATTTTCCAGTTATTCCTGTTGCTTTAAACAAGAAATATAAATGCCTTACTGTGAGATGCGTAAGAAATCCACGTTATGTGACAATAAACAATGTGATTAGAAGAAGAGAGGGTAGAAATTCTATCAGAGTTGGTGAAAAGGGTAAATTTTTTATAACTTCACAAATAATCCTAAGGTGGAAACCAAGCCCCATGTGTGCTGGAAGAGATAAACCAGATACGGTAAATGCTTGCACCCATGTAGTAATTCTGCTCAGCTTCAGGAAGGGTAGGAACTTTTGAAAGATGATACAAAAAAGATAAACCTCAAAGGCATGTTAAGTTAAATAAGCCCATTCAGCACACACACACACACACACACACCCCTGTATAATTCTACTTAGGAGAGGCTCCTAGAGCAGACAAACTCATAGAAACTGACAGACGGGAACATGGTGATCGCTCCAAGAGGCACAGAGGAGGAGAGAAAGGGGTGTGCTTGTTGCATGGCTGCAGAATATTGGTTTGGGAAGATGAAAAAAGTCCTTGAGATAGATGATGGTGACCGTCACCGACAATATCAACATGCTCAATGCTCTAATCGAACCGCACACTCTGTGTGGGTAAATCACACAGTACTGGGGCTGGTGCAGTGGCACAGGAAGTTAATCCTCTGCCCATATCTGCTCTTGTTTGAGCCCTGGCTGTTTCACTTTCGATTTGGCTCCGATTCATGGCTCAAGTCCTTGGGCCCGTTTACCCATGTAGAAGACCCAGAGGAAGCTCCTGGCTCCCAGCTCTAAATCAACCCAGCTCTGGTCACTGTAACTCTTCGGAAAATGAATCAGCAGATAGAACATTTTCTCTCTTCTATACCTCTGCCAGTTTTTGCTTCAAAGTCAATATTTCCAGGGAAATTTCCATGGATCACATTGCTTCATTATTATGCCTCTTCAACCAGCACTGTTCATCACATAGCCCTCATTTCTCCCCTCACCCAGTCCCTTGGCATAAATGCTAAAAATGCCATTTACTCAGTTTTTGTGTGGAGGAGTAAGCTGCCCACAGTCATCATCATCCATTCTGTCCCATGTCTAGCATGTCTCTCTGCTGAAAGAATGGAAACCTCATGATTCTCCCTACCACCAGGGAGTTTGCTGCTAAAGAATTGTTAAAACAAATTAAAAAAGATGTCACAGTTTTAAATATCATTTCACAATAGTTATGAAAGATGAGAAAGCTGTATGTTTAGACAAATACAAGGAAAAAATACTACAGAAATTGTCAGGGTCCAAATCATGGTTATTGTATGTTTCTCATAAAGCTTTTAATTTTTCATATCTCCTTGTTAGCCCCCCCATATGAGCTTGGTTGCTAAAAATCAGTAATAGA
The DNA here is from genome assembly GCF_030435755.1 of Ochotona princeps. NCBI lineage: Eukaryota > Metazoa > Chordata > Mammalia > Lagomorpha > Ochotonidae > Ochotona > Ochotona princeps. The sequence continues at coordinate 5,642,089 of NC_080832.1, read as the reverse complement.
TAATCTAGATCTAAAAAATATTGATGCTAACATTATGGTTAATTTCCAGTGGAATATTATACCATCCACTTAAAAAACAGTGAGGAATAAAATGGAAGGTGGCTAAAATTAATGAATATTGGATTGGCCAATAACAGGAAGATGAAGATTAATCCTAAGCTACTACAATCAATAGGATATATCACAATCATGGCAAGGAAAGAAGGAACCAATACTTAGTAAATAGCCATCTCTTGGGATGTAAGGAAAAATACCTGGCTCCAGCAGGAAACGAACACGTTTTCAGCATTTATCACGCCATATGGACACTCAAACACATGGATGGCTCATCTATCGGAGTGTTATTTTTATACTTGCAACACAACAAATTCTGCAGACAGGTGTTTTAAAATGTCACACATTCATTTGCAATAATTTAATTGGCATAAAAATTCACTTGGTGGAAATATTAGTGAGATAAAGATGTTTTATATGACACATATGAACTATACATTAGTAGGTGGTTTTGATTTGAAAGAATATTTTTTCTTCTGTTCTTTGAAATCAGCCACTCTTCAATCCAAACAATAATGAGTCAGTATTTTTGTTTGCACATTTTGATCATGGTCTGCTTTCTTATACATTTAAACTTACAATAAACCAGAGAGATATTTATTGAACTATTTCCTTCAACATTTAGGCTCTAAATTCTCCCGCAAAAATAAGACCTTTCTGGAAGTCTGAAAAGAATCTAAATATTAAAAACAAGAAAATTATTAAGCAAGCTTCTCATTTTTAAATTATTTTGTCATCATTCAATGATATATTTTAAAGTGTCTAGAACTGTGTTTAGTGCCTGTAATGAAAATAATTTCTAGCTATGAATGTGATTTTCTTAATAATACAAGGCCCTAATAATTTTCTATTTTCTCTAATAATATAAGGGCCCATATGGGGCCCGGCAAGGTAGCCTAGAGGCTAAAACGTCCTTGCCTTGCAAGTGCCGGGATCCCATCTGGACGCTGGTTCTAATCCCAGCAGCCCCACTTCCCATTCAGCTCCCTGCTTGCGGCCTGGGAAAGCAGTTGAGAACAGCCCAAAGCCTTGGGACTCTGCACCCACGTGGGAGACCTGGAAGAGGCTCCAAGGTCTTGGCTTCAGATCGGCACAGCTCTGGCCATTGCGGCTGCTTGGGAATTGAATCAATGGATGGAAGATCTTCCCCTCTGTCTCTCCTCCTCTCTGTATATTTGACTTTGCAATAAAAATTAATTAAATAAAAAAGTGACTGCTTGATGGAAGAACTTAGGGGACATTTGTTTTATAATTTGCAGCCTAGAGTTTTTACAACTTCCATTTGTTGGATTATATAACACTGAAACACTAAAATATTCAAAATATTATATATGATATTATTTTTCTCTTCTAACTTTACCCCTGTATCAATCACTTTATTCTTTTATTTAAGGTTTCTTGGGTTGAGTTGATTTAGAATAAAACAGGGAATGATGGAAACAGGGGAAGACTTAGCGATGCTGCATGCAGACCAGTGCTCACCAAGGCATCCTCACAGCAAACTCTCGGGCAGTCTGCAGATGCTTACAGTAACAGCAGCCAGGACACAAGGGCTGCTTCCTCTCTATGGATTATCTCCCTTGACCATTGAGGCAGCTTTGTGGGAGGGGACCTTGATTTCATTATATGTATATATAAGCAAAGCCTTGGAATGGTATGCTGACTTTCCCAAGCCTGGGATAGGGTCCTGAGGAGTGCAATAAGTCCACTTGGAAGCTCAAGCTCATGGTTGGATGGCAGCTGAAAACTCCAAGTGAAGAACAGCCAGTGTCCACCTTCAGCAAGGCAAGCAGTCCAGACTGTGCTGTTTGCTACGGTGTGATTGTGTTAGTACCTGACTCCAGGGTAACAGTGTTTGCAGGCTGACCTTATCAGAGATGTTTGCATCACAAGGGCTCTGCATTCTTAAATTGGTGGATTATGGTGAAAAGGGCTTGAGGCTGCTGGTTCAAGGCCTTGCTGTCCTCATCCTGTCCTTCCACCATTGGACAGCACAGCAAGATGGCCTTCATCACATCTGGGATATTCCATTACATATTCCTAGCCAAACTAGAACTGCAACCATCATATTTCTGCTCCATGCAAATTACCCAGATAGCTTCTGGTGCTTTGTAGTGACCATAGCAAGTGGGTTAGGATATAAAATTGGTACCAGGAGTAGGGGTGATACTGTAGTAAGTGTTTGGAAATGTGCAAATGGCTTTGAAGCAGGGAGTTGGGCAGAGCCTGAATGAGTTCAGAGAATTAGGCTCTAAACCCCCTGATTTCCATCCTGAGCAAATTCTAGTGAGGGCTCAGAACAAAACAAAGATGTGTTGAGGCCGTGGAGGTCTCCTCAGGGTTGACAACTGTCCGTCACCAAGATGCTGAATGTGCACATTCGAGGCAACTCTGGTCAGGCCTAGACACGAGGAACCAGGTGTGCGGAATTGGAGGAAAGGGCATCCTTGCTGCAACGTTCCAGAGGACCTGGCTGCATTGTGCCTGTACCCCCAGAACTTTACAGAAGGGGGTGTGTTAGTGTGTGGTGTCCACGGTCTTTCACTTTCCCCTGAGCCACTAACTGCAACCTGAGAGGAGAGATGAAAGATGCAAATGTGCAATTTACAAATAAAAGGGACAGAATGGAAACACTGGGGAACTCTCAGCACAGCCTTGTGAAGAATCAACGTTGGCATCCGGGACAGGGTTAGGATGTTGGACAGGATCTGGGTTGGACAATGGACGAGACGACTTGGAAAACACTTTAGGGATCTGTGAGGCAAACAAGGACCTTGAGGGCAAGGTCTCTGGAGAGGTGCTGGCAGGGCCCCAGCATTCTCTGCTCTCCGGCCAGCATGGGACTCTCACTCTTCACTCTGGTGTGTGGCTCCTCAAACCACCCCCCGGAATGGCTTAGCTGTGCCAGGTGAGGCATGCGCAGCAGTTCTGGAAGGCTGACTCTGATGTCACATGGAGTGTACAAGTCATGGGACTTTGAGAGCTGCTAATGGACTGAGTGCAACAAAACCAGACAGGCCTGGCTTCCTAGGGCCTTGGGGTCTTGACCCCTTCCCCAGCACACCCAGGAGCTGTGACACCAGAATCCAGGAGAGTGTGCTCCAGCTTTAGGACTTAATGCTGTTACCCTGTTGAATTCTAGACTTCTTTAGGATCCTAACCCCTTTCTGCTTGCCTATTTCTTGCTTTCAGAATGGAAAGATCTTTCCTATGTTTGGTCCACTATGGTATTTTGGAAAGTCACACTAACTTTGACTTCACAGGTTCAGAGTTGGGAAGGTAGTTTGTTCTGGAATGTCATGCCTTAGAATCTTACAAGGCTGTGATTCCTGAGTGAGTGCTGGACTGAGTCACTGGGAAACCGGGGCTATTGGACTGGAATCAGCATATTGTTGATACATTGCTACTATTCCTTTCCCTTCACTCTCTTAAGTGGGCTCCTTTTTCAAAGTTCAGTTTTTGTTTTACAGATTTCTCTATTTGTTTGGAAGGTAATGTGATAGAAAGGAGAAGTAGCAAGATCTACCCATCTGCTCAATCCCCAAATGACTGCAACAGCCTGGAGTCAAGAACTCCATCACTCCTTCATGGTCCCTCACATGGTTGGCAAGTGCCCAAAGAATTGGGTCCTCTCTTGCTGCCTTCCAGGCACATCAGCAGGAAGCTGGACTAGAAAGCAGAGTAGCTGATATTTGAACTGACACTCCAATTTGGGATGCTGGTGGCTTAACTCACCTCCATAATGACAGCTCCTATTTTTTATTTATTTGAAAGCTAGAGAGAGAAGAGAGGATAAAGAGAGAGGGAGGGAGAAAGAGAATGAATTTTCCATCCACTGATTTACTCCTCAAATGCTTGCAAGTGCTGGAGCTGGGTCAGGCTGAGGTCAGGAGCTAAGCACTGCATCTGGGTCTCCCACATGGTTGGCAGGGACTCAAGTCTTTTGGCCATCATCTGCTGCTCTCCAGATGTGTGTTAACAGAAAGCTGGACAGGAAACCGAGCCAGGACTCCAACCAGGCACTCTGATGGGGGTGCAGATCTCCCAAATGGCGGCTTAGACCACTACTGCACATGGCCTGTTTCACTTGAGTTCGTCAGTCTGGGATGATGTGGCAAGAAGCCGTGCCAGATGCTAGCCTTGTGAGCTGAAGTCCCTCAGCCTCCAGAAGCACATAGCAAATACATCCTTGTTCATCTTACGTGATTCTACTGTGGAATTTTGTTATGGTAGCAGCAAGTCAACTAATGTCCTCACCTGAAGAATTCTGTGTGGGCGTGCACAACAGCCACTAGCCACATGCGGCTCCCAAATGTATGAAATGTGGAGCTTAAACCTTATTTAATTTTCATCAGTCATTTTATAGTCACTCTTAGTGAGATGGGACCAGCGGCTACTAATGACATTTTAGCTTTAAAAGCAGAGGCATATGCACAGGTGTTTTTAAAACATGGTAGAAGCTAATCATTACCTTCGCAAATGAGATCCTATCTAAACACTCTCGGAAATGTTTGCTCTATGCTATGGGTGTTGCTTTTTCAGAATAATTAACAGTTTCTCTTTCAACTATAAATACAATATTAATTCTCTTAAATGGGAGCAATCTGGCAGTCATCATATGTTTTTATTCCTACTGTAAAATTAATTTGTCGAACTGAGTGCATTTTACATGAGTGTGCACGGGAGCTCCGTTTTGCTCTTTCAGAGAACAAGTACATACAAACAGCCCTTGCTCCGACTCAGAACACCCCCTTGCAGAGCATCGAGTCTGAACAACTGCTCCAAGTGGAAGCTCTCTGGTGAACTAATTTTAGAGTTTAAAAAAAAGTTTAACTTTTATTCCAAGCACATAAATGCTACATTTTGAAAGGCGAGTTGTGGCCCAGGAAAGTGCGCCCTCAGTTTGATTAGGATTAAATTATGACTCCATAATCGGAGGAACAAGCAGAGGCCACAAACCTCTCTACTTGAGGAGCCAGGCACTCCACCTGCTATTTTCTTTTAATTTATTCTATTTGATTTGCTGCCTCCATTCAATCTCAAATCTTTTCAAGTAACCTCAAGGTTCTCAGGCATTAAGTTCTAAGATTTTTACAGAAATTCTGTATGTAAACATCTAAGATAAAAGTTTAAGGTTCAGAACAAAATTGCCTTATAGGAACATAAAAATGGCCAAACTACCTTAAATCTCTTTGGGATAAGGCATAATTTAAGGGCAGGGGAGCCCACATAAAGGCTATGAAATCATGTGGTCTGGCCTTGCCAAGGCAATAGTAGGTGGAACCTAAAACTCAATAAATCTATGACAAGGTAGTTTTAAAGTTGATAATTATGTATGGCTCATGAATGATGCTCTAAAGATCCAAGCGGGCCCTGGCAGAAACAAGGTTTCCCACCCAAGAAAGGCAAATACCAAAGCTATCCATTCTAACCACAAGTGTCATTCTTCCTAGACAGTCAACACTCCGTAGCGAGGATTCGATTTCTGGGAGCTTTCTGGGAAGACTCCTCATCAAACGCCTCCTGGGAGGAAGTGAAATCCATTGGAGACTCTGGAGGTTTGCATAAACTCTACAATCACTACCAGCATTGGAATGACCAATTATTGTCAATAAAAAAAAAAAAAAAAAAACCCGCAAGAATGAAAGGAAATTATTCCCCGTGAAATTTTGTTAATTGTTCACTTTCCCCGTCCTTTTGAAACGAAGCACCTAGATCATGTCATCTCACTTCAAAATCCAACAGCAACAAAGTGCTCTGGCTAATTATTCCTGAAACATCTCGGTATCAGGCATGTGTGTAGGAGGAGTGTGTGTGCACATAACAGGAGGAGTACACATGCTTGTGTACATGTGTGCACAGGTGTGATCTAACTGCTTTGTGGAAACACACACTGCCTGAGAACAGATGACCCAGTGTTCTGTTCTGGCTCTAGGCAGACCCGACTGTTCCAGGCAGGACTGCTCGCAGGCCAAGGCCAGCTGCTGACCACCAGGCTTACCTGCACGAGTCAGGGAAGAGAAACGCCTTTTAAATTTCCTTGCTTTCCAAATCTTGAATATAACATGGCCATAGACATGTCACTAGGGTAGCATTTTTCTTAGCCAGTGGTAGATATGGAAAAACAGTATTTCTTAGTCTCAACGACCTATATAACAAATAGTACAAAGGAAGTGGAGAAGAAAACCCTGCCCTTTGGACAAGCACTAGGGAAGGAAATCAAGTCATCTGATAATTTTGATCACACATGATTGTTTGAGTTTGCAAAAATGAAAAGGATTTGCAAAATAAAAGAAATCAAAGATTTGGTTTCTACCTTAAGACTTGTTTCTGTTAGACAGGAATACAGGGAAATCTATGCTACAAACGAAGCTCAACACAAAAGCAATGGGTGGTGACACACGTGGACACAACTTTATCAATACAGTAGAAATAATATGTGTTGATTCATGCATATTTACATATGAACTTTTAGGTACATAATGTATGTGATAGTGTACTTCCCAAAGTTCATGGGAAGTGAAACAAAAAAGATGAATTAATTTTGGTGTACCAACATTTTAAATCCACATGCAGTTGTTTCCATGATTAGAATTTCCTCTTTCAATCTTACCGGTGATTTTTCTGAACATTTTGTGTGTATTTGTGTGTAGACTATACTTATACCTACAGAAGAACGCACCCATACAAGCCTGTATACATATGTCAAGAGCATTAGTCATATGTAGAAAGCAGAAGACGGTTGAAGTTCTTGGGAATACATTGTTTGATGATGGAAACATGTATATTTGGGGAAAGGTGGAACTTGGAGGACACAAGCAGTGAAGGAAGCCATAGGACCAGGTGGGAATGACAGTGACAGAGGCCGGGTCTTGGGAGTGAGAAACTCATTTGGGAGAGGGTTTCTAATGCAGGCCTTGGGAGACAGATTTCATGGAGTGTGGGATGAAACAAGAATCAGGAGATCTTCAGCAAATGGATTCTTGTAATAGAAACAGCACAATAGACTGGACGGATGAGGCTCTTGGTTAGGATGTTATACTGATCCTGTATCACACAGAAGGTTATAGCTTAGTCTTAGGTCTTAACCCTCAAGGTATGTGTAGTAGGACAATGTCCCATTCAGTCTGAGGATCCATTTTACAACGTCCATGCATTCCAATATAGAAAACCTTCCCTAGAAATCCTTCCTTTGTCAATAGCACTAATTCTGTTCTTTCTCCTTTCTGATATGTAATATAAGTCAGTTTCTTGTTATACTTACTTCTATATGGATCCAAGTTCTTCTGTAAGAAACACAGAGGAACTCCGCTCTTCCTGTCCTCCCTTAGGTATCAGTCATTGTAAAGGTACAGTGGCCCCAGTGGTCTTGAAATTCCCACAGCACGAACTGGAGCTCCATCTTAGCACAAACCCAGCAGCTGCTGACAAGGTCCCTTGCGAGCCTTGTGAGTGACCAGCTGCTCCTGGTCACTCAATGCAGGGGAACTGGCAGCTCTTTGATCAAACACTGTTCCTGTTAGATCCAGCTCTGCTCCAGCTAAGCCTGCAGGTTTTCTTACTGCTCCTCTTGGCCCTCTGCCCACCTGGCTCACATGGGCTTGTTCACATTTGTGTTACTCTGAAAAGGAGGTGCTGCGACTGTGCCCCGGCCACAGAATCCACAGAGATCTGACATTAGCAATAGGTGACGTGTATCAGAGACTAAACAGTGGAGGGAGCCAAGGCCTTGCCCCAGTCAAGATGCAGTCTTGGTGCTGCTCTCTGCCCTGGCCCTGTGATTGCCGGGCTGCCTGGGCACCATGTTCCCTGCTGCTCCCCAGCTTCTAAGGGACCAAATATGGCTTCTATTGAATGTCTGTCACTTTTGTACCATTGCTGCCATCAAGCTAAGAAATCCTGGCTCAAAGCACAGTGAGCCAGGGTAGTGGGTATACTGCAGTTAGAGATGGGTCAGGAGAGGGGAGCACAACCTGGTGGGCACCCCTGGCACAGGGGAGACAGGGACTCAGCCAAAGAGAGGGGCTCAGCCTCATGGAAAACAGGAAGCTGTCTTATTAAGAAAATTTAGCACAAATGCCAAGTGCATTGAAAGTAAATCTGTATGTTTAAACCTGTGGTTTCCTAAATCAGCAAGATTAAATAAGAAAAAGTATCTGTATCACCAGATACAATGACCTTTGTTTGCAAAATAGATAATCTACAAGAAGCTAGTACCTGCTCATGGGCACTGATTCTATTCTTTTCTTCATCATTTTTTTCCCTGTGAGGACTGGATGTGTCATCATTTGTACTGCAAGTCAAGAATTTGACCTTGTCACAGTTAATAAATGAGTAAATGTTGTTCTCAAACAGGCATACTCCAAGAACATAAATACAGGAAGAGTAAGCAAACCTGGTTATTTCCGAAGTAAACATCATTATACCTAACCCATAATACTAAAACAGCTTTTGCATTTGAGCTACATCTCTTTTTTTTTCCTGAAAGGAACATTCTAAGTAAGCTTGCCCAAAGGTTGCCAATCACATGTAATACAAACAAAATGAAGCTGCTGACCAACATTTGATCTTTGAAGCCTGACATTTCTCATTTTGGGAATATTATTACAGAGGTTATTACTGTTTTAAATATGTTTGTGTTTATTTATTTGAAAAGGGTTGGGCGAGAATCTCCCATCTTCCATGTCACTCCCAAAATGCCCACAATAGTGGGGGCTGGGCCAAAACCAAAACCAGCAATTGAGAACTCCACTTGCACCCCCAGCGGGTGGCAGCCATCAGCTCCTTGAGTTATTAATATTGCCTCCCTGGGTGTCAGGGGCGCCTCTCAGCCAGGGAATGGGAAACAGGCAAAGCACTTCAGAGCCACCATCCTGAAAGACACTTCTGGGCCGTGGTGGGGATCCATGGGCATCTCAGGGCCTCCATGCGAAGTGCAGCTACACTGTTCCTAGTGACCAGCCACACACAGGGTGAGATGTTGATGCACAGCTTGCACAGAGACCCCGAAGCACTTGAATAGGAAGAGGACAGTGAGAGAATCCACTGAAAGCACCAAGCAATTGCTCAGTCTTTATAGTCTGGGAGCCTTGCTTCAGGTCACCCCTGAACCTCCTCTGCTCCTCAATCCAGATCCCTCCCATCTGTCTTGGTGCATGGATATACACACACATATGTACTCACATGCACACACACATATGCACTGTCACGCACACACATATACACACGTGCTGGTATGCACACATACATGAATGCACACATGTATGGATATGTATACATATGTATGAACATGAACATACATGCATGGGTATTTGTGTGTGCGTGCACACGCGCGCACACACACACACACACACACACACACACACACTGGGGAAAGCTGAGAGGACACATCCTCCCAGGTAGACAGCATAGTCCATGTCCCACATGCATGGATTCTTATCTAATTAGATTCTTAAACTACACATTGGCTTATACTGCCATGTCAGTTAGAACCTGTCTACCAGAAAGGTTTTAGCAGTACAAATGTGTGTCCAAGTGTGTGCAAGAGTCTTAGCTAACCTCAGACTCTCGTTGGCCTTTGAGCTGTCTCCACTCTTCATAACTCTAAGTCACACATGACTTGGGCCACACGGCTAATGATTTTCCTAGGGTATGCTGTGAATAATATTTGCTGGTCCACCTGCGCGAACCTTTGGAAGACTGGCAAATCAGGAATTTTTCCTATGGGGAGCTGATCCAACTGACTCTAGCGTAAGTGCTGTCTATGATTCCAGGAGTCCTGGACCGGTTGGAATAGGCATGACCAGGCTGGCTTCTTTGCACAGGCATTAACAGGGAAATTCCTTACTGGAGCTTGGGGTATCTGGAGTTGCTTTGGCTTCAACGTCTTCAGAACATCAATCAATATCTGTGTCAGGCTAAAGCCAGGAGACTAGGACTCCATCCAGGTCTCCCCCTGGGTGACAGAGGCCCAGGAACTACTCAGACCATCTTCCACTCTTTATTTGGGTGCATTAGCAGGGGGGCAGGCTCAGAAGCAGAGTGGCTGAGACATACACCAGCACTCTGGTCTCTGGTTTGTTCCATGTCTCCACATGCATGGATTCTTACCTCATTAGACCCCTACTGTCTTACACTGACATGGGAGGCTGGAGTTATCAGTGAGGGATTTACCTGCTATACCACAATGCCAACACTAAGATCAGTTCATCTCAATTTTTAGTTTCCTTTCCCATAAAATGCAGTGGATTTTCATTATCAGTGGTGAGCTCACTCGGGCAAAGCTCCCGGTACCATGCTTGGCACACACTGAGACCCCTGACAGCACAGCCCTCTGCTCCTGGCCTGGCTTTGTGCCCTTGACCGTGTACTGCCAGAACGACAGGCCAACTGCAGCAAATGACTCAGAGTGTTTTCCTTTCAGATGAAACCTGCTCCATTGCTGCACACACCCGCTGACCGTGCCTGTGGCACGCAGCTGGAGACAAGGGCACTGAGTCCCATTCACAAATCAGAGGGTGCGAAGTCGGCGGGCCACTGCTTGTCAGCGTATTCCCTGTCCATCGGGGCCCTGCACGCCGTCTCCCACCCGGGATGAAATTTAGTTCAATTTGTGTAATGGAGATGACATTGACTTCATGTAAAAATAGCAGCCTGGTGGATTCCAAGATGTGTCACATCCTTCAGTGTGCTTCTGGAAGCTGTTCGCTGATAAGCAATCTGAGGACCAGAGGACGGTGTGGATAAGTAGATGAGAAAATGCAGAGAGCAACAGAGATCACTCAGTTGTCACATGTCAAAGAAAGTGTGTGGCTGCAGTGCCTGGGACAGCTCCAAATGCTTCGCTGGGTGCACAGCAGGTGCTTATCACCTGGGACTTTCCCTCCTGCTCCTGCCTTTCCTGAGCACCAATCTTTGAGGTCACCTTGACCTCAGATTCCGGAATGTCCCTCTGAGAATACTGCTTGAATATAATACGCAAGAAAAGTAAAAAAAAAAAAATCACCATTCCCACTCACTTGGCTAGATGCCTACTCTTAGCAGAATCACATCCATCACATTTTCAAGATGATATTACCATGGCAGAACTGAGAGAGAAACGCGACACAGTCATTCTACGTGAGAAGCAGAAAAGACAAGATCCTAATAAACAGGGAAAGAGACAACTGGCAGCCTCCATCACTGCGTGGTGGTTTAGGAAGCCCAGGTCTCATCACTGAGTCAGAACGGGAAGCACGACACCGCTTGCTTGGTTTTCTTCTTCCCCATCTCAGGCACAAGCCATGTTTTTGGAATCCCAGTGATGTCTGCAAATAAGAGCCACGGAGGTGCCCTCCGAGGGTGGTGCAGTAGGAGCTAAGGTGCCTGTGAGATCCCCACACAAACAAAGTCGTCCTCTCCTCTCTGGACATTGACAGGAGACAGCAGGGGATCTCATAGCTCCCGTGTTTGAGTCCTGGGGTGGGAATGCACCAATCCCCTGTGGTTGTCTGGAGGAGGGGAGACCGTGTGCTTGGCGGGCCATGACCCTTCTCCGCTGGCATGCTGCCCTGCACCAGTCACCTGCCATACACCTTTCTCATGTGCTCATGGGAGTGAAGGTTGCTGCTGGATAACCAGAATGTACCACAAAGCAGCCCCTAAGGAGGAAACATGCAAATGTTTGATTCTTGAACAACAGAGGAATCTCTGAGTGCTGGCAAGGACAGCTGTGAGCATGGGCCACTTGATGCTGGCCAGTCAGGGTCTAGGGAATGCTCACACGATGCTGACCCTGTGTTGAGGGATGCACTTCTAAGGCCGGGAGAGGGCTAAGTGTCCCTGGGCCTTCCATGCCTGGAATGATCTGACAGGCAGGCATCAGAACCTGGGGTGGGGCCTTGCCTTTTGCTCCTGGCAGACTAGGTGATTTTTGAGAAAGCAAGCCAGTAATTTTCCAGATGATGGGAAGGCATTGCAATTTACAGACATGCCTTGCTTCTCTGTGTTTTGGTCAAATGCGGTTTATTGATTGCTTTGAACAACAATTTGCTTTTCTATGAAGAGTCAGATTATAATTGTGCAAGAAGAAATAAAAATCTGTGCCTCAAAAAATAGGATCCTGAGTTTATTGTCTTACAGAAATAAAATCTCCATCTGATTAAATAAGTGCAGAACTGGAGTCCCTGGTGTTCCGGAGGAAGAAGCTGTCATCGCCATCAACTGTTGCTAGCCTGAGGGGAGACTCCAGGAGTAGGAGTTGTGGTCTCATCTTGGAACAGTGAAAGAGCTGGGGAAGTTACTGGCAATTTGGAAAAGGTGCATCTGCTTAAACTTCTTTCAGATTTCAGCAGGTGGAGCTACAAGTACGATTTCACTTTTCCTATCAATATGTGAGATGCTGCTGCATCTCAATATATGAGAGTTCTAATCACAAAAAGCCGATGAGTCCCTTTAGGGCAACGATGCCCAGGGCTCACTCTGTGTCCCGGACTTCCCATCTACTGGACTTCAACAACAGCTGGCCACACTGCCTAAAACCTTGTGTTGGGGGCTCCAGGCAAGACTGGAGAAACGTAGGACATGCCCCGATGTACAGAACATTCTGTGTTTCTGGATAAAATGTGCACACAGTTCTACACAATCATATAAGGGCAGGGCTTTGTCACAGGGCTTCTGACACTGCTTGGAACTCCTGTATTCCTTACCAGAGGACCTGGCTTTGCCATTCACCCAGCTGCCCTAGGAAGCACGAGATAGGTAGTTTGGTCCTGTCCCTCAGGTGGTAGACCAGTACGGTGTTTCTGGTTCTGGGTCTGGCCTGGGTTGCAGGCATTTGTGGAGTGAGCCAATGTATGGGAGCTCTGCTGCGCTGCCCTTCTGAGGCTTTTGGACCTGACAGTGTGTGCTCATGGGCATATGACGTAACATAGGCCCCTGGCACAGGACGGAGATCACCGTGAGGAAAAAACAGCAGGTCAAGCTACGTGGATGCCTGTAGCAGGGAAGTGTTTGACACCACACAGCAACATGTCCTTAGACCTCTGCACACATTGCCCCTTCTCCTGAAGGAACAATCATTGCTGTGTGCATTGCACCACCACTGCATCCAATCCAGGGACACAGTGCTCTCTGAAATGTACACCTGCAACCTCCAAAATCGTCCTAACGCTCAGGAACGATGACTGAGATGAGCACAAAGGACTAATTAACATCGGACAATTAGTCTTTCTTTGTCCAACTCTTCCTGTGAAATACCATTAACGTGGTCATTCTCAAATGCAATTCCAACATCTGAGAACTGGTATTACTGCCCTTAATTAAGATGGCTTCGTAATTATTCACGGTGACTCGAAACTTAGATGCTTCTGATGGGGTCACAAAGCTACATCAGAGCAAAACCTGGCTGTAGAAAAACAACAACAACAACAACAACAAAACTAAGCTCCAAATAATGAAAGGGAACAATCTATTTTTTTTTAGGAATTCTATGGTACTCTTGGGGTCCTGGAGGGTTTGTTAATTTGGGTGTTGGTTACAAGTGTTATCAGATTAACCGAAAGCTCATTTATCCCGCACATATAAAACTCATTTCTTGCTATGCATTAGGTATTTCAATAAAATGCTACAAAAGATTCTGTAGATAGAATTCCTCTTCCTCACTAATTAAAATTAGATTTCCCCCCTCTGCATGTGTGTGTAAAGTAATAGCAAAATCAATGGTGCTTTTTCTTTATCTTACAGAATCATTTCAGTCTGTTAAAAATTCCAAGCATGCCAATGTGAAGACAAAAGCTTCCCACCCTTTACTCAGAGTTCTTAACTTCAAACATTCCTGGGCTCTGCTCTGGAGCTACAAAATGCTTGCTTTTCTTTTCAAGTGAGTCTGAAGCAGCCATCCCCGTCTGCTGTCTTTTCTGAGTTGGAGTAGAGTTCTGTCAATTTATTTGCTTCTGACATAGGTTGTTTGGTAACAAACTTGACCCTGTAAGAGCCAAGTATGCATGCACACACCCACACCCACACACCCATGCACACGCACACATGCCTGCCCATGGAGGGAACTACTGGCCAGCCCTATGGCATGCAAAGCTGTAGGATCCTGTGGTCCCTATTTCCCCACTCAGACGTCTCTGGCAAAAACAAACACCGATGTCTGTGCCCCACGTCCCATGCTGCCCTCTTCACACCGATGTCTGTGCCCCACGTCCCATGCTGCCCTCTTCAAACCGATGTCTGTGCCCCACGTCCCATGCTGCCCTAGGGACAATCCCATAGACTGTCCAAAGAGCAGCAGGACTAGGAACTGAGCTCTCTTCAGTAAAAACAAATGAGCATTTGTGTTTGCCTCACATGTGCTGGGACCCAGTACACCTGCTGTGCTTGTGTCACACTGGACACCTGCTTACGGAGCCAGGCACATACCATTAAGGACACCTGTTGGAGATGTCCACCCTGGAGCTTTACACAGGGCAACCAGCTGGAACCAGTTCTTTGTCCTTCCTGAGAAGATCACAATACCTCTGCTCTTACATTTAGTTATTGTAGGTTAAAGAACCTCCAGGCAAAGAATAAGCAATATGAAAACAACTTGACATGTGTAGGCCATGTCACTTGGGGTCATTTCTTATTCCTTGTTTTCACTTAGTGTGGTTAAAAATATAGCACTTTTTTAACCCAACTCAGTGGGATGAACAGGTGTGACGTGTGTAAAGAGCAGCCCTGGATTAATAGGAAAGGACTAGAACTTGCCAAGTGGAATGTTATACATATGCGCCACAGAATCTGTCCCATCCAAAACTTGTGAAGACATCAACTAAAAGCTGTTGGGTAGATTAAAAGGCGGAGCTGGATTCAACATGGATAGAATGAGGCTCAAGCAGTCAACACTTTCGTGTGTATATCAAATCAGTGGACTACTGCGTAGTCCCACTCCAAGGTTCACCTAAGTTGGCTAGGCTGTTGGGGACACTAGAACCTCACTCAGTGATGGGAATAGTGTTGTTTCTGTCATCTCAACCAATGACCTCTGGGTGTTAACTTCTTCCAGACCCAACCTCACCATGTGTTGGAAGTGTGCAAATGAGCTTGGGAAGGTTCTGTGACTTTGGGTAAGAAATGCCCTTCTAAACACCAGTGAGCTTGAATGAATTCACTTATTTGGGGTTTCACAGATAACGCAAACATTTTTGAAAGCAAAATATTCACTGTGAGCATGTATTTGTTCTTGCTCTTTTTAAAATTAATAAAAAGAGAACAAATTTCATAGATGTAGCTGTAAGAATATAATGAAACTGCGTTCCTCCCTCCTTTCCTCTCTCTCTTCCTCTTGCATTTTTTTGTGCTAACATATTTTTAATTTAGCTTATAATCACAGGCCTAATTCTCCACTAAGAAAGAGTTCACCAAGTAAAAATAGAAAATTGTTCTTCAGAAACTTGGGCAAAGGCTATAAACAATCATCACATCTCAAGCACGCATTTTCCTGCATGGTGTACACTGTGTGTGCATTTCCAGTGTTGGTTTACCTGATAGCCACCCACATAGAGGGCTAAAGAGTTCTGAGGAAGTCACACAAATGACAAACTATGGGATGGATGTGCTGGATGGCAAATCGGACTTGAAACTATGCAAAGACCAACAAATACGGCTGCAGACAGAGGAATGCAATTGCAAACCAGGAACAGTTAAAGGAAAGGATTGAGAATCAATAAATGGGAAGCTAGAATTTAATGTGGGAGACAAGATGTAAGTACAATCACATTGTGACTATATACAAATCAAATGTATATCCATATGCAGATATTGTATTAATGATTACAATGACTTTGTAGAAATGAATGCATTTCATTACAGTTGTTGTATGTGGAGGTGTATTTGAGACCCAGTAGGAGAGCCAGGGCTGTTTGTGATGTCTGCAGCACTGGTCTCAAGCTCTGCCCTCACATGTTGGCAGTGCGTGCACACATTCAGTTGGCCTGAAGGGAACTTTCTAGAGCTCAAGTGGGCATCTCCAATGCTGCCTTCATATTCCTCCTTTAGGGCAAGAGTACAATGATGAGTACACAGTAGTTTCTTAGTATAGCTGCTCTGCTGCTTCAGAAAATGTCCTTAATGTTTTTTTTTTAATTTATTTATACCCAAGTGTGATGCAACATTTATTTAAAAATATTTATTTAATGTTATTGATTGTTATCTATGACATATTTTTATCAGAAAAATATCAAGCCACTAGTCTTTATTTCTATTAGACATATGGGGAAAATATGTCTAAATTGAGTCCAATTTAGGACCACATGAAGTCAAGTGGAACAAACTAACAGAAAAGCCATGGAATCTTCTTATATGGAAAGGTGCCAAAAGAGGGCCGAATCGACACAGCTGAGTAGGATGATCTAATCACACCCTTTTCAGATTTATTGTTCCATTTTTCATTGTGAAGATGGCTGCGCGTTGTGAATCCTGACTTAATAATCCTGCTGGACCAGGGCTATCACAAAAACAATCACCATGTATGAACATCGTCACATGCGCTGCTTGGATTAATAAACCTGCTCCTCATCGATGACAAGCCGTGGGAGTCATTACCACCAACCGCTGGGGGACAATGCCAGCAGCCAGAGCCCACGGCTCTGCTCCCACGGCTCCGTCCAATAACCACATCTACCGTCCACATCTACTAGCCAAAGCATGCGTTTAATTAATCGAAACAAAGCTAGATCCAAAGGGAGAAAAAGTTCAGTCCTTGCATTTCTTTTCTCCAAAAAACTAGTGATTTAGGGTCAATAGGTCATTTAACACCCCTGCTTATATTAAATATGAATTTCATATAGACACATATTGCAAAGTAAATGACACAGGATGAGTAAATCCTTATACTGTTGAACTATAAACTTGTCTCCAGAGAAGAAATCCCTTCTTTTCTTTTTTAATAAACATAAAAAATTGATTTCCTTTCATGAAGAATTCATCTGTACATACAGCACCTATGCACCTTTGTCACAGCAACACATGTAAGCTGAGCACAGAGGAAACTGCTGCTTGTTCTTGCTCATATGTCGAACTAGACAGGTTGATTTCATGAGAGCAGAGAGTAGAAAAGCGGTTGCTGTAGGTTAGAAACAAGAGGGTGGCATGGAGAGAGACTCCGCTTTAGTGTTCTATACTACGATGGCTGCAGTTCATAAACATTTATCATACATTTCACTAAGAAGTAGAAGGTAGGAGTCGGAGGTTTCCCCGACTATAAAAGATGTTAAATGTTTACTGAGACGGAAATGCTAATGATTCCATTATAATCATTACACAATGCATGCACATATTAAATTTCACACTGTATGCCAAAAAAAAGTACAACTACTGTAAGTCAACAAGACATTTAAAAAGAATAGAAAATGATGGTTAGTATTGTTGGGTTCTCATTTTAGAGAATATAAATAGCTTTTATAGTAAGTGTTTCCTTCATATTTGTCCAGTTTGGGCAATATGGCCACTTACTCTTGTCTAATTATTCCTCAGTGTCTTTTTTGACACACAAGTCGCAGAGGACAATGGAAATACGTCAGTTGGGATTTAAAAACCCATGAGGAAACCAGCTGTAAACACTGACACGGTGTGACTTGTGCCATGCAAGAGTGTGGCTGAGGCCAGCTTCCAGGCCTCCTGGTTGTGGGACTGATGCTTGTGGAGCACCTGCCCTTGTGAGACAAAGCATCCTGGAATGGGCGGTAGATGACCAGGCCTCGGAGCGGAGGTCTTGAGGCTGGATGCCAATTACAGACACACCGATTTTGCACTTCCTGATTTAGGCAGAGTCTTTCACCTCTCTGTACTGCTTCCTGCAGTGTGACCCTCTACCTGGGACCTGCGTGGGATGAGTCTCAGCTTTCTCTTCCTTTGCACTCCCTACACCTCATTCAAGTATCATGGAATGTGGAAAGACACATTAGGACTTACACATTTCTGTACCAACTCATTGGCAAAGGGTTACTATCGGTTTCTCTTACCCAAAGATATTGCAATATGACACGAAGATACTGTACATTGACACTGAAGAAACCGCGAATCATTTCATCAAAGTGGTAAAATTTCAAATGACAATTGAGCGACTGTAATATACAGTACTGAACAGGAGACCTAATTAAAGTATAGCCACTAGGCTTGGCATTACCTTTCTAATGACTGAAAGCAGAAAATGACGCTGCAGAGAGGGACTGCTTCTCCCAGATCCCCTGGGGCTTTATCAACGTGGTGCCTCCAGGAGGAGGACTGTAGCTCAGGTCCCCATTGGTCCAGACATGGGATGCATCAACCTACATCCTCGTGAACCGTGCAACATTTTCCCTACCCATCATACCTTCATCCGGAAACACAGTCCTTCAGTTGTTCATTCAAAAACAGAGCAGCTAAGACACTTTCAGGTTTGCATTGTTGTGGAACCACCTTTACGGGATGGTGGCAGGCAGGATTCAAAGTTGAGGATAGGCAAGACTCTGGCTGAGTGCAGGACCCCAGGGACCCAGGCCTGGTCCCCTGACCCATCACGCAGCAGGGAGTTCATCTGCTGAGCTGATGTTAGATTTGGGACCACCAAGCTTCACATTGCCTGTATCACAACCATGATGCACCTAACAGAGATAAACGTGGATAGTCTGAACATGAATAGCTTTGGTAATATCTTTTTTGCCCAAACCCAAGCTGGCAAAAAGATACATATTTTCTTTTGGCAATGCACTGGAAAATTGGGAAGTACGGATACACAAAGAGAGGCAGTCACAAAATACCCCTGGACGTACTGCCCACTGTCACCTCCTGCATTCCTCCTATAGTGCATTATTAAGCTCTCTTTTGCCTTACATGTATTTTGAAAAGTGACATCATAAAAATCCATTGTCGACCCTTCTTTTTATTATTGTCTATTATAAAAATGACTCAATAAATATTTCTTGACCGCTTGTTACAAAAATATAAGATAATGTATCTTTTCCTGGCATTGTGGGAATTAAACGCACCTGATCATTTATTTTCTCATTTTTAAAAGATTTACTTATTTCTATTGCAAAGTCAGATATATATAGAGAGAGGAGGAGAGACAGAGAGAAATATCTTCCATCAGATGATTCACTCCCCAAGTGACTGCGACGGCTGGTGCCGGGTCCTACTTATTTTTTTCATTGCCTATTGAAAATGAATCCAGGGCCTGGCACAGTGCCCTAGCAGCTTAAATCCTCACTTTACACACAATGGCATCCCATATGGGCACCGGTTCTAATCCCAGCAGCCCCACTTCCCATCCAAGTCCCTGCCTGTGGCCTGGGAAAGCAGTTGAAGACGGCCCAAAGCCTTAGGACCCTGCACCCGCGTGGGAGACGTGGAAGAGCCTCCTGGCTCCTGGCTCGGATCGACTCAGCTCCAGCCATGGTGGTCACTTTGGGAGTGAATCATCGGATGAAGATCTTTCTCTGTCTTACCTCCTCTCTGTGTATGTGTTTTTCCAATAAAAATAAGTAAATTAAAAAAAAAGAATCTGAAGCATGTTCTGATAATATCTCCATTTT